>NC_092415.1:77013930-77658930 GCF_040894005.1 Engystomops pustulosus | reverse complement strand
TTTCTAATGTTTTCATACATTTGCAAAAATTAAAACTTCCTGTACAAAACATTTTGCCATCTTCTGGCACTAATAACTTTTTTATACTAGTTTTCAAATCTGCCCTGTGTCACTAAAGTGGTTATAGCTTTGGAACTCTTTAACATATCCAGGAGTGGCACAGAGGGTGTGATCCCTAGGGGAAGACCCTTACACGGCATGTTAAAGCAAGGGACTAACTCTTGCGATCAGATCCAGAGCTGGCTGTGATATACATCTGACAACCGCTGCTTCTGGTGCTGGCTCTGTTCATGATGTGAAATATCTTCCTGCAAGGACATACTATCACGTGCAGGTGCAGAAAGGGGTTAAAGTGAGATGTGGTTGTATAAAGTTCCAGAGAGTTTAGCACTGAAGTTAAAGGGGTATTCTCGTCTGGGCATTAACATTCAGTTTGATTAATCTGCCATTAATAAACATTTCTTCAATTAGATGTTATTAAAAATAATGTTCCTGTGTGAAGATTATTTCTCATAAATGTAGTCATATGGTCCCTTAGAAACGAGATAGCTTCCCCGGATACGGCCACCTCTGCTGGAGTGATTGCACAAATAAACAAAAGGTTATTGTATATAAAATGTCCTGGAGTTACTACATGTCGCACAGCCACCCTATGGTAATGATTGCTCAATCCAGGAGGTCCGGCAGGACCCTATAGCGCAAGTCTGGCCACCGCTACGTGGTCGTATCTGAGGAAGCTATCTGGTTTCTAAGGGACAACATGGCTATGTTTATGGGAAATTATCTTCACACAGGAACATTTTTTTTAATAACATCCAATTGAAGAAATGTTTATATATGGCAGATTAATGAAACTGAATGTGAATGCCGAGACGAGAATACCCCTTTAAGCTTTGCTCACCTCAGAATACCCCCTTTGCTTTGATCATGTATCAGATTTCAGGAGAGCCGGTTATGGGATATCAATTACAGTAACTTAGGTATTCTGAGGCAAGGAGAGCTTGACTTCAGTGTTAGCATCTTGACCTCTTTTTGCAACCAATTTACATTTCACTTTAAAGAACATTATTTCTATGATGCCACCTCGCAGGGCCATGAAAGAGACCCACATATACATATGATCTACAAGGTTTAAAACAATGCTTTACAATGTACTAGTAGTAGTTTAATTGGTCATTTTCTCCTGACAGTTTCCCTTCAGCCATTTCCATTTTACTTGTTTTGACCTTTTCTTGTGAACCTGTTCTGACCTCTGTCTGATGCTCTGTAGTCTGCACTAACATCTGCCTGCATAATTGTCAGTTTGTCCATTGACTTTGTCTCTTTCTTTACATTTTACCATTTTCCAGTATCTCTTTTTTCTTGCCTGGGTTCAATGTTAATAAAGGGAGACTACTCAGAAAGGTAGCAACCTGGTTGTTTCACTCAGCTAAGTCCAGTTACCCTAAGGCCCATTCCACACTTGCGTTGCAGATCAGGGTGCAATCAGGGTACGATCAGGGTTTGGTCAGTGAAAAACTGACATTTTTCATCAAAGTTCAATCAGTTTTCAGTCAGAGTTTGTTCAGTGTCTCAGTTTTGCTTGAAAAGGACTCAGGACTGAGGTCTATCTTTTCTATGGCAATTGATGTGTGAAAAACGCATTTGATGAATCTCCATAGACTTGTATGGTGTGTTTTTCACACGCGTGACTTGCAAAAGTAGAGCATGCTGAGATTTAAACACGCATTTAAAAAAACGCAATGCACGTTCTGCATGTCCAAAGCACGTGCAGAACATGCGCGTGAAAAATGCAAGTGTAGAAGAGGCCTTGTAAAATGGGTCCCCTCCTGATGTTACATTTTATGGTACAGCCATACAGGAGTGTGTGCTTTCATTGGCCCAATCCTAGCTGTGATATTCAGCTCTTGTAGTCAATAAAAAAACCTAAAACAAAAAAGAAAAAGAAATTAAAATCTGGATGACATCTACATCTGCATGGAGCACAAAAAGAATATGTTGGAAACTATTGAGATGTTAGACATTTATAACCGTTAGACGTTTTCCCATTAGACATACCTTATTTGTACATTAATAATGCCTACTTCTCAGGAATAATTAAAGCAGATATGTAATTTGGAAGCCCTTGCATTCCTAATGCATTTAGTCGCAATTAACATAATGCAAAGCTACATTTCTATTGGTGCCATAGGCTCCCCTTGTATTTTTCCAGCCCTCGAGCCTTAATCAAGAACTCTGCTATAAATCTTTGTTAAAACATGACAACAATATATTGATGAGAGAGTAAATGGGACAATGATGTACTATGGCTGAACTGTTTTCATCTTCCCTGATGAGCAATTAACAAATGTTTAACAGTGAGGAAAAAAAACTATTTCACTGCTATTAGGATAAAGGATATGAAGATTTACACGGCGATACATGGTAATACTCAAGACATTTCTAGATAGAGATTTCAATCTCTTTGCTTCTAATCTATGTCTATCTGCTTTTTGTGCTCTGTTAACAATGTAAAAAACATTTAGTTACCCATCTGGAAAACGTAGGACTGTCAAATGTTGTAAAAGATCTTATTGTACAGTGCACACATTTGGGACTAAGATTAAGAAGTAATATTTCTAACATTTACTCATTTCATTTATAGCAGTCAATGTAAAGGCAATCATTGCTTGTTACCTTGGACTAGAGCAATACACATTACTATAGCAGTATGATGTTCAGTGGATGTTACAATGTATAAGGTCATGTATGATTATTATTCATTTCTGTTTTTCCTTCATCTGGCAGACAAGATTTTAAAAAATAAACATCAGTGTAAATTAAATTATAAGATATGAGAACTAAAAGACTATTCAGCACTGTTTTAATATTTACAAACACCAGAATGACCAGGTAAACATTTCTATGGGATAACTCAGGCTAGAAAAGAGTACTGTATGGCTCAATTCGAAAAGGCTGTCAAGTTCTGCCCTTGTTCAAACAACCTCAGGTTCTCTAATGACAGATAACATTCTCAGATTGAGCTCAGGAGAAATCAAACCAAGACTACGTATGGTATAATATCTCAGTCTCTGCAAACTGATGCCATCAAAAGTAAGGCAGATGTGAGATGCTTTATTTGTGTCACACAGTATTATACAGGGAAGACCCTGGCTTGTTAGCTTAGGGATAAAGAAGTAATGCCCATAGTCCATTGGTTGGTAAATTATTACATGGGCATCGGAGACACTAAGGCTTTGTTTTCCTTGAAGTTTATGTAATATTGTAAATCCTTCTTGTGAAATGGCAAACATCGGAGGGGGTCTTGCAGTCCACCAAACGTCTTTATGGTATTCTCAGCATTCAGCAAGTATATGAAAAATAAAAACATTTTCATTAATCATATGACAATACTTCACAAGGCCAAAGAAGCATGGCACTCGACAATATTTGTAATATATATTATTCTGTCCAAATCAGCATCAAACCCAATGGTTAGCTAACATGATCTTATAACTTTAATATGTGAAGTACATAGAACATGCAACAGAGACCAGTTAGTTTAGTAGAATAGCTTATAGGTTATCATACTGATTCACAGGTTTTAAGATTTGAAACCTGTGGATCCTCATTCATACTAGGTACATGGAAAGTCATGAATCATAGTGCTTGAGCTCTCAGTAGTTTAGGGGGCCTTGGTCACCAAAACCACCCACCAAATTTTATACTAAGAAGGAGCTTCATTCAGGAAATCCTCATACATCTGTTCAAATCTGGTCATGCTCTTAATACACAAGAATACAAGAGCTATTTCAGAACCCAAAGGTCCCCCAAAGGTGCTGAAACTGCAGATTGAAAGCAGCCAGAAGGGTTGTATTATCCAATCTCCAGGAAGCTTGATTTTAGTACCATGTGTAGAAAGTGGCCCATGGCTGTCTTTATCCGAGGCCCTTTTCCTATTAACATTACCACCCTCTATCCTCTCTCTGTCATCATCTTATTATTTCTGTTTGTTACACTTTCCCTGTTTTTTTATGTATAGCTGACTACTAAATGATATTACAAAAAATATGTACCTTAATTTCAGGCTATCTACCTTAACACTTTCTATCTTGTAGATTTTACATTAAAACAAAGAAATTAATAGTTTAGGCTTTGAACCCGTTTGATTTGCTTTATTTTATAAACTTAATGTATACATTTCTAATTGGAATTAAAAAATTATTTCAAATAAAAGGCAAATCTGCCTAGAGCCTAGCAGTTAATAGTCTTATTGAACCAAAATTATGATCTATTCATCAGAGCTATACTTCTGAAGTAAATTCATCAGTAAATCAACTGTTTCGGGAACAACTTCATTTAAAATATTGCACAGTATAAGTCATAAATGCATGATTTGTTTGGTTCAATCATTGTGACACTAAACAATCACAAGCATAGGTAAGTCCACGTCTTCCCGGCATTAAAAGAACAGAATTTGGACCTGCTTTCTGTCATTTCAGTGTTTAATATAGAAGGTGTATAGAAGTGCAGTGTTTGATAACTTTAGCCGTAGAGATTTTGTAAAGAGGCAGAGAGCACATTCTTGTCCACTGGTCCAAATATACAGTAAAGGTGACATACGGTCAATGACTAAAACTTTCAATTAATGCATTTTTTAACAAAGTAATTGTTATTGATTTTTTTAGTCATACCATACATACTCTGTATTATAAACTGAGTTTTTCAGCTTAAAAATTGTGCTGAAAAACCCTAACTTAGCTTAGTCTCATATGTTAGTCTCATACTTTAGTCTATAAAAAATTAACACTGTACTCACCTTTCCAACGCCCCCCGCAGGTCCTCTTCTTGCTTTGGATGCTCTGGCTCCTCTTTTGGGTCCTTTGGCTGTATACTAGGGGGAGGGTCTGGCTGTCTACTGGGGGGGCAGTTTTTTGTGTTAAAAATAAGGAACTGTGGCTTATACTCGGGTCAGCTTATAGGCAAGTATATATGGTATTCTCTTTTCCATTTTATTGATTTTTTTAATAGAAATGTATATCTAACCTCTCTTTTCCATTTTATAAAGTCTAATACTTTATTGATGGTTTGCAATTTTTGGGAGTGGTTATTTTATTGTCATGAAACACTATACATTACTTATAGGCTGTCATCACCTGCTGCAGTGTTGTAAATCAACAAGTTTTGGTTAAATTGTATTATATTGCAATGAGATCCTAAATATGGTGTTAACTCAATTCTAATATCTTTCCTGCTTATAAACTTTTACTTTATTTGAAGTATTTCATGTATTTAATAGGCAAGTAACATCAGCTTAGTCTATACATATTTAGTATGATTTAATTTTGTTTCCCTATTTTTTTATATCACTGTACTGTATCTTCAACTGCAATGTGTTCATATTTGTTAGGGGATTACTGTAAAATGTTTTCTTAATACAGGAGGATAATCTGCTCAATAGCTGTCTCTTCTACACTATACTGATGTGACTAATTCTATGTAGGTGAGAAAGCTCATATTTAACAGCCTGCAGCCTCTGACAATGTTTGTCTCACTGAACTCTCATTTACTCCTCCCCTCTTCCAACAAATCCATATAATACAACCCCTATACGACCTTCTCCCCATATTACTCTAGTAAAATGTAATTCAGCAGAGACTTTAGGCCAAATGTCAGTATAACATGGAAGCAACAGCAGAAAGAGTATGCATTTTTCTCCAGAAGAAATATTTTACAATATTTTTGTTAGTCTATTGTGCCATTTTATTATACAAAGTTATAGGGACAACATATGTTTTAATTCAAAATGAATCCAGGGGGTAATTATAACTTCAATATTTGGGGATAGAATTGGCATCATCCTAGTATGGGTTTTTTTGTCTTCTTTTGGATCCACACTTTAGGTAAAAAGGTGGACGTACTTATCTTTACTCTCGATAGACAATTTAAACAATTTGCTGTTGCAACCTCTTTGTTGGCTTAGTTTATACTTGCAATTGGCACTTACATTCATTAAATTATTTTAATCCACATCTTAATATTAAGACCACTAGTGATTGAATGTAAAGGTGACAGTTACATTCTGTGATGAGTTGTCATCATAAATGACACTACAGCTGTACTATTGATTTTTCACCTGAGAAAGTATCACAGTACATTAATGAACCATTTTGACTAACCAAGACCCTCATTATTATAATTTCAAAGACCCAGCAACTTAGATCTTACTAAGTTATTTCCCTTTTGAACTAACTTTTAAAATGTTCAGATTATCTTGTGAAATATTTGGTTTCATCATTATTTTTACATTAGTCATAATTGTCATTGCTTGGTATATGCTGATAGATTTAACCCTTTGTTTCATAGTACACTTTAAAAAAATGTCTCTCAAGTGCAACCAAGGAAGGAAAAGAAAGGGGTTGGGGGAAGGGATGTAAGGGAACATACATGTAGTGAAATGAAAATCAAGTAGTGCCATGCTACTATACCTGGGGTAATTTCAGAGCATGTTTGCTACATAAGAGAGATTGTGCTTCAATCTTGTTTATTTGGTTTCAGAAAAATATATTGACAACTAATACCACATTGTAATATTCAGGAATGCATTTACACAGCTCAGTTTACACAGCTAACTAAAAACTGTACGTGGGGTATAATGATTCTTTTGTGTTCATTCTTCACACATACAGCAGATACAGAAAATACAGCAATTGAGTATCTTCCCCACTATTTAAACATATAATCAGTCCACAAACAAACATTTCATTGTGTTATGGCAAAAACTTTCCCCTGAACCCAAGTACCAGAAAACAACTGTATGGGTGGCTATAAAACATTATTGTCTATACAGTAGAAGACAAAAAGTTATCATCAACTAGAGTCAACCCTGACAAATATTAAAGGCCAAATGTCAACATAGACAGCAAAGGATAAAAGAAACATATTTCCCTGGATATTTTAAAGGGCATGTTTAGAATGTTTAGGATGGTTGATGTACTCCACAGATGATGTAATATGTTTAAGTTGCCATTATTTTTCCTTCTATAAGGAATTGTGCATTTGTAATATGATTTGTAAGAGGACGTAGGAAAGATTAATGAAGCGTTGTAGCATTTTAAGTAATTTAAAATTGTATTTAAAGGTTTCAGATGTATTTATGATGTATTACGATGTACATGTACTTCTCAATGCCGTTAAGGATGTACAAAGAGGGCTTAAGGGTTGAACCTATTCATACATGAACCAAAATTACCTTTATACGTTATGCAACCAAAACCTACAATTGATGCTGGCACCAATCTCAGGTGTTATCCATTTACCTGTCACAAGCAAAGCTGCCGCCATCTTTGCTGTGATTGGCACTCCGAGTGACATAATTGGTGAGCGCCGATCCATTGCCATGACATCCTGTGGTCTTAATAAACCTTTCTGCAGATCTGTCACAAAGTTCCAGTCTAAGGGGTTTTACATTGCTGTACTTCCATACTTAAAGAGTAACTGTAAAGGTTTTTTTTCCGCTAATCAATAGCTCTTGGGATGCAAAACAACTTTGCCTATTATCTTTGTTATCTATAGTCAGCAGTTTATTTGCTATAGCCCTCAGATTACCTCGGTACTGCAATAGCTGCTTACTCCCCATGTGTAGATAAGCCCTATGAATCCGTACTTTGTTTATACTTTGTTTCTTGGTCGGTTTCATGGGAGGGGAGAAGCTGCTGCTCCCTGCTGACAGAAAAGGAGGACATGTGACAGTGAATGTAGCAGAGCTGGATGTGTACAGAACAGGGAATGCACAGAATATGGAGGTACAAGATATCCCTGTTCCCTATCAGTCCCTAAATCCCAGTCTGTGATTCTACAGAACCTTCTCTGTCTCTCAGCCTTATGCTGCTTCCCCTCTCCCCCCACCTTATCATCTGCAGTATCCGCTCTGTGTAGATAAGCTATTAATCCTTAATGTTCACGCATCACGGGCATAAACTTCCTGTACTTATGATTTCTACCACTTATTCCCTACTCCTGCATGTGATGGAAGCTGCCATGCTGGTCACCATATACATCCTGTATGTGCACTGTGCAGTGTTCAGTGGATTTACTTGTGGGAAACTAAATGGATTTAATGCTAAATTAGAGAGAACACAAGGCATCATGGGATCTGTGGGCAAGCTAACTGGCCTCAGCCTGAGAGCATAGACTGACAGACATTAGTCTCTGGTGAGAAAGTGAGAAAGATTTTTTGTCAAACACTTTCAGAACAGAAAATGCATTAAGAAAGTAAAGAACGAGCAGCACTAAGTAGGCATCATTCTGTTTTTTTTCAAAGGGGGAATCACATATAATAATTTGGTAAAATCACTATAGCTTTACAGTTGCACTTTAGGACTTAAAGGGAATTGTATAAAATTCTATAATAAAGCTAACCATGCAATTTACAACTAAAATTACACATGCATCCACATTTTTAATGTATTTTTATCAATGTCTCCTCAATAAACCATTATTTTTAAATCCCAATAGAAAATATTGTCCTTTGTTTCCTGAACAAGGACACTGTTTATAGAGTGACAACTTTATTTTCAAGTGTGATGGTTTTCGAAGTAACCAACATTATGAGCTTTATAGATATGGTGTAACCATTACATGATTTCTAGCCCCTATCTGACAAGAATTCCCTTGAACCTTGTAAAGCGTATGAAATAATATGGCATAAGTGACACACATTTCACCCAGTAAAAAGTGTATTCACTCACATAGATAATAGAGTGTAAATTTATGACAAAAGAGATGCATAAGAAAATAAGATCTAAGGGCAAGCAATGACACAGCATTGGAAAATTATAATGCCACTGTTATGGAATTTATGTACATGTTGGATTAATCTAGGCGATCCGTAACCAGTTTGTATTGATCATTAATGTTCCCTGAAATTAACATGAAGTGATCACAGCAACGATGGTCTAATGCAGACCAACATTAAGGTAGGTCTAACATGGACCAATGCAGGTCTAACACAGGGTTAACGCATTGAACCTTGTAAAACATCCTGGGATTTGTTTCTTATAAGCTGTGCTTACGACATTACAATGGTCAGCAGTGTATGTAATATGATAATAGTAAACTTTATTTATATAACATCATCAAATTCCATAGCTCTTTACAGATTCTGGGGAACATATACAAATAAAATAAGACATTATAGAATAATAACAGTCATATGAAACAATGGGAATGAGGGCCCTGCTTGCAAGAGTTTACAGTCTATATACAGAAATACAATTTCTTTGTCAAAAAATGATGCTTTTTTTAGGAGAACTATATAAAGATTGTTTTTCTCTGCCCTCCATCTGAATCATAGAATATCTATATAAATGTGATAGATTTGTATAGGCTATGGCATTAAATTAAACAAATGCATACAAATTCCTCAAGTAAAACAGGATTTGCAAAATGAAAAGAAGCTGAAATGTGTCGAGTACATTTTATCCTACTATTTTAGTAATTGAAAGAACATTATTCCCCCAAGGAATACACAGTAAGCACAAAAAGGTTTCTTTTGATTGAGTGCGTTTCATTAGTCTGACATTCAATTTTTTTGTGATTTTATGCTTATGCATTTTATGCAAAATATCGCCAACAAATTATTTCATATTGTTAAATAGATATGTTACAATGCAGTTAGATTATTGAAACATTATATTTTAATATTTACAAAACATATCCTTGACACCACAGCTGCCAAATCTTTTAATAATCCCCAACATACTAAAATTGTAAAAGTTAAAATGTTAGTATGTTTACCTTAAGAATCTTTGCCCATTTACTTTAAGAATCTACCTGCTATGCATGATAGTGTGCTGTCCACCAATAGAATTTACAAGGGAACCTGTCAGCAGAAATTGATCAACTAAACCACTTCCTGTAAATTGTGAAGTAGATTTACACCTTCACCGGCATCATCCAGAAAACCAACTTTCAAGGAGATGTAAATTGGTTGTAAGTCATGGAGGCGGAAAGCTAAGTACTGAATTCAAGCTCTTAACACCTTAGAATGTCCCCCTCTCCTGTGATTGACATCATTCACTCTGTAGACATAATTATGAAATCCATGGATATAGGGCTGTCAATCACAGTAAAGGGGCTATTTTGAGGATGGGAGAGCTTAGCTTTATTGCTGAGCTTTCCATCTACTTTACTTTATACATCCAATTTGCATCTCACTTCAGAGTTGATTTTCAGGATGATGCCACCATACTGGTCCATGAAAGAAATATGAACTGGAAGGTGTTAAGCTGCTTTACAACTTACAGGTAGTGATTTAATCCATTTCTACAGACAGGTTCCATATAAGATGTAAGACATATGCCATTGATATACACACATTAGGGGCCCGACATTTAGGAGTCAATGTATAGTGGCACAATGAATTGGTCATAAGTATCAAAAATGTATAAACGGCCCAGAGACACCCTTTATGGCAAAGAAGGCTGTAGCAGGGTGTACTGGAGGACTGAATGAAAGCCTTCATGTCTATCCTCATCATTTTCCTATTAGACAACACAAGAATTATGCAATATCTTATGCAAATAATGAAATAATTGTATGTTCAAGATTGTGAAAAAAAGTTCTATTAAATAAAGAAAATATGAAAAAATTATTAATATAAAATTTACTAACCACAGGTAGGAGGCTAGAGAAATGGCTTCATAGAGCAAAATGGCCCGTCACTAGAGCTGCCTGTTGACGTCCTTGATACCTGTACCTGAATGCACTAATAAAGCTTATGACGTTTTTACAAGCTCTGGTGTGTGCCGCATCTTAGTCTACTAAGTATTCTATTGTGTTGTAAAACATTTTGACTATTGTATTAAGCATTTTCTAGCAGTTTTCCCATTTACAGGCTTTAACTATATATTATGCAGAGTCTGGGAAAAGCCAAACAAAGACAGAGGGCTCTGAGTTTAAACCCCTTTGCAGTTGTCCCAGTCTAATTGTCCCACCTACCATAAATGCAAGAGACAACATTTCCTTCTTGAGCCAAAATTCAAATACAGATACAAAGACAAGAAAATACAAACAAATAGGGATAATCACCAAATAAGGGACAGAACCAGGATGACAAAGCAGTACAATATCACTTAGGCAACAGAATTGTCAGAGACATAGGAAAAGAGGTCCAAGATACCAGAATGCAGATGACAGAATAAACACAGCACAGCAAAAGTTCACGACTATCATAGACAAAGAGCACTGGTCCACAAAACCTTATATGAGATTCAAGAGCCTCAGTCCAAAAAGTTATCTGACAACAGGAAAGTAAGCAATAAATGTGATTCTGGCAATTACAGCAGATTAACTGTTGATAAACCAGGGCATAGTTTACAGGAGACAGATGGTGTGCTGGTATTCAATCAAGGATGCTTGCAAAGGGATACACCACTTTTACAGGGGTATTCCCATCTTGGCATTCACATTTAATTAAATTAATTTGCCATATGTAAATATTTCTTCGATTGGATGTTTTTTAAAAAAAATGTTCCTGTGTGAATATAATTTCTCACAGATGTAGCCATAAATGTAGCTTCCTCGAATATGACGACCTCGCACTCTGGCAGCAGTGGCCAGACATGCGCTATTGAGTCCTGTCTGACCACCAGAATTCAGCGTTCATTACCACAGGATGGCTGTGGGACATGCAGTAACTACTGGACATTATATATACAAAAACTTTTTTCTTCTTTGCGCAATCTCTCCTGCAGAGGTGACTGTATCTGAGGACACAGTCTTGTTTCTAAGGTCTTGTATCTTCCCACATGTATTTTTTTTTAATAACATCTAATTTAAAAAATGTATATATATGACAGATTAGTTAAATTAAATGTGAATGCTGAGACGAGAATACCCCTTTAAGAATAGCAAAATACATGAGACAAACTGACACTTATCAATGCCTCCTCAGACTTGTCTTATGTACAGAAGATGATGTAGGCACAGGTGTAACATTTTGATTCTTATTTGTCATCAACTGAGAAAACATGTGTAAAACAGATAGTTTGCAGGTAGGGGGAGAGAAGATGAGAGAAGAATCTGAAAAAGAATTCGGATGCATTTTATAGTGTTATGTTAGCAATTGAAGTTAACAATTGTTTAAAAAAACGTGTAAAATTTGTGCAAAAATATAATATAATAATGGTAAAAGTAAGAGGAAGATATTTTAAATCTTGTATAATAATTTTACATTTGTATATTTATATAACATGCAAAATAGAATTAATATTCAATCGTAAATATATCCCTTTTTGCATTTTTATAGGGTGTGCACTAAAATAATAGCCAGATTCTGTCTTACTGTCAAATAAATGAAAATATTTATGAAGGCTACTGTGTCTATCATTGTGATTACCATTGCTATGACAGCGTCAGGTCACACAAAGATGGTAAAAATCATAAACATGTTGTATATCGCCATGTCCCAAAATGTACAATCAATCAAAATATAATAACTTTTTTTCCTGGGGTTTAAACCTGTAACGGAAAATTGTGCCCAAAGTCGAAATTTACACTTATTTGCCATTTTGCAAAATATAACAAATTCTTTAAAATTTGATCAAAAGGACCTACAGTCCTCAAAATGGTAGCATTGAAATCAATATTCACAAAAAATGACACCGCCCCACAGCTCCATAGACCAAACTATGAAAAAGTTATTAGCACCAGAAATGGCAAAATGAAGAATTTTTTTTTGTACAGGAGGTTTTAATTTTTGTAAATGTATGAAAATATTATAAAACCTATATAAATTTGGTATCTCCGTGATCATACTCACCCAAAGAATATATTAGACATGTCATTTGGGGCGCTCAGTGAAACTGTAAAATCCAAGCCCACAGGAAAATGGCGAAAAATGCGTCTTTTCATCATTTTTATTGCATTCAGAATTTTTTCCCTCTTCCCAGTATACGGTATGGAATATTAAATACCATCAAAATAAATTACAATTTGAAACGCTGAAAAAAAGCCCCTACAGTTTTTTTTATGGAAAACTAGTAATGAACTAAAATACTGTTTTGAAAGGAAAGAAAAAAGTTTTAAGTAGCATTTATCCTAACACATAGCGCTCCAAAATCCTGTATTGATGAGAAATGTAAGCTCAGATATACAGATAATAACGAATATGTTGTGATTTGACAGGAGCTGTCAGTGTACATGTCCACTAGTGGAGGAACAGGTGACCTGCGCTTTCTTTTTCTGCATGATTAGAGGTGCCATATGTGCTGACTTACACAGAAATTTCTCTGCAAGTTCATGGAAAAAATAATTATCTGCTTATAGAAAAGCATCACTATATTCAAACTTCTCAAATACTTTGGCTTTGGATGGCTGCTTAAAACTTTTTAGGTGTTCTTTTCAAACCCTATTTAACTATATAAGACTACACTAAAAATTTTGGTGCAAGATCAGAAATGTACACAGAACCATATAGCAGTACTGGAACAATATCTTGAGATGATATTTTCCACAGCACACATTTATGACAGAAAAATAAAATAGCAAGTGTAAATAAAGAAAAAAAGGATTCTCAAATACATTTTTAAAAACCATGAAAAAGGTGCTTAAACATAAGAAAAGGGAGACTGGTAATGTGGAAAAAGAGAGAGCCTAATTTCGAGCGCCCCCTATCACAGCTACTATTGCAGATCACCGTGATCATAGAGAATATGGCCATGGGACCCATACATAAACTTCATTAACATTAAATATCCTAGCAATCCATTTTTTGGGACATGAGTTTAGTGCTTATTTTTCAAAAAAATATTTTGATTTGTTAGGGAACCAACTGTTTATAGAATATTTTAGTTTTACAATATTATACTACACAAAATGTATCATTTTTTTTAAATTATGTGTTAAAGGGGTATTCTGGGAATATGAACGTCTGACACAAAAAACCATGATGATATAAATAAATGAATACAACAATACTCAATGTCATTAGTCACAAAACGGAGCTTAAATAGTTTGATTTTATGATTTACAAAATTTATGGCCTCTCTAAAGTAGATGGAGTTATCACTAAGATGGCCGCCACTGGAAACTACAAGACCCAAGATCCTTTAGTTCTCAGTAACTCCTCCTACCTCTTATGCTCTGCTCCCAGTGATGATCTAACAGACTTTCCTGCTCTGTTACCATAGTAATGATGTGTAGCTGCCATCACCACAACACTGGCCATACTGGCTGCACTGCAACCAACCGACTACAGCCAAACATAGTGGTGATCACATGACCTGCCCAGGCTGGTGCAGGACATGTGATGTGGGGTGGTTGGCGACTCAACAAGAGGAGGACCCACGATGACTACATGGTCACAGGTAGGAACCATTCCGGATATCCTACACATTCACTAGTTATTAATATATCCTTTTACGCACTTATCCCAGCCCAATGAAACTTATTAAAGAAAGGTCTCTCTTTCTGCTCCACCAACCAGCTGGATACGTTCCAGATGGATATGGATCTGCAGAGGTTTTTTTTTTGTAACATCAGACTTCATCATTCATATGACATATCCAGACCTCCTAATGATCATGTACACAGATCAGTTAACATAAAGTATCTTGGTCTAAAGAATAAAGAATAGTGGTCAATATAAAACCCAAAGTTAAATGTCAAATCTCAACCGCACAGAACTCTATTCTTTGCTACTCAATAAAGAACTTATCATGAAGCCTGCTGATAAAGGCAGGGCTTTGGTGGTAATGGACAAAAAATATTATATAGTTATATAGATAAATTATACGCCAACTAAATGATGATCAAGTATATGTGAAACTGAATTGTAACCCAAACTATAAGATTAGCTCTTTGATACAAAATGCCATTGATCACCATCTTCAACAAGGCACCATTGCCTCCTCCACAGCTCAGTTTTTGTCTAACCCCCATCCAGTCAATGTTTTCTACATTCTACGCAAAGTGCACAAACGACCAGAGAAACCTCCTGGTATACCTCTTTTCATTCAGCATGCCATCACATATAAAATATACATTGATGATATTTTCGGTATTTGGGGTACTTACATTTCATGAGTACATTAATTCCATCTACCATGAGTTATAGTTTACTTTACATGAGCTTCCTGGACACATTAGTTATTATAAGTACCACTGGTCAACTAAATATGGATGCCTTCTGAAAGAGTAATGACAGGAATGTCCAATTGCATTTCAGAAGTTGTCACCTTCCAGCGACCAAGTACTCAATACCCAGATCCCAATTCACTAGGATCAGATCACTAGTCAGTGACAGTTCACTACAGGAAGTTCATACACAGGACATGGCCAATCGTTTGAGAGAATAAGGAACACCTAAACTAACCAATAATAAGAGCAGGATAGCATTGGTATACGCATATCATACAGTATTCAACCAGATTCTAAGTATTCCAAGAAGACATTCACCTGTCCGGTTCAGAGCTTTACCAAACATTGTTGGATTTCAACATGCTTTAGATATCCTAAGAACCTTAAAGACACGTTTACTAGAGCCGACCTGGGGTCTAAAACCAGAGTCCCTTGCCAACAATTCCTGCAGACACTTCCACATCATTTCAAGATACACTGTCCTAATCCAGTTGAAATTCCAGGTTCGGGAACATATACGGCGACCCAGAAAAGGAGGTAATTGTATCCAGATTTTTACAAAACAGAAATCCTTTTGGATTAACACCCTGCAAAGCTTGGAGCCCAGAAGTATTAATTGCGGCTACAGTGTATCAAGTTTTCTATAATTTTCTTTCATTATCTCTTTGATAGTTTCTTATAAAAGTGTCAAATGCTAGAATAGTACATAGTTATGTCTTTGTGTCTTTTACTATTCGTAGTTAACGTGTATAACCTTTCTTTTTCCCTTAGAGAACATAGAACCTTCTTCCTCCCTGGTGGGAAAGATGACCTACACATAGCTTCCCATATGTTACCCTTTCTACAGTATCGATATACCACTATTCCCCCTTTCTCCTCTGTATTCTTTATTCCCCTCTTTTCTTCTATCTGCCTTTTACACCATGCAAGCACCTCCTTCAGGGGCCCATAGCTACAGACGAATCTGGCCTCAGCTGCTCATGCACCTTGCCTGTCAGGCCTCAGCTGCAAATCCAATCTCCTTCCTCCAGTGTGCCAGTCACGGCACAGCTTTACCTCTCCCCAGGCCATAATCATTTACCCAATCCCAAATAACTCACTCTAATGTTCACAATCAGAAGTAGAAACTCACACACAATAATAGATTAGCCACAGACACGCTATACCTCCTCTGGACCTCAGGCAGGAACTGTAACTCTTCATTGTATCCTGTGTGTGCCCATCATCTAGTGGCTCCAGAAAGAGAACCTATCCAAAATGACAGCAGATATACCACTATGTAATATTCTGTGGATAGAAGGCTCGCAAATAGTATAATACCGACAGACAAACTCACAACCAAAGGTAGAACAACAAAATCATCAACAAAATCAACATTAAAAAGTCCACCGCAATAATACAATGATCGATAGTCACATCTAGAGTTTTATGATTCACGGCTTCATCTGGGCAGAATCCATGGAAGGTGAAGCTGGAGTTACTCAGTGAAATACCAGCCCTCTTTTTGTACAGGCTCTGTTTCCAGAGGTACCAGATGGTGGGTGCACACAGGATAAACCAGAAAGTTTCAGTTCCTGTCTGAGGTCCATAGGAGGTATAGCAAGTCTGTGGCTATTCCATATAAAAGTATCTCTTTTTGTTAGATTCTTCTTTGGGTTGTGGACATTAGAAGGAGGTATTTTCTGCTAAGGTTTCATCATCTCCATATTTGGGACTAACTAGCCTTTTTTTGAGCATAAAGACTGTTTTATGTTTTTCGATGAAACTATAAGCAGAAACACCTGAAAACAGAAATGATTTACTACAGTTGTTCACTCAATACTAATGTTAGTACAAAGTCCTACATTAAAAAGTTACCTTTCCTGATACAGTTCTGTTTTACTAATTTTTATGGAAAGCAATCTGCTTATATATGCAATTAACAAGGATGAGATGATTCCAAACATTAGCATATTCCCCGCTGAGTAGCAGTACATAATCTACCTCGAGATGACAGAAAATGATGATATAATAAGAGTACAGACTGACCTAAAAACAAGATCAGCAAAAGATACTTTTTTGTTTCATATTTTTATGTGTGTTCATTATCAAAGGGATTAATTAAATGCAAATCTGCTTATACTGATTGTATATTTGTAGTGTAATTGTGGGAATAAATAGGATTGTCTCATTTATTTTCACACAGTTGTATTAAAATTTCTATTCAATTGTGTTTCAAAAGTACATTACATAGTATTATAGATTATTGCAGATGATTACCAGATTATATTACCATACTGGACAGTAAACTGTCTGCAGAACCACATCATCAGTGTAGTGTACTTCAAGTAAAAGTAATAAAGCTATATCAAAAGTCCTCAATCATAGAAGTTCAGCGCACAGTCACCAACTAGTCCTATCGGTGACTTAAAACTGGATTAGTTTGGTATAAATTTTTATTATCAATGAATAAAAATTAAACAAAACTGAAAAACTAATGAATGTAATTCAAAAGTGCACTTTTTTCTATGCCTGTGTGAATAAAGGTTCAACCTTTTTTCATCAGATTGGATGCTGTGGCCTTCTCTCCCCTTTTTGTCTTGGACTATGGATTCTGCACACTAGGACCCTGGGCAGCGTGCATCAAACAAACATCTTTTGCTAAATAGATTGGTTTCTTTTTTTGTAATTCAAACAAAACCATTTTTGAAACTTACAAACAGACATCCTTTAGGGAATGATAAGTGATTGAGGGATGCTTCTTAACCCCTTAACGACCTTTATCTTTAGTATTTTCACTTCCATTTTTCATTCACCACCTTCAAAAATCTATAACTTTTTTTTATTTTTCCATGTAAAGAGCTCTGTGATGACTTGTTCCCTGTGTAAAAAATTGCACTTCATAGTGAAGGTATTTAATTTACCATGCCGTGTACTGGGAAGCAGGAAAAAAAAAACACATTTGCCCTGTTTTCTTGTGGGCTTGAATTTTACAGCTTTCACTGAGCGCCCCAAAAGACATGTCTACTTCATTCTTTGGGTCGGTGTGATCACAGGGATGCCAAAGTTGTATAGGTTTTATAATATTTTCATAGATTTACAAAAACTAAAACCTCCTGTACAAAAAGTTTTTTATGATTTTGCCATCTTCTGGCGCTAATAACTTTTTCATACTTTGGTGTATGGAGCTGTGGGTGGTGTCTTTTTTTGCGAATTTTGATGGCGTTTTCAATGCTGCCATTTTTACCACTGTATGACCTTTCAATCACTTTTTATCAAATTTTTTGTATTGTCATTTTTACTTTTTGATGCTATTTTCTGTAACGGGGTTAAACGCAGTGAAAAACTGTTATTATGTTTTGATAGATCGGGCATTTTTGAATGCGGCAATACTTAAAGATAACCCGTCATGCAAAATAACCCCCCTAAACTAAATATATTTTCATAAACTGCCATTAGAGAGCATTGCCTCTATCCCTTCATTGTCCCTCTACATGCCTGTAAACCTAAGCAATGAGGTCCTAAAGCTGTATGCAAATGTCCTGTGAAATGTCCAATGAAGCATTAGCATATTCAAGCTGTCCACCTTATTCATGAGTGGGAGGCACAGCCACACCCCCAGTGCTTGACTGACAGCCTGTATAATGATGTGAGGCTGTATAATGATGTGCTTCCTGGTGCTGGTGCAGCCTGTGTGTGCATGTGTGTGTGTATAGGAGAGATACAGCAGCTCCAGGCAGCCATGTCACAGCAGAACATGTCAGATTCATGTGTAGCTGATGTCTGTGTCTCTCACCTGTATATTAGGAGGATGCAGCATGATACAGCCCACACACTAGCCATGCTTTACTATACATTACACACAGACATGAGCAGGGGGAGGAGAGGGGAAGGGTAACAGGGGTGACATCACTGCCTCTGACCATGTGACCCGCCTCATTTGCATGATAAAAAATAGATGATTTTACAATGAATAATGTATGAAATAACTAGATAAAAGCTGGGATGGGATCCTTGTGAGCTGCTCCAACAGGTAGTAGTGACAAGACTAGTGACACAGACCTGATGACAGGTGTCCTTTAATGTGTTTATGATTTTTACTGTCTATTCGTATTAATATCAATTCTAGGGAAAGGGGGGTGATTTGAATTTTTAGGGTTTTTATTTTAATTTTTTTTTTAAACTTTTTTTAAATTTTTATTTTTACTATTTTTCAAACTCCCTAAGGTACTTTAACCCTAGGTTGTCTGATCGATCCTATCATATACTGCCATACTATAGTGCTTATAGCACATTGTAATGAAAGGGTAAAAACGAGACCCAAGACGTAAGACCCAAGGCTATAATGGCGACAGACCGCCGCTCCCCAATGACGTCTCGGGGAGTGACGATCCTCGGCAATTATTGCTGCAATATCCAGCAAACACAAACTATGTATGGAGAGGGATATACCATAAGCACTCTCCAAACACCAACAGCCGACATGTGATGTAACTTTACCCAGAAGTACTGCTTTTCACATTTCTACTTGTACTTGTCTTTACATGGCTCTTTCTTTCTCTTCTGTAAAATGGTTGGCAATTTCCTGAGATAATTGAATTTTGTAAACTGTATTGCTGCAAATAGTATCTCTGCATTCAGAGAAAATCTGCTTCTCTGTTTTGCTAAATTTTCATCACCAATCATCAGTTTTTGATTGGGATTGGGATTGTTGATAAATTCTGCTGTGGGAACCTCATAACTGTCTGCCATGTATCCTTCCAGTGCCTTCTGACGTTCCCCAGTTGCTTCCTCATCTGTCTCCAGAATGGGGCACATTTACTAAGGGTTCGAACAGCGCATTTTTGTCGGGTTTCCCGACTTTTTACTGTTTTGCCCTGAATTGCCCCGGGTTTTTTGCGCACGCGATCGGATTGTGGCGCATCAGCGCTGGCTTGCATGTGACACAAATCGGGGGGTGTGGATATTGGAAAACCCGACTGATTCGGACAAACAGAGGAATTTAAAAACGAAATTGTGTCGCAAGATCAGCACTCACATGCACCAGGAAGAAGAAGATCAACTACGGCAGACCTCAGCGGAGGAAGCAACACATGCAGGAAATTGGACGCACGATCTTAGTGAATCGCGGCATACTCGAATCCTCGTCGGCCAACACACAACAGGGATCACGACCAGACCGGTATGTAAATGTGCCCCAGTATGTTGCATTCTAATATTTCAGCGAGAAAGAAGTTAAGCCTCTGCATAAGTCATATACTAGAAGCAGCAGATTGTGGATCCACTGTGTTATCCAAATGGTTTGACCTTTGACCAGAACTAAGGGTGTTATCACTGAATACCTATTGTTTTCATCCTATACAGGGACCTGGACTTTGTTGGAGGTTCTGGTTTGGATAGCAGTTTGTCCAGGTAGGTCAAGCAACACAGGTGGAAGGTGGGGGGAAGGGTGTAGTCACAGACAGGTATGTTTTCAAATTGGCAACAATCCAGGAGAATCCAAAGGCAAGCCAAAGGTCATGGGCAGGGAGCATGGTAACATGGTGGCAAGCAAGGCATGTTGCCAATACATTTAGATTCCATGACCCTACTAAGCCATATCCCCTTTCCTATATTTTATCTTTTTTTGAGAATTAAACCAAAGAGTAAATTAGGGGATTAAAAGACATTATGTATAATGTATTATGCCTTGGGTGACAGATTTTAGGCTTGAGAAAGTACATATATAACCTAGAGGAAAGTTAAATTAGAGCAAATTCATATTCCAGGAACCAGAACTGCTGATGCCGTTGGTGAGCCCGAATACATTTATGTACTGTTTATCTAACATTAGATGTTTGGATTTTCTATAAACTATACCATGTGGCCATAGCCTAGAGTTGATCTCAAGAGCATTCTTTGAGCCCATCTAAACCATGTTGTTTCATTTGTTAGAGCAAAATAAGTTTCCACAGTAAATAATGTATTCAAAATGCTGAAATACTGGGAGGCCTTTGCAGCCATGTTTTGTGATATAGAAATAATATGGCCTGACAGCAGCAATGTGCTACTTTGGTGTGTTGAAACTTGTCGTAAGGATCTTACAATAACCATTTCCAAATGTTAAATTAAATGTAAGTGTTTTATAAAAAATTTTACCCATAAATTTCTACTGTCTGGAGTGAGTACTGAATTTACAGAAATATAATAAAGTATTGTAAACAATTATTATAAAACGAACACAGATTCTCCAGACGTTTTTTCTTCCTGTCAAGAGGAATTTGTCTTACATCTGTACTCTTTTGTCATAATTCTTGTCATGAGCCTTTCATAATCAGAGTCCATAATTAGAAATCAACCTACAGGGAAAAGCCTCTGACATTAGTAATTAGGACAAGTTTGTCACTCATAAATGTAAATCTCATAAAAATATATTTTGAGGCACGTATATTGTACAGTACCTTAGAGTATCTCAGAGGGGGTCCATGTAACTGTGGCAAATGTGTGCACTGTATTGGAAACTTAAGAATCTGGTTATGGGAAGAGTGCTTGTATTTAGCTCTGCTACAACTTTTTATTGTCCTGGCACATATAACAAATAAATCAACCACAGCAATGGTCAGATGATGTTTCAATGAAATTTGAAATGTGATCAAAATTCCTTTGATGTCTTATTTCTGTTTGTACTATTATTTCTGTCTCTCATGGATATATGCCCCTGGTAGGAAGTCTTTTCCTTTCCTGAGTATCCCTTTCTTCAGGGGTGGACTGACTTGCTTGGGGCCTGTGTGAGGCCGGTTTGGGACTCGTGGGGCCAGTCTAAAAAAAAAAAAATGATGAACTCACCTTTCCGACACTCCCCGAAGCTCCACTGATGCAGTCCGGCCGGTGGTGACAGCTCCGTGTGCGCTGGCTGCGCACAGAATATGACGTCGGCAGGTGGCTGAGGACACAGTCTGTGTGATGCCAGTGCTCAGGGAATTGTCACTGCCGGCCAGACTGCATCAGGGGAGCGTTAGAAAGGTGAGTTCATACTGTGGGGGTAGGGCCGTCTGGCTTTATACTGTGGGGGGCTGGCTATATACTGGGAGGGCTGGCTATATACTGTGGGGGGGGGCTAGCTATATATGGGGGGGCTGGTCATATACTGGGGGGAAGCAGGCTGGCTGTATACTGGGGGGCAGGCTGGCTACATACTGTGGGGGGAGATGGCTGCCTATATACTGTGGGGGGCTAGCTGTCTACAACTACAGGGGTTGGCTGGCTATATACTGGGGGGCTGTCAGGCTTTATACTGTGTGGAGTGGCTGGCGATATACTGTGGGGGGAGGCTGGCTAAATACTGTGGGGGGGCTGTCTGGCTATGTACTGTGGGGGGGCTGGCTGGCTATATACTGTGTTGCGGGCTGGCTGGCTATATACTGTGGGGGGCTGGCTATATACAGGGGACTGGCTAGCGGTGTAATATGGCATAGTATCAGTAGTAATAGTAGCTATATTCTTGTACATAGGTGGCAGTATTATAGTACTTATATTCTTGTTCATAGAGGGAAGTATTATAGTAGTTATATTATTTTACATTGAGGGCAGTACTATAGTAATTATTTTCTTGTACATAGGGGACAGTATTATAGTAGCTAACTTCCTGTAAATAGGGGGCAGTAGTATAGTAGTTATATTCCCGTACCTAAGGGGCAGTATTATAGTAGTTAAAGTCTTATTTATCGGAGAAGGTATTGTAGTAGTATTTTGTATAAGACAGTATTAAGTTGTGTTCTTAAAAAAAGAAGCTTTTTTCCTGTATAAGGGAGGCAGTATGAGTTTCTTTCTCTGCTCTGTACGTGTTAATTCAGACCATCTATCAACAGTTTGAGGTTTAGGAACTCCACCCACATTGCATGGCCATGCCTGCTTGTTTTGACCCCGCCTACAGAATGGTGCCACTTTTACAGATTTTTCCAGGGCCACTTTAAATTCCCAGTCCGCCCCTGCCTTTCTTTATCATAACCTCTGCTTCTGAGGAGAGGATTCAGTGGTTTTTCTCTTTTGGGGATGATTAAGCCCTGTTGTCAATTCTTGTAGGCAGGTATCGCTTAAACTGTTTATGCATTTACATACTACATACTACATGTATGCATTTTATACTACATGGCGGCACGCTGTATGCATTTTATACTACATCGCTGTATCTATTTTCTACGCTGTATCTGATATATTACATGTAGGGAGGCGCGTCTCTCTATGACTCGCATCAGGCAGCAGAAAGGCTTGGTTCACCCCTGTGTCCAGGGATTTGTATAAGGGTAAAAGTATATCTTTATTGTGAGAATCTATTCCTCTCTTGATACATCCCATAATTTTATTTGCTTAATTAGAAGCTGTACCCCCAATACTGTTCAGCTGCAGTTTTACCAAGTTATTGACTATTTACAACATAATTGTATGTTTTGTTTCCATGGCCCAAGTGCATAACTTTACATTTATCTACATTAGATTTCATCAGCCATTTCTCCACCCATTCCTCCAGCTTCTCGGTATTGATTACTTTACACAACTTAGTATCATCTGCAAATATTTAAAAACTTGACTGTGTAAACCCTTTTTATGGTAACTTCATCCCAATCTGAGAATGATGACCCACTGTTTCCTATCACTTAGCCAATTGCTTCCCCAAATACACAGATCTTCCCGTAGTCCCAGCAGTGAAACTCACAGGTCTGTAGTTTGCAGGATCGCTTTTTGATCCTTTTTTTGTATATTGGCACCCCGTTTGCTATGCAACAGTCTGGTGAAAAATAACCCATCCTTGAGGAATCTTCAAATATTAAAAATAATGGTCTCTCTATGACCGCACATATTGTATATACTCAAGTATAAGCCAACCCGATCATAAGTCAAGGTACCCAATTTGAAGACAAAAAAAACTGGGAAAGCCTATTAACTCGAGTATAAGTCTAGGATTGGAAATGCATTGGTCACAGCCTCCACCCAATATATAGCTAGCAAGCCCAAGCATGCCCACATTTCATAGCCATCCAGCCCAGCCCATCTAGTATATAGCTAGCTAGCCAGCTCCCTGACCACCAGTAAATAGCCAACCACCACATCCCCCAGTATATAGCCATCCAATGCCCCTAGTGTATAGCCAGCCAGCCTATGCATCCTGTATATAAATAGCAGTTTATGCCCCTAGTATATATCCAGCAACTCATGTCCCCTAGTATACAGCCAGCAGCCCCTGTCCCCAGAATATAGCCACCCCTGCCTGAGGTATACCCAGTCTATATAAAACTAACGCTGTACTCACTTTTCCTCCACGCATGTTGTCTTCTTTCTTGCAAATTTTGTTTTTTGTTAATGATTTGTTTTTTTTAATGATTTGGTTTTTTCTTTTAATAGTTTTTAAAATGATTTTCTCTTTATTTATTTTTTATGATATGTTATTATTTTATGTTGTTTCTGGAACACATGACAGCAGGAAAATTATCCTGTCATTCCCAACAATTTCAGCCCTCAACCCCCATATTACAGCCATTTTGGGGTGTTAAAATCTTGGTTCCCATTGTCTACAATGGAGTTCATGTTTGAGTCTAAGTTAGGCCTGAAGTCTGGGTCCTGAAATTTTGTTGTGAAATTAGGATGAACTATTATTGTTCATCCTAATAATTGTACAATAATACAATAATTATATTATTGATGAACTATAATAGTAATATTACTATTTTTGTATGGAAGCTGCATCCTTCATTATACATTTAACTAGTGATACTAGTGATATCATAGTCCGGCTTGTATAATAGAAAAATTTAGAAGGCTGTATGCTTTGCACATAATCATTGATGGTTGTACAAAAAATAAGACAAATGAGCATCATGCTTGGATCTTTTTCTAGTTCTATAACCAGTGTGTAAAGAGCTACTTGCCTGCATTGGTTGTATCGCAAGAAGAGACAATTCACAAACTGTTTCATGCAGCAGAATGAAACTGATTGCTGCCGACAAATTTTAAACATATGGTTTTTCAGCAGCATGAATTATGGGGCTCTTGAGTAGTTCATGTAAAACAAGGTGCTCACAATGAACTGACAGAGATAGACTATATTTTATTTTTGGAAAGAGGCCTTAAGCTATAATGAGTCTAGCTGTTTGACATATTTGTATTTCTATTCCAGTTGAGAATTTTGACTGTAAAATCTAACTAACCCCAGGCTTAGAAATCACAGTTAAAATTTTAATAAGTTGTCAACACAACGCTGCAGCTTATTCATTTAAAATTTTATTCAGTGTATTCTATCAATGTATACCATGTATGTATTGTTGAATTTTACTTTTACCCCAAAGCTACTATTACATTTCTTTTATTTTGATTTGCAACTATATTGAGCCTTTTCAACATAGCTCCCACATCCACACATGTTAATAGCACCAAGAAGAATAAATATTTAATGCAATGAAGATGTTTTTAAAGGCAGACATTATCTGTGATCTTATTTGCATTTTGTTTTGCTGAGATTATTTCATATAACATAAGGCAAACAACATTTAACATGGCCACGTACTATTTAGTACCAGAACCATCAGACAACCGTCATGATGTATACCTTTTTAATTACTGTACTATGCTGACCGATAATGGTCAGGAAAAATCAAAGCATCTTTTTAGTAAATAGTAAATCTTTATTGCGAGTGTTACAACTGTGCTTCATACAAGTACATAATTCATCATAGCTACTTACTATATAATATACAAGTAAACAACAAACATACAAATAACCATAATGCAATTAACATAATTGATTTGCTGACTAGTACCTAGTCATATTCCTAAGTGAGGATAAGAAAGGATACCCCAAATCTTGGTACAGTTCTCCCTAACAACAGGCTAACAACCGCTTATATGTGCAGTTTTGCAGTTGTCTTTCTATCAACAATTTAGCTGAATCTGATTTTTAGCAGTTTTCTATGCTTACCCAGGAAGATATCAACTACCACATTTACAACCAATGCCGGATCTAAGTGGACCTGTAAATCTATGAGTTTGGAGCACAAGCTGAAGGTTGCCCACCAAATTGACATCAACATAGTGAAAATCAAGAAAACAAGGAAGTGTCCCTCTAGTAAAGAATAGAGGTGCCAGCATGCATCTTCATGAGTTACAATGGGATGTAATACAATCTTATCAAGACCTTGTAATGTACCTCAGTCATTTTCGCTCATAGGCAGTCTGATTGGGACCACCTCCGCCATTCCTCCAAGGAATATGTCCACACACAAGTTGGTTTGCCACTTCAAAAATGATCTGTTATGTATATTAACCTCCTTCCTCACAAGACACCAGAGGGATTAGACATTGCATGAGAGGAAATGCCTTAATTATGAGCAGCAAATTTGACTAAAGAACCCCATACTTCTAGACCAGTTTCTACAATGAATACCTTTTATTTTACCTATATGGATCTTTGATCAATCCCACTCCCGTGGCTATCCACTTCTGAAACCTGATAAGTAATATAAAGTACTCAAGTGGAAACATTTTTCCTGGGGATATTTAGCAGGACATCAGACAAATGGATCTAAGGGTTAACACCCGCAATCGGTTATAGAACTGATTACGGGTGTCACCTGTGGGTGTTTGCTGCAATATTCATCAAACTCCCACCTTGTATGGAGAGGGCTCAGCCTGTGAGCCCTCTCAATACACCCGCAGCCGACATATGACATACTATTACGTCACATGTTGCTAAGGCGTTAACTGCCTTTTCTCAAGCTGTCTCTTTATTACAGATAAATTCCCCATACCTTTGCATTGTACATTAGTAGTCATTATAACTGCTATTTTTAAAGTCATACAACTGTCAGCTGGATGGTGTCAGTCTGGTCTAGCTTTGAACCAACCACCTTACAACAGAAACATAATACGGATATTGGGTGCCTAAACTTATGTTATAGATAGCTTGGGATTAGTGGGGCTAGATTAAATGAACAGAATATCAGTGGATTGACGCCTACTGTATCAAAGTATGTAAATAGGTGGAGTTCGTGGAGGCAGGGGAAAGTGCTTGTTAGGTTTCAGTTCTATGTAGTAATAAAATGCACCTTAAAATAAAAAAAACTGTTTAACAAGAAGATTGTGCCACCAAAAGAGGTTATGACTAGAGATGAGCGAACATACTCGTATGAGCTTGATGCTCGTTCGAGCATTAGCGTACTCGAAACTGCTTGTTGTTCGGACGAGTATTTCGCCAGCTCAACAAAATGGCATCTCCCGCCGTTGTGATTTTTGGCGGCCAGAAACAGAGCCAATCACAAGCCAGGAGACTCTGCACTCCACCCAGCATGACGTGGCACCCTTACACGTCGATAGCAGTGGTTGGCTGGCCTGATCAGGTGACCCTGGAATAGACTAGCCCCTGACCGCGCTGCTCGGATCATTCTCTGTCTGGATGCCGCTAGGGAGAGAGCTGCTGCTGGTCAGGGAAAGCGTTAGGGTGTTCTATTAGAATAGTGTTAGGCAGGAGTGATTCTACAAGAACCCAACAGCTCTTCCTAGGGCTACAATAACGTTATATATTTACTTTTTTTTGGTTTGCTTGTGGCTGGGCTTGCTGGCATTAGTAGTGCAGCTAGTACCATATTGTGAGGAATTTGCTGGGAGACTTGCGACCGTTGTGTTTAGCTCTTAGTGACACACATATCCACATCAAACACCGAAGTGGGACAATTTATTAGGGGTTTGATTTGAATTAGGCACAGTCTTCAGATTTTTTTTTTTTATGTTTATTTCTTTTTATAACTCAAAGTCATCTGGCAAAGCAGTGTGCTTTCAGTGTAGGCTACAAAATAGCCATAGGAGAACCCCAACGGCTTACTTAGGCCTACAATAGCGTTATATTTTACTTTTTTTTGGTTTGCTTGTGGCTGGGCTTGCTGCCACTAGTAGTGCAGCTAGTACCATATTGTGAGGAATTTGCTGGGAGACTTGCGACCGTTGTGTTTAGCTCTTAGTGACACACATATCCACCTCAAACACCGAAGTGGGACAATTTATTAGGGGTTTGATTTGAATTAGGCAGAGTCTTCTGATTTTTTTTTTTTTATGTTTATTTCTTTTTATAACTCAAAGTCATCTGGCAAAGCAGTGTGCTTTCAGTGTAGGCTACAAAATAGCCATAGGAGAACCCCAACGGCTTACTTAGGCCTACAATAGCGTTATATTTTACTTTTTTTTGGTTTGCTTGTGGCTGGGCTTGCTGCCACTAGTAGTGCAGCTAGTACCATATTGTGAGGAATTTGCTGGGAGACTTGCGACTGTTGTATTTAGCTCTTAGTGACACACATATCCACCTCAAACACCAAAGTGGGACAATTTATTAGGGGTTTGATTTGAATTAGGCACAGTCTGCTGATTTATTTTTGTTTACGTTTATTTCTTTTTATAACTCAAAGTAATCTGGCAAAGTAGTGTGCTTTCAGTGTAGGCTACAAAATAGCCATAGGAGAACCCCAATGGCTTACTTAGGCCTACAATAGCGTTATATTTTACTTTTTTTTGGTTTGCTTGTGGCTGGGCTTGCTGCCACTAGTAGTGCAGCTAGTACCATATTGTGAGGAATTTGCTGGGAGACTTGCAACCGTTGTGTTTAGCTCTTAGTGACACACATATCCACCTCAAACACCGAAGTGGGACAATTTATTAGGGGTTTGATTTGAATTAGGCACAGTCTTCTGATTTATTTTTTGTTACAATTCTTTCATTTTATAACTGAAAGTCATCAGGCACAGCACAAAATCCAGTTGTGTGCTGTCAGTGTAGGTTAGAAACTAGCCATAGAAATAGGATAGCATCGTTTTGTTTAAAAAAAAAAAAAACACAAAAAAAAAAGATTTCAAAGTTTACACTTTAATTTTGAAAATGTTTAACCCGAGGGCTAGGGGTAGAGGACGAGGGTATGGACGTGGGCGTCCAACTACTGCAGGGGTTAGAGGCCGTGGTCCTGGGCGGGGTGAGACACCATCTGCTGATGAGGGAGCAGGGGAACGCCGCAGAGCTACACTCCCTAGGTTCATCATGTCTCAAGTTACTGGGACTCGTGGTAGAGCACTGTTGAGGCCAGAACAGTGCGAAGAGGTGATGTCGTGGATTGCGGACAATGCTTCTAGCCATTTGTCCACCAGTCAGTCTTCCACGCAGTCCACCCATGTCACCAAAATCAGCACTCCTCCAGCTCCTCCACCTCAGCCTCCTTCCCCCCAGTCTGCCCCCTCCCACCAAAATTTTGCATTTGAACCGGCATACTCTGAGGAACTGTTTTCTGGACCCTTCCCACAGTCACAAACCACTTGTCCGGTTGCTGCTGAGCTATTTTCCGATGCCCAGGTTTTCCACCGGTCGCAGTCTGTGGGTGATGATGACATTATTGACGTAGTGGAAGAAGTGTGTAAAGAGGTGTCGGACGATGAGGAGACACGGTTGTTAGACAGTGGTGAAGTTGTTGTCAGGGCAGGAAGTCCAAGGGGGGAGCAGACTGAAGGATCGGAGGATGAGGAGGTGACAGGCCCAAGCTGGGTTGATAGGCCGGGTGAACACAGTGCTTCTGAGACGGAGGAGAGTCCTCGACCAGAACAGGTTGGAAGAGGCAGTGGTGGGGCCAGACGGAGAGGCAGGGCCAAAGCTGGTGCATCAGCGCCAAATGTTTCACGTAGTCAAGCTCCCGTGGCGAGGGCTAGATTTTCAGAAGTCTGGAGGTTCTTTAAAGAAACACCGGATGACCGACGGACTGTGGTGTGCAACCTGTGCCAAACGAGGATCAGCATGGGTTCCACCACTACTAGCTTAACTACCACCAGTATGCGCAGGCATATGAATGCTAAACACCCCACTCAATGGCACCAAGCCCGTTCACCTCCGGCCGGGCACACCACTGCTCCTTCTCCTGTGTCATCTGCTAGTCAGCACTCTGCCCAGGCCCCCGGCCCAAACACCTCCCGTGCGAAAACCCCATCTTCGCCTCCATGAACCTCCACAGCATCCACCAGCGTTCAGCTCTCCATACCCCAGACGCTGGAGCGCAAAAGGAAGTATAGTGCAACCCACCCACACACCAAAGCCCTCAACGTCCACATCTCCAAACTGCTTAGCCTGGAGATGCTGCCCTATAGGCTGGTAGAGACTGAGGCCTTTCGAAACCTCATGGCGGCGGACGCCCCTCGGTATTCGGTCCCCAGCTGCCACTACTTTTCCCGATGTGCCGTCCCAGCCCTGCACAAGCACGTGTCAGACAACATCATCCGTGCCCTGACCAATGCCATTTCTGACAATGTCCACCTGACCACGGACACGTGGATGAGTGCTGCCGGGCAGGGCCACTATATATCGCTGACGGCACATTGGGTTAACTTGGTGGAGGCTGGGACCGAGTCTGACCCTGGGGCTGGTCATATACTGCCGACGCCGAGGATTGCTGGGCCTACCTCGGTCCAGGTCTCAAAGGCCTACTATGTCTCCTCCTCCTCCCACCCCTCCTCCACCTCCTCCTCCGAATTACCATCCGTGGGCATGGCGCCATCAGTCGGTAGCTCTAGGCACAGCAGCAGTACCATCGCTAAGCGACAGCAGGCGGTGCTCATACTGCTGAGCCTAGGCAATAAAAGGCACACCGCCCAAGAGCTATTACAGGGCATCACGGCGCAGACTGATCTGTGGCTGGCACCGCTGAACCTGAAGCCAGGCATGGTTGTGTGTGACAACGGCCGTAACCTGGTGGCGGCTCTGCAACTCGGCAGACTGAAACATGTGCCATGCCTGGCCCATGTGTTAAATCTGATAGTTCAGCGTTTCCTCAAGACATACCCCAATCTGTCTGATTTGCTCACGAAGGTGCGCCGCATCTGTGCGCATTTCAGGAAGTCCAGCACAGATGCTGCCACTCTCAGGGCAGCGTAGCGCCGCCTCCAACTGCCCGCTCACCGACTGTTGTGCGACGTGCCCACGAGGTGGAATTCAACATTAACCATGTTATCCAGAGTTTACCAGCAGCGCAGAGCAATTGTAGACTGCCAGATGTCAACTTCCACCAGAACTGGTAGTCAGGTCAGTCAGCTTCCTCAAGTCTACAATGAGGAGTGGACGTGGATGTCTGATATCTGTCAGGTGCTGAGTAACTTTGAGGAGTCAACACAGATGGTCAGTGGCGATGCCGCCATCATCAGCCTCACCATCCTGCTGCTTGGCCTGTTGAAAAACTCTCTGGTCAGCATGAAGTCGGAAGCTTTGCGCTCGTCACAAGAGACGGGGGAAGACGATTCCCTTGTTGATAGCCAAAGCACCCTTAGGTCTGTTTCTCAGCGCATATCGGAGGAGGTGGAGGAGGATGAGGAGGAAGAGGAGGAGAATGTTGGCGAGACAGAAGAGGGGACCATTGCTCAGTCCTTCACTGTTCAGCATGTATGGGCAGAAGAAGAGGAGTTGGAGGAGGAGGAAATGGGCAGTCAGGCCAGTGATGGGAGTGAATTTTTGAGCGTTGGGACTCTTGCGCATATGGCAGATTTCATGCTAGGCTGCCTATCCCGTGACCCTCGCGTTCAAAGAATTTATTCCAGCACCGATTACTGGGTATTCACTCTCCTGGACCCACGGTACAAGCAAAATCTTTCCACTCTCATCCCTGGAGAGGAAAGGAGTGTGAGAATGCATGAATACCAGCAGGCCCTGGTGCACAAGCTGAAACAGTATTTCCCTTCTGACAGCGCTAGTGGCAGAGGGCGTACCTCTGCGGGACAAGTAGCGAGGGAGAGTAGGCGAGCAGGCAGCTTGTCCAGCACTGGCAGGGGTACGCTTTACAAGGCCTTTGCCAGTTTTATGTCACCCCAGCAAGACACTGTCACCTGTCCCCAGTCTCGGCAGAGTAGGGCTGATCTTTACAGAAAGATGGTGAGGGAGTACGTAGCTGACCATACCATCGTCCTAAATGATCACACAGCTCCCTACAACTACTGGGTTTCAAAGCTGGACATGTGGCACGAACTGGCGCTGTACACCTTGGAGGTTCTTGCCTGCCCTGCCACTGCCATGTTGTCCGAGCGGGTTTTCAGTGCAGCTGGTGGCATCATCACCGATAAGCGTACACGCCTGTCGACTGACAGCGCTGACAGGCTGACGCTTATCAAGATGAATAAAGCCTGGATTTCTCAGGATTTCCATTCTCCACCAGGTGAAAGAAGCTCAACCTGAATAATGTATGCACTTCTCCTCCTCAATGTCCTCCTTCTCCTCCTCTTTGTACACTAAAGCAGAGGAAACTGGCTATTTTTTGCCAGGGCCAACTGGCTCTAGCTATAGTACTCTATGTATTTAATTTTTCTTTAGGGCCACCTACCTGGTCCTCTGTTTTAAACAATTTTTGGGAGTGCCACATACAGGCACTCAATCTATTTAATTTTTCTGGAGGACCACCTACCTGCTCCTCTGGTTTGAAAACTTTTTTGGACTGCCACATACAGGCACTCAATCTATTTAATTTTTCTGGAGGACCACCTACCTGCTCCTCTGGTTTGCAAACTTTTTTGGACTACCACATACAGGCACTATCCAAATGAAATTGTCTCCATAGCAGCCTCCACACGTCGTCTTTTTAGCTGCCTCCACTTGTTGTCTCCATTGCTACCTCCACACGTCATCGTCATAGCTGCCTCCATAAGTCGTCCATATAGCTGCCTCCATACATGGTCCCCTTATCAAACGAGCTGTGTCAGGCAGAATTTTGGGTTGTTTTCATGGCTTCCACATCAAACTTGTTAACTTTGTCGCCACCCTGCTGTGTAATCCACAAAATATACTGGCAAACTTTTATCATTTACCGATATTATTTCAGTGCTTCTTGCGCATCTGTTTACATTCCCCTCACCCGCCATAACACAAACTTATAAGAACACTTGATCTTATACAAAAGGTTCTTAGAAGTGCTGTTTGGGGAGTAGCCTAGAGACAGGGGCTTGGATTGGCGAAAGCTCGCCTGGCAGCGGAGCGCCAGCTCCATCCCAAGATCCAACTAACATAGTTTTAACTGCAGCACCTTTAATCTACTACTACTTCACTGCCTCCATACATCGTCCCCTTATCAAACAAGCTGTGTCAGGCAGAATTTTCAGGTGTTTCACCAGATACATAGTGGAACTCGGCCCATCTGTCGCCGCCATGCTGGAGACCTGAAGTTGCAATCATAGCAGCGCAATATGGATGCCCCATACTGTCGCTCTTAATCATGGAACCATTTCCGTAAAAACAATTAAAAATAGAACCACTATGCTATTCCATTATTCCTAGGTGAAATATTCAAACGACTCGGCCTGCTTTGAAAATTATAATTTTTTCAAAGTAAATGCTTCTGGCCCCCAGGCCCATTTTGGGTGGGGAGGAGCCGAGAGACAGGGGCTTGGACAGGTGAAAGCTCACCTGGCAGCGGACCACCAGCTCCATCCCAAGATTAGGCAACCTCAGAGGCATCCATGCATGCTGCCCCTGCTGTTTCCTGTCCATTTTGCCTCCACGATGCTCCGCAGTGTCCACCAATGTCTCCATTCGCAACTTTCAACTCTCTATACCTCAGACGCTGGAGCACGAAAGGATATGCAGCACATCATCCCCTTATCAAACGAGCTATGTCAGGCAGAATTTTCAGGTGTTTCACCAGATACATAGTGGAACTCGGCCCATCTGTCGCCGCCATGCTGGAGATCCGAAGTTGCAATCATAGCAGCGCAATATGAATGCCCCATACTGTCGCTCTTAATCATGGAAGTCGTCTGCATGGCTGCCTCCACATGTCGTCCCCTTATCAAAAGAGCTGTGTCAGGCTAATTTTTCGGGTGTTTCACCAGATACGTTATGGAACTTGGTCACTATGTCACCACCATGCTGTGTTATCGACTAAATATACCGTCAACCTTTTGTTCACATAGGAAATCATTTTGACCAAACAAAGAATAGGACAGGCACTACCAATGTATACAGATAACAAATAAGTCCACGTATCCTAGGAGAGCATGTAACCAACAAAAGAACAAAAGAGAGGATACGTATGATGGACTAAGGTAATATCAAAAAAACTTTATTAATACATAAACACAGTAACAACAAAACCACATAATAAAAACACTTAAAAAGTGCACCATGCAAGGTGTACTTGACCTCCCAGGACCAGTGTGTCCTGGGCTCCCCAGCCCCAAGCCGACCAAGTCAAAACGACAAATGTGTGATGCAGGACAATGAGGGGAGTACTAAATACAGCTGAATAACATCAAATTGCAACAGGCAATATGTGCATACATAAAGTGACCAGTGCAAAAAATAAATGAACCCAACAGTCCTGTATATAGTAGCCTAAATGCCTGAAGTATACGGTACCTAATGTGGATCCATATGGTAAGGTGAGAGAGACCGAAAGGCAAGGTCGGAGTGGGGAGGAGGAGAGAGGAGCGCTTTTTGCTCACCTCCTTTGGTGAAGCCTGAGTCCATTTAGGGTATGTCGCCATGACAGTCTCTAGCCTGCCACTGCTGCCACTGCCTCTGCATGTCGTCCCCTATAGTGTCAGGGTCAATTATTGCATGTTTTAGATGCTATCTAGCCTCATTCGGTCACTCTGTCATGGCCATGCTGTTGCCCATAATTTTGGCATAATGGTGCGATTAAGCAGCCTCAGAGGCATCCATGCATGCTGCCCCTGCTGTTTCCTGTCCATTTCCGTGGTGTTTCCATCCTTTTCTGAGGTTCCCAGGTGTTTGGCCAAGCTTCCCTGTGCAGAGCCTTGGTCCCCTTGAAAAATGCTCGAGTCTCCCATTGACTTCACGAGTGAGTACCCATGCATTTTAGTGCTGGCTCATCTCTAGTTATGACCGATCCACAGGTTATCTCATAAACTGCTGACTTATTTGGGTGCTGAATGTACATTGCAACCCCATTCATTCTCAATTAGTATATTCAGAATTCCCATGCTGAATAAATGGACTAATATTGCACAAGTGCAACTTTAGCCTCAGTTCTCATTGGGATTTTGGGACATTGTTCTCGATTAAATGAGATTTCAGTGTCCAGAACCCTACTGATAACCAAGTTATAACGTATCCTGTTGAAAGCTTTGATGGCACATCCACTTTAACAGCCAGACTATATTGGAATCCCATAAACAGACTCTAAATCTGCCAAATAATAATATTATAGTCTGCCATGTATTATTAGGTAAACCATTATATCAACAAATCAGCAAACTGAAAAGGATAACTTATAACTTATATTGTTGTAAATTCACACATACAGTAATGTTAGGAGGAATGTGTCCCAAACATTATAACTTAGTAGGAATACCAGTATTGCTAAACAGCATTTAAAAAACTAAAAGACAATAAAATATGAACTGATTTCAGTAAAGGTCAATGACTGCTTGACATTCACTTGCTTTGCCACTGACACAAAAGCTTAAATTTAGTAGTAGAATCAGGTCATCGTGCACTTATGAAATCTTCAGAAGCCATGACATTGGCTGTTGATGGAGATAACTGATTCAATTTTTCTGAGGTTGGCATGACTGAAGAAATCCTATTAAAGTGAAAATGTGAGGTAGTCATTTTGGATTACTTTTAAAATAAAAATCAAATTCTAATGTTAAACATTAGGACAAGTACAACACATTGTAGCTTCATATTCATAATGGACTGCTAATAATATACTTTTGTGCTAAATAAAACATTTTTATTTTGTCTAATTTTCCACTTCACACATATCTGCATCTTACAAACCAAGCTCTCTTAAGAGTTTTTGCATAATCATGAGCTGAAATGCAGCTTAACTTTTAGTGCCCAATTCTCTTTTTGTGATGTATTGATGTATGTGGTTATATAATATATACAGGGTCTGTCCAAAGGTATAAAATGATAGCCTACCCTTAGCCCGTATAAAGGTTTTATTTATATGTTAGCTCTACTGTATGTATCAGATGTCATGTCCAATTTCAACTGTATCTGTGTCATTAGAACACATATACACCCTATTCCCAAATTATTATGCAAATTATATTTATCCCTGATTTTCCAAATGGTTGGTGGAAAAGACAGAAAGTATAATAAAAGTCTAAGACTAATTTCAAACAGTATTGTTTACTGATGTGTTGTACAACCCTAGATGGTTCAGATGGATGGCGTAGTGGATGGTTGGTGGAAGGCCACCATTTCCCTGCAAGGAGTTGACGAAGTCATTTTTTGGGCCAGAATCATGGGGAGAGAGCTGGTAGGCCCTTTTAGCGTTCCTAGTAAGGTTAAAGATGCTTAGACTTTCTTCCATCAAGAGGCGTATGATCCCTAGTTGACAGTTCCCTTGCAACATTGATATGTAACTGTACACGAAATGCTTAGACATAGCGTAACCCCTGCTTCCATGGAAGGAGAAAGGGATTAATTTCATGTCTCACTGCCGCCACCGTCAATGCTTAGAAATTGAGTGATCCTGAACTGCCACAATACAAGTAACATTTCTATGCAGCTGTTGGGTGGGTCCTAAATGTTTTTGAAAGAGGATTAAATGAGGTACCCCAGTCCGACCCTGGGCACTTATTAATAGATCCAGGCACCATGACTGTGGAATTCTTCTTTTATTTCTTAGGCATGGCCCACACCCTTCTAAAGTGAACCTTTTAAATTATGGTAATAAACCTGTAAGGCTATTGGGGCAGTTCCCTGAGACCCTGCTTGCTGTAGATACATAGGCTGTAACATAGTGCAAGAAGCACTTCTTCCTCCCACTGTGTGCTAGAACTTCCTCTGCTGCAATAATATTATATCAAGGAGAGGGAGGCGTGATTGTCAAGCAAGAGCAGAGGGGGAGGGTAAGAGTCTAAAAGTCTGTGAATCTCCCATACAGAGATGCACTGAGAACCGCCCCAGTAGCCTTTCAGACTCATCAGCATATTTTTAAAAGTTGATTTTAGAAGGAAAAAGGCCATGGATAAAAACTATAAGAAGATTTTCACAGTACCTGGTTTATCCATGTTGATGGTAGATTTCCTATAACAATGGGGAATAAAACAATTGAGTTACAGTTAAAGCCACTTTAGACAGTTTTGTTGACACATTAAGTTAAATTAGTGTCTGAAAAAAGTTGGAAGTGAATAGATATAATGGCATATTTAAATTTTAGCCGAGAAAGGCACAAATTCACTGAGTGGAAGAGTGACTGCTCAGATAAAGCAGGTGCAGATCAAAGAGTGACTATGCCAGCCAAAGAAATTCAAACTGTGCTTGTCTGCAAACTGCAAATATCTTGACCTATACCCAGTGATAGATGCAAAATATCCACAGCAGTAGAGGGCCCTGTAGTCCCAGTTAAGTGGAATTGATTTATACTGTTTAGTGTACATTGGATTCCAAGTGACATCTGTGACCAAGTCAGTTTTAGAGATTCCCTTATCATAAAGAGGGATCCAGTACACCTATATGAATATATCCAAAAAAAGAACGCTATGATGGTGTTCAAATTTCTCAAGGTAGCAATAAAAAATATTTTGGTTGTTTCATATCCAACTTTTTGATAGAAGCGACTTACATGATCAAATAAACTGCTTATTCATATGATATAGGTAACGGAAGTGGACATTTTTATCTTTGGCCAAAAACCAAGCATGATGAAGTGGTTCGCAAAATTATGTGATTGGTCAGTGCTTGAGAGATATATGTCACACTATATATGTCACGCTCTCTAGTTTCTTATGTTATATTCTCTAGACAGAAGTCTGAATCAATTGTCTGGAAGATTCTGCAGCTGTACCCTAGAAAAAACTAAAGAAAGTGTTTCTATTGAACGATATTCTGCCCTGGCTACATAAACATAACAGTGGTGTTTCCACAATATTGTCGTGTAGGTGTGATAGTACAGAGTGTATGGGAAACGGAGAGCAATACTGGAAACAATACACAGTCTCACTACAAGCCAGTACCACAAAAAAATACATTTATCAGAATGCATTTTAAAAAACACAAGGGGGGGGGGCATGTACCATAAGTCTATAACTGTGAGCAGGGATTTGATTTGCTTTTTTTTGGCTTGCCTGCTGGTCAGATGTATTTTGAGGAGTTTAGTTAGGTCTTCAAAGTAGCAACAGCTCTAAACTATTTTCTACACCTGGTTAGGGGGCAGTCTTGAGTTTGTGCCAAAATATGCAACTGTTTAAAAAACTTTGACATCTGGATTCAGGTGAAAAGTCATAAAAAAATGTTGAACCTTCCAGACATCAAGTCATACTACCAAGCCTCTATACTTGCCAGTGCCTCCTGTTGGTGGAAAGATGACTATCACGTGATATGGATACAACTAGAACAGACCTTGGCAGGTGATGTCCACATTAAGATGCTATTATACTCCCATAGTCTGGCTCTTCTGAACAGACCATTTATGTCAGCTATTCTCTCATGTTGGCACAAAACATAATAAAGGTGATTCTTATCTTCCATCGACATTACTACCCTCCCCTTTGAAATACTAGACATAGGCCTAGGAGATGTTTCCTTAAAACGGTGGAAACTGAGGGGCATCTCCACAATGTCGCAGACCACAAAATACCTCCCTCTCCAGAACTACTCTAGACCTATGCCCTCCCGAGTAGAGATATTTTTTTGCACCTAAGAGCAAGCTCCACAAACAAAAAATAAGGTGGGACACACAATTGATTCCTCTCTTAGCAGATACAAATGGGGGTTTGTGTCCTTCCTGCTGTTTCTAGGAAGCTTGATAAATTATCCCTTCTTCGTCACTGAGAAAAAATACCAGGCTTGAGCTTCCAAGATGAGAATTGGGGGGACGCTATAACCCTACTTCACACCTTTAAAATGTAGATTACATGTGAAAAATGCTCTGCAAACTACCCTACATTGGTTGATACTAGAGATGAGCGAACATACTCGTCCGAGCTTGATGCTCGATCGAGCATTAGCGTACTCGTAACTGCTCGTTGCTCGGACGAGTATTTCGCCCGCTCGAGAAAATGGCAGCTCCCGCCGTTTTGCTTTTTGGCGGCCAGAAACAGAGCCAATCACAAGCCAGGAGACTCTGCACTCCACCCAGCATGACGTGGTACCCTTACACGTCGATAGCAGTGGTTGGCTGGCCAGATCAGGTGACCTTGGGATAGACTAGCCGCTGCCCGCGCTGCTCGTATCATTCTCTGTCTGGATGCCGCTAGGGAGAGAGCTGCTGCTGGTCAGGGAAAGCGTTAGGGTGTTCTATTAGCTTACTGTTAGGCAGGAGTGATTCTACAACAACCCAACAGCCCTTCTTAGGGCTACAATAACGTTATACTTTTTTTTTTTATTTGCTTGTGGCTGGGCTTGCTGGCACTAGTAGTGCAGCTAGTACCATATTGTGAGGAATTAGCAGGGGGACTTGCTACCGTTGTGTTTAGCTCTTAGTGACACACATATCCACCTCAAACACCAAAGTGGGAAAATTTATTAGGGGTTTGATTTCAATTAGGCACAGTCTGCCAGTTTCTTTTTATTTTATGTTTATTTTTTTAATAACTCAGTGTCATCTCATCTTGCATAGTAGTGTGCTTTAATACTTGGCTAGAAAATAGCCATAGGAGAATCCAAACGGCTTACTTACGCCTACAGTAGCGTTATATATATTTGATTTCTGGTTGATCTGCTGGTGGCTGTAGTTGCTGCAGTGCATCTACTAGCAAATTGTGAGCAATTTGGAGTGAGACTTGCGACCACTGTGTTTTGCGCTTAGTGACGTACATATCCATCGCAAAGACCGAAGTGGGAAAATTTATTAGGGTCCGGGGTTGTATTTCAATTAGGCACAGTCTGCCATTTCCTTTTTTATTTTACGTTTATTTTTTTCATAACTCAGCGTCATCTCATCTGGCATAGTAGTGTGCTTTAATACTTGGCTAGAAAATAGCCATAGGAGAATCCAAACGGCTTACTTACGCCTACAGTAGCGTTATATATATTTGATTTCTGGTTGATCTGCTGGTGGCTGTAGTTGCTGCAGTGCATCTACTAGCAAATTGTGAGCAATTTGGAGTGAGACTTGCGACCACTGTGTTTTGCGCTTAGTGACGCACATATCCATCGCAAAGACCGAAGTGGGAAAATTTATTAGGGCCCGGGGTTGGATTTCAAGTAGGCACAGTCTGCCATTTCCTTTTTTATTTTACGTTTATTTTTTTCATAACTCAGCGTCATCTCATCTGGCATAGTAGTGTGCTTTCATACTTGGCTAGAAAATAGCCATAGCAATAGGATAGCATCGTTTGGTTTTAAAAACTAAAAAACACGCAAAAAAAAAAAAAACACAAAAAAAAGTTAAAAAAAAAATTAAAGTTATAACTCTCATTTTCAAAATGTTTAACCCGAGGGCTAGGGGTAGAGGACGAGGGCGGGGACGTGGGCGTCCAACTACTGCAGGGGTCAGAAGCCATGGTCCTGGGCGGGGTGAGACACCACCTGCTTATGAGGGAGCAGGGGAACGCCGCAGAGCTACACTCCCTAGGTTCATGTCTGAAGTTACTGGGACTCGTGGTAGAGCACTGTTGAGGCCAGAACAGTGCGAACAGGTGATGTCGTGGATTGCCGACAATGCTTCGAGCAATTTGTCCACCAGTCAGTCTTCCACGCAGTCCACCCATGTCACCGAAATCGGCACTCCTCCAGCTCCTGCACCTCAGCCTCCTCCCCCCCAGTCTGCCCCCTCCCACCAAAATTTGCCATTTGAACCGGCATACTCTGAGGAACTGTTTTCTGGACCCTTCCCACAGTCACAAACCACTTGTCCGGTTGCTGATGAGCAATTTTCCGATGCCCAGGTTTTCCACCAGTCGCAGTCTGTGGGTGATGATGACCTTGTTGACGTACTGGAAGAAGTGTGTAAAGAGGTGTCCGATGATGAGGAGACACGGTTGTCAGACAGTGGGGAAGTTGTTGTCAGGGCAGGAAGTCCGAGGGGGGAGCAGACTGAGGGATCGGAGGATGATGAGGTGACAGACCCAAGCTGGGTTGAGAGGCCGGGTGAACACAGTGCTTCTGAGACGGAGGAGAGTCCTCGACCAGAACAGGTTGGAAGAGGCAGTGGTGGGGCCAGACGGAGAGGCAGGGCCAGAGCTGGTGCATCAGCGCCAAATGTGTCAACTAGTGAAGCTCCCGTGGCGAGGGCTCCTGCGGCGAGGGCTAGATTTTCAGAAGTCTGGAGGTTCTTTAAGGAAACACCGGATGACCGACGGACTGTGGTGTGCCACATTTGCCAAACCAGGATCAGCAGGGGTTCCACCACTAATAGCTTAACTACCACCAGTATGCGCAGGCATATGAATGCTAAACACCCCACTCAGTGGCAACAAGCGCGTTCACCTCCGGCCGTGCACACCACTGCTCCTTCCCCTGTGTCAGCTGATAGTCAGCCCCCTGCCCAGGACCCTGCCACAAAAACCCCATCGTCGCCTCCACGATCCTCCACAGCATCCACCAGCGTTCAGCTCTCCATACCCCAGACGCTGGAGCGGAAACGCAAATATAGTGCAACCCACCCGCACGCCCAAGCCCTTAATGTGCACATCTCCAGATTGCTAAGCCTGGAGATGCTGCCCTATAGGCTAGTAGAGACCGAGGCCTTTCGCAGCCTCATGGCGGCGGCCGCCCCTCGGTATTCGGTCCCCAGCCGCCACTACTTTTCCCGATGTGCCGTCACCAGCCCTGCACCAGCACGTGTCAGACAACATAATCCGTGCCCTGACCAACGCCGTTTCTGACAAGGTCCACCTGACCACGGACACGTGGACGAGTGCTGCCAGGCAGGGCCACTATATATCGCTGACGGCACATTGGGTTAACTTGGTGGAGGCTGGGACCGAGTCTGACCCTGCGGCTGGTCATATACTGCCGACGCCGAGGATTGCGGGGCCTACCTCGGTCCAGGTGTTTCAGGCCTACTATGCCTCCTCCTCCACCCACCCCTCCTCCACCTCCTCCTCCGAACGACCGTTCGGCATGGCGGGCATGGCGCCATCAGTCGGTAGCTCTAGGCACAGCAACAGTGCCGTCGCTAAGCGACAGCAGGCGGTGCTCAAACTGCTGAGCCTAGGCGATAAAAGGCACACCGCCCAAGAACTATTACAGGGCATCACGGTGCAGACTGATCTGTGGCTGGCACCGCTGAACCTGAAGCCAGGCATGGTTGTGTGTGACAACGGCCGTAACCTGGTGGCGGCTCTGCAACTCGGCAGACTGACACATGTGCCATGCCTGGCCCATGTGTTAAATCTCATAGTTCATGGAATACCAAAGGAAGAAAGCAGATGTAAAGGGGGAACAATCTTTATTGAAAATGAATCAAAAAGAACAATTAAAATCATTTAAAAACCCAAAGAACATAGTTCATTTAGGTGCACAACACAAACTCCCATGAAGGATATGAATATCATAGATGTAGTAAATACCCAACTGTGTCCATGCACTTCCAGTGAGGAAGGGTAGAGGCACGATAATGTAATGAGGTATATAGGGACTGAGAAAGTAGTTACACGGGCACTGCCCTATATGAGCATCCAAAAGCACAAGGTATATATGCAGTCCCAAATAGTATACGTACAATAGCCAAAATACAAGATATAAAATATAAAGACAAATGGGTTACATTACCAGAAGTATTCTAGGTCTGGGAGTGAAAAGGCCCCACGCGTATCGCCCATTAGATGGGCTTCATCCATTCAGTCCATTTAGGGTATGTTGCCATGACACTCTCTAGCCTGCCGCTGCTGCCGCTGCCGCTGCCTCTGCATGCCATCCCCTATAGTGTCAGGGTCAATTATTGGATGTTTTAGATGCTATCTAGCCTCATTCGGTCACTCTGTCATGGCCATGCTGTTGCCCATAATTTTGGCATAATGGTGCGATTAAGCAGCCTCAGAGGCATCCATGCATGCTGCCCCTGCTGTTTCCTGTCCATTTCCGTGGTGTTTCCATCCTTTTCTGAGGTTCCCAGGTGTTTGGCCAAGCTTCCCTGTGCAGAGCCTTGGTCCCCTTGAAAAATGCTCGAGTCTCCCATTGACTTCAATGGGGCTCGTTACTCGAAACGAGCACTCGAGCATCGGGAAAAGTTCGTCTCGAATAACAAGTACCCGAGCATTTTAGTGCTCGCTCATCTCTAGTTGATACTCCTCTCCAGATCGGATACACAATGCTTATCCCAAAGCATCACCCCAATGCTAGAGGAATTATGGTAGGTCGGGGAATGCCCACATACTTCCTGTGGGAATGCACATATATCCTGTCATTCTGGGATGGGGTCTATGGTGTAGTGGGAAAATTACTTACTCCCCCCCTCCCCAAGAATCCATCACAAGCTCTGTTACATTTAGAACTTTCCCTTATATCTCCCAGAACTTAGGGTCTTGTCTAAGGGTCTAAGTATATTAATAATGCACTCTAGAAAGACCCTAATCCCCATGTCATATACAGAATTTGTGAGGGAGATAAATATTGAGTATAATTTAGAAAAAATCCTATCACATGGCTGGCTCAGGTCCCAACCAGGTCCCAATCTTTAATGATAAAGACTATTGAAACAAAATGGTGAACTTTGAAGGGAGACTGTCTTGAGTGTAAAAAAGGCCCAAAAGTGCATGTGTCCAAAAAAGTTGACAAAAAAGAAAGAAAAAGCCAAGCAAAAAATTTGATACATTTGCCACATAGAAAAAAATTAAATGTGTTTGAAAATGGATAAAATGAAGGAGAAGCAAAGGTATAGATAAGTCTGTGGGGTGCTTTCCATCTTTATCACGCTTCTCCAGAGTATGTAGATATGGTCTAGGTGTCATAATGTTTCACCTGCTGAAATGTAGGAATACCAGTAGATGGACATGTAGTCCAGGGAGAATATGATGAATATATAGGTACACTAAATTAAGTTTTTAATTTAGAATTATACTATATTTTGATGCCAAAGTTATATGTATTTTTCAGCATCTGTCTGACTGCTGCTTCACTTGTACAGATGAATCAACATATGAGAATAATGGGTACATTCACTTAGAGTAGTGCAAACTGCACTAAAAGTGTGTTTTCCTGTGTATAGTGCAGGGTGCGCCACAAAGTGTTGTGTGCCAGATATGTGTCTCGGACAATTCTTAAATACCTGTGCAAGCAGTTTGCACTGAAAAGAGCAGGCCTATATTTTATCTGATGGATGCCCTGAAAATCGAATAAAGGCGATTTTAATCTGCACCTAGCTGGATCCGGAAATTTCTTTTTTGTGGACTACATCGCCCAGCAGCGGGGTGGATCCGTGCTAGCGGACTAAGTTGCCGCATGATCCAGGTGAGCTGGAGGACTTTTTGTATAAAGTCTAACAGAAAACTGGCGCACAGCCAGATGTGGGCCAAATGTTCCTTATTACAGGTTAACATTCATGGTTAATCTGTTTGTCAGACCAACTATAGATAGACAATCTGCACTGTGCAGTAACTGCGATTATTCTCATTTATTGCTAAAGTTTTAAGTGAAGAATCTCTCAGTCAGTTATTATGATGTCATAAAAGTCCCCAAGTGGGAATAAAGCTTCTGTACACTTTTTCTCCTGCTAAATGCCTCCCTCTAGATGTAAGACGTCTCACAGAAGGAAATACTTGAACACACATTCTCTGTGTAATCAAATAAATTGTTGAACAGTTATCAAGACTGGAGGTAAAGTTCCCTTAGGAAATAATAATGCAATAGATTTTACCAGACAGTCTAGACTTAAAATAACCTAGTGATGTAACTGTGTCTGTTACTAGGCAGAATATATCAGGAAAAGACATCATAAATGTACAGCACAAGGAAACCTATACCATGGATACATTTATCGAGAATATTTATAGTGCAGAATATTGTACAGTAATATATTATATAACATTGAATGGATGTTTACTATTCATTTGACTTTAGACCATGCGATTCCTACTACTACGTATAACATTAACCCCTTAATAATCAATGATGGATATGTATGTCATGCATGTACTTCAACTGCTGTAGATAAAAGTTATGTCTATTAAGCGACTTTTGTGCAAAAGTAAAACCCAAACCAATGCATTTGCCAAGACCAGATGGTTTACACCCAAGAGTTCTTAACCATCTCCTTACCGGGCACTTTTCCATTTTTGTGTTTCCATTTCTTACTCTCCCTCTTTCCACAAGCCATATCATTTTTATTTCTCTGTTTGAGGAACATATGAGGGCTGGACAACTGTGGGGCAAATTGTGCTTTCTGATGCCAACATTTTCTATTTTGTTCAGTGTACAGGGAAGCTGGAAAATCCTTTTCCTTTTTTATTTGCATAGGTATGTTATGCAGTCAAAAGCAGGTGGAAAGACGCTCACCAGATGTTGTTGTGCTTAGACCCAATTCTAGGAATTGCTTGTTTAACCCCTTAATGACGCAATGCCTTTCTATGGCGCCCTTTTAGAAAAAGATTGCTGGACACTGGGTCTCGCTGGTGCAGGTGTTGGGCTGTGACATCACAGCCGAGACCCAGCACTAACACCCGGGATCACCTGTCCCCGCTCCCAAGTCCCGGCCTTGCTCCGTGCCTGGGGAAATTTAAAGGGCCAGCGCACCATTAATTGGCGCTGGCCATTTTCCCATAAGGCTATTTAAACCTGCCTCTCCCATCACACCCTGCTGGACCTTCATACTTTGAGCCTTAGAGAAAGCTGAGTTTGATGCCTTGCGCTATTTCTGTGATTTCCCGTTGTGACCCTGGTACCGTTTCTGACTTCGCTCCTTTGCCACCTGCCCTGACCTGTTACTACGTCTCTGACTTTGAACCTGTGCTGCCCATCCTGACCACCTGCCTGTCCCCGACTACGAGATTGCCTGCCGTTTCTGTACCTCGACCTCGGCTGCCACTGCGGACACGTCACGCCTGTGAAACAACCTTGTTCTACCACGGCGCCAACCGCTTTGAAGGGGCTCTGGTGAAAACCGGGTGCCACTTAGATGCCGGTCCCAGGTAGTGGCTTGTGTCATCGTCCGCAGTGGTTTAGAGGATCCACAACCTCTGAGCCTGACAGTATTATTTTTCATTGCCCCACATAGGCAGGATAGGATTAGTAATAGTACTGTGCATTGCCCACAGTTACAGGCTAAGAGTAGTAGAAGTAGTACCGTGTACTGCCCACATGGTACTACTCCTATCCTGTATATGTGGACAATATACAGTACTACTGCTTCTCATATTCATAGATAGAGAGAGAGAGAGAGAGAGAGAGAGAGAGAGAGAATAAAAGGAACTTTGTGCCATAGAAAGCTATATGTCACAGTTTTTTACCTGCTACCTCCGCTGCTGCAGCAGGAGCCAAGTGCAGGTGCCTTGCTAGCCAGTTTGCTTATCACCAACAACATGCACATTAATATTGGTGCATGGTTGGGCCCTGTACCGTGCAATACACACACATTATAGGAACATGCGTGGTGCACCTGACGAGGAAGCCAGAGAGGAGTAGGCCAGCTCCAAATTTACAGGCACATGCATTGCCATTACGAATGCGACATGGGGAAGAGGGTAAGGGGAGGGTTGGTGCGTTGCAGCAGGTTTATGGAATCAAACGGCAGATGGGAGGCAGGGGAGCTTGTCTGGATCTGAGAGCTTTTCCGCCTCCATGACAGAAACCTGAACACCTGAGCAATGCCTGCACACCTGTGTCAGGTTAATTATAGAGGTTTGAGAAGACACTTTCCCTTTTTTAAATTTGGCGACACATTCAATTCACTATTATAAAAATAACATGAGATTCTATTTTGCATTTTAATATTCTTCTCAACTGGAAACAAGAAACATAAATCCTCTTGGCCGCTGTTCTTGTGAATAATTTTGATTTTTAGCCTGATGTATTTGTGATATAAGCCAATTTTGTAGGCTAATTATCTATCTAGGCTACAGCCTTTCATATCAGAGAAAAGTAATGTTAATAGTCAATTTATTTTACTGTGTTTTTATACCCATTATGCTTAAATGTAACTTTACATCGATGACAGTACATTGAAGGAGTGCTTAGTTAATATTTAATTTTCTGTTAATTAGGTTTAATGTAGTTATGCACCGCATGATTATGAAAATGGTAATAAGCTCATTTGTGTTCGGAGAATTATATTTTACTGTACTTAAAAGATTTAATGGTCATTTTGTTAATTTCTCCCTTGGAGTAACCCCCATTCTTATTACTCTAATTTTCTAAGTACCCAGTTAGGATCTTGTTTTCTAATCGCTACTAATGTTCGATTCTTCTGTATTCATTTTAGCTGTGGAACAAATGACTAACATGCACTTATCTTTATGTTTGTGTTCCAGCTTTTTGCTGCTTGGTTATTTTGCTATATAAAAAGGCAGCACTACTACTCAAAAAAAGGTATCTACCTCCCCCAAAGAAAAATCTGAATTATTTGTACAAGTGCAAGTCCATGGAACAATATTTGGCTTCAGATTCATCAAATATGTCTGCAAAAAATAACATTTCAAAAGCTGTTTTTGTTATTCCACGTAATCTTAATGTTGTTTGGTGCGCCAAATCCAAAATGAACTCAATTTTGTCATAGTTCATCACATTTCCTGACAATTAAGTTAACTTGTTAAATAAGGTAATTCCGTGAAATAAATGAAAATACAGCGCTTTGCGAACAAAATTCGTTCCCCTTGAACTTTTCTACCTTTTGCCACATTTCAGGCTTCAAACATAAACATAGAAAATTTTTATTTTTTGGTGAAGAATCAACAAGTGGGACAGAATTGTGAAGTGAAGGGAAATTTATTGGATATTGTAAACTTTTGTAAAAAAAATAATAATCTGAAAAGCGGGGGAATGCAATGTTATTCAGTATCAGACCACTGCAGATCTACCAAGATCCGGCCGTCCCTCTAAACTTTCATCTCAATTGATTTGTTATTTTTATTTATATAGCGCCATCAAATTCCATAGCGCTTTGCAAATCATAGGGGTCATATACACATATAATTTTACATTACACAAACAGTCATATGGAACAATAGGAGTGAGGGCTCTGCTCACAAGAGCTTTACAGACTATGAGGATGTGACACAAGAGGTTGTAGAATGATCCTTCCATTCTTTATAAGAGAACAATATAAAATAATTTAATAAATAATTCAATAAAAAAAAATTTTGCTGCTTGAACCAGCCATTAGTCGCCATCTTATTTACAGGGACCAAGCTGAAAAAAACTTCTGAGAAGGCTGGAACTTAGTATATATCTGGTGTTTGCCGAATAACAGACGGGAGATAGGACATAGGATGGATTAGTAAAGGGAGAGTTGACGTTTCATGCAGTTAGCAAGTGTGATAGGCTTGCCTAAAGAGATGGGTTTTAAGAGCACGTTTGAAGATTTTTCGGGTGGGTATTAGTCTGAGAGTCCGGGGGAGGGCATTCCAGAGAATTGGAGCAACTCAGGAGGAGTCCTGGAGACGTGCATGAGAGGTTCTAATTAAGGTAGACATTAATTTAAAATCACTGGCAGATAGAAGAGCACGGGAAGGGCCATAGACTGAGATGAGAGAAGAAAGGTATGCAGCATTATTCAGAGCTTTGTGGACGAGGGTTATCATTTTAAAGTGAATACGGAAGGAGACAGGCATCCAGTGCAGTGATTTGCACAAACTGGAGGCATCCGTGTAGCGTTTGGACTCAAAGACCAGCCTGGCTGCTGCATTGTAGAGGAGAGAGTTTAGTGTGTGGAAGACCAATTAGTAGGGAGTTACAGTAGTTTAGTTGAGAGTGAATAAGTGCAACAATTTTAGAAGTTCAATTGTCAGAAAAGGTCAGACTCTGGAGATGTTTCTGAGATGCAGGCACCAAAGCGAACAAGAGATTGAATGTATGGTGAAAAGGAGAGGTCAGAGTCCAGCACAACCCAAAGACAGCGGGCCTGCTGCCTCGGTGCTATAGTGATCCTGATCCCACAGACCGAGATGGAGAGGTCAGGGTTAGGTAAGTTAGTAGAAGGTGGAAAGACAAGAAGTTCAGTCTTAGAAAGATTAAGTTTCAAGAAGAGAGAGGACATGATGTTAGAGACAGCAGAGAGACATTCACTAGTGTTCTGCATTAAGGCAGGGGCGATGTTACGTGCAGAAGTATACAGTTGGGTGTCACCAGCATAGAGATGATACTGGAAACCAAATCTGCTGATGGTTTGTCCAATGGGGGAAATACAGAGGGAGAATAGAAGAGGACCTAGGACTGAGCCCTGAGGAACCCCGACAGTGAGAGGAAGATAAGAAGAATATGATCCAGAAAAGGAGACACTGAAAGTGCGGTCAGAGAGATAGGAAGAAAACCAAGAGAGTGCAGTGTCCTTTAGGCCAGTGGAGCAAAGCATACTGTGGAGGAGCTGGTGGTCCAGAGTATGGAGCGCTGCCGATAGATCCAAAAGAATGAGGAGTGAATATTCACCTCTGGATTTTGCAGTGAGGAGATCATTGGAGACATAAGAAAAATCAGTTTCAGTGGAGTGCATAGAGCGGAAACCAGATTGCAGGGGGTCAAGCGGGTTAGTCGAGAATAGACCAGGGAGGTTAGAAACTGGTCTGTAGTTAGTAGCATTAGATGGGTCCAGTGAAGGTTTCTTTAGTAAAGGGGTAACAATAGCATGCTTGAAAGAAGAGGGAACAACACCAAAAGAGAGAGAGAGGTTAAAGATTATAGTGAGGTGAGATGTGACTGCTGGGGAGAGAGACTTTATGAGATGTGAGGGGATGGGGTCACTGATGCAGGTAGTGGATCGAGCAGAGTATAGGAGCCTGGACACTTCTTGCTCTGCGACTGGCTCAAAGGAAGAGAGTGAACAAGGTAAGGCACCAGAGGGAAGGGGATTAGTGGGGTGAGAGGATTGAGCAATTATTTACTGGCGAATACAATCAATTTTATCCTTAAAGTAAGTGGCCAGATCTTCAGCCCCAAGGTCTGTGACAGGTGACTGCACCTTTGGTGTTAGTAAGGAGTGAAGAGTATCAAAGTGCCTTTTGGGGTTGTTAGATAGAGAGGATATTAGATTAGTAAAATAGACCTGTTTAGCAAAGGTGAAGGGCAGAGTTATAGGTTTTTAGCATAAATTCGAGGTGTAAAAAGTCTGCAGATGTGCATGATTTTCTCCACAGACCTTCGGCAATCCTGGAGCACTGGCGAAGGAAACGGGTTTGTTCGGTGTTCCAAGGTTGCCTGCGTCTGTGTTAAAACAGTTCATCACCCTGAACACACCATCCGACTGTCAAACATGGTGGTGGCAGCACCATTGTTTGGACCTGCTTTTCTTCAGAAGGGACAGGGAAGATGGTTAAAATTTATGGGAAGATGGATGGAGCCAAATACAGGACCATTCTGGAAGAAAACCTGTTGGAGTCTGCATAAGACTTGAGACTGGTACGAAGATTTATCTTCCAACAAGACAATGATCCCAAACATAAAGCAAAATCTACAGTGGAATGGTTCACAAATACATGTTTTCAGGTCTTAGAATGGCCAAGTCAAAGTCCAAACCTGAAACCAATCGAGAATGTGTGGAAAGAGCTGAAAACTGCTGTCCACAAACGCTCTCCATCCAACCTCACTGAGCTTCAGCTGTTTTCCATGGAAGAATGGGCAAGAATTATAGTCTCTCGATGTGAAAAACTGATGGAGACATACCCCGAGCTTACCAAGGTAGCGTTAAAAAGTATTAATGAATAATATTGCACGCCCCACTTTTCAGTTTATTATTTTTTGCAAAAGTTTAAAATATCCAATAAATTTTGTTATACTTTACAATTGTGTCCCAATTGTTGTTGATTCTTCACCAAAAATTTCAATTTTCTATGTTTATGTTTGAAGCCTGAAATGTGGCAAAAGGTAAAAAAGGGCCCAATATATTGGCAAGGCACTGTAGACTAATAAAATCCATTTTTATAACAAATGTTTCAAGAAAATGATTTTTTAAACTGAAATGAGCTCACGACTACTCAATAAAATTGATTCTTTTTTGTTTTGAGTCTCCACTTTGTACATTTACGCTAGTTATGGATCTGGAATGTGTCTCTGAAGCATCCAACAGTAGTCTGCATTTTCCCTTGTAACTTCCTTCCATCTCTTTAATGTCCTGGTGAATCGTTCACCTTCCTCTTCACCCATAGCTCCCAAATTGTCAGGAAAGTATCCAAGATGAGAATGGGAGAACTGCGCTTTCAAACTCATCAGGCAACAAAAAGCTTGAAATGCTTTCAGCATTCATCCAATAATCTTTTTGCTGTCAGGACCTATTTTTATGGCCTAAACATTTATCTACAACCTCAGTAAATGCATCCCACCCTTCTTTTTCAGGATCTGTCATGTTATTGATAAACTTTTTATCAGCTATAAGCCTTCTGATGTCTGGTCTGACAAACACATCGATGCAGTAAAATAACATGCACTACTGGGCAAAGCAAAGAATGAACTCAGTTTCACGATGTCTGAGCCATGAAAAATATACTCCTGGTAACAAATTCCTGCTTTTGAGCCTTGATCCAAGTAACTCAGTGGCATCTTTGGGAAGTCTCTTAATAAATTATTTTTCTCCTCCTGGAACAAAAAACTTTTGTCTTGAATTATCTTCAAAGTCAGAATTTGATTGGTCATCTCAAATCATCTCATCTTGTTCAGATATGATTACCCCATCAACAGTTATTTTTTCCAAAGTAGTATATCTGGTAAATCTGTGCCATGGGGGATGGGACGAGTTGCTGAGTGAAAATTGGGGTATGAAATATAATTCTTCCATTTGGAATTTTACCTTTTTTCATTGCCTGAGCAAAAGTAACAGTCATCACTATTGTTCTTTTGTTCTCACCATACCATAGGACACCCATAGGATACCGATAGGACACTCATACCATAGGAATCCCATAACAGAAAGCTTTTTTCTTACCCATGAACCAATTGCAGAGGTCCTCAACACACTGTTGCACACTTTACAAGGCACTTTATCTTGATCTCCAAGTTTTAGTTCAAAGTAAACCTATAATATATTGTATACCTATAGGCTTGTGGCAAGTCCTAATATATAGGATTTTTTTCAATATTTTTTTCGTTTTCAACACACCAAAATACATAGAAATTATATGAAAATAATCAAACAGCCTTTTAGTCGCAGACCTGTGCTATTTAGGTTTAATAAATAGTCAATATAATATGATGTAGACTGATCCAAAAACATGTTGTATTATTACATTTTCCAGTGTAATTGGATAAAAGTGATGAAATGATTACAAAGCTACAATATGTTTTCCTAATAAATGATGCATCCTAATATTTCACATCTGTGCATATTTCACAATCCATTTCTTCACTCTTTTATAATAATATAGCTGTTCCATCACCCTTTCATCTTGTATCATGTACTAAAATTAGTTATAGAATTTTCTTTTTGGAAAGTTCTCTCGACCATTAAAAATTGGCTAATTACATCCACTCTTCACAGCAGATGCAAAATGAGATGCATTTGTAGCGGAGTTCCCTCTTCTGATATCTAGCGGGCATTGTAAAAATTACAGTTCTTCATTAGATTTAAACTGTACAATTATGAGACATTTGCGAGTCATATGAGAGGTTACATAAAAAGTAATACAGAACTAGTGAACAGAAAAATGAAGAAATTAAATTGCTTCTGTGTAATTGATTTTGATCGACCTACACTTTTCTTTCTTTCTAACTGTAGACAAACTTGTGCAGTTAATTAACTGTCAGTGACTTGTGTCTGAATAAACAAAAAACCTTTACAAACATCGTATTTTGCATGGAAACAAATGTGAGTCTGTGTGAAGCAACAGCCAAGCATTTCACTAGCAGTTGAAATAAAGCTGATCTCATTTTTGATTAAGATTGTGATTATCAGACAGTGGTTGCTCTTAGTCCTTGCCAGACTTACATGGGCCTTGGATTCCTTTCAGCATTAGAAAAAGGAACACTTGAGCTCTATTGAATTGAATATGGCATCTGCTCCACACTGTGGAAAAGGTTGGGGCTGCTCTTGATTTTAATAAAGCGTGCCAGATTAATTGTCTTTAGTAATCCTGTTTGTCATGGTAGATTCGCAGTGAAGTATTTGTGGCACAACCTGACATATGGGCAGGCCTGCTGCTCAATTATTCACTCACCCTAGAATATACTCTTCACAGTTGGCCTAGTTCCCAAAGCCATATTTTCCAGGGGACTGGACCTCTGCACAAACAGAATCCCTAATCTGCAGGCCTGAATGATCTGTTTAAAGGAGAAGCATTTTATAAAGACCAATAGGTGATGAAAACTGAGAGAACTATGAAAATATAGACTATAGAAAGCCAAAATTTATATTATATATATATATATATATATATATACAGTGTTTTTTTCATTATTAATGCAAACAGCATAGTACATTTTGTTTGTTGTCATACATTCTAGTATAAAACAGCTGCTCATGAAATATTAAAGCCAGTCATTCACTTTCTATATATATAAATATTAGCGTTATTATGAGAGAGCAAACTCCATTCACAGAAAATTTCAAGTGAATTATATTAGCTACATAGTAATAACATTTAACACATACCATAACAACTATAACAGAGTGGTAAAATCTTGCTTGCATCACTTTTTTCTAGTTTCTTCTAACTTTGAAATATCCATTTTACTAAAATGCAAACCATAAACAAGCATGGCTTCCATTACATCATTCCCTTGCACTATGAGTATAAAAGTAAGAGTTATGTAGGCCACATAGATCTAATCCACAAAGGTGCTATTATGTGCCTTACAATAGTGGTTATGCAGGTTTTTCTTTCCTATTTACTGACATGTAGTTTTCTTGTACACAAATGCTTGCAGCATACATAGGGTGCACTCAAGCACAACTAAATCCAGCCATCTCTGCACACAGCCATGAGATCAGCTGAGAGGGGCTGGCTTTAAAGACCATATTGTTATTTAACCCTTAATAAATCAGATTTATAAAACCTCCAATAGCACAATTATCTGCCTCACAGAGTTGTTTATTATTAATAATAATAATCTTTATATAATGCTATTATATTCCGTAGCACTTTACAAATCATAACATTCACATTTCCTTTAATTCATATACATACAGTACATTTCTTCAATTGCATGTGCAACATCCCCCACCGGGGCCTAGCCTTTTCTTGGGGTCTGGAGGCATCCGGGGCCCGGAATACTAGAGTTGCGGCCTGAGCACGCTAGTGTGACGGTGCTTGGTATGGGGACCGGAGGGCTGTCCCACAGCCTGGCAGGTCTCCAGCAGGTGGTGTTGGCAAGAAATGATATAGAGGGAGAGACTGAGGTACTGGTTCTCCCTGGGGCAGCCCTTAGAGTCTGTAGTATGTGTCCCTGGTAGAGTGATGGGGCGCCCTTGATGGTGATACAGCCGTAGCAGGGACCAGACAGAGGCAATGTTTTGCATAAAAGTAACTTACACTTCTTTATTCGAACCAACGATAACAACACGCCAAACGATTTTGTACAAGTGCAGTACTGGAGTGATCTTGGAGAAGAACCTCAGGAGTTGTATCACCAGCCTGGATGCAGGGGCAGGCTCGGATGTAGCTGTGTCCAATGCTGGAAGCTGCAGCTTTATCCTGAGTATATTCAGTATTAGCCCTAAAGGTGGACTGACACCCTGTAGCTCTGTAGTGAGAGCTGAGGCCTAGTAGCTTCTCCTGTGGTGAGAGCTGGGCCTGAGAGTTCTGCTCTATCAAGTTTTCTGGAACTCTCCCTGTGGAGAGCTGGGACTGAAGAGACCTAACTCCTCCCCTGACTAAGGGTTTAGTTACTCCCTAGTCAGGTGGTCTCCTTCTCCAATCACACTCCAGTTACAATAGTGGAACATCATTGGATGATAACATTAACATGCTTTTAACCCTTGCTTATCCAGGAAGAATCTACCACTGCTCAATTACCTCTATATGTATTGGGTAGTAAAAGGGCTTATTCGCAACTACTCCTCTGCCATGCGCATTGGCAAGGACGTTGCACATGTTATTAAAAAAATTACCTCTATGAAGATTATTTCCCATAAATGTAGCCATGTTGTCCCTTAGAAATTTGATTGTTGTCCTTTAACCCCTTACCAACATGTGACGTAGTAGTACGTCACATGCCGGGTGCGAGTGCATGGAGAGGGCTTAGGGGCTGAGCCCTCCCCATAGTCAGTAATATTGCAGCAAAGGCTTAACAGTAACAACCCCAATCGGTGCTAATACCGATCACAGGTGGCAACCCACTGATCACCGCCAGCAAGGCTGCCAGCAGCTTCAAAAAATGAAAAATCTAGGCAAGGATTGTCGCTCCCCATGATGTCAATGGGGAGCAGCGATTGGTCGCCATGCAGGCCTCGGGTCTTCCACATTTTAACCCTTTCAATACAATGCTATCAGCACATTGTAATGAATGAGTAGGAAAATCCCCATATACCACACTGTAGTATGGCAGTATATGATAGTAACAATCAAAAAACCTTGTGTTAAAGTACCCCAGGGGGTCTGAAAAACAGTAAAAATAAAAAAAGTTTAAAAAAATTATAATAAAAAAACCTAAAAATTAAAAAATACCGCCCAAAGTTGAAGATGGCACTTTTTAAGAAATTTAATAAAAAGTCATAAAAAGGTTGTGTCATCAAAAGTAAAAAAAAAAATAGACACCACCAACAGCTTCGTACACCAAAGTATAAAAAAGTTATTAGTGCCAGAAGATGGCAAAATAATTTTATTTTGTACAGGAAGTTTTATTTTTTGCAAATGTATGTAAACATTATAAAACCTATAGAAATTTGGTATCCCCATAATCATTCCGACCCAATTAATAAAGTAGACATGTCATTTGGGGCGGACCATGAAATCTGTAAAATCCAAGCCCACAAGAAAACTGCGCAAATGCGTTTTGTTAACCAATTTCACAGCATTTGGAAATTTTTCCCACTTCCCAGTACACGGCATGGAATGCTAAATACCGTCACTGTGAAGTGCAATTTGTTATACAGTTAACAAGCCCTCACACAGCTCTTTACATAGAAAAATTAAAAGTTATGGATTTTTGAAAGTAGCGAGTGAAAAATGAAAACGCAAAAGGGGTTAATACGACCACCACAGTTAGAGTGATTGTACAAAAAGACAAATTGTTTTTGTACATGAAATGTCCAGGAGTTACTGCATGTCCTATAGCCGTCCTGTGGTAATGAACACTTATCCAGGTGGTCAGACAGGACTCAAGAGGGCATTCCTGGTCTGTGCTGTAAGAGCATGGTGGCGATTGTATCCAAGGACATCTATCTCATTTCTAAGGAACATCATGGCTAAATTTATGGGAAATTATCTTCAATTTAAAAAACAAACAAACATAGAACTGAAGAAATATATACATTGCAGATGCATTAAATTAAATGTGAATGCCCAGACAAGAATTTACCTCTAAGGCTTTGAGGACTTCCTTGTATGCCAGCTTCATCTATGATCCTGCATGTTAACTTCATACCAATGGTTTAGTATATTCTGTACAGCTCATACATTGATAAAACAACCCATATTATGTGCAGCAGTCAAGTGACCACTGTAAATTCTAATTATAGGAAGATAATGGAAAAATCCATGCTACACGCTGCGTGGAAAAGAGCTGAATGTTTAATGCATGTAATCCCAGGTAACCTTTTCAAAACTTCAGTATCAGGGGACCCATGTTTTCGTGATGTCACTACCCCTTTAATATTAATAGCTTCTTGAACCAGTGTCAATGTCAGCAATAACCAACATAAACAAAACTCTTATTTCAAGGCTTAAACTTTAGAAATGCAGAAGGAGACTATGAGGGCAGTTTCTAGGTAATATACCAAAATACAATACCTACCCCCAGATTAGTTATAACATAAAAAGTGCCCACTCCCAAATAGATTATATTGTACAGTGCTTCCCATTTACTTTTAGCATAAGTAGCACTGTCCCCTTGAATAAGCATATTCAAAGATTCTTCAAAACTAAATTTACTTTATGTAGTGCCATCTCCCTCTATTAATTATGATATCGGCAACTCCTATCCTGCAGAATTTATTATAAAATACAGCATGTAGTAGTACTTTAGATAATTATTTTCTGGAATATAACCATGAAACGTCACTTTGTGCCAGAAATTGTGATCTTTCCCCCCTTGTCACCCTCATGCCAAATGGGAGTAACGGAATGTGGTATAGGGCAGTTGTACAATAGCCTGCACTAGAATCCTATGAGATCCAGCATATAAATCATATGGGGATCTCAAGACTGGTGCACAATGCACCCAGCTTTGATAAAGTCCTCCTAGTATCACAAATATGCGTCAGGAGCAAAATACTGGAAAAGGGCTGACTATTAGTTCATGGGACTGAAAGAAAAAGAGCATTACATTTCTAATACAATATCATATAAATAATGTTCTTGATGGAAAAAGCACCTAACAGGTTAAAATTTACATGTTCATAGCAGTTATATATGTTTATTTGTTGGATAATGTTGATAAATGTCACATAAGCAGAAGTGATTAAGAATGACTAGGAATAAGTCATATTCAATATTTCTAAGTTACGATATAGCATATACACCACATGAAATATGGTATAGACTTTATTTTATCCACCGCAGGATAAACACATGCAGCTTTGTCGTGTCTCACCTCTACTGGAGTATCAAAATGGTCAAAGAAGCTTATTATCTATAGACATGCATCCAAGAGCCGATAACCAGACAAAATATGACCATGACCCGATGATCATGACCTTAGAACAACTTTCCTGGTCTAGGCAACATTTGTGGAAAACAAATCATTTACTTCCAGTTTCTCTTTGTGCCCTTTTGATATCATTTGCTCAGAGTCTCATGTTATCACACACAACAGAATGTAAAAAATGACAGCTTACCTACAACCTTAATTAGATGTGAAAGGTCTATAAGTAATGTTTGTGACTCCACTGCTATACTCCGAGGGATAAACTATCTACACCAGTCAGTCTACAGAGGTGTCACAATAATATACACTGCTCAAAAAAATAAAGGGAACACTCAAAAAACAAATCCTAGATCTGAATGAATATAATATTTTCATAGAATACTTTGCTCTGTACAAAGATGAATGTGCTGACAAAAAAAATCACTAAAATAATCAATGGAAATCAAATTTAATAACCAGGCCTGAATTTGGAGTCCATAAAGGTAAAGTGGAAAAACACACTACAGGCTGATCCAACTTTGATCTAACAACCTTAAAACAAGTTAAAGTGAGGCTCAGTATTATGTGTGGCCTCTGCTTGCCTGTATGACCTTCTTACAATGCCTCGGCATGCTCCTGATGAGGTTGCAGATGGTCTCCTGAGGGATCTCCTCCTGGATCTGGACTTAAGCATCCGCCAACTCCTGGACAGTCTGTGGTGCAACGTGACATTGGTGGATGGAGCAGAACATTATGTGCCAGATGTGCTCAATAGGATTCAGGTCTGGGCAAGGAGCAGGCCTGTCTGTAGCTTCAATGCCTTCATCTTGCAGGAACTGCTGACACACTTCAGCCACACAAGGTCTAGCATTGTCCTGCATTAGGAAGATTCCAGGGCAAACCGCACCAGCATATGGTCTCACAAAAGGTCTAAGGATCTCATCTCGGTACCTAATGGCAGTCAAGCTATCTCTGGGTGAGCACATGGAGGGCTGTGCTGCCCTAACATATAAATGCCATGCCACACCATTAGTGACCCACTGCCAAACCGGTCATGCTGAAGGAAGTTGCAGGAAAAAGATTGCTCTCTGCAGTAGTTACTTTGCCAGTCCTGATGTTCTCTGACAAGTGCTAAGCCATACCATCCTCATGGAGTCGGTTTCTAACCGTTTATGTAGACACGTGCACATTTGTGGCTGCTGGAGGTCATTTTGCAGGGCTGTGGCAGTGCTCCTCCTGTTCATCCTTGCAAAAAGGCAGAGGTAGTGGTCCTGCTGCTGTGTTGTTGCCCTCCTTTGGCCCCCTCCACATCTCCTGGTGTATTGCACTCCAGGCTCTGGACACTACACTGACAGACAGAGAAAACCTTCTAGCACAGCTTGCATTGATGTGCCATCCTGGATGAGCTACACTACCTGAGCTACTTTTTTGGGTTGGAGAGTCCATCTCCTGCTACCACAAGTCTGAAAGCATCACCAACATTCAAAATTTACCAAAACATCAGCTAGAAAGCATTAGTACTGAGAAGTGGTATGTAATCCCTGCCTGCAGAACAACTCCTTTATTGAGTGTTGCTAATTGTCTTGCTAAGTACCTGTGAAATTGATTGTCAATCAGTGTTGCTTCCTAAGTAGACAGTTTGATTTCACAGAAGTTTGATTTACATTGTGTTATATTGTGTTCTTTAAGTGTTCCCTTTATTTTTTGAGCAGTATAATATTCATCACTGAAGCTCTCCTGCTCAGAGAGGTTTGAATTCTGTGGAGTTTGGAGGCCATTACAAAACCTTGACTTGTCGCAAGCCCTAAATATTTTTTGCAATTAACATAATTTTTTCTAAGTACATTATTCTCAAACTTTTTTCCCCACTATTCCCACAATATTATCAATAAAATACTAAGTTGTGCCTACAACACAACCAATTTAGGTAAGCACTTATTTCACCAGTGCCCGACTTATAAACTATTGCTCTACAGTGCACTATGGGGCATATTTATAAGGGCCTCTGCACCACGTTACTGTCCCCGCAGCGGCGCACAGTAAGTGAAAAGTCGCCGGCTGTGTATTTTTCTACTCCAGGCCCTGTGTGGCATAAAATAAACACTGGGTAGCCACCTGCCCTGATACATCAAGAAGCAGAAGCGAAAAATGCAGCGGCGTGGCAATCATACGCCCCTATGTTTTAATTCTTTAAAACTTAGCATAACTACAAGAATGGCTCAGGAATAGCAGCAGGTACATTTTCTGCACTATGGCACTTCTGTCCACAATAGGTCATTTTTAGGATCCATAGATCAAGAATTTTTAGAACAGACATTTACCCATAAGTGAGTACTGGGACCTGTTTGTTTTGTAAATCATTGCAGCTCTAGAAGCTCGGACCTTCTTGACATGTCTTATTCACATTTCAAAAGATACTATAATGAGAAAACCTCTTTAAATAGAAGTCTAACCTTTAACACAATGTATCCATTCCCAACAGATTGGAATATAAATAGATGACATCCAAGGACTTGTACTGAAAAAAACATTGCAAAATAATAAATGATACCTTTAGACTTTTCAAGAAAATCAGTTAAATATTATTGTATCTTTTTATTTTGTATCTTTTTAATACACGTAATATATCATATTACTTGATCACTTAATGTTTACACAATCTAATTATATCCCCATATATAAATATATATTTACGGATGTAACTTTCACATGCTGATGATCTGGATGGTAAATTGTAGAAGAATCTGGAATGCAGAAGATAAGGTTTTGAATTCACTTTCCTCAACAATGTATTCATGAAGTCGTGTATTACAAAATCATTTCTTGCTTTCATGAAGTCCATTTCCAGCATGTTATCAAATTCCAACTTTCCCCCGCTGTAAAATCAAACAAGCAATCGTTTGAAACACTGCTCCCTTCTTAAAAGAGCAATGCATTGGATTGTAGAAGCAATTTGATTTTTCTTTTTAATGTTTCGGAAACACAGAGCAAACCATAACAAGTGAATCTAATTTGCACATTGACATATTGGTACGGAGTCTCTGGCTGTGTAGTTTGAAGAAAAGTATAGATTATTATCATACAAATAATTCTCTAGATCAATTTAGTGGCAGCCGCTAGCCTACTCCATCACAATAAATGCTTTTATATTAATATAGATGCTGCTTTCTTGTCTATAGAAACAATCTCAGATAAGAACAATTCTACAGCCCATTGAAAATTAAAATGTAGGAACAAAATCTTAATCTGCAAATATCTAATATTTGCAACTAATTACTTTTGCTTGTAGGGAGAACATTATGTGCTGAATAACTTTATATTTGCCAATACAGATATTTTATGTCTGATATTAATTTCTTTATTTTTCTTTTAAAAGAATATGAAGAATTCATTGATGTGGATGTCACTGTTTAAAAAATTAAAGTTAAAGGAAATCTACCATCCAGATTAAGTATTGTAAACCAAGCACACTGACATACTTGTGTGTGCCCCCTCTGGCAGGAACTGCTCTTCTTTAAGCTTCTTATGGCCGTGTGCTATAGAAAAAAAAGGCTTTAAAAATAAATATGCAAATGAGCCTGAGATGCTCCAGGTACCATTAACACCTATGAAGCCCTGAGCCCAGGTTCATTTGCATGATTTTAAAAAGCCTTTTATTTTGTAAATTCTAAAAGAGAGGACACTCACCAGCATGTCAGTGTGCTTGCTTTACAATCCTTGATCCTGGTGGTAGATGTCCATTAAAGGGAATTTTCCAAGTTCTAAATCACCCAACAAAAAAAACAGTATTGTGTAGGGCACTTTATAGGTTCTCCATCCGTACATTTCATGTTCTGTAGTGATCTATTATTTTGTTAAATATCAACCTTGCAAATTGTCCTGTTTTTATTTTCATGCAAATGACATCTTCAGTGTACCAGAAGTGAACCTAATTTACATAAAGAAACCATTTGTCATCACTTTGAGGAAGTAAGACCTAACTGTGAAACCATATATGACTTCAAGTTTTTTAACCATTCTATTAATAGTTAATTGGCGAGTGTTTTAGTTAGACATTATATGCTCCATAAAAAATAGAATATTAGAATATACATAAATGAAAAAGTAATTATAACATCTGGGCCTGTTTGGGCTTCAGTGTCATTCTCTGTCCGTGAAGTACAGTTGAAGATGCGCTAATTCTATCCTTTGTTTACTCCTTTACTATGATTTCCACCACACCAGTGTGTGTTCTGTGGATTCGTCTCTGGTTTGCAATCCACTTTGATGGACAGTATATCTCTACACTCTACAATTCTGCCTTGTCTGGATGTCAGAGAACTGATTCAATCATTTTCTGGACTGGGACAATTCATAAAAGTTTTTGTTGACTTTAGCTCCTTGCTTGCAACAGTCTTTTTGCTATCTGGATGGCGCTCATTTTGACTATTGTATTTTGGTACCCTTGGCCTATTCTTCTGACTATCCATTTGCCTAGTGATTTTATATATTTGTCCTCTTTGTTGTGACACTGTCTTTATCTCTGTGTGTGCACTTTGATGAAGGAAAGGACCATTGACCAGTTGTGATCTACCACTTAGGGTAGACCTTGCAATTAGGCTAATAATTCATTAAAATACCTGTATTCAGAGAGCTTCACCGTGGAACACGGTGGGCTGAGGTTCAGTTTGTAACTAGGGGTCGTCATTAAGTTAGTTTTTCTTAAATCAGGGACAGCCTGTATTTATTAAAAAAAAAAGCAGCACCCTTTTACATTTATATGTCACCCTGATTATATTATTATCAATTAATAATTAGTAACTATTGATTATTATTAATATTATTATGCTTTACTATGTAATGCAAACAAATGTTTCAGGACTCTTTTAAAACTTAGCAACCCAAAATAAGAGGCTTACAAGCAGAATAATTTTTTCCCCATTCCGTGAAAGTGCCTTAAAATTTTTTTGAATGCTATCAAATGGAAAAAACCCTTATTACAGTTAATTATTTTGGTGATTGGTGTAGCAATTATGGGCAGCAGAAACATTAGGACTATGGGTCTTATTTCTGAATACTATTATTATAAACATACCTGACATGCTAATAGAGTGTACTTACAGTATAATTTTCCAATGAAAAATATATTGAAAAAAATACAAAATTTTATTGTGAGACACTGACCCTTTACAAAAATCCTTTTAAAACATATTCCAGGTTTAACCTTAACCTTAGAATTCTTAACCTTAGAATTAAACTGAATTTGATGCTTTTAAAACTCAGGTGTAAAAATCAGCATTTGGAAAGAATTTTAGTTGGATGACCCAATTTGAGGTAATTTTGCTACTACTATGAACTTACTAAAATATTACTATTATCTTTATTCTTGGGCTGTATAACAATAAATCAATGACAAATAAAGGTTATACAAATATAAAATAACTTAGCTATTTTCTATTAGCTGCGAGGGGACATTGGAAAAGACAGTAAGACTTGTAAATACAGCAAATGTTCTCAAAACTGCCCCACAGTTTATACTAAATCCCTCTCATACGATAATGCTTAAATACAGGCATGTCATTGCTTTTGCTAGAAATACCTGTCCTGCCTCCAGGTTATTCTGTCAGCTTTTAGACATTTTCCATAAAGCTCATTTTTCTCTGCTGTGTTTTGGCCCAGCTCAATTAAAGAGCTAATCCATTCCACTGTGTATCCCACGGGCTATAATGAATTCAGCTGTCAGAATGCCCCCATACACCTACTTCATTGCTGTATTAGACGGTCACTTGTCAGCTCTTTAAGGAAGTCAGGCCTAACTGAGAAGCCATGGATGACCTCTATTTTCTTAATCAATGTAGAGCAAGTACTGTAAATCAGTCAGTGTATTAGAAAAACATGTATTAGGAAAACAAGAGTAAAAGATGGATAAAAATGCTGTATTCACTTCTTAAAGTAGAATCTGAGGGCTGTGTTTTTTGTTCTTGTTTTACATCTAAACCAACAGGATCACATTGAAGAATAACTTTGAGGTGTCGGGGATGAAGCCAACATTGTTTCAACCTTTGAAAAGTTCAACACGCTTAAAAGTGTTTTGCATGTAACTTCAGACACATATGTCATCCATCACTCAGCCCTTATAATCACACTACCTGCTTCCTATGCCCAATTTATTTTCTCATACCTAAGGACAGGATATTTACCACTAGACCCCCCCAAATATGTATTACTTTAATTGTAAATTGCTTTGATATTATAAATTGCTTCTTACATTTCTGAGATGTTATAGTTACAGGGTATAAGCTACTACAACAAGGTATGCCATGTTTTTACATTATACATGTGAGGCTTGTTTCATATTTAGTAAAGGTCCATGAATAATTAAAGACATACTGAAGCAGGAGTGCAAATTTTGTATTAAAAATACATATACTGTTCTATTGGACAAATTATGACACATAAAAACTGCATACAGTGCAGTAACCATTTACCACTCCATGACATATGAATAAAGGAGGACAGGTTAACAAGAAGCTCACAGCCTGTTACATTGGCCACTGGCAATGGTAACACTGAACATGACTTGTTTAACCCCTGAGATGCCACAGTCCAAAGTGACTGAGGAATCTAAGTGGTTTTCAATGATAGAGGACTATCGTAAATAACTTGTTTCATTAAGAATGTATTTGATTTTATTCATCTTCCTGGGCAAGGAGGAGGAAAAGTTAGTTTCCTAATCGACTTCTCATAATGTTCATTAGTTTTGAGTGGATCTGAACCCCAAAGTTTGGTCCTTCGAATCCCACCCAGAACTTAATTCGAAGTTCAGTTCCAGATTGGGCTCAATCCCACATGCCATTAACCCCCACGATCGGAGTGACAGTTTAATCAGTGTGGCCATGTGTACCTGCATTTAAATCTTAAGGTGCCTGCATTTAAATTGCAGGATGTAATCAACAGCAACAACACTGCCCAAAATAACAGCACACAGTGCATGCAGCAAAAATAATTTAGACAGTTAATCGGTACTGGCAGGGGGGAGTGGTTTAAGTTCAGTACCTTAACCCAAACTTGAACAGATTTCTTACATTTGGACGAGTTGGGTCAAACCCGAATGATAATAGGTTTGCTCATGACTAATCTTCATTTTACATGAATTATATATAACATGGATCTTTGTACATTTTGAAATGCCAGTGCCTATAACCACAACATTTTGAACAGCCACCTCTTTTGACCTTTCACTCAGGGAACATCAAATACTAAGTTATGGTTGTAATTTTTCCACCCCATCCAATATAATTGTATGTTATAACTTACCTTGCACCCTGACAAAATCCTGTGGTAGTCACAGGGGTTGGACTTTGGTTTGGATGCATTTAAAAAAACAACACTTGACTTGTCTGTGCTACAGATTCCTTAGATCTTAGCCCCCACCTTTGTGCTCCAGTACAGCTCCTCCCTGTGAAGGAGGAGGAGCTGTACAGGAGCATGAATGTAGGGGCTAAGATCTGAGTAGTTAGTAACACAAACAAGTCACATGTTGTTTTTTGAAATGCATCCAAGTTATAACACAAAATTATTTTGTAATGCAAATGCTTAGAAAAGGCAGAGAGGCATATTTGCCCTGCAGGAGTGATGGGGTTCTGTAACCCCTGGTGACAGGTTCCCTTTAAGTGTATACTAATCCTGCTGGGTTTTATATACTATCAATTAAAGACAATAATGCCTCATTTTAGTTTGTTATAGCTAAGATCAGCTACTTACTATTCCAGGCAATGCCGGGTACTAAAACTAGTTAATGTGTGAACCTGGTCTATGCTCAAATTATTAAATGTTTAACTCAATGGTTATCCAACAATTAGATGGAACAGTGCCCCTATCCCAATCACTTATAAACAAGACAAGAAGTGTGTGTTCCAAAAACTCTATACCTTTATTAACTAAACTATGCCCCCAGAAAAATGAACAATTTTGGTTTTCTCTTTCCCTACTTTTGTCTTTTAATAGATGAGAAATCATTATTCTCAACAACACTATCTGTCTCAAGATGATGTGCTGCTGATACTAAATCTTTTCTAATCAATTGTAAACCACATTATTTCTTTTAACTTATTTGTGTGAGTTTTTCTTTTACATCAGTTTGGAAGCAAATTAAATAAGTATTAACCTTGTCGAGGAAAATTATTCTGTAGAAAAGGTAAATGTCTGGCATGTATGAAACTAAAATGATAAATTGATATCTATAAAGCTCTTGGTAGACAGAGCTCCTCTAATGAGTAATCACCTGTAGTGTAACTATATTGATTATGTTTGTAGACTGTCAAGTGGGTTGGTGGGATATGAACTGAGTCAAATCAATCTTTGAAAAATATCTGCTGAAATTCAGCCTGGAATTCACACAGCGGAGCTCACTTAGGGAATTTAGAAAGAAACAAAGATTAATTTAACAATAGGTGATGCCTGAATGTTTCGTTCAATGACCTGCAGTGCATAGCTTTGCTTCCAGAGAAATTGCACTGTTATGTATCAGTTATGTGTCTGTAAGAATGAAAAGTAGGAATAAAGTTTCTGAGCTCATTGTAAAAAAAGACGAGTGAAGAAATCAGACAATGCTTTTTGATGTTGACTGAGTATATTTGATGGTGACTGCCAGAGAATCACACACAGCACAGCTGGCCAAATAAAATGCTCAGACAGCCACTGTACACGTGACTATGGATGTGACTCACACATACACTCACACTTGCATATGCTAGTTATCGCCATTACCTGTTGTGGTTTATGAGGAATTCCTCCTCCAGGACTAGTACAAGTACCCAAGACACACACGGCTTACAACAGAACACAATATCCACTGGGATAATATTATGCAAATATGTTTTCTAGGAAAATGTTGTAAGGAAAACATTGGGCCAGATGTATCACTAGTTGTTTTGGTTGTTTTTGCGTCTTTTCATATTGTCTCACTTTTATTGTGCCAGTTTTGCGCCTAAACACCAAACTAGCCGCACAAAAAATAACCATGTTTTTCTCATTTATCCTACCAATCCAGATGTTTTGCTGCACCTACAAATGATTGATCTTTAGTGATTGATCTTTTCATTTAGGCGCAAAAACACTCCAGCCCTAAGGTGGTGTAGACTGATAAGCAATCACTGAGCTCTTCTACAGAGCAGTGTATCCCCTGTATAGTACAGCAGCAGAGCATAGCCTGTGTTTATATTACATGCAGCCTCTGTCTGCAGTCCATGAGCTTTTATTTACAAATCATCTGCAAAAGCAGCAGCTCTAAGCAGAATAGAAAAAATGTGTGTGGAAGTTTGCAGATAGTACAGAGAAGTGTCCTATGTAGCAGGATTAGGAATACTAGGAATACTGGCCAGAATTACAGGGGACAGCAGAAGATCAGCACTGGAGGGTCCCCTCCAGGAGAAGCCACTGCTGAGGAGGATCACTGGGTGCAGCTTGTCACACACCTGGGCTCTGCTGTGAGTGTCATTTTCATGGTGGGGTGTGGGAGAAATGCAGAGTGAAGCTTGTAGGAGGATCACATGTAAGTACCTGAATCAAACATTGCGCCTAAAGTAAAGAGCAGTGGCACAATCATGCTGAGACAAATGATTAATAAGAGGAATTAAATCAACTCATCACAGATTGTTGTAGTTTGAGATAATTCAGACGCAACAATGAGCCTCATTTAGGCAAAAACAGAACTAGTGCACCATAAGTGTGTTATATCTGGCCCATTGCCTCTTAACTACCTTGCAAGGCAGCCCCATTAACATTGAGCATGACTTACTATTTTGTTAAGACGCAGTGTTTTCCTTATCCCAGAATGATAATAAACAGACAACAGATCAGGTATTAAACACACTAAAAACATGAGGCGTTTGTGGCCTCCAGTTCAAAGATAGGAGTCACAAAATTGTACATTTTCTTTTTCTTGAAAACCTGGTAGTACAGATGGCCCCCAACTTAAAGACACCCGACTTACAGACAACCCCTAGCTACAGATGGACCTCTCTGCCCACTGAGACCTCTAATGAAGCTCACTTACTTTAGTCCCAGACTGCTGTAAGATGTCTGTAATTAAGCTTTATTTCCATGAGAGCACTACATTTTTAAAATCCAATTGTCACAGGGCCAAAAAAAATTGTCTGGAGTTGCAATTTCAAAATATAATTGTTTGAACTTGCATACAAACTTAAAAGACCTATCTGGTACGTAATGGCTTCAACTGTGAAAAGCCCTCCATACAAGTTACAGCGGTATTGTAGATGTATTGACTAGAGATAAGCGAGCATACTCGTCCAAGCATGATGCTCGTTCGAGTATTAGCGTACTCGAGACGGCTCGTTGCTCAGACGAGTATTTTGCCTGCTCGAGAACGAGCTTTCACTTAAGGAAACACAGTGAAGAACAGTGAAGAACACAAAGAACACAGTGAACACAGGATCATTAAGGATGATTTAAGTGAAGAATACAGTGAAGAACAAAGTGAACACAGTGAATTGTTCTTCACAATGGTATGTGACAAACAATATGTGTGAAGAATCTTCACACACAATGGGGCAGATTTATCAAGCTGTCTGAAAGTCAGAATATTTCTAGTTGCCCATGGCAAACAATCACAGCTCAGCTTTCATTTTACCAGTGCTCATGAATATTTTAAAGGGGAGCTGTGATTGGTTGCCATGGGCAACTAGAAATATTCTGACTTTCAGACAGCTTGATAAATCTGCCCCAATATGTGTGAAGAACACATTGCAGATGTTTAACACAGGTCATTCTCCTTTTTGAAGTTCCACAAATATTCCATTGAATAAAAAAAATGAAGAAACAGGACTGACTTCCTTATTTCTCAATAAAATGACACATTTTATTGGTCCCCTTGGTCCCCTTGAAAAATTCTCAAGTCTCCCATTGACTTCAATGGGGTTCGTTATTCGATACTAGCACTCGAGTATCGGAAAAAGTGTGACTCGAGTAACAAGCACTCATTTCAGTGCCCGCTCATCTCTAGTCATAACATTACTGCAGTCACAACTTTATTCTGCAGTGACTTATTTTCAAATGAGACAAGGTTTTGCTTTGTGTAATTGGTGCACTTTTAACTATTGAAATTGTACTTTTTTGTAATTTGAGAAAGAAAAGAGATTGCTAAATTATCAAAGAAGCAAACAGAAAAGGGGCGGGCAAAAACTAGCCAAAACAAACAGAGATAAGATAAATGACCCACCATTTTGAGGCCTGTGTGGTCTTTTGACTTATGTGATGTAAAGTTACATAAAAGTGCCATTTCAGACATTTGGGCGATATATTCCGTTATGGGGTTCATTGCTGGGAACAGCAGTTTTTTATATTTTGATAGATTGAGCATTTTGGGATGTGGAAAGTTTATGGGACGTTTTTTACTGTTTATTTTTTTATCAGTTCTAGGGAAAGGGGTGTGAATTTATTTTTTTTTTACTTTTTTATTTTTATACTATATTTTATTTTTTAGAGTCTCTAGGTAACTTTAACCCTAGACAGTATGATCATTCATACCATATACTACAATACTACTGTTTTACAGTATATGGCATTTTTACACATGATTCATTACCACATTGTAACGATTCTCCAGAATCCATGCAGCCTCAGGTCTTACAAAGCAATGATTAAAACAAAGATGGTGACACCCATGCACTGCGGTCTTTCAAATGTCTCCAGCAACTTCAAAGGGTTGACACTGGTAAGTGCTGGTAAGTGCTAGCATGATCCCAGATGTTAGTGGTGGGTGTTTGCTGCAATATGCAATATTCATACATGCTTAACAGCTCTATGCCGTAATATTACAGTGGGGAGCATTAAGAGGTTAGGCCACTTTGTAACCTCTTTGGCAGTATGTTTCAGGTCATTGTCCATTTGAAGGACCAATTTGCACCCAAGTTTTAATTTCCTGGCTGATGTCTTAAGATGTTGCTTCAGCATTGCCACATAATGTTCTTTCCTTAGCATAGTGCACCCTCCCTCCTGCAGCAAAACAACCCCACAACATGTTTAACAGTTGGGAAGGTGTTCTCAGACTTCCTAGCTTTTCCCATTTTCCTCAAACATGATGATAGTCATTATGGCCAAACCTTATGCCACCTACAGGTATCTGGATATTGCACCCAAAAATAAACCAGCCTTTCGCAAGTCCACAGTTCTCTTTCTGATATCTTGACTGATTTCTTTGGATGTTTTTTTTTTTTTGCATACAGAGGTTTAAGTGACACGACCTGAAAAGGCTCTAGTGACCGGACATTTATAGCAAATTGTTGCATGCGGCAGTTTAACCCCTTCCCGACATTTGACGTACTATTACTGCATGGCGGGAGGTGCGTTCCCGCAAAATGCAGTAATAGTACGTCCTGCTTCTGGCGCCGGCTCCAGAACAGAGCCTGCGCCAGAAGCTGCGGGTGTCGGCTATATATTATAGCCAACACCCGCCTCTAACACCCGCAATCAGAGATTTCTCCGATCGCGGGTGTTAACCCCTAACACGTCAGGGGCATTTGACTGTAATTGGACCCCCCCCTCCCACGATGCTTACCAGGGGGTGTAAGTGTTTCCGATCGCAGACCCGGGACTGCCAGTGGGGCTGCGCGATCTCCTTCCGGGGAGCCGGGTCCTGACATCTGTATTACACTGTATTAGGTGAAGAATAGCTTGAACAAGTGATCAGTGGATCACTTGTTCAAGCTAACCTGTAAAAGTAAAGAGAAAAAGTTAAAAACACAAAATAAACACAACTTTTAATAAAAATGATTAATTAAATAAAGTTAAAGTCCCCTAAACACAAACATTCCCTATACACATCTAATAAAGTAAAAAAATCAGAAAATCACCAAAACCCCCCACATATTTGGTATCGCCACGTCCGTATCAATCTTTTCAATAAGTCAGAACCATTATTGGACCCGTACGGTGAACGCCGTAAAAACAAAACCTGAAAAACTCGCCAAAAATGTAAATTTTCATAAAATCACTAAACAAAAATGTTCCAAAAAGTGATTAAAAAAAATGTATGTGCACCAAAATAGTACCACTGAAAAGGACAACTCAACACATAAAAAATAAGCCATAAACCAGCTTTGTCAACCCAACAATTTTAAAGGTACGTCTCTGAAAACAATGGCGATGCAAAAACAAATGAGATTTTCTTTATATTCGTTTTTTCCTGTAAAATTGTAAAATATATTAAAAAAACTATATAAATGAGGTATCATCATAATCGCAATGATCTATAGAATAAAAATATTATAGTATGTTTAGTGTATGGTGTACGACCCCCAAAATATACAAAAAAAAGAAACCCAAAATTGACAATTTTGTTTTCCTCCATACATTAAAGAGTTAATAAAACCTCATCAAAAAGCTACAGACCCACTAAAATGAAGGATTTGTAAAGTGCATCTCATGTCGCAAAAAGTAAGCCCTTATATGTCCAAATTGCCAAAAAAATAAAGATTGTATAGCCATTATAAAGTGACAATGCATAATCTGCTCTGAATGGCGCAGCTCCCTCCTCGATGCCCTGGCGTGTGCCCATACAGCAGGTACACCACATATGTGGGATTGTTATACACGGGAGAGATTTGAAACTTTATTTCAAAATTGCATCCGATTTTGTTTTAACCCCTGTAAACCAATTAAAGGGTTAACAAACTTCATAAAAGTTGTTTTACATACGTTGAGGGGTTTAGTTTCTATAATGGAGTAATTTACGGGGTTTTACTTTTATTTAGGCCTTTCAAAGTGACTTCAAACCTGAGCAGGTCCCTCAATAGCAGGATTTAGCTTTTTTAATGAAAATATGAAAAATCGCACCTAAAGTTCAAAGCCCCATAACATCCTACAAAAATAATAGTATGCATAAAAACCACTGAGGCATAAAGTAAACATTTGGTGAATGTTAGTTATTACGTTTTTTGGGGTTATGACTTATGTGTGGAAAAAGTAGAACATTTTGAATTTCGAAAATTGCGAAATTTTCCAAATTTTCACCAAATATCTGATTTTCTCGTAAATAAATGCACAACATACCACCAAAATTTTTTAACTAACATGAAGTACAATGTGTCACGAGAAAACTATTTCAAAATCACATGGATATGTTAAAGCTTTCCGAAGTTATGATCGCTTATAGTGACACAGGGCAGATTTGAAAAAATGGGCCGTGTCAGGAAGGTGAAAAGTGGCTTCAGCGTTAAGGGGTTAGGGGCCAGCGAGTGATCTGAGATGAGTTAAGCAGCTGAAATGTTTTTTTTTTTCATATTGTTTCTAAATGATTAATAGAAAAGACATCTGGAGTGATGTGCTTCTTTTCTTTATTAGCAATAGTTATTAGACTTTAAAGCAAAGGTTTTTACGAAACCTTACTTGAGCTGTTGTCCATAACCATTTAAGGGATACTAACCCAATTGTCACGGGTGACACTGTGATCCATGTTGCGGATCGCGGGTGCACCTGTTCTCCGCAGTGTGCTGCCGCTGCCCTGCTCCCCCAGGTCAGTACTTACCTGTCTCGGCTCCTGATGGCTCTATCGCGGTCCCGTCTAGGCCGCAGGTCTGTCTCCTAACTAGGCCATGCGCTCCCGCTGCTAGGGCACGCGTGTGCCTACTCTCTAAGAATTTAAAGGGCCATCGTCCTTCTTATTGGTGCTGGCATTCCCGGCTCTGCTATATAGCCTGGCAACTCCCAACATCCCCTGTTGAATCTTAGGGTCATTCTACTGAAGAGAAAGCCTCCCTGAGCGGTTATCCTGTGGCAATCAGGTTATCCTGTGGTCTTCCGAGGTCCTGCCAGCCGTACATCTGAGGTCCTGCCAGCCGTCCATCCGAGGTCCTGCCTGCCATCCTAAGGTCCTGCCATCCCAAGATCCTGCCTTCCCAAGGTCCTGCCTTCCCATGGTCCTGCCTTCCTGTGGTCCTGCCTTCCTGTGGTCCTGCCTTCCTGTGGTCCTGCCTTCCCATGGTCCTGCCGTCCCGTGGTCCTGCCTTCCCGTGGTCCTGCCTTCCCATGCTCCTGCCTTCACGTGGTCCTGTCTGCCCTGTGTCCCTACCTTGGCTGCCCCCACGGGCCTAGTCGCACCCGTGGAGCAACCTGGTGGCTCCCCGCCGCAGCAAGAGCATCCCGCTCTGCGGTGGGCTCTGGCGAAGACCAGGAGTCCACTTAGACTCCAGTACCGGGTTGTGGCTAGCATCGTTATCCCCCGCGGTGGTCCAGGGAGTCCACTGACTTTAGTCCCAAGGGACTATTCCCATAGACTGTGAAAGTGGGATCCGGCCATGGACTCCGCCAAGGTCATGAACTCTACGAAAGCCATGGACAGTCCTAAGGATCTGTACCTGGTACTGGGTGACCTTTCCAGCACTATTGCCCAGTAGTCCCAAGAGATTGCTGCCCAAAAGGAACTCTTGGACAAACTCACTGCCACTCTTCAGATGATTGCCTCCCAGCAGCAGGCTCCTGCGACTCCTCCTGTTGCTTCAGTCACCCCGCTATGTTTTCCGGCAGTAGAGACTGGACCCGAAAATTTTTTGCCTGACAAATTTGATGGCAACCCTAAATTGTGCAGGAGATTCCTTTCCCAGTGCTTGCAGCATCTTGAACTGGTGTCCTCCCAGTTCCCCACCAAATGCTCCAAGGTGGTGTTTGTCTACTGTTTGCTCTCTGGAGAGGCCCTGGCCTGGGCTACTCCTCTATGGGAGACTGGTGACCCAGACATGGTTACCCATACCATGGCAAAAATCTAGGTGGCTTGAACCACCTCAGGTTTGGCTACCTCGCCTGACCTGCTTGGTCCCGGTGTCCCCAGTGCCTTCACCGCCTCCCAGAGCTGCTCCAGCGGCGCCTCAGCCTCCGCAGCCTCCCAGAGCTCCTCCAGCGGCGCCTCAGCCTCCGCAGCTTCCCAGAGCTGCTCCAGTGGTGCCTCAGCCTCTGCAGCTTCCCAGAGTTGCTCCAGTGACTCCACAGCTTCCCAGAGCTGCTCCAGTGGCTCCGGAGCTCCCCAGATCTGCTCCAGTGGCGCTCCAGCCTCCACAGCTTGCCAGAGCTGATTCAGTGGTGCCCCAGCCTCCGCAGCTTGCCAGAGCTGCTATAGTGGTGCCCCAGCCTCCACAGCTTGCCAGTGCTGCTCCAGTGGCGCCTCAGCCTTCACAGCTTGCCGATGCTGCTCCAGCGGCTCTCCAGAAGTCGCCCCAGCCTCCGCAGCTTGCCAGAGCTGCTAGGGCTTTTACAGAAGCCACTCCGGTGACTCCACAGCTTCCCACGGCTGCTCCGGCCTCCCCTGAGGCCGCTCCAGAGTCTCCACTGGCCTCCCCTGAGGCCGCTCCAGAGTCTCCACCGGCCTCCCCTGAGGCCGCTGCCTAGTCTCCACCAGCCTCCCCTGAGGCCGCTCCAGAGTCTCCACCGGCGCCCCTGAGGCCGCTCCAGAGTCTCCACAGGCCTCCCCTGAGGCTGCTCCAGAGTCTCCACCGGCCTCCCCTGAGGTCACTCCAGAGTCTCCACCGAGTCTCCTGAGGCCGCTCCGGTGACCCAAGAGTCGCTCCAGCTTGCGGCTACCCAAGAGTTGCTGCAGACTGCGGCTACCCAAGAGTCGCTCCGGCCTGCGGCTAAAAGACGTTCAAGACGTTCTCAAGATGCCCTTGGCTTGTTCCATGCCAGGTCCAGGCATCACAGCCAGGTTTTGCAGCCAGATCTTGTTGCAGTGAGCTCAGCAGATTTTTGTGGCACATAACCTTTAAAAAAAAGCATCAGAAAAGCGAGTGTGGGAGCTTGGTGGCGAGTGTGCATTGATCCGAAGTGTGTGCAGTGTCTTAAGTGTGACTTACGACTTAAGTTTGAGGGGCTTTAGCAGGTAACTGCTGTATTTTGTGTTACTTTGACTGTAAATTCTTCTTTCTGTGCATATTTCTATTGTAATCCCCATTGGAACAATGGACTCCATAAGTGGCATTGCTACACAGTGTACATCCTGTGCCATGTATGCTTTCCTTGAACAGCCGTTCGAGGGGGAATACTGCTGTTTGGGATGTGTGAAAATTGCTCATGTGGAAGCCCAGATTCTGGATCTAAATGAGCAAGTTTCAAGGCTGCGGGCAATTGACAATATGGAGCGAAGTTTGGAGCACAAACTCTCTGGGGAAGATGGGTGTGGGGAGGAAAGTATGGAGGTGCAGAGTGAGGGGGCAGCTAGTTGTGTAACATGTAGAAGGCAGGGTAGAGGAAAGAGTTGTAGGGAGTCTAGTCCTGATCTGGTGCACCCCAATACGTTTGCCAGGCTGGCAGATGAGGGGGATATAAGCTCTGGGGTAGCAATGCTGCACCAAGACATGCCCTCTAGCAACCAGGGGACTGTCTGCTCCAGTAAGAAAGGTAATGGGAGCACAGGCAAGATCAGACAGGTGCTGGTAGTGGGAGATTCGATTACAGGCGGTCCCCTACTTAAGAACACTCGACTTACATACGACCCCTAGTTACAAACGGACCTCTGGATATTGGTAATTTATTATACTTTAGTCCTAGGCTACAATAAACAGCTGTAACCGTTATCAGAGGCGTCTGTAATGAAGCTTTATTGATAATCCTGATTCTTATGACAACCCAACGTTTTTAAAATCAAATTGTCACAGAGACCAAAAAAGTTCTGTCTGGGATTACAATGATAAAATATACAGTTCCGACTTGCATACAAATTCAACTTAAGAACAAATCTGCAGACCCTATCTTGTATGTAACCCGGGGACTGCCTGTATTAGGGGAACACACAGGGCAATCTGTCACAAAGACCGTGCATACCGAACAGTGTGTTGTTTGCCGGGTGCTCGGGTTCGGCATGTTGCGGATCGGGTTGACAGATTACTGGGAGGGGCTGGTGAGGAACCAGCGGTCATGGTCCACATTGGCACTAATGACAAAGTAAGAGGTATTTCATGGATTTAGGTCATAAGCTTAGGGCAAGTACCTCAAAGGTAGTTTTCTCCGAAATACTGCCTGTACCACGTGCCACACCAGAAAAGCAGCGGGAGATCAGGGAGGTAAATAAGTGGTTCAAAAGTTGGTGTAGGAAGAAGGGTTTTGGGTTCATGGAGAACTGGGCTGACTTTTCTGTCAGCTACAGGCTCTACAGTAGGGATGGGCTGCACCTCAATGGGGAGGGTGCAGCTGTTTTGGGGGAAAAAATGGCTAGAAGGTTGGAGGAGTGTTTAAACTAGAGACCTGGGGGGAGGGCAACTACACTTGCGCAGGGAAAATAAACAGTCTAGATAGAGAGCTGGAAAGAGTCATAGTCCATGGGGGAGGAAGGGGGGCTGAAATGAGATTGGGGAATAAGGACAAAAGGAATACAGACAGGGAAAACCATATAAAGTGTATGTACACAAATGCCAGAAGCCTCACAAACAAAATGGAGGAACTGGAACTCTTGATGTTGGAGCGGAATTATGATATAGTTGGTATCAGCGAGACATGGCTGGACAGTAGCTATGACAGGGCTGTTACTATAGATGGTTATAGTCTTTTTAGAAAGGATCGTATAAATAAAAAAGGGGGAGGGGTTTGTTTATATGTGAATTCTTGCGAGATGACATCAGTAACGCAAATGCAAATGTGGAGTCCCTATGGGTGGAGATAAGGGGAGGGAAAAAGAATAATAAAATATTACTAGGGGTTTGTTATAAGGCTCCAAATATAATGGAGGCAGCAGAGGAAATGCTGATAAGTGAAATGGATGCGGCTTTAAAGCATGGTGAAGTACTTATCATGGGGGACTTCAATTACCCAGATATTCACTGGGGGGCAGAAACCTGCAGGTCCTTCAAAAGTAGCAGGTTCTTGTCAACAACAAAAGACAATTACCTGTCGCAGCTAGTCCTGGAGCCAACAAGAGGGGTGGCACTGCTGGACCAACAAACCTGATGGAATAGTGATCATAATATCATTGATTTTGTATTACGCTTTACTAAGAACGTTAGGGAAGGGGCAACCAGCACTCTAAACTTCAGGAGGGCAAACTTTCAGCAACTAAGAGAAGACCTTAAAGGCATAGACTGGAATAATGTTCACAAAGACAAAAGCCCCCCCCAAAAAAATGGGACTTTTTCTCATATATTCAGAAAAAGTCCTGTGAGAAATACATTCCTTATGGGAAAAAGCATAAGAGGAACAAGAAAAAGCCTATGTGGCTAACTAGTCTTGTAAGGAAAGCAATAAGCGAGAAAGATAAGGCGTTAAAACGTGAAGTTAGCGATGAGGCATTACAGGATTATAGAGAGAAAAATAAATCCTGTAAAAAGCAGATAAAGGCCGCAAAAATAGAGACTGAGAGAAATATTGCCAGGGAGAGCAAAAATAATCCCAAATTATTTTTCAAGTATATAAATGATAAGAAACTAAAAACAGAGAGTGTGGGTCCCCTTAGAAATAACATGGTGGTCATCCTGGAAGGAGATGAGGAAAGGGCCAATCTACTGAATGTCGCCTTCTCAACTGTCTTTACCCAGGAAAATCCCCTGGTGGAAGACACAATGAGGAATAATGTAAATTCTTTTTGGAATGTCAACAGTTTAACCCAGGAAAAGGTACGGTGCCACCTCGCAACCACTAAGATAGATAAATCACCGGGGCCAGATGGCATGGGTTCTGCATGAACTATATACGGAGATAGACAGACCGTTTTTTTTTAATATTTGAAGATTCACTGAGGACTGGTTATGTTCCACAGGACTGGCGTATAGCAAATGTGGTAACAATATACAAAAAAGGATCAAATAGCGATCCTGGAAATTACAGACCCGTGAGTCTAACTGCTGTGGTGGGGAAAATATTTGAGGGGTTTGTTAGAGATGCTATCCTGGAGTATCTTACTGTGCACAAGTTTATAACCCAGCGTCAGCATGGGTTTATGAAAGATCGGTCCTGTCAGACTAATCTGATTTGTTTCTACGAGGAGGTAAGTTCAAGACTGGATCTGGGGGATGCTGTGGATGTTGTATATCTGGACTTTTCAAAAGCATTTGACACCGTGCCACTTGAAAGGTTGGTATATAAAATGAGACTGCTGGGAATAGGAGAAAATCTGTGTATTTGGGTAAGTAATTTGCTTAGTGATAGAAAACAGTGGGTGGTCATTAATGGCACATTCTCAGATTGGGTTGACGTTACTAGTGGAGTGCCACAGGGGTCAGTATTGGGGCCACTTCTTTTTAATATTTTTATTAATGACCTTGTAGTGGGTTTACACAGTCAAGTTTCAATATTTGCAGATGATACTAAGCTGTGTAAAGTAATAAATACTGGGGTCGATAGTTTAGCATTACAGAGGGATTTGTGGAAGCTTGAGGAGTGGGCAGAGAAATGGTTGATGAGGTTTAATGTAGATAAATGTAAAGTTATGCACTTGGGCCATGGAAACAAAAAGTATAATTATGTTCTAAATGGTCAATTACTTTGTAAAACTGGAGCTGAAAAGGACTTGGGGGTATTGGTGGATGGTAAACTTAATTTTAGTGACCAGAGCCAGGCGGCTGCTGCTAAAGCAAATAAAATTATGGGATGTATCAAGAGAGGAATAGATTCTCATGATAAAGACATAGTTTTGCCCTTATACAAATCCCTGGTCAGACCACACATGGAATATTGTGTACAGTTTTGGGCACCAGTGTATAAAAAGGATGTAGTAGAGCTGAAACGGGTGCAGAGGAGAGCAACCAGGATTATTAGGGGAATGGGGGGATTAGAATACACTGACAGATTACAAAATTTGGGATTATTCAGTTTAGAAAAAAGACCTCATTTCAATGTACAAATACCTGAACGGACAGTACAAGGATCTCTCCAAAGATCTTTTGATACCTCGGCCTGTGACCAGGACAAGGGGGCATCCTCTACGCCTAGAGGAGAGGCGATTTTACCATCAACATAGATAAAGGTTCTTTATTGTACAAGCAGTGAGACTATGGAACTCTCTGCCGCAGGAGGTTGTTATGGCGGACTCTATGCAAATGTTCAAGAGAGGCCTGGATACCTTTCTGGAGAGAAAAAATATCACGGGTTATGGGGATAAAACATTTATTTAATTCTTAAAGGATGGACTTGATGGACTTGCGTCTTTTTCCAGCCTTATATACTATGATACTATGATACATGGTTTGTCCAGTCTTCTCGGTGCCTACTCTCCTCCTAAGGTGTCTTATCATCAAGAAAGATTGGAGGAGGTGAAGAAAGAAGAACAGAATGGGCTGAAGAAGAAGAGAAGTGGGGCCCTAAGTGGGGGGGCCCACGGCCCTGGTCGGCCCTGGCACTCCTCGGCCCTGGTCCAGATGTATGGCACGGGTGCCCCCGCGGTCCTGTAATCCTGTGGCGGTCCTGTAATCCTGTGGCGGTCCTGTTATCCTGTGGTGGTCCGGTTATCCTGTGGTGGACCTGTAATCCTGTGGTGGTCCTGTAATCCTGTGGCGGTCCTATAATCCTGTGGCGGTCAGGTTATCCTGTGGTGGTCCGAGGTCCTGCCAGCCGTCCATCCGAGGTCCTGCCAGCCGTCCATCCGAGGTCCTGCCTGCCATCCCGAGGTCCTGTCATCCCGAGGTCCTGCCTTCCCGAGATCCTGCCTTCCCGTGGTCCTGCCTGCCCTGTGTCCCTACCTTGGCTGCCCCCACGGGCCTAGTCGCACCCGTTGAGCAACCTGGTGGCTCCCCGCCGCAGCAAGACAATCCCGATTTGCGGCGGGCTCTGGCGAATACCAGAGATCCACTTAGACTCTGGTACCGGGTTGCAGCTAGCATTGTTATCCCCCGCAGTGGTCCAGGGAGTCCACTGACTTTAGTCCCAAGGGAGTATTCACATAGACTGTGACATCAATGTTAAAGAGTCCAATATCACAAACAAACTAATGCAGCTGTCAGGCTCCAGGGGTAGTGGATCTACTGGACCACCCCAGACGATGACTTAAGCCGACACCTGGTACAGGAGTACTAGTGGTACCAGGTTTTCACCAGAGCCCACCGCAAAGCGGTTGGACTTGCTGCTGCGTGGTGCCACCAGGTCGTTCCACAGGTGCGACTCTTTCCGTGGTGGCAGCCAAAGCGAGGCACAGAAATGGAAGGCAGGTTTATGGTCGGGGGAAGGCAGGAGGTCAGGCGGCACAGGATCAATGTCAGAGGCTAAGCAGAAAGTCAGGACTGGTAGCAGGGAGCGTAAACAGGAACAGGTCCGGGGTCACAATGGTACATTAATAAACAGGCACAGGGCAACAATACAAGCTTTCTCCAAGGTATATAGATCCAGTTAAAGATCCAGTAGGGTGTGCGGGGAGAGGCTGGGTTAAATAGGATTCTGGGTAAGGCCAGCGCCAATTAACGTCGCACTGGCCCTTTAAATCTTCTGAAGCCGGGGCGCGCACGTGCACGGCCGTGGACCTGGAAGCAGGAGCGAGAACAGGTAAGTGGATGTCGTGGGGTGCAAGGGCACACAGAGAGGCACGAGTGATCCTGTGACCTGAGGCATGGGAGTGCACCCGTGAGAGCAGCACTGTATTGGTATACATTGTTACAATTCACAAGCTGTTACAATTCACAAGCATTGGCTTGTCCATATAATATAAATAAGAAGTCATATCACTTTAATAATATATCATGCTATCATGTTGTTTTAAAAGTGATGCTTAAAGGAAAACTATCATTAGCTTTTAGGCAAAATGGACTAAAAATAATCACCTAGTCTTGTCTTCATCTTGATCCTTTATTCTTTATTCTTTCTTTGACACTCCAGGATTACATAGAAAAGAAACTTATAATAAGCAGCACAGGGACAAGATGCTAATTATGCATGCCCTCACAACTCCCTTTCCCATGCTGTGCATTTTAGAATGCAACAATACACAACATGTTTATGTTTATTTATTTTATTTGTGTTCCAGGGATGGGGGGATTTGATGTTTTTTTTAAAAAAAATTTTAAAACTTTAAAAAAATGTTTTACTGTTTTTCTACTTCAAGTACCCTGGTCGGACTACTTATACAATGTACTGCAATACTATAATAATAATAATAATATCATAAATTCATCCAGATCTGTAAAAGAGACAGTAGGGTATACAGATTCTGCTATGACATCCATGGAACCTTCAATTAGAGTCCTTGCTATCATAGCAACTGGCCGATGCCCATTGAGGATGTCAGTAGGGGTGCTTGCCAGATTGCGGCACTCGGAGGTTAACACACACTATCGATGTCATGGGTGTTAGCTGTATAATGCAGCCAACACCAACTGTGTACGGAGGGAACCCGTGATTCCGCACCAAACATTCTTGACCAACGTGACACTCACGATGGCCTAGACCTCACCAGAGTTTTGTTGCTATGGTTTTGAAGCTAACATGCTCACCGTATGTGGCTATAGTCAGGATGCATATGGCTGTAGGAACATGGGAATGAAGCCTGATTACTTAATACAGATGGTGACAAGTATATATTGACTATTTAAAGTAATTTTCCCTTTAAGAACACTGTTATATCTTTGTTATTATTTCTACCACCAGCTACTTTCTTGTATTGATGCATTTCAAGCTTCAATAATTCATGTTTTTTTCACATTTATCATTACTATTGAATTTTTTTTTTTACGACAAAAGTTCAACTCATCAGTTTGAGAGACAGGCATTGTTGTTTCTTCAAGGCTGGTCATCAACATTGGATTCAAACTTAGTGCCTAAAGCTGAGATCACAAGAATAGATCAATTTCAGCAGTTACAGAGGCCAGGCTTGATGCAGAAAATAAGCTCCAGGCAGAGAAAATCATATCACGAAAGCAGGCAAATGCAACTACTTCATGAATACTTTACTAAGCTGAACCCAGTGGTCCCATAGCCATTTAAAGTTTTCATTGGAAACTGCAGTAACTCACTGTTCCCTTGCCCTGGTTTCAGTATAAGAAGCATTAATATTCCCAGCCATTGTATATGGAAATGTTCAAGCATCAGTAATTGCAAACATAAAAAATTTAGTCTGCAATAAGAGCTGTTATCATAAAGGTAACAAAGAAAAATTAAAGAATTACCTGTAATAAATATATATTTCTCATACAGCTTTTCTCATGTAATATTAATATTTTACACCAAATATATTATCATATGTAAATAGCTCCTGAAGGAAAAGAGCAAAATAATTTAAAAGGAAAAGACAAATGACAAACGCCAGTTTTTTATGGGATACATTGACCCAGATACCTTTTTACAAAAAAAATTTCCTTTTGCAATACATGCATGCATACATACATGTTACATGTTATGTCATGTTGCTATACATACATGTTACTGGTGTAAACATAGGTGCCTGGCATGGTTCTCCCAAGGAGGGTAATGCTGGTGCTTGGGTGTGTTCTCACAGCCTGGCACTGCCTCTGCATGCCCAATTTGAAAGGGGGATTTGGGGAATATGAGCATAAAACTCCATAATGCTATAAATAAATGCATACAACAGAACTCAATGTCATCAATCACAAAATGGACTACAGTATAAGCAAAAAAAAGTGTCTGTGGCTTATAGTCTGAAGTTCAAGAGGATCCAACTCTGCCAGACCCTCCTGACTGCCATAATGGAAATCGAGTGAGGCAATGACATAACGCTTCACCCGATCTCCCAGAGACTCAACGTCCTCATGCTGCCAGGGGTGAGGCAAAGAAGAAGCTTAGGGATGGTGCAGGGTAAGAAGAAGAGGTGTGTGTCTGTGTGTTTGTGTATGTGTGCACATAGCAGTGCAAAGTGTATATAGCAGTGCCCAGCCAGTGTGCGTATTTGTGTGTGCATAGCAGTGCCCAGTGTAAATAGAAGCTGCCAGTGTATATAGCAATTCCCATTGTGTAGATCAGTACCCAGTGTGTTCCTATATGTGTGTATAGTAGTGATGAGTGTGTTTCTACTTCTGTTCGTGTTTGTGTAGCAGCGCTGTGTTTGTGAATGGGTATAGTAGTGCAGTGTGTGTATAAATGTATGGATGTAGTAGAGCTATGTGTGCTGTGCTGGTGTGCGACCTGCATGGATATTTTAATCATTGTGTAATTTATTTTTTTCTTTTTTGGATGACTAAATCTAAGGTGCATCCTATTGTAAAGTACAACTTATAGTACAAAAATATGATAAATTATTTGCCTTTATGATTGCTTTCACAAAATTTTATGGGCTTTTTAAAGTAGGCAAACTTATCTCCAAGATGGCTGCCATCTACAACTACTTGTCCCATGATCCTTTAGTTCTTAGTAACTCCTTCGCCCTCTTAGGCTCTGATCCCTGTGATGATCTAGTAGACTCTCTATGTCTAAGGACCCTATCGGTCAGAAATGCGTAAGATGATGCTTTTTCCTGCACTTATGTGTTAATACATGGAATTGTACATGTTGTGTCACCATGTATGAATAAAGGATTCAAGATTTCCGGTGAATCAAAAAGTGCCGACCTCATCTGTTCTGAAGTTTATGATCTAATAGACTGTTCTGCTCTGTTATCAAAGTAATGATGTGTAACTGCCATCACCACTCATAATCTCACTGATATGATGTCTCACCCCAAAACTGGACATACTGGATGCACTACAGCCAAACATAGGGATGATCAGATGACCAGCCTAGGCAGCTGCAGGATATGTGAAGTGGATATATGACCAGTGGCCATCTTCTGTCCCCTCCACAGGGGCAAAGTCACAGGAATGATTAAAGGGCCAGTAACATTTTAATTTTCCATCATAGTGTTTGTCTACAAAATGTTTCTGCTAAAATTTTAAATAACTAATTATATTTTAGCTTATTTATTTAAACTAGTGACCCATTTAAATATGAATTATGTTAATTCCTGGAATACCGCTTTAAATGCTTAGATTCTGTGACTAATAGTAACAGCAACATTTATACTGGGGTTATGGAGGGTGGGGATTCTGTCTGACAGGAAACAGGAAGTGACTTTACATATGAAAGCTCCCCTTATCAGCCTTTAGTGTATGACTTTACCATGCATTTTTACTATGAGCAATAAACAAGCAAATTAATATATGAGAAATGCTAAATAATTGCCTATAAAATGTTGGTATTTTCACTTTCAAATCTGTAGTGAATGGTAAGATACAGAGCCTGAAAGTCAAAAGTTCCAAAATTTCAAGCGAGCTATTATAATAAATTAGTAATCATCCACCATGAACAATGTTTTAAACTTAAACGTTTGCTCATGAAAGAAAGTTCTCAAATTTTAATCCCTTTGTGTCATAGTATCATAGTTTATGAAAGACACAACTCCATCAAGTCCAACCTTTAACCCCTTAAGGACACAGGATTTTTTCGCTCATTTCTTGTTCTCCACATTCAAAAATCCATAACTTTTAAATTTTTCTGTGTAGAGAGCTGTGTGAGGGCTTATTTTGTGCTTAACATATTTTTCTTTTCGGTAATATAATTTATTAATCCATGTCATGTACTGGGAAGCAGAAAAAAATTCCAAATGTGGACTCAGTTTTTTCAACTTTCACTCTGCGCTCCAAATAACATCTCTGCTTTATTCTTTGGTTCGTTACAATCACAGTGATACCACATTTATACAGGTTTTATTGTGTTTTAACACATTTTCAAAAATGTGTATGAAAAAGAAAGAAAAATTTTTCACCATCTTCTGATGCTAATAACTTTTTCACACTTCAAAGTATGGAGCTGTGGGTAGTGTCATTTTTTTTTAAAAATGAGCTGAGGTTTTCATTGCTACCATTTTGAGGACTGTGCGATATTTTGATCACTTTTTATTAAATTTTTTTCATGTAAAATGGTGTAAAAGTTGCGTTTCAGACATATAGGCGCCATTTTCTGTTATGGATGTCACCGCTGGCAATAACCGTTTTTATATTTTGATAGATCGGGCATTTTGGGATGTGGCGATGCTTAATGTGTTTGTGATTTTTACTGTTTATTACATTTTATATCGGTTCTAGGGAGAGGGGGTGATTTGAATTTTTAATATTTAATTATTTTTTTTACATTTTTAAGCTTTTTTAAAATATTTTTTTTCACTATTTCTTAGACCCTCTAGGGTATTTTAACCCTAGAAGGTCTGATCGTTCTTAACATATACTGCAATACTGCTGTATTGCAGTATATTGCGTTTTTGCACAGGATTCATTACAATGAGCCACTGGCTCATTGTATCGAATCTTCAGAAATCATGCAGCCTCGGGTCAGGTCAACCGATCGCCACCCCCCAATGATGTTCGGGGGAGTGGCAATCTCAATGAAGCTATGGGTCTTTGAGCCCGTGAGCCCTCTTCGTACACCCTTCACAGCTCTAGGGCGGATATATCCATTGCAGAGTATGAAGGGCTTAAGAATCAAACAAATGTTTTTTCCCCCATAAGCTGTGATATTTTTTCTCTCATGAAAGGCATCCAGGCCTCTCTTGAACATGTACATAGAGTCTGCCATAACAACCTCCTGCGGCAGAGAGTTCCATAGTCTCACTGCTCTTACAGTAAAGAATGGTTGATGGTAGAATCACCTCTCCTCAAGGAGGTGTAGAGGATGCCCCATTGTCCTGGTCACAGGCCTCAGTATAAAAAGATCTTTGGAGAGATCCTTGTACTGCTCTTTCAGGTATTTTTACATTGTAATGAGGTCTCCACTCAGTCGTCTTTTTTCATAACTGAATAATCCCAAATTTTGTAATCTGTCCCCCTCATTCCCCTAATAATCTTGGTTGCTCTCCTCTGTACAAGGGCAAAACTATGTCCTTATCATGAGAATCTATTCCTCTCTTGATACATCACATAATTTGATTTGCTTTAGCAGCAGCTGCCTGGCTTTGGCCGCTAAAATTCAGTTTTCCATCCACCAATACTCCCAGGTCTTTTTCATCTCATTTTAACAAGTAATTGACTGTTTAGAACATAATTGTATCTTTTATTTCGATGGCCCCAAAAATAAGAGAAAAAGGGAAAAAAACTTAGATAAATGACTCCCTTTGAATTGTCCAAATGATAAATCAGACATGAAAATCTGGATTCTAGTGATAAACGAGGCACATAGTGGGAGATTAAAAAATTGGCAAGGGTGGGAAAAAGTCACAAAAAATTGTGTGAATCAGTAGAGGCAACAATTTAGTGGTATACGAATACCTAAAAACAGGTACAACTACACAGATAATTTCTTAACATTGTTATCCTTTTGCTCATTGGTGTATGTTTTGTCTACAGGTATTAAAAACAGGAAGCGGTTATCTTAAAAAATAACACAGGTAGCAGCAGAGCCGGCGCCAGAACTGTTCATACCTGGGCAAGTGCCGGGGCCAGAGCTGCAGGGGTAAGGGGGGCCCTCATAAGGCTGTACATAAGGAATCCATGATGGAGTGAGGGGGTCTTATATGAAATAAAGATGAGGGGGCTGTTTGGTATAATTAACTAGGGAAAGGGATGCTTTCTGAATTTTTAATGCTGCCACGTGAGTTCCCTGCAAAGGGGCCCACTGAGGCTCTATCACCCAAGAGCCTACTGAAACCTGAAGCCGACCCTGGTTAGCAGCCCATAACTTAAATTTAATGTAAAAATTGGAAGACACCATAGGCTGCCTGGACAAGCAAAGTTTAGTAAACAATAAAACACTGGAGTATAATAAGCACACCTATGTCAATTTGCTTATGCACACTCCTAAGCAACATCTCATGCAAACTAATTGCTTTCCATGTCGATATAGAGTTGTCTCTAAAACTACTCATGATATTGTCAAATCCCCAGTTATCACATCCTGACTGTAAATATTAGAGCAAAATTACTGAATAAAGTGCTCTATCTTATTTTTAAAATTGTTCAAAATTGAAATGGTTTTTAGCTTTTGAATTTCACTAAAGGCAGAACATTATTCATATGCCACTCCATCAGTGCCTGTAAGGAATGATCACACTGAAAGATGTGGAATGTGGAATGGAAGTTAGATATTTACTTTTGATTATGTGGATGGATTTAATAAGCTTTTTACAGGTACAGGCGGTCCCCTACTTAAGAACATCCGACTTACAGATGACCCCTAGTTACAAACGGACCTCTGGTATTTGGTAATTTACTGTACTTTAGCCCCAGATTACAATGTAAAAGTTGTACAAGTTAATAAATGTGTCTGCAGTAAAGCTTTATTGTTAATCCTGGTTCTTATGACAATCAAACATTTTTTTAAATCCAATTGTCACAGAGACCAAAAAAAGAAAATTGTCTGGACTTGCAACTATAAAATATACAGTTCTGACTTACATACAAATTCAAAAACAGACCTACAGAACCTATCTTGTATGTAAACCGGGGACTGCCTGTACTTGCTGATACAGCTGAACAGAGGTCCTTCCATCTTGGCAAAAAAATTCCTTAACTTTTGTGTGTTTTTATTTTTATTTAATAGAGATAGGTAAAAGGTATTTTGCTAATCCTAGTTTCATATCATTTATATTTATACTAAACATATTGCAAATTGTTAAAGTTTGCATGGTTTAATTGGGAACAAAGTAGAAACATCGGGCGCATACATTTAAACCAGAGATTTTTTCACTGGTCTTAATATTCTTACCAAAATTGTCAGGCTCATGTAATTTCTGTACCCTCCAACAGTTTTCTGGCACAACACTAAATTTTTTTGGCCAATTCTTTTTTTTCAAAAGTCTCACTTTTCATGTCCTGCACCAGAATTTTGCATATCCAGTATAATAAATCTACCCCATTGCCCCCAATAAATTACTGTTGTGTAGCATTTTATTTAATTTTTAGCACTAGTATATCCCATAAAATTAATAAGGCATATCAGCACATTATACATTCACCGGCCACTTTATTAGGTACACCATGCTAGTAACGGGTTGGACCCCCTTTTGCCTTCAGAACTGCCTCAATTCTTCGTGGCATAGATTCAACAAGGTGCTGGAAGCATTCCTCAGAGATTTTGGTCCATATTGACATGATGGCATCACACAGTTGCCGCAGATTTGTCGGCTGCACATCCATGATGCGAATCTCCCATTCCACCACATCCCGAAGATGCTCTATTGGATTGAGATCTGGTGACTGTGGAGGCCATTTGAGTACAGTGAACTCATTGTCATGTTCAAGAAACCAGTCTGAGATGATTCCAGCTTTATGAAATGGCGCATTATCCTGCTGAAAGTAGCCATCAGATGTTGGGTACATTGTGGTCATATAAGGATGGACATGGTCAGCAACAATACTCAGGTAGGCTGTGGCGTTGCAACAATGCTCAATTGGTACCAAGGGGCCCAAAGAGTGCCAAGAAAATATTCCCCACACCATGACACTACCACCACCAGCCTGAACCGTTGATACAAGGCAGGATGGATCCATGCTTTCATGTTGTTGACGCCAAATTCTGACCCTACCATCCGAATGTCGCAGCAGAAATCGAGACTCATCAGACCAGGCAAAGTTTTTCCAATCTTCTACTGTCCAATTTCGATGAGCTTGTGCAAATTGTAGCCTCAGTTTCCTGTTCTTAGCTGAAAGGAGTGGCACCCGGTGTGGTCTTCTGCTGCTGTAGCCCATCTGCCTCAAAGTTCGACGTACTGTGCGTTCAGAGATGCTCTTCTGCCTACCTTGGTTGTAATGGGTGGCGATTTGAGTCACTGTTGCCTTTTATCAGCTCGAACCAGTCTGCCCATTCTCCTCTGACCTCTGGCATCAACAAGGCATTTCCACCCACAGAACTGCCGCTCACTGGATGTTTTTTCTTTTTCGGACCATTCTCTGTAAACCCTAGAGATGGTTGTGCGTGAAAATCCCAGTAGATCAGCAGTTTCTGAAATACTCAGACCAGCCCTTCTGGCACCAACAACCATGCCACGTTCAAAGGCACTCAAATCACCTTTCTTCCCCATACTGATGCTCGGTTTGAACTGCAGGAGATTGTCTTGACCATGTGAACATGCCTAAATGCACTGAGTTGCCGCAATGTGATTGGCTGATTAGAAATTAAGTGTTAATGAGCAGTTGGACAGGTGAACCTAATAAAGTGGCCGGTGAGTGTATATCCGGGCCCCTGTGAGTGCATCTATGTTGTCTGGAGGCAATAAATGTCTACAAATCTGTGCACTTGCAATGACCATTGATACCTTAAAGAAATATGATGGAATAGTAGGCTGCACAGAGAAGGCTCATAGGCTGAGGCTTACTTTAAAAATTGTTACTATGACAGCTTGAGAATAAATATAAAGAAACATAATTATGATCTTGTAAAATATCCCTGTGTCCCAAAATGTCTGATATATGAAAATATAAAAAATGTTAACCATGTGGTGAACTCCCTAGTGGAATAAGAAAATGTCCAAATATCCTAATCGACACTTTTCTCTATTTAAATTTAAATAAAAGCTTATCAAAATGTTGTACAGTGCCGTACAGAGCTACTTACACCAAAGTATGAAAAAGTTCTTGGCATTAGTATGTGGCGATATAGCAATTTTTCTCTGTAAGTGAAAAATAAAAAATGTAAAACCCTTGGAGCAACACCAGAATGCAAAAAAGGCATAGACAGCAAGGAGTTAACGGCGGTCCACCATGTCCTTAGGCGGGCAATTCATGTCCATTAAGTCTGTGCCCTAGTAGATATATATGCTCTTATATGACCAGCATAATAGAGCATGAAAACCCACCAACCACTAACATTCACACAGATCTAGAGGTTTTGCCCTAAGAGCGCTTGACCCCATCTTTTTTTTTATTTTAGTACCCAAATTATTAAAAAAAAGTGATACCATCAAAAAAATCGGCACTGCATTCAAAGCACATCTTTGAGAAGAGATAAGCTGTGTAGTTTCCAACATGAAATTAGAAGATACATTTAGCAGCAGATGATATTGCTTCCTTCACTAAGAAAAAAAATGAAATCACAAAATGATTCACTTTCTCGCTCCTAGTAGGGCTCTGCTGGACCCCTTACTGTGCTTAATTTCCATTTCTCTTTCCAGTCTACTTACTTTACTTCCACCTTGCTGTCTTTCATAGCTATTTTTATTATTTTCTGTGGGTACAGTACATTTATTGTTTTGTGCCTGGTCTTTATGGTCATTTACAATGATTAGCAGGTTTTATGCAGCAATTCTCACAAGTTTTCTCTTTAGCGACTATCTTTTCTTGTTTTTTTGTGGCATACACTATTTATTGAGATCATTTTTGCTCATCGCTGCTCTAACCTAACTATTCTCTTTCCATTTCACACAAACATTCTGCATAATTACGGTGCAAACGTCAACCCGAAAGTATAATTGAATCCGCCAAATGAGGAGGAGGAAGAAAAGCATTATAATTATGTGCATGTCTTCTTTCAGAGAGCCTACCTGCATTTGAGTTTCACTTCTGGAGACAAACAATAGGTTTTTTAAGGATGGAAGGGAAATTTACAATTGCTGCAAAGAATTGTCTTCATTGCCTAGATGAATGCAGCAAAAGAATCTGTTAAATTACTTGAAGCAACTGTCTTTTATGTATAATTATTGTTTATTAAAAAAATGTCCTTCATATGTCAAGGTCATTTGGGAATTTTAGATGCCTGAAAAGACTTAGATATATTTTGAGCATTATGATTTCTATTCTAATCAGACTCTTGATTCTATTTGAGGTTTTCATTGCTTTTAAAAATTCTTTTGAACTAACATTGTGCATTTCATTTCAAAGTCTATTGTGCAGGAGGAAGAGAGTTCATGTTTTGTGTTATTTAATGAGTGAATGTAAACTAAAGCTGCTTCCCTTTCTAGAGAGGATGAATATATTTCTGAAGAGAGAAATTAATTAATTGATCCGTTTATTATTTTTTCAGAGGAAATATAAATGCAAATTTGAGACTTCCCCCCAAAGGTTTTAGAATTAATTTAAAAAAAACGGTGTCACTACGGTGTGTTATAATTTAGAGGGATTCTGTCATCAGGTCCATGCTGCAGCAAGGAAACTCTGCAAAGAAGTTTAGTGTGTTTTAAAATTTGAGCCATGAGTAGGAAGATGTTAGGGTGGGTCTAGTATGTAGCTTCTCCCTACCCTGTTTTAGCTGTCATGGTTAGTCTCAGCCTAAAAACAAGGGGCCCAGAAGTCTCTCTCACAAAATGTTGATTTCATTTAAATGGTTTATGTAATTAATAATGTTTATACCATATCTTTGCTGTTGGGCCATCCATGTGATGCTTCATACCACTGCTGAAACTACTGGGGTTCGGTTCTTCTGAGTGATGCAGGTAGATCATAAAGTTCTATGTGCTGTAAAAGTTGCAGGGTTTTTTTTGTCTTGTTAATGAAGGCTGAAACTTAACTTTTCCTATGCGGCCCCATAATTTTTATGTATGCTACTGGTTGACCTGTAAGCCTATCCGAAAGTCCAGTAGAGGTCAGTTGTGCACCGGAAGCAGCTCCATCCTGTAATTATTGACTTGCAGATTTGCTTGAAGTAAACATAAAAATGGATGTCCAGAGGAACTAGGAATATCGGGGCTCCTTAATGGCAAATTTTGGTGTCTCTTCCCCATGCACTTTTGTTTCCCATCTTATCTCTACCAACAAAATCTAGGTGTCATATTAAACAGGAGAATCTCCCCTTTAATATGATTTCTTGATTGTGTATGGATACTTCCCAGAACTAGAGCTATCCATCTTAAAGTTGTACTAAAAATTTAGATTTTTATGTACAGATTTCTATTTGTAACTTTTATAGCTTTGGATACCTTGGAGGGGATAGCGTTGGTTTAAAACATCCATACATGATCCTTATATCATATTATAGGTGAGACTCTTCATACGAGAATTGTGTTCCTAGGTTCTTATGGTTCAGGAGAAATAGGCGTCTCAAGTGAAGGAAAAAATCAATAGCTTTTGGGAAGTAGAAAAAGAGAATACACTTTATTACTGTCATGGGTGCTCCTGCAAATAAGGCACACCCGTGCTCCCCTCTCTCCCCCAGAACATCCGCAGAAGACCACCTTACCTGCCCACATTCCCACAACGTCTCCTGCAGCCCGTCCGCCTCATTAATTTAATTAATATCCATCCCTTTCCTACATACCCCACTGGATCTTTCTGCCTTGTGCCCTAGAGAAAGCCTGTTTCCTTATGTTCTGCACTTATATTGTGAGTTCCCGATTTTGTTCTTGACTTTGCTCCTCTGCTGCCAGCCCTGACCTTCTGCTTTTCCTTTGACTTCAATCCCGTGCTTCCTGTCCTGACCTCCTGCCTGTCCCCAACCACGATTCTGCTCTACGACTCTGTACTTTGACTTCGCCACCACCATGAGCAAAATCGTGCATGTGGAGCAACCTGATGATATCCCACTGTAGCAAGACCAACAAGCTACTTTTAAAAAAGGACTTTATGGACAGATTAAAGACGCCCTGTAAGCACGAGATCTACCGTCTTTTCTGAGTGGTCTTATCTCCCTGATCACTTGGATCGACATCCGGTTCTCTGAGTGTTTTGAGGAGCAGCGTTTTCAACAAGCGCAAGTCAGAAACCGACGACTGACCAACTTGCTACAGTCTTCCAAAGACCACCTCTGCCACCCTCCTTGTCTGCTTCAGAGCAGCCCATGCAGGTGGATAGTGCTCGTCTGATAGTGCTTGTCCAGTCTGTCCTCAGCATTTGGGAAATGCAATCACCTAGGGTTCTTGGGAGAGGCGTTCCTGGTGAGAACAAAGCAGATCCATACATGAATATCCCAGTTCTACTCAGCTCTGGAAAAAGTGGCCAGTTTCAAGCTTCAGCCTTCTTGGATTCCAGCTCTGCAGGAAACTTGGTGGATGCTGCCCTGATCTCTCAGAATCCCCTTCCTGTGGTTTGTCTTGAAAAGCCGCTGGTCATCTCTTCCGTCAGTGGACAGATTCTCTGTCATCCGGTCCTCTACCACACTGAGCCCCTGTGCCTGCAAATTGGGGCATTGCATAAAGAGAGACTGTTATTTTATATGCTACCCCGGTCCACATCTTCAATCCTTCTGTGTCTCCTGTGGTTGCAACGACATGCTCCTGTGCTCCACTGGCATATCATTGAGGTTCTTCGCTGTGGACTGGAATGCCAGCCCCACTGTTTGGTGGCACCTAATCCCATATCCACTATGGCTTCGCCGGTGTTCACCAAGCCACTGGCAGGTCTCCCTGCTTTATACAAGGACTTTGCAGATGTCTTCTCAGAGAAGTAAATGGAAACTCTGCTGTTAAACCGCCCCTATTACTGCCCTATAGACTTGATGCTGTGCACGTCTCTGCCATGGGGTCGGGTGTATTCACTACTTGTGCCTGAAACTGAGGCTATGTTGGTCTATGTAAAGGAGAATCTACAGAAGGGGTCCATACGCAAGTCCTCCTCTCCTGCTGTTCCGGATTCTTCTTCATGGCCAAGAAGGATGGCGCTCTCCACCCATGCATTGACTGTCTTAATAAAGTTACGGTGAAGAAACTCTAGCCAGTACCACTGATCAATGAACTTTTTGATCGTATACGTGGTGTCAAGGTTTTCTCCAAGTTGGATCTGCAGGGGGGCATATAATTTCATCCACATCCGTGAATATGGTGAATGGAAGACCGCCTTCAATACTCGAGATTGGCACTTCGAGTACCTTGTTATACCGTTTGGACTTAGTAATGCACCAGCCGTCTTCCAGGAGTTTGTCATTTTCAGAGACTAACTTTATGCCTGTGTCGTGGTCTATCTAGACAATATCCTGGTGTTCTCTACGGACCTTGAGTCCAATCGGGCCCATGTACAGCAAGTTTTTAGGCACCTAAGGACCAATCGCCTATATGCCAAGCTTGAGAAGTGCCAATTTCACCAAAAGAATCTTCCTTTCCTTGGATAAATCATCTCCAAGGGACTACAGATGGATCCTACCAAATTGTCTGTGGTACTTCAGTGGCCTCGCCCAGTAGGACTTAATGCTATCCAATCCCTTACGTCTCCCATTGTGGCACTAACTAAGAAGAACACCAATCCTAAACTCTGGCCTCCGGGGGCTGAAGAAGCTTTCTCCAAGGTTGATGCCTCCTTGGTTGGTTGCTAGAGCCATTCTCACCCGAAAAGGGCCTAAGACTCGAACTCTCACATGTGGCTTTTTCTCTAAAACTTTTTTAGCCACAGAGAGGAATTACTCCCTAGGTTATCGGGAGCTTCTAGCCACAAAGCTTTCTTTGGAAGAATAGTGTTATCTTCTAGAAGGAGCTTGTCATCCAGTCAGTATCTAAACTGGTCACAAAAACCTCCAATATCTTCAGACTTCTCAGCGTCACCATCTCAATCCACGACAGGCTCGTTGGTCCCTATTCTTCTCCCACTTTAATTTGCTGATACATTTCCGTCCTGCAGAGAAGAATGTCAAGGCCCTCTCCCATCCCTCAGATGTCATTGAGGAACAACTTGCTCCTCAACATATTGTTCCACCTGAGCGCCTGGTTCTTGCTGCTCAGGTGGATATATGGCAACTTCCTCCTGGCAAGACCTATGTCCGACCTGCCCTTCAGAAAAGGATACTAACTTGGGGACATTGCTTTCGTGTTGCTGGGCACCCTGGAGTGCAGAGATCTGTCGCTCTCATACCATTTCTACTGGTGACCAGATCTGGTCAAGAATATACAAGATTTTGCAGAGTTCCTGCACTTCCTGTGCCTGTAATAAGTCATCACATCTCAAGCCAGCAGGTCTGCTCCTGCCATTGCCAATACCTAGTTGTCCGTGGACTCACGTGTACTTTGTTATGGATCTTCCACCATCTTATGGAAATACCATCATCTCACTTAATTCCTCTGCCTGGTATACCGTTATCTCCTTATCTTGCCAGCCTTCCTCTACATCTTCCGGCTTCATGGACTTCCTCTTCATATTGTATTGGACCAGTTTGATTCCCAGTTCTAATTTTCCCTGTGCAGCCAACTTCAAGTGAAGCTGTACTTCTACTCTGCGTACCATCTGCAGTCTAATGGGCAAGTGGAGAAAATTAAACAGACTCTGGGCTGCTATCTATGTCATTTTGTCTCAAACAGACAGGACGACTGATGCACCCTGTTTCCCTGGGCAGAGGTTTTTTTTATAATTCCTTGGATTCTGAATCTGCCGTCTCTGCTCCCTTTTTCATTGTCTATGGACAGCATCCACACCCACCTCCTCCTCTTTCTATGCCCTCTGATGTTCTTGCTATTGAAGAGTTGGTTCAAGATCTCAAATCCATCTGGAAGCAAATGCGTCAGTTTCTACTCCAGGCATCTGCACGCACCAAGACCCAGGCTAACAAGAAACGCAGGTTCCTCCAGTCTTCTCTCCGGCTGATAAAGTGTGTCTTTTTTCTACATACATTTGGCTGAAGATTCCCAGCTACAAACTTGGTCATCATTTCTTCGGTCCATTTGAGGTGCTGAAGTGCATCAACTCCATGGTTTAAAAGCTTAATTTTCCTCCCACCATGTGAATCCCGGACTCCTCCCATGTCTCTCTTCTGAAGCCAGTCGTCCTGAACCACTTCTCCTGGCAAGTACCTTCTCCTGCTCCTGAGGCTGATTCCACCAACATCTTTGAAGTTAAAGAGGTTCTGGATATGAAGTCAGTCAGAGGGAAGCAGTTCTTTCTCATTGACTTGAAGGGTTTTGGCAGGATAAGAGGTTTTGGGAGCTAGATGACAACATCCTGGACCGTGGTCTTCTGCAGAAGTTCCTCCAAAACAAGAAGAGGGTGAGATCAAAGGGGGGTATATTGTCACGAGTACTCCTGCAACCCAGGTACTGGGTCACAGACACACCCATGCAACCCTCTCTCCCCCAACATATCTGCAGTAGGCCACCTTACCTGTCTGCGTTTGCACAATGTCTCCTGCGGCCCTAGTAGGCAGCGATGTGTGTGCACCAACTTCCGCTGATTGTCGGCAGCCACCCTGTTAATTTAATAACCAGCCCTTTCCTGCATACCCCACCGGATCTTTGTGCCTTATGCCGAAGAGAAAGCTTGTTTCTTTATGTCCTGCACTTGTAATGTGATCTCCCGTTGTGATCTCGATTCTGTTCTTGACTTTGCACCTCTGCTGCCAGCCCTGACCTTCTGCTTTGCCTTTGACTTTGATCCCGTGCTGCCTGTCCTGACCTCCTGCCTGTCCTCGACCATAGTTCTGCTCTACGACTTGGTACTTCGCCTTGGCCACCACCGCGAGCATAGTCATGCTGGGGAGCGACCTTTTGGTATCCCACCGTAGTAAGACCAATCCGCTTTGCAGCGGGCTCTGGTGAAGACCGGTTGCCACTTAGATTCGCTCCCAGGTGTAGGCTTACGCCATCACCTGCGGTGGTACAGTGGGTCCATTACCCCTGATCCTGACGATTATTTCTACCACTTATGACATGATCTGTGCTTCTTCATGTGATGAAAGCTGCAAGGCTATTCACTTTATACATCCTGTATGTACACTATGCGATGTTCACTGGATTCACTGCTAAATTTCTGATCCTTTTGCAAGAGTGAACTGGACTCTTCAGGGCAGATACAGGAAGAAGGTAGTCTCTGCCCACTTCTCTGCTGGTGAGAAAGATTTTTTTCAAACACTTTCAAAGAAAAAAATATAGTCATTATTCTGTTTATTTTTAAACGAGGAATCACATCACAAAGTATACAATACAAAGTATTGAAGTGAACTTTTGTTATTGACCAAATACTTATTTTCCACCATAATTTGCAAATAAATTCTTTAAAGATCAAACCATGTGATTTTCTGAATTTGTTTTCTAGTTTTGTCTCTCATAGTTGAGATCTACATATGATATGAAGTACAGGACGCTCTCTTCTTTTTAAGTGGCAGAAGTGGCATAATTGGTGGCTGGCTAAATACTTTTTCTTTTTGGCTGTTAATTTGAAGTTACACTTTAATTTGAAGAAAATCACAGGCCAAGGCCTTCCCACGTGGACTAAATTTTTTAAAATGATGTGACGTTTAGTGTATAAAAATAGTATGATAAAAGTTGTTACATAGAAACTATAACGTAACTAAATGTATTATATGGAGACATTACCAAAACCAATCTTACTACATATATACAGAACAAGAACCAAGATATCTACATACACAGATAACCAGTAAAGCATCTACATACAAACATCACTGGAACCAAGCCTACTACAGGCATTCCCCAGGTTAAGTACAAGAAATGCTCTTTAAGTTTGTCCGTAAGTTGAATTTGTATGTAAATTATGTAAATTTGAGGTGCTGAAGTGCATCAACTCCATGGTTTAAAAGCTTAATTTTCCTCCCACCATGTGAATCCCGGACTCCTCCCATGTCTCTCTTCTGAAGCCAGTCGTCCTGAACCACTTCTCCTGGCAAGTACCTTCTCCTGCTCCTGAGGCTGATTCCACCAACATCTTTGAAGTTAAAGAGGTTCTGGATATGAAGTCAGTCAGAGGGAAGCAGTTCTTTCTCATTGACTTGAAGGGTTTTGGCAGGATAAGAGGTTTTGGGAGCTAGATGACAACATCCTGGACCGTGGTCTTCTGCAGAAGTTCCTCCAAAACAAGAAGAGGGTGAGATCAAAGGGGGGTATATTGTCACGAGTACTCCTGCAACCCAGGTACTGGGTCACAGACACACCCATGCAACCCTCTCTCCCCCAACATATCTGCAGTAGGCCACCTTACCTGTCTGCGTTTGCACAATGTCTCCTGCGGCCCTAGTAGGCAGCGATGTGTGTGCACCAACTTCCGCTGATTGTCGGCAGCCACCCTGTTAATTTAATAACCAGCCCTTTCCTGCATACCCCACCGGATCTTTGTGCCTTATGCCGAAGAGAAAGCTTGTTTCTTTATGTCCTGCACTTGTAATGTGATCTCCCGTTGTGATCTCGATTCTGTTCTTGACTTTGCACCTCTGCTGCCAGCCCTGACCTTCTGCTTTGCCTTTGACTTTGATCCCGTGCTGCCTGTCCTGACCTCCTGCCTGTCCTCGACCATAGTTCTGCTCTACGACTTGGTACTTTGCCTTGGCCACCACCGCGAGCATAGTCATGCTGGGGAGCGACCTTTTGGTATCCCACCGTAGTAAGACCAATCCGCTTTGCAGCGGGCTCTGGTGAAGACCGGTTGCCACTTAGATTCGCTCCCAGGTGTAGGCTTACGCCATCACCTGCGGTGGTACAGTGGGTCCATTACCCCTGATCCTGACGATTATTTCTACCACTTATGACATGATCTGTGCTTCTTCATGTGATGAAAGCTGCAAGGCTATTCACTTTATACATCCTGTATGTACACTATGCGATGTTCACTGGATTCACTGCTAAATTTCTGATCCTTTTGCAAGAGTGAACTGGACTCTTCAGGGCAGATACAGGAAGAAGGTAGTCTCTGCCCACTTCTCTGCTGGTGAGAAAGATTTTTTTCAAACACTTTCAAAGAAAAAAATATAGTCATTATTCTGTTTATTTTTAAACGAGGAATCACATCACAAAGTATACAATACAAAGTATTGAAGTGAACTTTTGTTATTGACCAAATACTTATTTTCCACCATAATTTGCAAATAAATTCTTTAAAGATCAAACCATGTGATTTTCTGAATTTGTTTTCTAGTTTTGTCTCTCATAGTTGAGATCTACATATGATATGAAGTACAGGACGCTCTCTTCTTTTTAAGTGGGAGAAGTGGCATAATTGGTGGCTGGCTAAATACTTTTTCTTTTTGGCTGTTAATTTGAAGTTACACTTTAATTTGAAGAAAATCACAGGCCAAGGCCTTCCCACGTGGACTAAATTTTTTAAAATGATGTGACGTTTAGTATATAAAAATAGTATGATAAAAGTTGTTACATAGAAACTATAACGTAACTAAATGTATTATATGGAGACATTACCAAAACCAATCTTACTACATATATACAGAACAAGAACCAAGATATCTACATACACAGATAACCAGTAAAGCATCTACATACAAACATCACTGGAACCAAGCCTACTACAGGCATTCCCCAGGTTAAGTACAAGAAATGCTCTTTAAGTTTGTCCGTAAGTTGAATTTGTATGTAAATTGGAACTGTATATTTTATAATTGTAGCTCCAGACAAATAATTTTTTTCACCCCAGTGACAATTGGATTTTCATTTTTTTCTATTATTGGATCAATTATTATCAAGAAAACTTTATTACAGACACCTTACAGCTGATCACTGCAGCCTTGGACTAAATAAAGCATCAAGAGAGCTTCCCTAGAGGCCAAAGTGGGCAGAGAGGTCTGTCTGGAACTAGGGGTCGGCTGTAAGTCAGGTAACCATAAGTAGGGAACTGCCAGTATACAGATACAGGGCCAGAACCAAAACTACTACATAGAAACAGGTCTAGAACCATGATTACTACACAGAAATGTTACCATACTCAGTCTACTATACAGATACAGCACCAAAGTACCGAAGTACAGAAGTATCGAACCTACATAAACACAGGATAAGAACCAAGCAAAGTAAGACAAATAACCTTATACTGCACCAGATTTAACTCAGTGGAGGTGTATCAGAAAGGTCTTAAAGCAGAATCGTTCTAGTTTCCCATTGCAACCAATTAAATCAGTGGTACCATTTGGGTGCTTATAACTTTTTGGATTACTTTTAAGAACATTTTTTGTAACGATAGTTGATGAAAAATGCACATTTTAGGTTTTTCAGGTTTTATTTTGCAGTGTTAACCGAGCGGGTCCAATTATGATAATGATTTATTGTACAGATTGTTACAGATGCTGTGATACCAAATATATTGGGTTTTTTTCCCTGATTTAGTGTTTTCTGTACTTATTATACTAGATGTGTACATGAAATGGTGGTGTGTGGGGTACCTTCACTATATTTCATTATTTAATTTTATTTTAAAAACCTTTATTTATTGTTTTAAAACTATTTTTTATTGATAGGTTGACTTGAACAGGCGATCTTCTGTTCATATAGAGCTAACACAGTGCAATACGGATGGGTCCAATCCTTATGAGAAGCCCCTAACAAGCCATGTTCATGCTTGACCGTGGCATATACACTCACCGGCCACTTTATTAGGTACACCTGTCCAACTGCTCGTTGACACTTAATTTCTAATCAGCCAATCACATGGCGGCAACTCAGTGCATTTAGGCATGTAGACATGGTCAAGACAATCTCCTGCAGTTCAAACCGAGCATCAGTATAGGGAAGAAAGGTGATTTGAGTGCCTTTGAACGTGGCAATGTTGTTGGTGCCAGAAGGGCTGGTCTGAGTATTTCAGAAACGGCTGATCTACTGGGATTTTCACGCACAACCATCTCTAGGGTTTACAGAGAATGGTCCGAAAAAGAAAAAACATCCAGTGAGCGGCAGTTCTGTGGGCGGAAATGCCTTGTTGATGCCAGAGGTCAGAGGAGAATGGGCAGACTGGTTCGAGCTTATAGAAAGGCAACAGGGACTCAAATCGCCACCCGTTACAACCAAGGTAGGCAGAAGAGCATCTCTGAACGCACAGTACGTCGAACTTTGAGGCAGATGGGCTACAGCAGCAGAAGACCACACTGGGTGCCACTCCTTTCAGCTAAGAACAGGAAACTGAGGCTACAATTTGCACAAGCTCCTCAAAATTGGACAGTAGAAGATTGGAAAAATGTTGCCTGGTCTGATGAGTCTCGATTTCTGCTGCGACATTCGGATGCTGCGACATTCGGATTGGCGTCAACAACATGAAAGCATGAATCCATCCTGCCTTGTATCAACGGTTCAGGCTGGTGGTTGTGGTGTCATGGTGTGGGGAATATTTTCTTGGCACTCTTTGGGCTCCTTGGTACCAATTGAGCATCGCTGCAACGCCACAGCCATGGACCATGTCCATCCCTTTATGACCACAATGTACCCAACATCTGATGGCTACTTTCAGCAGGATAATGCGCCATGTCATAAAGCTGGAATCATCTCAGACTGGTTTCTTGAACATGACAATGAGTTCACTGTACTCAAATGGCCTCCACCGTCATCAGATATCAATCCAATAGAGCATCTTTGGGATGTTGTGGAACGGGAGATTCGCATCATGGATGTGCAGCCGACAAATCTGCGGCAACTGTGTAATGCCATCATGTCAATATGGACCAAAATCTCTGAGGAATGCTTACAGCACCTTGTTGAATCTATGCCACGAAGAATTGAGGCAGTTCTGAAGGCAAAAGGGGGTCCAACCCGTTACTAGCATGGTGTACCTAATAAAGTGGCCGGTGAGTGTAAGTGGTTAACCCCCGCAAGTATGGTATTTGCAATATGCAGCTGACACCCGTTCTTTATGATGATGGCTCTGTACGTGAGCCAGCACCTACCGCTTGCCGTAATACTAGGGGTTAAAGAACATTTACCATAAGTTTCACTGATGGTAGACGTGTCCTGCTAACCAGTTCCTGAGGAACTATTTTCCTCAGGACTTCTTTTAGTATAACTCTATACTCCGATATTTCGGCAATATAGTTACAAAAATTATGCTAATCAGTAGTTTGACTTAACCAATATTTATAAAAAAATTAATTGCAAATCAGTCTCCAACTCTTGTTCATTTCCCCTAATAATAATAAACAATAAACTAAATGTAATTTAGCTTCAAAACAGCTGGTCCAAAACCCTGTAGGAAACACAATATGCAAAACAATAGAAGCAAAAATTGAAAACTGTATAATACTTCTGTTGCCCTAATACAACGATTTAATGATCTAGACAAATTAATTAATTTTATATTATCTCAAAAATTGAAGAAACATGTTTTTCTTTTACTATGGTCTTGCTAATAAACTGTTATGAAAAGTGTCTTGCAGCCGCAAATTTATAATTTGGACATACAGAGCTTCTATGTGCTATATGTATCTGTAGAAAGATGGCTGCCATGAAGAAATTAGAAGGGAAGGAGAGAGAAGAATAAAAGACAAAGTTAGTGTAGAAGGAACCACACTGCTCTGATAAGGTGCATTAGTGTACTGTTTTATTCAAACGGTAAGTGACCATTTAAGAGTATAGTCATAGTCAATATACAGGCAGTCCCCGGGTTAGGTACAAGATAAAGTCTGTAGGTTTGTTCTTAAGTTGAATTTGTATGCAAGTTGGAACTGTATATTTTATAATTGTAACTCCAGCCAAATTTTTTTTGGGTCTCTGTGACAATTGTATTTTAAAAATGTTGGATTGTCTTAAGAACCAGGATTAACAATAAAGCTTCATTACAGACACCTGTGATAACTGTTACAGATGATTATTGCAGCCTAGGACTAAAGTAAATTATCAACATCCACAGGTCTGTTTGCAACTAGAGGTGTCTGTAAGTAGGGTCCCCTCTTAAGTAGGGGACCAGCTGTATAATATTGTAGCTTATCTTTTTAAAGCAACTATTGCTTTACATTTCCTATTACATACTGTCTCAGTAACTATAGGAAACATCAGAGCTGCCCAATGTATTGTTATCATACTATTGCTACCATTCTCCACGCCTGTCTTTAAGCTGTGTGCAACATCTGTGCCGGCATCATCCTCTGTCCATAGAGTGCGGCTGAGGATGCATTGATTTTGTCATCGTGTTTTACACTGTCATTCCTACTGTGCACTGGTTTATGTGTGCTGGTTTTGATTGAATTGCACCACACCTGTCAATCTTCAGCTCTACTCATATCAAAACTGTTAACCTGCTATAATTAACAGAATCCTTGTCCTATCAATGTTGGAACCTGGATTCGGACATCACATAAAAGATCCTGGGAACTTGGCCTCAGTGCTTGTTAGTTAACACTTAACCAAGCTTGCCTGTATTCTGTCTGCTTATTTGTGGTATCTTCCGCTTGTCTTGTCTTCCTGGTTATCTCTTTTTTCTATCAATTTGGTACTTCGCTGTCCTCTAGGTTTTGACTTGGCAATTTCAGCAACTTTTCTTGTTTGTTTGTCTTGTCATTTTCTGTATTTGTACCTTAAGAATTCAGAAGGGACCTTGTTACTGGCCACTGCCTAGGGTGGTTTTGAGTAGTTAGGTAGGGCACTGTCTGGTGGGTTCAGTTTTAGGGCTCACAGTCTTTCTGTTGTTCTGCTCCCAGTCTGCCATTTTACACTGTGCATAACCTCATAAAAGCTTTGAGGTGGTTGAAAAGACAAACCAAAAGACATGTCTAACCCAAACTCATTAGTGACCCATTGGGTCCACCACCTGTTTGATGTTATTTAAATGTATAATATAGACAAAAATGTCTAATATACAAATGATTATATTTGCTATGAAAGCTAATGGATATTAAGGCTTAAAGCAAACATGCCAAGTAATATCTGTTGCAAGGATATGACAGAGTGAGAGAAGCTGAGCTTCATGATATACATGCGTATATGATTTGACTCATTAAAGGACGTACAATGGGAATCCTGTATCTCCAACCCATACCAAGTGATTGACAGCTTCTGTGCACACACTGTAATACAGGTAGCGTCAATGAGCTTTTATCGGTGGGAATATCAGGGAGCTCACTGTCTACCTGCTTTTCATGGATCCTTGGTCCATTGATAGTGGCCCATGTGTCACTGGTGTGCAGATGACTATAAAAGAGGCCTGAGGGTGCAAAAACATGGGCTGTAAAAGGACCTGGGTGGAATCTTTGTACAGATTTTGTCCTTATACTTCAACTATACTTATACTTCAAAATAATGCAAAACAACAGGTGCTGGTCACCAATCTCATGCATTTTCATAGAAATGCATATGCGATCAGGCTGAAGCATACCCCTGGGGGTGTGACAGCATCCTTATAGCAGCTTATTGTAGCAGTATAGTATAAATAGCAAGAAAAAAGTACAAAAATCCTACTTTATCTTATTAAAAAAGTTTTTGACTGGAGATTTTTTACTGATGAGTGCTTTTAAGCATGAAGTTACAGTTTACCAGCAACCAGGATTATTAGGGGAATGGGGGGACTAGAATACAATGACAGATTACAAAATTTGGGATTATTCAGTTTAGAAAAAAGACGACTGAGGGGAGACCTCATTACAATGTACAAATACCTGAACGGACAGTACAAGGATCTCTCCAAAGATCTTTTTATACCTCGGCCTGTGACCAGGACAAGGGGGCATCCTCTACGCCTAGAGGAGAGGCGATTCTACCATCACCATAGACAAAGGTTCTTTACTGTAAGAGCAGTGAGACTATGGAACTCTCTGCCGCAGGAGGTTGTTATGGCCGACTCTATGTACATGTTCAAGAGAGGCCTGGATGACTTTCTGGAGAGAAAAAATATCACGGGTTATGGGGATAAAACATTTATTTAATTCTTGAAGGTTGGACTTGATGGACTTGCGTCTCCTTCCAGCCTTATATACTATGATACTATGATACTATGATACTATCCTCCCTTATCATCTCACACATGTATCTGAAGAAACATCCTGTTATAGCTTTACCTTGCAATGAATACATGTGACGTGTTTGCTATAATATTTACAGGGACTTTTGGGAAGTGAGAGCAGATCTGCTGCTTTTACCTAAACTATATACAGATCAAAGCATGTTTACACATTAAACTAAAATATTTGAAAATATGCAATTATTTAGCAAACTTCCTATGTATAAAGTCTGATTGCCCCATCAATGCTGTGCAGCATTTTTTAAAAGATCCTGTAGTCTCACAATAAAAATCACTATCTGCACATTTCTAAACACACATTGACTGCTACTTAAAATTATATGTCAGCTTCATTTTCTGAATGAACACAATATTTTCCTAGAATATAAATGTGTGGGGGGAAGGGACCAAAGCAATTTCTGTATGATCTGGCTGCCATCTAGTGTGGTGTCTAGGAAGTGATGCACACAGGAGAGTTACTGCAAGCACGTTCATTCCAAATCGTATTAAAATGAAGGAGCGTACATGTGTATAATCTCCGATTCAATTAACAGTCATCAGGTATTAATTAAAAGGTTCCTTAATACCAATCTGTTACAGACTGATAGAATATTGCATTTAATATCAAACTATTGTAAAATTTAATGCGCTGCTATTTCATTTATCAATAATCATTAAAGCACAGTCTGCAAAACTATTTAAAGGGGTTGTCCACTTTCAGCAAATAATTGATATTATTTGTGTAATGAAAAGTTATACAGTTTTGCAATTTACTTTCTGAATCAATTCCTCATTGGTTTTCTAGAGCTCTGCTTGCTGTCCTTTTATAGAAAGCTTCTCTATTACTTCCAGTGGATATAATCTGTCCATGGTGATATGATGGACATGCAGTTGCACAAGCCGTTAATATCACTGAGAGTAATAGGAGCTGTGTGATAATAATGGTTCAGACACATGAATGTCCATCATATCACCATGGACAGATTATATCCACTGGAAGTAATAGAGAAGTTTTCTATAGAAGGACAGCAAGCAGAGCTCTAGAAAACAAATGAGGAATTGATTCAGAAAGTATATTGAAAAATTGTATAACTTTTCATTACACAAATAATATCAATAATAGACACTACGGATGGTAGGGGGATGTGATGTGATGGACATGCAGTTGCACAAGCCGTTAATATCACTGAGAGTAATAGGAGCTGTGTGATAATAATGGTTCAGACACATGCATGTCCATCACATCCCCCTACCATCCGTAGTGTCTATATACAGCCTCCCCTACTATCCCCAGTGTCTGCATGCAGCCTCCTTCACCACCCCTTGTGTCTGTATGCAGCCACCCCCACCACCCTCAGTGTCTGTATGCAGCCTTCCCCCCCACCCTCAGTGTCCATATATAGCATCCTCTCACCAACCCAGTGTCTATATGCAGCATCCCACTACCACCCCTACTGTCTGTATACAGCCTCCCCTACCACTACCAGTGTTTATATGAAGCCTCCCCCACCACGCTTAGTGCCTATATGCAGCCTCCCCCCACCACCCCCAATGTCCATACAAAGCCTCCTCCACCACCCCCAGTGTCTATAAGCAGTCTCCCCCAACACCCCCAGTGTCTATATGCAGCATTCCCCTACCACCCCCAGTGTCTATATGCAGACTCCCCTCACCACCCCCAGTGTCTATACGCAGCTACCTCCACCATCCCCTCCACTTCTTAAAATCTATTTACTCAATTTGACTAAGTCTCTGACAGTAGCTTGGCTTAGGTTTAAACAATCAAGAGCCACATGATAAGGACCTATAATACGAGTTGTAGGAGGTCCTTAACCACAATAAAGATATCCTAAAGATTTCTGTGAATGTGTTCCACATAAAGGGTATCTAAGAAGGTGAGAGCCAGAAGACTTCAATAAAGCTATCTCTTCCACAGAACTAAGTTTTGGCACAGTCATCCATTCATAATGATATAAAAGTCACTTTCCATAATTGTTAAAGCTTGACATTGAACATCTAACTAGCAGAAATAAGTGGGTAACATCTCTCAAGGTAATAGGAAAATCTGGCAGAAAAATGAGAAGTGAGACTATTCCATATAAATCTTTTTATGTGTGAAATTATTTATTATACTTTAATTTAAATGATTTCTTAGACATTTTCTCACCTTTGAGTTTTTTTTTGTTCTCATTTCAATAGCACAGTTGCAGGCAAGTCTATATTATGTACTTATTCTTTAATCTTCAAGAAAGAATACATCTATAGAATTCCTGAAAGTGTTCTCTTTACCATTACTACTGCCTGAACAATTATGTTTGATCATATATTCAGCTACAAAAATCATTATATGCTATGGCAAATTAATGTTAGAGGCACTTTGGGCTTACAGGACCATGTAGTGACAGTTTTGAGTGTGAAAAATCTAATTACTGCCATTTTCTTTTATACTACATGCGGCATATTGAAATCCCTCATACAAGGTCAATGAGCGTAAGCTGACATAGTGAGGAGCAGATGCAGACAGCAGGCAGAAGTCACAATCATTTCTAGCTCTTTCTGAATATTTAAACTAATTATTTCTTTTAGTGAGAAAATCATTGACAATGAGTAAAACTTAACCCATCATAAAACTAGAAGCATCACCTATGGAGTGAAACCTAAGGTTAATTAAGGGCTAGTAGAGAGATGAAAAAGAAATCCAACAGAATAACTATATTAAGCTGTGCAGACTGGAAAGGAAATAGTTAAAAGAGAAATGATACCCACTGTATTTCTTGATGCAGCTCCACCGTACTTTGCATGGAATTCTACATGTGAAAGTCTAGACAAGGCTACTGCCAATCAAGCCAAGACAGCAAGCATGGGGCTCAAACTGCATGACCCTTACTGACACCACCCACAAGACTCTTTAATAATAATATGCACACATAGCTCCCCACATGAGATTGGTTTCCACTGGACCGGGGGGGCATTTATGAATAAAATGTGTAAAAAGTAAAAAATAGAAATCTTGCCAGAGCAAATGTTGCCCCAGACCAATGAGACAGTGTTAAAACTAAAAATCCTGCTCACCACTCGGACACCAGTCAGACAGTGATAGCCTATATTGCAGTTAGGCCAAACGTAATACCTTGTAGGCAATATATATATATATATATATATATATATATATATATGTTTAAGGCCTCATGCACACAAACTAAATACAGGCAGTCCCCGGGTTATGTACAGGATAGGTTCTGCAGGTTTGTTCTTAAGTTGAATTTGTATGTAAGTCGGAACTGTATACTTTATAATTGTAACCCCAGTCAAAATTCTTTTGGTGATAACTGTTACAGCTGATTATTGTAGCCTAGGGCTAAAGTACAGTAAATTACCAAAATCCAGAGGCCCGTTTGTAACTAGGAGTTGTCTGTAAGTTGGGTGTTCTTAAGTAGGGGACCGCATGTACGTAACCAGTTTGCACATTCTTTTCATTGCAAAGTCAGACAGAAAACTGTTGCAAACACGTAAATGTGGCCAAGTGTGGCCATCACCACATGCAGTTCCTGGTCCCCAACAAAGTTCACTATTGGCCACAATGGAGAGAATGACAGGGCTTAATGAACGTCTACCACCAGAAAGAAGGATTGTAAACCAAGCACACTGACATACTGGTGTGTGCCCCCTCTGGCAGGATCTGCTCTTCTTTTTGTTTCTTATGCCCTAGTTTTAAAAAAAAAAAAAAAGATTTTTTTTAATTTATGCAAATGAGTTTCAGCGGCACTGGGCTTTTTCTTAAAACCAAGGGCATACCACCTTATCCTACCACCTAATGTCCTTGTGGGTGCAATCATGTAGAACAAGCAAGTCACCCTATAAACTATAGTCTAAGCACACATAAAAATGTCACTCACAATTATTACAGAAAAAAGTCTCTTCATTAGATCTACACTTTAACCTTATAAGACATAATGCAGCCAAATTGAAATGGATTGAAACAAAAGGAATTAAGGACCTTGTAGTGTGCTTGAGATGAATAGGAGATTGCTGCAGAAATAGTGTTGGGATCTGTCAGTGACATGCTAAGCAGCCATCACATTAAATGAGAAGTGCAGTGTAAATGCTTTATTTAAACTGAATCTATCCTCACATCATCTGGAGAGGCTCTCTACCGCTAGATATACTGAAACAAATAGATCTATGGCTCATGTCAATAGATTATGTTCACAACAAAAAAATACTTTTTAGTATTTTAGAGGGGTCTCTAATTTTTATTGTAGTTAAGCTTCAACTGAGAGAGACAGAAGGTAAACTCATAAAAATGTTATACAACTGTGAACCATATAATTAAAAATACATTTAACACACCTAATTTCAAACAGAAATACCTGGAATAAAACTCGAGGGTCGAGCAAGGGTTACTAGCCTAATTGACAGTTCCCCCAGTGTGCTGCTGGAGACGTGTCCGGAAACTGCCTTATATACCTGCCTACTCCCATCAGACCCTGCTGGTTAATTCAGTCTCCTGTGTTATCTAGTGATTTTTCTTTTTTCTTGCTATACTGTGTATCGACTTCTGCTTTGCTTACTGACCATTCTATTTTTGTCGACGCTTCTGTACCTTTGCTACCATCTTGGTTTCGACCCTGGTTCCATCCGACTCCGCTTGTCTGTCTGTATCTGTTGTTTGTCCCTCAGTGTTGTGCCTCTCCCGGTGTTATCCCGCTTTCCCTGCCTCTGACCTGTATTAGTATTCTGTGCACCAGTGTGAACACTGGTCTATCTCAGTATTCCGGTTACCTGTCCGCTCCACCATCCAGCAGCTGCCAGACGAAGTAAGTCTTCCCTGTCATTTTGTAGGGTGACTCAGTGACCATCAGTTAGGTTTCTGATAGTGGGTTCGCCCTTGTCAGGGTGGATTATCTGCTTTAGGCAGGGCCTTAGCCCGCAGCGACGTTGCAGGGTGAGTTCACCACCACTTACGTAGTCTGACAGCTACCGCCAAGCCTGGTTGTGGTTGCGCGGTTGCTGGACGGATACTGACACACTGTTTCCCCTAAATTAAGACATCCCCCGAAAGGAAGACCTAGCACAATTTTGTTCAGGCTTAGAAATATAAGGCCTCCCCTGAAAACAAGACCAAGCAGCCACCATTGCAGCAGCTCCCCCCACACCATACATTAGTATTAGTAAATCTTTTAGATGCTGCAGAAGGTTATGACATGGAGAAGAATTCATGGAAGTAAATTACCGGCTGTTGTGCTACAGATGTGATCCCAGCAGCTACCAGGATAAGAAGGGTCATTTATGGAAAGTACATTTACTAAACATGAGAGATTGGGGCCAATGATTCTAATAGAAATGGAGTCACAAGAAATACAGCATGAAATTCAGAGTTTGGAGAGTCATAAAGATGTTAGAGAAGTAGATTTTTTGTCCAACGATAAATGTAAATTCTCGTTCATGGAAAAATAAGACCTAGTGCCTCTTTAGGAGCAAAAAATAATATAAGACTCTGGGGCAGATTTACTTACCCGGTCCATTCGCGATCCAGCGGCGCGTTCTCTGCGCTGGATTCGGGTCCGGCCGGTATTTATTTAAAGGTAGTTCCTCTGCCGTCCACCAGGTGGCGCTGCTGCGCTGAAAAGCATCGGAACGCACTGGAGTTCACCGGCTAGGGCTGAGTGAAGGTAAGTGCAAGCTCCGCGACAGATTTTTTGTTTTAAATGCGGCGGTTTTTCCGAATCCGTTGGGTTTTCGTTCTGCCATGCCCCCCGACTTCCGCGCGTGCATGCCAGCGCCAATGCGCCACAATCCGATCACGTGCGCCAAAATCCCTGGGCAATTCAGGGGAAATCGGCGCAAATCTTCGGGTGACTCGTCGGGAAAACGGGAATCGGGCCGTTAGTAAATGACCCCCTCTGTCTTATTTTCGGGGAAATAGGGCAATATATATAACCAAACAGCTTTCTAAGGACAGTATGGAAACAATTGTAGACCTGCTCAAGGCTTGGATGGGCTACAGGACACTAGACAAGCAGCTTGGTGAGAAGATAACAACTATTTGCACAATTATTAGAATACGAAAAACACTTGATGACAGTCAATCTTTCTCAATCCAGGTGCTCCATGCAGTATCCTAATCCTATGGAAAGGCCAGGAAGCAGCCCAGAACTACACAGGAGAATCTGGTCAATGAAGCCAGCTGGGAACACAGTCTTAAAGGTTACCCATTAGTAACACACTACATGGATTAATATCATGCAGGGCTGGCAAAGCTCATGGCAGCGTATCATCCCCCACAAAGGTCCAACCTTTTTCCTGTGGCTGAAGGAAGCCGGAGTCCTGACTACTGGAGTGGCTGGCAATAAGGCCTTGCGTGCAGCGATAATCACAGGGCTTGGTATCACAGCATGACAGAGATCCAGCAGGTAGTGTGTGCAAGAAAATGGATTGTGAGGCTGAAAGATTAGGTTTTTCCCTGGGGCAACCCCAATATTTCGATAGGGATCCCTGGTGATGGAGGATGGGTGCCTATGATGCTGTACGGCCTAATCCATAAATCACTCTAAGGCACGTTGGTGCAGAGTAACTCACCAGACAGCCTCTGACAAGGAGAGGGACACTTTCTTAACACCTACCTACCATATGCATCGGCAGGATTGTTGGACCAGCACATGTACAGGCCCATTTGAAGTTCCCCACTGACCATTTGGAAGATCCAGAGGAGGCCTGGGAGAGGGTCATGTGGTCATACAAGACCAAAATGTCAGGTCAATATACGATACACATCAATGCAGAGTTATATAATGCATCACCGGAAGTGATGTCATAATTTGATACAAAAAAAAGGGAAAAAAATAGGTTTCAATAACTTAAATGAGTGAAGAAAATATACAATGATATAATGATGATTGGAAATAACAATCATTCCTAATAAACACATGTATATACCATGATCTTAATTAGTAATAACCTTTGTTATCCTTGTATTGATATAGACGATCACAAAATATGAGTGAGTGAAATGATTAGTTGAGGTGCATGTGGGACACCGTAGGGACCTATCATAGGGATTGGATAAAGTGTTTGGTGGAACACATAGTTGGAACGCATGTTGAATAACTACGGTGGCCATGGGTGGATAATATGCCGAAATAAGAGAAATGTGAAGAAAATCATCCGTTGTTGTAACCTAACAGGCGCTGAAACAGTTTACATGATCGCTTCTGAGGTTTCACTCAAACCTTCTGGACTAAGGGTATGTAATTTGTAGATCCAATAAATCTCTCTCCTACACAAGGTTTGATATTGATCGCTGACATTTTTGCTGATATGATCTATCAGTCTCTCATTTTTTTTGGTGTTTTGATGCACAATGCATGGAGAGAAAATGTTTTTAGTAGATGTTTAGTAGATGCTTGATGTTTGCTCTGTGACACGGTCGTGTAGTTGTTGTGTTGTATGATTATCTTCACAATGATGATTATCTTCACAATTTGCTTATCTTCCATCATCATTGTATCATTGTATATTGTCTTCGCTCATTTAAGTTATTGAAGCCTCTTTTTTTCATTGTATATTGTCTCCACTCATTTAGGTTATTGAAACGTCTTTTTTTCTCTTTTTTTTTGTTCATTGTATATTGTCTTCACACATTTAAGTTATTGAAACCTTTTTTTCACTTTTTTTTTGTTTGCTTTTTTGTATCAAATTATGACATCACTTCCGGTGATGCATCATATAATTCAGCATTGATGTGTATGGTATATTGACTTGACGAGTCACCCGATAGTAGGTATGCAATGCGTTGTCCGTTTTCTCTCTTTTTTTATATGTAAATTTTATATATGCCCCTGTTTTATACATATTTTACGTTTGTATCATTAAATAACATTACGATCCAGCTATATAGGTCAATTCTCTTGGGTTGCGCCACAGTAAGTCCTATTTTTTACTCATTAATCCATCGATGAAGTAACTCCCCCATCAGCATTTGGATACACTTCTGGCTTTTCCACACCACAGGGAACCCCGCTGGCAAGGACAAGGCAGCACCCTATATATGCTTTTGACAGGGTAGCAGTGGCGTAACTACCACCGTAGCAGCCGTAGCGGTTGCTACGGGGCCCGTGAACTTAAGGGGCCCGGGGACGCACGGCCGCATGTGCCTAACCCGCCTACTCCCTGCCAAACAGCCTCCCATACGCCGGCCGACAAAGGGGACCGACCACCCACCCCGAATACTGAACTTCCCTCCCTGCCGCCGGCACAAGGAACCTCCGACCACACTGAACGCCCCCCCCCCCGCACTTGACATCCGCCCGCCCCCCCCCGCACTTGCCATCCGCCCGCCCCCCCGCACTTGCCAGCCGCCCGCCCCCCCGCACTTGCCATACGCCCGCCCCCCGCACTTGCCATCCGCCCGCCCCCCGCACTTGCCATCCGCCCGTACCCCGCACTTGCCATCCGCCCGCCCCCCACACTTGCCATCCGCCCGTACCCCGCACTTGCCATCCGCACGCCCCCCGTACTTGCCATCCGCCCGCACTTGCCAACCGCACGCGAACCCACCTGCCCGCCCGAACGCCGAACCACCCAGCTGATGGCCTACACAGCCGCCACGCTGGACATCAAAAAAGTAAGTACTATTATTTACATGTGTTTGTATATATATGCTAATGTGTGTGTTATATATATATATATATATATATATATATATATATATATATATATGCTTATGTATGTGTGTGTGTGTATATATATATATATATATATATATATATATATGCTAATGTGTGTGTTTTGTATATGTATATGCTTATGTATGTGTGTGTGTATATATATATGCTTGTGTGGGTGTGTGTGTATATATATATATGTTTATGTATGTGTGTGTGTATATATATATGCTTGTGTGTGTGTGTGTGTGTGTGTATATATATATGCTTGTGTGTGTGTGTGTGTGTGTATATATATGCTTGTGTGTGTGTGTGTGTATATATATATGCTTGTGTGTGTGTGTGTGTGTGTGTGTGTATATATATGCTTGTGTGTGTGTATATATATATATGCTTGTGTGTGTGTGTGTGTGTATATATATATGCTTGTGTGTGTGTGTGTGTATATATATATGCTTGTGTGTGTGTATATATATATATGCTTGTGTGTGTGTGTATATATATATGCTTGTGTGTGTGTATATATATATATGCTTGTGTGTGTGTGTATATATATATATATATGCTTTATATATATATATATATATATATATATATATATATATATATATATATATATGCTTGTGTGTGTGTATATATATGCTTATGCTTGGGTATGTGTGTGTGTGTATATATAATATATAAATGCTGTATGTGTGTTTTTGTATATGGTGCGAATGTGAATGTATGTGAATGTATGCATGTGCTGTATGTGTGTACATGCTATACGTGTGTGTATATGCTGTATGTGCTGTATGTAAACACTGTATGTATATGTTGTGTTTATACTGTATGTATAAGTATGCATATATATACTATATGTATATAATGTGTATGTAGTATACAGTAAGTGTGCAAATTTGATGTGTATATACTGTATGAGTTTGTATATATGTGTATAAATGTATTTGTGTATGCATATGAGTGTGTACATGTATGTATGTGGATGCGAGTATAGGATAGTGAATGTATGAGTGTAGAACTTTATATGTGTGTGTATATATGTCTGTATAAATTTGCATATATCTTTTAAAGGGGAAGGGGGCCCCATGCAGAAATCTGCTATGGGGCCCAGCCACTACTAGTTACGCCACTGCAGGGTAGTGCCTGCCTGCACAACCACAGAAGGTGAGCGCATACCTATCAACACTTAGAATACCACGTTTAATTGCACCAGGAAGCACCTGTGTATTTTTCTCTCTTCCATTCCAGTTCACTATGACTCATGACTTGCGATGTGGGTTGTACTATAATTAGCATGGTAACCCCATGGTTTTTTTCTATTCTATTTTTTTACTTTCTATACATCTGTAATATAATATATATTTAAAATATATACTCGAATATAAGCCCAATTTTTCAGCACAAAAAAAGTGCAGAAAAATTCAAACTGTATAAAAAAAAAAAAAATAAACTCAGTACCCACCTTTCCAATGCCCCCTGCAGATCCTCCTTTTGAAGCCTTTGCATGCTGGTATCATAGTGTGTGTGCGAACACAATGATTTCAGCAATAGTGTGTGCTTGGATAGCATCCGGGGGGGGGGGTGGAATAGTGAGTATTGAGCTTATTGTTATTTTGAGCTGCGCATATATACTCTATACACTATATACTGGGGAGAATAGGCTGGCTAGCTATATTGGGGGGCATGGGCTGGTTGGCTATATAATGGGGGCAGGGGGCTTGTAGGCTATATACTGGGGGGCAGGGGACTTGCAGGGTATATACTTGGGGCAGGTTGCTTGCTGGGGGGGCATGGACTAGCTATATACTGGGGTGGATATAGCCAGCTGGCAATATACTAGGGGCAGGGGTCTGGCTAGCTATATACTGGATGCCTCGGCTTATAGTTGGGTCGGATTATACAGTATATACATATACAGAGATATTGGTATTATCACAGATTAATGTGATATATTTTGAGATATGTTTACAAATAAAATCTACATTAGCTTATTAGCCTCTATTCCCTCATGGTAGTACATACATTATGGGGCTCATTTACTAAGGGCCCAAATCGCTCTTTTTCGTCAGGTTTCCCGAAAATTACCTGTTTGCACCAGGTTTTTGGCACACGCGATCGGATTGTGGAGCATCGGCGCTGCGTTGCAACCAAATTCGATGGGTGTGGCCGTCAGAAAACCCGACGGATTCCGAAAAACCGCTGTATTTTTTTTTAAAAATGTGGCGCTTTACACGCACTTAAATGCACCAGGAATAGGATGGTGAACTCCGGAGGACCTCGGCGCAGCAGTGATAGCTGGTGGACATCGGGCGCACGACCTTAGTGAATCGCCAGAAGACCCGAATCCTCATCGGAGAAAGCGCCGCTGGATCGTGACAGGATAGGGTAAGTAAATGTGCCCCTATATCATTTTTGTTCATCGTATGTCATTGGTTGGTAGGTACCCAGCCTATTGTGTGAGCACACCAGAGCCATTTATGGTTATTAGGGGTGCTCCTTTAAAACTTAATGCCTTTCAGTCTATTATATTTGGGAGGCATGAAACTAATTATTTTCATTAAAATCTATTTGATTCAAAATTCCATGAAGGTGTCTATGTCAATAAACTCCTTAATGCAATATGAAATTGCTTTCCGAAAATACATGGTGTGAGGTTAAGTATGATTCTTTATGCTGTAATTTCTGTTTTGTTTGCACATGTCAAAATTGTAAAAATTGCACTGGCCAATAAAGCAACAGAATTTCCAAAAACGCCTAGCAGGGAAAGAGTCAAAACTACTTACTTGAAAATATACATCCCTGATGTATCTCATATACTGACAAGTTTTGATTTCTGTCTCTTTATTTTGGCACATCCTACACATTGAGGACGGTTACTCTATAACACACTAATTTACATTCTTCTTCATCATCTGATAGTAAAACTGTATATGAGAATGCAGAGTAAATGATTTCCCAAAATCCAATATTTCATATGCTGAACATATCAACAAAACCACCATAATATGAACTCCACACAATTCACCCTAAGCACTCAGAATTCAACTCCTAATGTAAAAGGGCCTCATAATAAAATGCTTGTCTTGCTATAGATGATGTACAACCACTTTCATAATTGACATATTTCTGTTTCCATCTGTGTCGAGAACCACAGAACAATATACATTCTGACACCCTATTAGTTTTATGGCTAAATGTGTATTAGAAAGATATGAGTTCCTTGAAGCTTTGGCCAGGAAATTGACTGCCAACTAGGAAACAGTTATCTATGACAAATTGTGTCAATATCAGTTTGACCATTTTGTTTATGAATATAATATCTGACTAAAGTGGAAGAGTGTGGGAGGAGGTAGATGGTTATCACTTTATGTATATGAATATCACTTACATTCTCAGAGCGATAAAATAGGAGGATCTGGCAAGTGCAAACCTCACATTATTTCTTTGCATAGTAAACTCTAACATATAATAATATGCATTAGAATATTATGTGCTATAGTAACATAAATACGTAATACACATATTGAAGGGGTCAAGGGAAGCTGATAAAAAGCCACAGATGAGATGGCTTGTGTGAGAAAGGAGCACAAGCCAGACTTTTGCACTCTTTATTTTTAGTTGGGGACTAAATACCCCAAGTCTTTTAGAAAAGCTAATTTCTCATCTTTTTGGTACTTAAAACCTCTATTTTTTGTACCGATTTATATTGTAGGTGGCTCTTTACCTTGTTCAATACCAGTTATGAATGGGTAAAATGCTTCAAAATAAAGTTATAACATGCACACAGAGAGGGGAGTAACCCCAAAACACAAGGGCCTTATGTGTGTGTTTTTGAACCCAAAAAGTCGTATGTACTTAATAGTGCCAACAGAATTGCCCCATGGAAAAAATTGTGTCAAAATGGTACAATTACACACATGCACATTGTGAGACCTGTCTGAGATGTGATGAATCCCCCTCAGTGTCCCTCCAGATCATGCTATGATGCCTTCTGTTTCAAGAATATACTGTATATACTCATGATATGAATTGAAAATTATCTCCTATACTGAATCTTACAAGTATGACCAGGGGTCCAGCAATTGAAAAATACAGTTATTATTATCAGCAAGTGCCACCATATGTAAATTGAGCTAATGAGCTTAAGCAAACAGTAACCCTTTCCATTATGATGTGGCCCTTAAATGTTCTCCTTATTAATGAAAGTAGTTATACAGTCCATATTGTTTTCTTCCCCACACCTCTGTACTTTTGGATGAGTGCTTTGGGCCATTGTCTTACTTGAGGACCCAAGATCTTCGACACAAAACAAGTTTTCTTACATTAAGTAAAGCAGATTGATCCAAAACCTGTGATAAAGTCCTCCAGCACCAGACGCAGAAAAGCAACCCCACAACTGTATAAATCCACCACTATGCTTAAAGGGGTATTCCAGGAATATGAACATCTGCTACAAAAACCCATGATGATATAAATAAATGATTATAACAAAACTTAATGTCATTAGTCACAAAATGGATCTTAAATAGTTTGATTTTATGATTCACAAAATTTTATGGCCTCTCTAAAGTAGGTGGAGTTATCACTTAGATGGCTGCCACTGGAAGCTACAAGGCCTATGATCCTTTAGTTCTCAGTAACTCCTGATACCTCTCACCCTATGCTCCCAGTGATGATCTAACAGACTTTATTGCTCAGTTACCATGGTAATGATGTGTAACTGCCATTACCTCACTAAGATGATGTCTCACCACAACATTGGTCATACTGGATGCAGTGCAACCAACCAACTACAGCCAAGTATAGTGATGATCACATGACCTGTCCAGGCAGGTGCAGGACATGTGATTTGGAAATGTGACCAGCGGCCATCTTCTGTCCTGTGTCTCCTCTGCTCCGAGGAAATCAACTGAGCAATTAAAGGGCCAGTAGCATTTTTATTCTTCATTACAGGGTATGTCCACAGCAAGAGGAGCTGAATTTTAAATAACAACTAATTACACATTAGCTTATATTTTAAGTACCCATTTGTATATCAATTATGCTGAGTCCTGGAATACCCCTTTAACTATTTGTTGGATGTTCTTTTCCTTATGAGCTTCACTACACCATCTATAAACAAACTGTTCCTTTGCCTTGCCAAAAAGCTCTTTTTGTGTGTTATCTGTTCACACAACATTTTCACAGGAAGATAGCGGCTTGTCAGGGTACTTTTTAGCAAAGATCAGTTGTTCCTTTTTAATGTCTTTTCTTTAGTAATAATTTCTTTGTTGGTCTTCGCTGCTAAAGCTCTGCTTAGTTTGATGTGCAGTGCATGGTACTTGTTGAAACATAATGTTTCTCATAATGCAGAGAACCCTTTTAAGCTGAAGATCCATATAAAATTTTTGTTATGTTTTTGATGCATATTTTGCTGTCATTTTTTGAGGACTAGCCAAGAGTTGGTTGATTAAAAATTGGAAATTGAACCACATAGAGTCGTCTTTTTGAATTTATTCCTTGCTCAAGCAACTGCAACAAAATGGAGATGAAAAATATATTTTTCTGCGCACACGTGTTCTGTATTGTTATATGGAAAACAAGATGTGCAAGTTCCCATGTAAACACTTCTGCTATCGGGTCAAGAGTCTACACACAACCATTGAATTGCGTTTAAAATGCAACACAAACACTACTTGTGATCTTGGTCCTGTTTTACATGTTACCTATACAAAACATGTGGCGCCCATTACTGATCACATGCTTTCCAGTTGAAGTATATATGCAATCAGACCAAGCTCCTTCCCATTACATTTCAAACTCAATTCAAATACAATATTTGAATGCAGCCTTAGATTTTCAGCTATATCTTGTGATGCGTGTACACTTGGGCCAAGCTACTCCCCACAGCCTTTGAACTACAGTTCTATAGATGAACGATCCCTTTCAGTTAGATTTTTTCCTAAGAAAAAATGAAAATGTGTGCACAATAATGCATAAATAATTTTTTTGGATCCCCATTTTGTGGTAGTTAACATTTCTCGCGGTCAGGGTGGCCAATAGGAATTGGGGCCCCTGATTGTCAAATGTTGTGCCCCCTCAACCACCCGCATATTATTTTGCCATCTTAGGCTGCATTCACACGACCGTTGAAAAACGGCCGTATGTGAGCCGTATAAAAAGATAGAGCATGTCCTATTTTTTCACGTTCTTGCGGCCGTATGCCCCATTGAAGTCTAAGGGAACGTATAAAATACGGGTGTTATACGTTGTAGCCACTGTATGCTGCTGTATATACGTTCTGTATCTAGGAATACCAGGAACTATGGGAGGGGAGGGGAGGACTTTCCTGGGAGTCAGAAGCAACATGGCTTATGTACAGATGGAGAGGCTTCTGGCTCTAGTGCAAGCGCACCCTATCCTATGGGATAAGAGGATGGAAGGCTTCCATGACCGTGCCCTGAAGCACAAAAAGTGGGAGCAGATTACAGCAATAATGTTGCCGGACGAATGGGCTACTAGCAGTACCCGGGAACGTGCATCTCTTGGTAAGTTAATTACCCTACCCTGCGCATACCCCACCCCTGCGGATCCCTGCAGCCATGCGCATGACCTTCCCCTGCAGACATTTGTAATGCATAATCCCAGTCTCCATGTAGCCTGTATCACCCCTGCAGCCATGTGGCCTGTATCACCCCTGCAGCCATCAGGCCTGTATCACCCCTGCAGCCATGTGCCCTGTATCACCCCTGCAGCCATCAGGCCTGTATCACCCCTGCAGCCATGTGCCCTGTATCACCCCTGCAGCCATCAGGCCTCTATCACCCCTGCAGCCATGTGGCCTGTATCACCCCTGCAGCCATCTGCCCTGTATCACCCCTGCAGCCATCAGGCCTGTATCACCCTGCAGCCATGTGCCCTGTATCCCCCCTGCAGCCATGTGCCCTGTATCACCTCTGCAGCCATCAGGCCTGTATCACCTTGCAGCCATGTGCCCTGTATCACCCCTGCAGCCATGTGCCCTGTATCCCCCCTGCAGCCATGTGCCCTGTATCACCCCAGCAGCCATCAGGCCTGTATCACCCCTGCAGCCATGTGCCCTGTATCACCCCTGCAGCCACCAGGCCTGTATCACCCCTGCAGCCATGTGCCCTGTATCACCCCTGCAGCCATCTGTCCTGTATCACCCCTGCAGCCAACAGGCCTGTACCTTCTTATTACTATTCTGTATGATTGCTTGAAACCGCAAATTAAAAAACTTTTTTTTTTTATAGTCAAAAAGGTCTCCACACGCTGGGTCTCAGCAAGAGACCAGTATAAGAGGAAAAATCGGAGAAAGGGCGAAGTGGCAGTGGGACACTGCACAAGAAACCTTACCTCTACACAGGTTTCTTGCGTTTTTTGGATGTGGTGATGGACGTTGGAGAGTAAGTTATCAAAATATATTTTTACTTTAAAGCATTATTAATAAAAGAATTGTAAGTTCTTGTGTCCTCAGAATTGTCGTTGCATCAATGCACTATAGAATATGTGCACAAATTTTAAAGTTATTTTTTTTTCTCTAGAACTGCGGATAATCTAGAGGAATCAGCCTCTATGCAGACTGGGGAAGATGTGGTGGAGGAGTCCTTTGAAGAGCAGGCAGAGGATCTATCCACCCAGTCACCAACACCTCAACCTCCATCTACACCACCACCACCACCTCGTTCTCGTAGAAGGAGGCAGCTGGCATCGTCAAGTCTCAGTATTGCTGCAGAGACGGAGGTCCTGGATCAGTTGAGGAGGAGGCGTGATGAATCGGCGGAGGATATCTTTATGCGCTCCATGGTGCAAGACCTAAAAGGAGTGCATGAGGATGACAACATGAATTGCAGGGTAGCCATGATGGCTGTCCTGCAAATTTTTAAAAAAGGCACACCGAAGGACAAGTCTGAGGGGGCTCTTTTTTTGGAGAGACGGCATCAGCATGTGGGTGGACTGCTACCTCCAAGCCCACCTCCATCCACCAGATACCCTGCCATGGCCCCTGTGTTCCATGGCCCCTACGAAGGCTCTTCAGCCATGGCTTCTCATGGCCATGCAACAGCAGGTCCATATACCAGAGAGCTGTATGAGCTATAAATACAGCATTTTGAATTGTATATAGTGTTAATATTTGTTTATAAATTTGTTTAAAAAAAAAAATTACAAGTCTTCTTTCATTATTCTTTACTCCATCCACTACCATCCTGTATATGCATGCAAAATAGACAGATGGCCGCAGGGATCAAACAGCAAAGTAGCCTTGCACCCCTTGGCTCTTTTTCGTTCACTCAGACGTACTTTTAAAGGGTTTTTTTTTAAAGGCAAATCACCATCAAATCAAGCATGGATAAACCAGGTACACTTGCTCATAGATACGAGCACCTTGAATGTGGTAATCTTCTTATATTTGTTATAATACCTCCATCTCACTCACACCTCCTTTACTTGCTCCTTTAGTTACTCCTTTTTAAAATTTGCAAATGTGCTTGAGGAACTCCAAGCTCCATTAACGACTATGATACCTGGAGCCCCACATGTACATTTGAATTATATCCTAAATCTTTGGACCAAAGAAGCTAAAAGAACAGCAGATACGACCACATTTTTAAAACATTTTTGAAGATTATTACATCCAAATTCAAATGCACACATAACCGTCCAACCACATTGCTAATGTCTTTGAAAAAAAAAACACATGACGAAGTATTGTGTATATAATTTTATTAAAAATAAAAAAGAATGGATGAGGTCTTAGTTTACTCCTTTGACTCATTTTCCAATGTCAGCCAAAAAGCAACTATTCTAAAATGGGTCAAAGAAGTAGTAAGCTCACAACCCGCGTCAAGGGGCCCCATCGCTTTCGAGTCCCTACACTAAACTACCAAAACAAAAACGGTTCAAAATAAAAAACAAACACTAATCTAAAAGTCCAGAGCCTCAATGTCCACTAATAGCATCCATCTGCCTAGGGAACGACACCCTCCGAAGAAACAAAGCAGGAGGCAAACTGCTCACGACCTTGGAGAGTGTTGTCCAGGGGGATAGACGCTGTTGGATGTTGTCCCTCCAGGACACCATCTGAAGCACCGTGGAACCGAACAAAGTTGTGAAAAATAACGCAGGCTTGCACTACCTTCTTAACGTTGTCCGGGTCCATCTGAATTGAGCTGTGAAGAACCCGCCACTTGCTGCAAAGAATCCCGAAGGCACACTCCACATACCGTCTTGCTCGTGTGAGTCGATAGTTGAAAATGCGCCTCCGTTCATCCAAACCACGCCGCGGGAATGGCAGCAGCACATGACGGGAAAGTCCAAAGCCTTCATCAGTGACGATAACAAATGGTGCAGGAGGTCCAGTAGATCCAGGTAGACATCTTGGCTCGGGCAGGGTCAGCTGGTTGGAGCGAAGTCGTTCACCCATTCTGGAAGCCCTGAAGACAGCTGCATCCGCATAGGCCCCTATATCAACAATTATAAACTTGAGGTCACTGTCAGCCAAAGCCAACAAAACCACAGAAAAATATTGTTTATAATTGAAGAATTGGGACCCTGAGTGAGCCGGCTTCTTCACACGTATGTGTTTCCCATCCAGTGCCCCGATGCAATTTGGAAACTGTGCTGAGTTCAGGAAACCATCAGAAATCCGGATCCAGTCTTCAGCAGTTGGCACAGGCATGACCGCAGGTCTTAGTCGCTTCCATATCACTTCGCAGGTCGATCTCATGATCATTGAAATGGTGGAAACGCCCAGCAGGAACTCATAATGCAGCGAAGCAAATGAGTTCCCAGTGGCAAGAAACCTAAAAAAAAATACATTTAATATTTAAAGAGACTGTCCAAATTGAAATAATGAAATGTATATACTTGAAAAACTTACCGCAGTGTCACGATGAGCCGTTCCTCTGGTGTCATAGATCGCCTCAACCGGAGCCCCGATCGCAGGTCCGCCAAAAGACGATCAAATGAAGTCACAGTCATCCGAACGTAGTTGTGAAACTTGTCTGGATGCCTGCGCAGGTCAGCGTACAAGTTCATGAAGTTACCCCTCCTAGGCCGCTCAGCAACAATGGGATGAACCCAAAATCACCTAGTCGAGTGCCGCTCCTCCTCACGCATTGCAGAACACCTTCGGAGAAAGCGCAGTACAACCCAGTCCAGGAGTAGATCGTCTGTGGGATTGTACGCCATCGCAAAAGACAAGAAGTGCCAGAAACCAGAACCAGAAGCAGCAATGGAGACTAAACCTCGCTCTCAGAAAAGTCAAAATGGAGTCTGGGCCGGTCAGGTGACCAAATTTGGGGATGGGCAAGCTTTTGTCATCATTTGTCATTATTTGCTGGCCCACCGTATTTTATACGGACACGGTACGGATACGGTGCAATACGTGCGCATACGTGCGCATACGGCTAAAAACGGCACGTATATATGGCACAATACGCCAGAAATATACAGAACGTGAAAATTTATAAGATTGTGTGAATGCAGCCTTATACTGATACACAACATCAAATACATACATTTAAGGCTATCATAGGTCCTGGGCTGTTAAGAGATTGTGGCTCCCCTAACTGGCTACAGTTTTTAAATTATATAACTTTTATTGCATAAAAACTGCATAGAAACTACAACATATGTAAACATTATACATTATATGGGGACAATACCAAAACCAATATTATTACAAAGACACAGCACCAGAACCAAACCTACTACATGGATATGGTACCATAACCAAGATTACTACTTGGTTTACATAGACACAGGGCCGGAATCATGATTACATGAAATATACACACAAAGATATATGACAATAAAAAGTGATTGTACAGCTACCAAAATGGCAGTATTAATATTTTTAAAGGTATCAAACTATAACAAAATTTATATCAATCTTTTATCTTTAAGATTGTACTGATCCTTAGAGCGTACAAACCATTATAAATTCCCCCACTTAGTATACATGTATGTATATATAAAAATTGTATATACAGGTATTTACGTACACATTATATATATATATATATATATATATATATATATATATATATATATATATATATGTATATATATATATATATATATATATTACACTTGTACATATAAAATACATTGACCCCTTGGACAGGCGGATGAATCTTTAGCATGTCCAAGAAAATGTCATCAACCTACAGCAGGAACTACTGAATATCTCTTTAGATGTGCTGGGCAGTGTAATAGCCCCACCGGCAGCCCCACTGGCAGCTACAGCATCAGACTGCCTGAAAGTATGGAAGAGCACAGGGGTGTGCAAGAGGTAAAATGGTGAGTTTTCAATAGTGTGTCTCAGAAGTTACAAAAGCTTGGGCATGTCCAGATGGGACCGGTTACAACAGCAGTCTCCACACTACTGTTTGCTGGAAACCATAGTAGAAAAGACGATGGTTATGAGACACGTGCAGTGTCCTGATGGTGGTCCTTTTTCTTGTGACTGTTATTTGAGTTACTTGACATTATACTCAAAAAATATTTCCATATATACTCGCGTATAAGCCGGTCCAAGTATAAGCCGAGTCCGCTAATTTTACCACAAAAACCTGGTAAAACCTATATTTTTTTTACTTGAGTATAATAAGCCGAGTTTGGGTTTCCAGCACATTTTTTTGTGCTGAAAAACTAGGTTTATACTCGAGTATATATGGTATATTGTTTTTTGTAGAGCAGATTAATTATTTTCTGCAGAACAGATAACAGACACATTATTATTATGCTGTTTGTTTCCTAAATTGGGATGAATAATTAATGAAAAATAATACTTCACATGAGTTTGCTGATGAGATTGCTGAAGGGCAAAAATACATTACACTCATCTGCTCTGGAAGCCTGTGAATGTAATTTTCTGAATCTTGAAGAACTGTGTGAAAATGCAAAACACAATTTTGCAAATATATTTTTTTAAATAGAACTAATACTAATTAATTAATGAAATCATTATTTGCAAATCTAAAGGAAAAAGATGCCTCACTGTCATATTGAACAATATGCATATACATATACAGGAACTCCCTGACTTAAGAACACCTGACTTTCAGATGACTCCTACTTACAGACGAACCTCTCTGTCCACTGTGATCTGCGGTGAAGCTTTTTGAATTTGTATTTTACTGAATGTTTGTACAAGGCTAAGGTATAAGAATTATAAGAATTTATGAAATTATGAAAATCCTATTGTCACAGGGATGACAACAATACTTGGTTTTGAGTATACACAAAATATACTAGTTATGGCTTTTAAAGTGTAATTGTAAAATTATAATGATTTTGCAACACCCTCGCCGATGCAATGGCGGAGGAGTGCTTGCGAATAAGCCCCACAGCATGTCATCACATCACACAGGGGACATTGCAGTGGTAGATCCTGACTGGCAAGGCAGGAGTTAAGTGTTTTGTATGATTCAAGATCTGTCATCCAATCACTTGTGTTACATCCTGTCCTTTGTAAGCTGAGATGTGATTGGAGGAGCAGCCACCACCTGACCAGGGAGTTACAAAACCCCTGGCCAGGAATGTTCTAGAGAAGTCTCTCTCAGGAGAGAGAGGAGAGCAGTCTCTCCCAGGAGGGAGAAGAGACCAGTCCTGGTCAGACCTGAGGGTCTGCAGGACATCAGCTAGAGATTAGTTTAGCCTAGCTTAGATGAGAAGAGAAGCAGACTGGGTACCCCAGTCCAGACTCTATTCAGCCAGCATACCAGATAAGAGCAGGAAGAGCCTAGCCCCTGCCTCTGAAGAGTGGAGCTAATAGATTAGAGTTAGTGAGGAAAGGGGTATCATCCTACCTTCAAGGGTGATACCTGAAGCACTCCAGGACGAGCTGAAGCTTCCTATTAGGACACAGCTACCTCCCAGCCTGCCCTCTGCATCCAGGCTGGCGATCTACCTCCTGTGGCTTCCTCCAAAAGCATCTCAGCGCTCCATCACTCTGTTAAAGGCACGTTGCTGAAGTTTCTGTCGGTTCCAATAAAGAACTGTAAGTTGTTTTTGTTCAACCTCTGCCTCCGTCTGGTCCCTGCTACTACAGCTGCCATCATCACAGGCACCCTGTCCACCACACAGAGACTCATCCTCTAGAGACCAAAGGGTTGCCCCAGGGAGATTCGCTATAGCAGCCTCTCCCTCATCATTTCTTGCCAACACCACCCTGCTGGAGACCTGCCAGGCTGTAGGACAGCCCTCCGGTTCCCCATACCAAGCACCGTGACACTAGCGTGCCTAGGCCGCAACCGCCAGCCACTCAGGTACTGCGGGCCCCGGCTGACTCCAGGCCCCGAAAAAAGTCTAGGCCCCGGTGGGGGATGTTGCAATTTTAACAAATGATTACATGTGATTCCCCCTTTAAAAACAAACAGAATGCTGCCTACTTTGTGCTGCTCACCATTTTCTTTACAAAGTTATGGCATTTTCTGTTATGAAAGTGTTTGACAGAAATCTTTTCCCTAGAGGTGAAGTGAGCAGAGACTAATGTCTGCCTATTGTCAGGCTCAGAGGTAGTGGATCCTTGAACCACTGCGGACGATGACACAAGCCACTATCTGGGACCAGAGTCTAAGAGGAACTGAGGTTTTCACCAGAGCCCGCCACAAAGCGGGTTGGACTTGCTGCGGCGTGTTACCACCAGGTCGTTTCACAGGCATGACTTGTCCGCAGTGACAGCCTAAGTCGAGTTACTGAAATGGCAGGCAATATCATAGTCGGAGACAGGCAGGAGGTTAGGACGGGCAGCACAGGATCAAAGTCTGAGACATAGCAACAGGTCAGGGCAGGCGGAAAAGCAGCAAAGTCAGAAATGGAACCGGGGTCACAACAGGAAATCACAGAAATAGTGCAAGGCATCAAACACACCTCGAGGCACGAAGATCAGACAGGGGTTGCAGGAAGAGGCAGCCCTTTAAATCCTCCCTAGGAGTCGGGATCGTGCATACACAGCCGAGGAGAACAGAGCAGGAGCTGGGAACGGTAAAATGTGTGGGCGGTGCGCTAGCGGGGAGAGAGTAGCACAGGTGAGCCCGCAACCCACCATATGGGTCGTGGGAGATACCTATGATGCCTTGTGTTCTTTCTCAAAGGGATTTATCATTAAATCCCTTTAGTTTCCCACAAGTAAATTCACTGAACACTGCACAGTGCACATACATGATGTATATGGTGACAGCCAGGCAGCTTCCATCACATGGAGCAGCAGGGAACATGTAATAAGTGAAAGAAATCATAAGTAAACCAGTTACATAGCCTGTGCTATGTGACCAGCATCCCCTCCCATGAAACCAGCAGATAAACAAACTACGTATTTCAGGACTTATCAGTATAGACAGGAAGCAGCTACTGCAGCAATGAGGTAATCTGGGGGATATAGCATAGAAACTACTGGATATAGGTAACAAAGATAATAGGCAAAGTTGTTTTACATCCGAAGAGCTATTGATTTGTTGGGGAAAAAATCTATACATTTTCTCTTTAATCACCTTCGCTCCGCCAAATTACTATTTTCTTACTTTTACTAAGTATGCTTTAAGACTCAGCAAATATGAACATCAGTATAAGAAAAACAATCAATAAAAGCTCATGGCATGATAGCCATACTAATTCCAGAGTAACAACCATACCCTCAATAGGTATTAAAAATGCTTTAGTCTTACCCAATGACGTGATGGCAGCAAGACATCAGATATCAATTGAAAAATTCCAATATCATCTGAAGGACAGAAAACACAAACAATTTTTAAGGGAGCTTTAAGATTTTAAGGAGAGCAGGGATTATTCAATTGGTTTACAGAGGAGAGAACTTGAAAAAGAAGGTTCATCAACAAACAGTGATCACTCAGATTTACAGTGTAGAAGAAAAAATCATCTGGGAACAACTCTAGAGTTAGAGGCAGAAGTAGGGGAAAAATATTCTGTCTGGTACTACGAAGGCAGTGAAGAGTTTTTTTTAGAAAAGTGGACACCAGGGAAGCTCTATAGCCCCTCACACACAATGCTCCAAATAGTGAATATATCCTCTAGACCAGCGGTTCTCAACCTGTGGGTCGCGACCCCGGCGGGGGTCAAACGACCAAAACACTGGGGTCGTATTGTGGGGTCACAGCATTAGAAAGGTTGAGAACCACTGCTCTAGGGTTTATCTTTTGTACCAACAGAAGGGTTGATAGATTTAATCTGATAAAAGATCTCAACCTCTTTGCTCGCAAATTCAAATGGCATAAATATCATAAATGCAGAGATGCCAAAATAAACAAGGAGCTTTGGATAATTGAAGATATGCCCATTGACCTCAGGCTTCTTTTTAGTCTTGAAGATTGGCCTGATATGTCTGAAGCAGGAAAAAGCCCTTTACAGGTTTAAAACCAAAAAATACCCAAAATACACCCGCTAGGAGACACAACTCCAATTATTGTTTTCCTTAATCTAGTTCTGGAAGAGGTAAGGGAGCTCAGGTTTACTCATAGGATGCAAAATTTTAATATGTTGGAAAGTCAGGCACTTCGGGCATTGGAGACTGACACCTTAATAACCATTAAACCCTCAGATAAGTGGTGTATTGTTGTGGTCATGAACTCCTCTGATTACAGCCATATGTGCCTTGATGTAATTTCTAATAATGAGTCCCATATGGTTTTAAGAAGCAACCCTACTGCTGGGTGCTGTAGATGGATGGGCTTGGTGACACATCAGGTGACAGAGAGACAATAGGTGGGCTACGGTTGACACAGTAGTAGAAAGGTGTGTTGGGGATAATTGGGAATATGGGGGTAAATGGTTGGGAACTGATAAATAAATCTTTAATTTTTACTCTTGCTCCTCCAGTCACTTAACATTTACAGACCTGTTTCGTATTCTGGTCAACCGTTGTCTGGCACCTTTTTGTTCGGCTTGTGGGAAGGGGAGAAGCAATGATCGTTCTTCCTTCTGCACCTTACTAGTTAGCCGCTTCACAGAACAGGAAAGATATTTATTATAATTTCTTAATGAAATTGAGGACTATAAGCCCTGTGCATGTGCAGCTATCCAGAGGATTGGTGAGTTTCTATCGCTTAAAGGAAATCTACCATCAAAATCAAGCATCATAAACCAGGGACACTTACTCATAGATCCAGGGACTGTGACTGTGGTAATTGTCTTATATTTGTTATCCATGGCCTCCTTTCTTCCTAAATCAACTTCTAAAATTATGCTGATGAGCATGAAGGGCTTAATAGCCTGTGATGCTGCAGCATGGAGGGGATCTGGCAAAAATATTAGGGATTGGCTGCAAATATTTTGTGAGGTATAACTTGTGCCATACAAGACTGGGTAGGGATTTTATTGGTGTGTTGGGTAACAGAATATATTGTATTTTATTGAGCTTTATAAACAATAGCAAAGTTATACATTTCTCTAGAAGTGATAGCCAAACTAAACCTTATTTTTTTTTTACATTGGAAGGATAATGTACTATAGAATATACGCAAGGAAATTTTAAAATTAAACTTTTAATAGCCAGGGAAACATGCACGCTGGTGAGAGTTTGTGCCAAACATATTGTTTTATATAAGAATATGAAATGTAAGCCTGTATCCCGTGTTTTTAATACACAATTTTTACGAAACACCTGTTTTCTGTTTCATCATTTAATATAATATCATACAATTTTATGCCACATATACACAGATATATAAAACACAGCTGAAAAGTCTTTATGGAGTGTGTACAGATTGATGCCATAAAAATGATGCTAAAACATTCAAAATGATTATCAGCCATTAAACCTACAAGTAAATCATTCAGCTGCATTTACTCAGAATGTGGAATAGTAATAAAAAGCGTAAATGGTGGTGGATACATTCATTGCAATGTAAAACTTAGATAATATATGAAGGAAGATATGCAGAAGAGCAAAAAAAGATGGAATTAGAAAAGATGAGGAGGAGAGAGCTATGTTTAATAGGTAACAGGGAAGATATAAGACCTGGGCTTCTATAAGAAATTCTATGGAGAACTCACTAAAATGGTAGGAAATTGGAATATATTATCACTTCTCAAAGTTCTGCTCACACTTTTGTCATAGTTCATACTGTAGTTCAGTTTCCATTGCACCAGGCCAGCAGAATACCGTAAAATTTCCATAAAGAAATATGGCACATCCATTGCATAAAATTGTCATCATCTATTATGGAAATCTTTGAATTTTGTCAGATTTGATTATCTTCTGTAACAACAGGATAATGTATATCTAGCCCAGTAGAAAGGATGAATAATGCTTAAAGGGGTATTCCGGGAATATGAACGTCTGACAAAAAAACTCATGATGATATAAATAAACGAATACAACAATACTCAATGTCATTAGTAACAAAACGGAGCTTAAATAATTTGATTTTATGATTTACAAAATTTATGGCCTCTCTAAAGTAGGTGGAGTTATCACTAAGATGGCCGCCACTGGAAACTACAAGTTCCATGATCCTTTAGTTCTCAGTAACTCCTCCTACCTCTTATGCTCTGCTCTGCTCCCAGTGATGATGTAACAGGTTTTCTTGCTCTGTTACCATAGTAATGATGTGCAACTGCCATCACCAAAACACAGGCCATACTGGATGCACTGCAACCAACCGACTACAGCCAAACTTAGTGGTGATCACATGACCCTGCCCAGGCAGGTACAGGACATGTGATGTGGACATTTGACCAGCAGCCATCTTCTGTCCTGCCACGGACCGCGCGGAGGAAATTAACGGACTGATTAAAGGGCCAGTAGCATTTTTATTCTTCATTACAGTCTATGTCATCAGCATTTTCTGCTAAGGGGAGCAAAATTTTAAATAACAACTAATTACACATTGGCTTATATTTTGAGTGCCCACTTGTATATGAATTTTTATTCTAAGTTACAAAGTTTGCAACAATTTGAGATATTCTGCAAGCCAATATTGAGGTCCATACTTGTTTTCTCACAGCTATGTTCTTCCTTACCTTGCATCTTGGATTGACATGCATTCTATTTCAAAAGGCAACCAGCTTTTCAAGACAATTTTATCTCACAATCATAACTTGATGACTAATATCCATGTGTCCATGTGTAGTGACCCTGTGGCACGAGAGTAACAAGATAGTCCTCTTTCTAATTAAGTTAGACAAATTTGTATTAGTTTCAGTGTGACTTCAATATCATTCAGTTCAATAGACAATAAAACTAAAAAAAAAAATAAGTTAACAAGTGTGCAACTTCACCTATATGCTTGACGATACTTAATGCATATACTGTACATCTACAAAAATAGCTCTTGTAAACTGTATAGCTGTTCCCATTCAATTATGGAAGTAAAAATATCATAATCTTTATTAAAACACAACAACCCACATTTATCAACGTGCAGAGTATGCACGTTGCATCCTTAATGCAGCGATTAAGTTTATACTGAGTGATCAGTCAGTTATTTTATGGTGCACTGAGTTTTACTGGTGTGCGCCACAACTATGCTGGGACTTCAGACATGAATATGGCAGCCATTGCAAATCAGGTGCAGAAAGCCCCTTTAGGTGCCTGCCACAGCACAAGACTGGCAAAACGCTTCATAAATACATGTGCACGCAATTTGCACTTGTGTTTATGTGAAAACTTCACCAGAAAACTAGCACAGAGCATTTAGTAAATGTGGTCCAATGTATTCATATCACAATGATATAGGTTACAACATATAGGTTGCAGAGAGACTTGGAGTATTCACCTGTTCTCTGTACAGTATGTAGGCGGACCAAGTAGGGGCATGAATCAATTACGGAGCACGTTTTATGAATTTGCATATTTTATCAAGTTAAATTTCTCCTAAATACGGCCATTGCAAGTTATAATAAAAGAAGATCAGTGCACCCGGGGACAGGGAGGTGAGTTCTAATCATCTTCCATCAGCTAATCTGATGGTAGATGTCCTTTAAAATCCAATGCAAACGCATCAGACAAAATACAAACACATATGTATAAGTAACAACATGTGATTTGTTTAATTAATGTTAATAATAATGATTAACAATGTAACAAGTTGCTACATACAAATCACGTATGCGTTTTGCCTGATGCATTTGCAGAGTGTATCAAATATATAATGCAAACCCAGCAAGAAGCGCAGGTTCAATAATATATGGTCCTCATATACTTCACCCTGTTATTATACATTTTCAACAATTATTACTTATGTACAGGCCCTCCTAATTTATATTCAATGCACCTCCCCCCAAAGATTTTACAGTGCCACCCTAATAATTATAGCACAAAAAAATTATTTATATATTGTACACCCACCTAATTTACTTGTGTATATACTGCTCCCTTCTTTACTACTTCCCCCATAAACAGTTCCTCCCCCATTTCATTATATATGGCCCCGCTTATTCAACCACCTCAGTCACACCACACGGATCCCCTCTAGAACAACATAACACTATAGATCCATAAAATGGCCGCAGATGAGGGTCATGTGATCTCTAACTGGCAATTGCTCATGGACATTTTGAGATCATATGACCCTCCATCTGCAGCCATTTAATGGACAGGAATCTCTGGCTTATAAGGTAAAAGACAGGAGGCTTCACTTAACATACCAAGAAAGCAGAGCAGAACTTAGGTAAATTACCTAATATCCGCCCCCACCCCCCCAAAACACACACACACAAATTACAAAATACATGAGGTAAAGTGGCCAAGCCCTTTAAGCTTGAGCTGTCTGTATTACAAAAAACATTCTCAGGATGTTAGTTATTAGACCATATAAATGTCCATAGTGGAGAAAGGCAAATAAAGAAAGATTATTATATATATTATTATATATATTTATATATATATATATATATATATATATATATATATATATATAGATTGTGGATTTGTTATTACCTTTATTTTTCATACTTGCCATTTAAAATGAATAATAACCTTGCCGTTCTGATTTTCTGTGTCAAACACTCCATGCGTCTGACTTGCTAACCCTTTATTATATGGAAAAGTAATTTTCACAGCTTAACTCATCAAATGCTTTGTTGGTCATGAATTATCTATATTCGTGTGCCACCGTATTTTCCCGATTAATGAGGATTTTTACTGGAGAAAGGGGAAATCATCTTGGAACTAATGGTATTGCCTATCACAGTTAATGCTAATGCAGTAATAAACAGCTCTGAATAAAGTTATTATTTCAACTAATTTAGGAGCTGGTAAAATGCACTCTGTGCTCAGCAACCCTTCTAATGTGCACCCGATAGCTGACCTTTCACTCGAGATCTTTAAAATTCCAAATCATCTTTCTGTGTTCATACATTATCTATGCAACCTTTCAAATTGTAGGATTGTGGGAAAAGAACCATGAAATATACTGAAAAGTATGTCTGAATCTATTACACAGGGATGGAACATAACAAGAATATTATTCATAGTTATAGTTATGTTAGAAAGCTCTGAGAATTACATCTCAACTTTTAGAGTGTGAAAATAAGGAAAAAAAATAAAAATATCCAGTTTAATATGAAATATTAGTATACTTATTTTTTTCTACTTCTCATTATTTGAAAATATATCAGTAAGAGAAAATATGGCTTAAGTGAGCGGAATAAATTGAAAGTTTTACATTCTTTCGAAAAGACAGGGGAAATAGGAAAGGAGATGGTTTATGTCTATAAGTCACAAGAGACTTGATAGCGAGTTTTAATGAAGCAATAGTCAATGAAGAGTGGGTGGAGCATTGTTGGATCAGATTTAAAGCCAGGAGAACACTGAAAAAAATTTACCAACTTTTTGCAGAATAATTTTATGGTACTGTTTATACAGTTTTTGCATCTTGTAATTTCTAACCATGCAGAACTTTCCAAAATGTCACACTCCATGAGGTCCATAATGCCACCATTAGGCCCATGCACATCACCATTCCTCTTCACAAATCTCCCAACCTTCTTGTTAACTTTTCCACATGCTTGTTTCAAGCTGACACAGCACAACGCCATATATTCCTTGCCACTATATCAAACAATTAATAAGCCAGGAAAAGTTGCTCACAATTTCGACAAATATGTTTTAATATTGTTGATCAATTCCCTGGAGGAGTGACCCCCCGAAATAATTTCCCCCTACAGGAAGAACCAAAATGTCAGGAAACCTATCAGGATAATATACTTCCTGCAACAAATGCCTCCACAAACATGCTCAGCACCCAATCCAGCAGACCACCAGAACCAATCTTGCCAAACATATCTGCCGACCATCACGGCTCACATCTGCACCCAAATAAATATTAATTATAGGAGTGTCACAAAATACAAATTAAACATGCATCCCCATCTGAAATAATAAGCACAAAAACATTAAGAAATTAAACATAACCTTCTCCATAACAGCCATAACCATCTCAAAAACAACTCATATATTGAACCAAGCACATTAACTCACTTGACCAAGCGCCCAATGAAACCCATACGCTCCTACTACACTGATATGTCTGCTAACAGACCACCTGACCAAGTGCTAGGTTTGGCTACCAATTCCAAAATAAGGAAAGCCCCAAAAAATGCCAGTGAGAAGGTTATCGTAAAGAAAACCTCATGCACAGCAGCACATACTCCAAAACCACACCCATATGCTTTTACAAATGGACCAACACCAGTTTGTGCCAATTCCTGCACTTGTGCCCCAACTATGACAGCAAAAAATTCTCCATTAACTCCTGTAAACCTTCCAATTAATACCAAAATGCCAAAGCCATCAATAAAAGCTTAAAAGGGTATTTACCTCACCTACTACACCTACTTTAATCCCTAACCCCAAAAAACATTACCTTTATTTCCATAATATACCGTAAATGGGGCTTACCTGCCCCTTAGTACCGGCCATCTGTTGACACTAGATACAGCCATTGTCGCTCGTCAGAAGCTGTGGCCGTGCAGGTGGTTAGAATGAGGCTGCTCTGAATGTGCCGAGAATATGTAAACGCGATAAACGCGAATAGATAATGCATGTGCAGTTCAGATATTCCTTGCCTCCTCCTCCTGCTAGATAATGACGACAGCAGGGCATGTGCAGTAGCTTAACAGCTGTCTTGATCGTTTGAGCCTTACCATAGGACAGCTGTTTACTGCACCAAGCTGGCACTAGTAAGTTCTCTTTAGTAGTACCGGCTTGCTGCATTACACGGCTGTCCCTCGGTAAGGTTTGATCGATCAGTACAGCTGTTAAGTTACTGCGTATGCCTGGCAGCCGTCCTGATCTAGTGAGGGAGCTATATGTGAACTATATAGAAAAATTGCAGGAGTTTTAAACATGTTTATTTATGGATTGGACATGTTCAACCACAGGAGAGAGTAATGTACAAGACTGGCTTTTTATATTTATAATTAATTTTATCTAACTTTATCTTATCTATTTGTATTTAAAGGTAAAGTGATGTTTATGTATGTATTGATAGCAATGATGCCATTGGCTATTATCATTTAGATTTTTGTATATAACTGGTAAGTTACAGATGTTTTCCTAGAATAATTTATATTATCTATCTCATTTCCTCCAGGTGTAGGTTCAGGCTAGTGTTGGTCCTTTACCCAGTTACATTTGCAATATCTACTTCATTTATGTATCTGATCACATTTAATTTCACCATGGCTTCATGGAGGCATGTGAAGGAGTAGAAGTCAATTGAGGTTTGCTGTGATTTCATATGATCAGATACATACATGGGCTAGACATTGCAAATGTAACTGTGTATAGGACCTTGAATAATTTCTCCCTGGTCACATGACATTACGTGATGAATGCTGAGAAGAGGCATGAGACATGGGGAGGAGTAGATGAGAGGGGCTGGCTGAACAGGACACACCCCCTTTGCGGCCAGGTAAAATAACATAAAATTCACTTATGGGGATTTAAGGGAACTAATTTCTAGCTAAAAGAAGGGTTTCAGTGAGTAAATATGACTCTGTGAGAACCTGTCACTAGCTGTATTTGCAAAAATGTGGTCAAAGTTCCCTTTAAGTACTATAGAAGTTTGTGAGCATATAGCTTGTGTTTGAAAAAATCCTGTTTGGCGCACGTTTCTGGATTTTTCACATTTTTATTATTTATGATTAAAAAACAAGTAAAAATAAACTATAATTAAAATCACAGTAAAAATGTACTATTATTTGGGAGACGCGTTTTGTACCCATACCGGGCATGTCATCAGTCCACTGATGAGTGGACTGATGACGTACCCGGTACGGGTACGAAATACATCTCCTAAATATACTGGTCTTATGATACTTCTTGTACTACTTACTCTATTACTATTGTGGTGATGGATGTGGTGCAATTAAATAAAAAAGTCAAAATATAAGCTCATGTTCATACTGACAATGTACACTAAAGGCAAAAAAAAAACAATCAGCATCTCCAACAACACAAACCATAAATAGAGGATGACGCCAAAACAGGTGTTACAAATAACATTGAAAGGTGATTGTTACATGCTATAAATCTTTGTAACCTTTTCACTCTTTGACGATTGATGGTGTCGCGCAACCCCCGGCCGGAGGAGGAAAGCTGAGCGGAGAGCGTCCTCGCGAGTCAGCCGCTGTGTAGCAGGTTGCTGCCTGGGTCAATGTGCTGCCACTGCTGTTCCTGGAAGAGGACTCCAGTTTGTTTGCCAGCTGGTTACTGGTGTTGCCACAATAAGGTTTGAGCCATCCGTCCAACGCCACCCCGAGTCACCATCTTAGCAGCAGAAAGGGGTTCCGTTGGTCTCTGGTCAGTGAGCTACAGTGGTCGTCGGCGTCCTGAAGAGGAGGTTCGTGGACCGCCAGTGGGCTCGTGAGCTGTTTTGCTTGGGACCCTCGGAGCTGTGGGGAAGTGAAGCCTGGTCTTTATTGGTGTTACAGGTCATATAAATCTTTTCAACAGGACATTGCATCTTTCTGTGATATGGCATCAGGCACGCTTTGACGCTTCTTTATGTAAAACTCTCGCTTTTTTCTATCTCATCCGCATTTTTGTACTTTTTTGGCGCTAGTCGAATAACATTTAACAACTAAATCTCCTGCTTCTATTGAGACTCTCCTCCAATGATTGTGGCTGCTGTTATTGCTTATTACAAGTTCAGCAAAATAATTTTCAAAGGAATTACTATTCAACTACGACATTCTAAAGAACTGTTTGGCCTTTGTTTAGCAATAATCATCTCAGCCTCATGTGTGGATCAATATGCTAACACCCTATGCGAACTACGCTACTAACAACAGACCTTTGCTGCATGCACTGACTCTTAACCCTTGGCTTGGAGTCTGTTCTTTAGCAGCAGACTTTCTTACTCACATCAGCATTTTACTCTGCAAACTTATGATTGTTTGGTGTTATTAAGTTGCGGTGTTGCTTTCGTTCGTTTGTTGTATAAGTTAAGAACGGTCTAGATCAATTGGATGCATAACTATCTTTGTTTGTACTAATATCTATTCAGGCAGCTTACTGCGAGTTACTTTACTAACATCAGATTCTTGCTGCTATCATTGATTCCAACCCCTGGGCTGAAGTTTGTCCACTATCAACAGTCTTTTCCCCTATAACCAGCACTGCACCCTGTAAATCATTAAATGTCAGGTGTTATCAAGGTGGTTTGTTGCTATAGTGATGTCTGCTTTATAATTTAGTAACGGTTTAGTCCCAATTGATGCATAATCATTTTCGTGTGTACTGATATTTATCCTGACAGTTGGTGGTAGTGCTATATTGTATTCCTGGCTCCTCTAGTCCTCTGAGACTAGTATAGTAAGGGTGGAAGATCAGCTCTAGTAGCGCCTGGCACACCGAGATGACACTTCCAGGAATGAAAAGAAAAGGGGCCAATGTTACCCTGATAACCTCCCCAATTAAAACACCTAAATCACAAAATAAAATAGAGAAAGTAAGGGAAAATGCTATGAAGAAACTGGACAAGTTCTCCCTATCACCTCATCCCTTAGAGAGGAAATTAAATAATCAGAGGCAGGAGGTTATAGAGCCCAACAGTAACATGGATCCCGTGACCTCAGTAGAAGCGCCAGGTGAAGAAGGGCGAACATGCTCAGCTGAGGGGGAAATGAGTCAATCTGGTAATATTGAGGGAAATGGGTCAGCTACAGAGTCTCTACCCTTTACATCCTTAAAAGAACTAGAACGAGAAGGATAACAGTAGTGAGGGAACCCCAACCCTCACCGCAATCTTCGAGGCGATTATGCAATGCAATGGGGCTATAAAATCACTCACTGCTGAAGTGGGGCAATTTAAGGATGAACTCATACAGATTAGATCCATAGCCCAAAAACAAATGGAATGTCTAGATGAGGCCGAAACTAGAATCTCGGATTTGGAGGATGGATACAGTAAAGTATGTGAATAATTGAAGGCATTAAAATATGCAGCTGAGGAACAGAAAAAGAAAATAGTAGATCTGGAAAATCGGTCCCGTAGGTCCAACATTCGCTGCACTGGTTTTCCTGAGGGGGTCGAGGGGGAGGACGCGGTGAAATTTATGCAAGGCTGGTTGAATGACTTATTGGGGGAAGGTTTTGCTACCCTCCCCACATATATTGAAAGAGCCCACAGGGTCGCGGGTAAAGCCCCACCACCAGGGAGATACCCCCGGCCTATTCTAGTGAAATTGTTGGTCTCTAAAGATAGGGACGAAATATTGAGGAAGACTAGGCAGCTGGAAAAAATGATGTACAATGGTCAACTGATAAAAATTTTCATGGATTATGCAGCTGAGACTCAAAAAAAAAAGGAAAGGGTTTTTTGAAGTAAAAAATAAGCTTAGGCAAAAAGAGATTGTGTATTCCATGTTGTTCCCGGCCAAATTGAGGGTTATCTGGAAGGGAAAGACAATCTTTTTTGAGGAGCCAGAGAACGCATTGGACTGGTTTAACCATTCTGTAAATTAATAACGTAAGATGTCTATGGTGATTCAGGTCCATGCTGGGGAAATAAGAAGCTGGCATGGGGATGGGTGGGGCGGGGGTGGGTTATTGGGATGCTCAGTTGAGAAGTTTGAGGATGGGCTTTGACTGGGGTCTACCCTGGCAGGTGACGATTTCTCTGCTAATTGGTTGTGGGTTTAGTGGGTTAGGGGTGGGTTTAGGGATGGTTGTTTTTTTTTTGTTTTTGTTTTTTCTCTCTCCTCTCTCTCTTACATATGAATCCCCCCCCTTTCCCTTTTCTGGGCTACTACTGATATTACTTAATTCTATTATCAAACTACACTTTAATTTATAAAAATTCTGTCAAGGAATGTTAGGGGACTGGGAACCCCGCAAAAGCGAGTAGCAGTTTGGGATTTAATAAATTGTCATCGCCCTGATGTTATAGCGCTTCAGGAAATGCATTTAGTACAGGATTATTAAAAAAAAGTTGGTTTGGGAAGGGGTACCACTCCTCTTGCTCCTCATACTCTAGAGGGGTTTCATAGGGATCTTCAAGTGCAAGAAGAAAAAGTTGTAATTGACACGGATGGGAGATATATATTTTGGTACGGAACACTAGAAGGAAATAAATGGGCGATAGCAAATTTGTATATCCCCCCACCTTATTCCCCATTGATAATAACACAATTTTACACTTTCAGTTCGACATCACACTATGATGATAGGGGATTTTAATACTGTCTTGAACTCTCACCTAGACACATTTCAGGTTGCACAGGGTAATATTTCTACACATAGGAACTCAACACTAGAGAGTATGTTGCAAAATTTTAAATGGCTGGATGTATGGAGGGTGTTTAATCCTAATAAACGCGTATATTCGTGTTTTTCAAAGTCACATATGGTATTTTCACTTTTAGATATGGCCGTTTTGAATAATAAGGCAATTCACTTTGTTAGGAAGGTGGTATATGGGAAGAGAGGGGTATCGGAGTGTTAACATTGGAAAGGAAAAAGCCCAGATGTATTAGATGTATTAGGATAGCACCTTTTTGGTTAAATTTGTTAGGGAAACAGGAGCGTTTTGTTAATGAAATAAATAAATTTTTTTGTAGTAATAAAGGCACAGTTAGTGATGAGGTGGTTTGGGATGCGGCTAAAGCATTTATAACAGGGGAATATAAATCTCAAGTCTTTTATTATAAAAAAAAGGAGGATGAAATCATGTGGGAGTTGGAAGCCCAGGTTGAGGCGTTAGAAGATATTTTTATTAAGTCCCCCACAGAAGTTACCAGGCGGGCTTGGGAGGAAGCCCAGACATGTTATGTGGATCTGATTAAATTACAGGCGGATCGGAGGGTTTTTGCACAGGCCAGAAGAGGGTATATGGAAGCTAATGTATCAGGCAAAATGCTTGCAAAGTTAATTAAGGCGGATAAGGAAAAGGGGCATATTTGTACCATTGAGAGACCGGAAGGAGGGGAGACGGACGATCCTGCTGAGATTTTGGAGATCTTTACTAAATATTATGAGGACCCCTATACATCCAAAAGTACTAAATCCCAGGAAGAACTCCACGAATATTTTGGAGCTAGTTTAATCCCTTTAATCTCAGAAATGGGGAAAGAGAGTCTTGACCAGGATATAACAAGGTCTGAGGTTCTGGAGGTGTTATCCCGGTCGGCCGGAGGAAGTGTACCAGGGTTGGATGGCATTCCATTCGAGTTCTATACGTTCTATAAGGATGAGATTATAGATCATCTAATAAATATATGGAATCACTCATATCAAAGAGGAATCCTCCCTCCATCAATGAGGGAAGCACTAATAGTCTTAATTCATAAGAGCGGGAAAGATAAGAAAAAAGTATATGCATATCGCCCAATTTCACTAATTAATGTAGATAATAAATTATTAGCCAAGGTATTGGCAGAAAGACTTAAAAAAATAATTATGGAAATTGTCCATATGGACCAAAAGGGTTTCATGACCGGAGGTTCAACATCCGATAATCTGTGTAGACTGTTTTTAAATATGCAACTCAAGCCATCCAGCCCTGGTCATAGATCCCTGCTGTTTCTGGACGCCTCCTAAGCCTTCAATACCCTAGAATGGTCCTTCCTGTGGTTTACATTGGAGAAAATGGGGTGTGGCCCTAGATTTATCACATGGGTGAAACTTCTATATGCTGATCCAATGGCAAGATTCCTAGTTAATGGGGAAATGTCAAGGCCAATTAAACTCGGCAGAGGTTCCAGACAGGGATGCCCGCTTTCGCCTCTACTATTTGCCATTGCTATGGAACCTTTGGCCTGTAAAATTCGACAGGATAGGGACATCATGGGCTTTAGGCAGGGAGAGGCTCACGAGAAAAAATTTCCCTCTATGCAGATGACGTTCTCCTCTACTTAGGCTCTTATGGTTCAATTGATAAAGTGTTTAGGGTATTTGAGAATTTTGGCCAGTTTTCTGGCCTGTGCATATATTGGCACAAATCCGCCTGGCTGCCGTTAGAGAAGGCGGGCACCTATACCCCTCAAAAAGTGGTTGTTATTGGTGAGGGGGAAAGTACTAAATATCTTGGGATACATATTTCAGAAGATATCTTGGTATATACAGAAAGAAATGTCGTACCGATTTTGGGTGAGTTGAGGAAAAAGGTCCAATTGTGGAAAAAGCTTCCGATTAACATGCTAGGCAGAGTGGCCCTTATTAATATGATATTGCTCCCTAAGTTACTTTATGTGTTATCTGCTACCCCGATAATTATACCAGAAAAGATTTTTAAGATCATAGAGAGTTTGTTTACGGATCTGGTTTGGAGAGGCAAACATCCCCGCTTAAAGATGAAAAGATTAATGCTTCCTACTGCGAAAGGGGGTTTTGGGGTCCCGGATATACGGACTCATTATATGATTGCGCAACTTAAATATATCATTCTCTGGGATTCCAACCCCCTTAACATGGTTTCTAAAATAGGTCAACCGTATTTAGGGTACGATTCTTGGGAATCATTAGAAGCTGAACTTTGGATGCCTGCTAAAGTGAGTCGGGCAAACCACACATTCAAATTAATGCGCCATATCTGGAGGGAACTCGAGAAGTTAACAGAGTTGACGGGATATACCCAATTTACCCCCTTATGGGAAAATAGGAAATGGGGAGTCCCAGTGGTTAACTATACAAGATGGATAGAGAAAGAGATTAAATATATGCATCAGATCTTGGATAAGGAGGGAAGAAGTTTCCATCTTGGGATAGAGGTATTGGACAGTTAATGGGGAGATGGGATACTAGGGGGGGCTGGTGTTGGAGGGGAGTGGAGAGGGGGTGATTTACTTATTTTTTTTTTTTTTTCTTCGTCGGGGAGGGGGTGGGGAAAAAGATACAAAGGTTGAAAGTATGTATCGCATAGAAGGATAAGGGGTTCATGCAGCAAATGTATATTATGATAAGTTAAGAAGGTTTTTGTATAAGAACAATTAATTATTGGAAAATGTTGTATTATGTCCCTATGTATTCGTAAAGGTGGTGATTTTAAAATAATAAGATGATTGTAATAATTGTTATGTATCAATAAAAAAATTTATAAAAAAAAAAAACATTTTTCTATTTCATATACGATTACGTAACAACATCTGATAGTAGCTCACAAAACAACTTGATTTCCTTTTGCCTTATTTTTAAAATATTTTCCATATACAGGCAGTCCCCGGGTTACATACAAGATAGGGTCTGGAGGTTTGTTCTTAAGTTGAATTTGTATGTAAGTCGAAACTGTATATTTTATAATGGAAGTTCTAGACAATTTTTTTTCTTTTGCCCCAGTGACAATTGGAGTTTCAAAATTTTTGGTTTAATTGGACCAAGAATTATCAATAAAGCTTCATTACAGACACCTTACAGCTGATCATTGCAGTCTGGGACTATAGTAAAGCATCCAGAGAGCTTCACCAGAGGTCACAGTGGGCAGAGGGGTCCGTCTGTAACTATGGGTTGTCTGTAAGTCGGGTGTCCTTAAGTAGGGGACCGCCTGTAACAAAATTAAAATATTTGTTTCTAGAAGTGACATGGCTTCCACCCTTCTTCCAACAATCCTGTTTAGTAGAACATCTTTTATTTTTGCACCTTTAACACAAATCAAGAATAAGGAATTAATCCCATAGAGGGCTTGTATATGTTCTTCACCAGTACAGTATGTTAAAGTAATATGGAGAGGGTCAGCACATGAGTGCTTGGTAAATATTTAATGGGTGTAAAAACTAAGCCTACAAGAAAATGGCGCAAATGCTTTTTCTTCACCAACTTACCGCATATGGAATTTTTTTCCCACTTCCCAGTACACGGCATGGAATAATAAATACCATCACTATGAGGCACAATTTTTTACTCAGAAAAAATCCTCACTCAGCTCTTTATATGGAAAATAAAAAAGTTATAGATTTTTGAAGAGGAGTGAAAAATGGAAAAACAAAAACAAGAACGACCCAGTCGTTAAGGAGTTAAATGATCTCTATTTATCATAACTGCCTTCTTCAAGAAATCTTATATGCTATCAACTAGTAAAAATTATGGTAATATTACCCAATATCCTTTGTAGAGAAGTATTCATATGTACGTCTCAATATTCACAAAGTTAGCTTCATAGTAATATGCAGGTTTTCCCTTTGGGAATTTGGAGGGAATGAATATCGCTTTTTGATAGCTCTATAGCTAAAGAAGTTCATAGCAATTTAGTTGGGAGTTTCTGCTTTAAATAAACTTCATGATATCAGCAACATTTTCCGCTTTGGTACAATGAATGCAAAGTCCTCATTGCTGAAGTGATTATGGCTTATTTTGTGGAAGTGTTTCTGAATTAGATAAAGTTTATTCATCTTTGGATATCACAATTCAGGAAAGATAAGGACAAGAAAGGTAAAGAATGATAATTCTGTGTCTATAAATTAAAATATGGGTATATATGAGATACAGGTAATGCACTTTATTTGAAATTATCTCCATTTTATAAGTACATTTTTGGATTGCAAATATTTTATATTTGGGTTGAGGAAGGATTTCCTGCTAGAAGGAGCCCATGTTAACATCTGTTATCTACAGAGTACATTATTGGTTTCCCTGCTGCGCCGCTGCAGAGAAAATTAAGCTTTAGAGGTCACCCGTCAAAATCAGTGGGTGACCATTGTTTCCAATGGGCACCTGCTGTCTTCCAAAGCTAAGAGCCATGCTTCCATCCATTGATTTAATCATACATTGACCAGCATCAGCCCCATGTAAAATATTTTTCTTCTTAGATTCAGTTTCTTTCTAATGTTTACAATGATTTGCAAAAGTTAGATAACAGTCACGTTTACAATATGTGCAGTTGCTGTTAGATGTTTTTTCATTTTTAGGGGGAGGCATAGGGGGATTTCATAGTATAACAAAGGTTGAATCCAATTACATTTTAAAGAAAGGCATCTTTTGTAAATCTGCTGTAACAACCTCCTGTGGGAAAGAGTTCCATAATCTCACTGCTCTCACAGTAAAGAATCCCTCTCCATGGCGATGGTAGAAGCTCCCCTCCTCTAAGGGATGTCCCCTGTCCTGTCTATAGGCCTAGGTATAAAAAGATCTTTGGAGTCATCTCTGTACTGACCATTCTGATATTGTATTCTAGTCCACTCATTCCCTTAATAATCCTGGTTGCTCTCTTCTGCACCCATTTCAATTCTGTTATGTCCTTTTGATACAATGGTGCCCAAAACTGTACACAATATTCCATGTGTGGTCTGACCACTCATTTATACAAATGTTGTACTTATCATGACAATCTATGCCTCTCTTGATACATCCCATAATTTTATTTGCTTTAGCAGCAGACTCCTGGCTCTGGTCACTAAAATTGTTTACCCTCCACCAATACTCCCAGTCTTTTTCTGCTGCAGTTTAACCAAGTTATTGACTGTTTAAAAGACAATTGTACTTTCTTTTTCCTTGAACCAAGTGCATTGCCAGCAGAATTACCCAGCAGTTTCTAAGATCTAAACTAAGCTACTGCTTTGGAGTAAAGATTAGTACAAAGGAATGCAATATGTATTAAATTAGTTGACTTGGTTAATGTTGATTATGTACAAAATTATTATCTCTAAAATAACATTTTTGCATGTGAGCTACATATTATACAAGATGCAAAAAAAATTAGGTAAAAGAAACATCAAGACTTACAGTGGTTTGCAGTAATCATTGTATTGGGACAGTATACATAGAAATGTGTAAGGTTTAAAAACAGAAATCTAAAATTGCAATCCAAAAAATTAATGTGACTTTGCTCTTCATCTAGGTCAACCATCAATATTGATTCCTGGATTTAGTTGGCTCAGATGGAATTCTTGACAGTAAGATTCTTTCATGCTCACATTTTTTCCAGGAAAGTAGATGACTGCATGTTTTATAGCAGAAAAAAATCCCTGTTTTAGCTACATTAACTTAATGGAGAGGTCATGCATTAATGTAATCATATGTCAACAGTGGCTTCTAATGTACAACATACCAATGGGTTTGCAAAAATCTCCACAGTACTGTCAATTAAAGTTATATTTTACCTATGCTGCATATATTTGCTTAGGCTTCTTATGGCTACAATAACTGCAATTTAAGGCATATAAGTCATGTGGATTAATAAAGCCAATAATGCATTGAAAAGGTTAAAAATCCCACACTGCTAATTTATTCCTACTTGTGAAGAAAGAGCACTCAGGTTCCTTCACATAAAACCTTTTCTTTACATATTTTTATTCCTTGCATTCTATAAAATGAATAATTGGGAAAGGTAATATTTTTATTACAAAAATAACTCCTTTTACTCTTTGGCTGAGAATAATACACTTTAACATTTCAAGGTGATAAGCAAGTTATATTACTACTTACTAATTTGTGTTTAAAGGGAAACTTGGACTAAACATGTAATATGTTGCAGTAAATATATTGGTATGTATGAGTACTTGGCAAGACAAGAATCAATGAAATAATAGATCGATAGTAAATAAAATATTTTTAAAATGTATTGGAAAGGTTAAAAATATAAATATGAACATTTACAGTTTCAAGGGAATCTGTCCTGAGATTTTAGTCCAAAAAGGTCAAACCCTTCTGACTCAATTGATGTCCCATTTTCCATTTACATTTGTGGAATACGGAAGAATGGGCAGTGAAATTGCTGATGAGGTTTAATGTAGATAAATGTAAAGTTATGCATTTGGACCATGAAAACAAAAAGTACAATAATGTCCTAAACAGTCTATTCCTTTGTGAAACTGAAGCTGAAAAAGTCTTGAGGGTATTGGTGGATGATAAACTTACTTTTAGTGACCAGAGCCAGGCATCTGCTGATGAAGCAAATAAAGTTATAGCATGTATCAAGATAGGAACAGATTTCATGATAAGGACAAAGTTTTCCCCTATGCAAGTCCCTGGTCAGACCACACATGGAATATTGTGTACAGTTTTGGACACCAGTGAATACAAATCACACAGTAGAACTGGAACAGGTGCAGAGGAGAGCAAACAAGATTATAAGGGGAATGGGGGGACTTGAATACAATGATAGATTGCTAAACAAGGGTTCCTTACTGTAAGAGCAGTGAGACTATGGAACTCTCTACCACAAGATCTTGTAATGGCTGAAAATGTATATATGTTCAAGAGAGGCTGGTATGCCTTTCTGGAGAGCAAAAATATGATGGGTTATGGGGAAAAAACATTTGTTTAATTTTTAAATGTTGGACTTGAGGAACTTGCTTCTTTTTCAAGCATTATATACTATTATACTATGAACACATATCTCGGTGTCAGCTAATGATTGTATATATTTTTTATATTAACTCCAAGGAAGGAAGCAGCACTCCAAGATAAATATTGAATGTTTATTCCACTATGCTTGAGAATGGCTGCATAGAGTCAGCCGAAACGTAGCACTTACCACTGGTGGAATAAACATTCACTATTTATCTTGGAGTGCTGCTTCCTTCCTTGGAGTTTGTATGCATATGGGATCCTGAGTCGGTTCCTTGAAGCCTAGACCCACATTGGATTTAATCAGCTTATCCACAGTGCTGCTCCTTCTACCTATTTATTTTTTATATTAAACATTAATCAATCCAGGAGGCTTTAGGCCAGTCCCCCCATCCCACCCGCCCCACATACACACCTTAGGTTATTTGTCACTGCAACAGCATGTGGGCCAGTAGGAACTAGAACACGGAATGGCTGGCTATGATTGCGGCTAGGCCACAAGTGTCATGGAAGCCTGGACATGATGGAGTTCTGATGTAGGCCTCATTCACAACTGTCTATGCTGGAAGGTCAAAAGCAAGAAGAAGTGAAGGCTGCATGTGTAGATTTAATCCCCCTGGGTCATTCCCAGTATATGTTTCTATCTCTTTCTTTGGCAGATATTATGTGAGAAGCCTAAGATGCTAGCGGCAGGCCACAAACAGGCAGAGAGGAGTGGAGATTCTTAAACAATGGTTTATTTTATTGGCAGGCTTCAAACAGCAGCAAAGTAGCAGGTTGATGCTAACTCGATACTTTTGAGGATAGAAGGGCTCTAGAATTGCTGCCATATGCTGTATGGCAATAATGAGCACCAGTAGCTTGCAAGAACGCCAGCATGGACCACTGGTCAGCTTCACTTGGAAGAATCTCCTATTGCCAATTATGGATTCTCTCCATAAGGAGAACACCTACTGTCTGACCCTAGTCAATAACCTCTCACACAGCCAATACAGTTACCTACGCTGTACTGAGGAGACCCAACCAGGTCTGTTCCTTCTGGAATAGATATACTGGATTGGCTTAATCCCACATCATGTTTTTAGACTTCTTGTAGGTCATACTTGGTGTTAAGAGGGCTGTCTATCAAGGTAGCAAAAGGAGGCATTGTTTTCCATTTAACACCTTGGGAAACATATTTGCATACTTCCCTGAAACATTATGAGTAGGCAGCCAATCACAAGTCATAATTTATAAAAAGACAATAACATTTGACAGGTAATGCCCCATTTCAGCCACTTGAAGGTAGTGTGGTGTCATGCAGCCTAATCAGGGGAAGAAATATGGAGTATGAATGAGGCCCTAAATAGCTGGATTTACATCGAGTTGGAGCCTAATGGGGTGATCAGTCCCATTAGCCCCCTTTGGGGTAAGACTTCAACAGTTAATTTCATAATGGCCACACTCCAGGACATTAGATATGTAGAGTTAAAAGTGCATTTCCGAATAACACTGAATTTCCTATTGAAGGACATTATTGTGATCCAGTCACTGATTACAGGTTGGTAGTGGTTTGTGGGACTATATCTTCATGACAGGTTCCCTTTAAATACACAATATTTATCATAAATTATAGGAATGGTAGCACAAAAACCCTTTACTATTGGTGAAACTTTATACCACGTCAGATATTGCATTATAAGGCTCACATTTCTGCCTGTAGTAATTCGGTAACAAACAATGGCAAAACTTACAATTATAAAAAAAAAAATTGTTTAAAAAGGAATAATTCTCCCATATCAAAATGATTTGATGTAGCCAATTAAATTGAACTTTTTAATCAATAATGACCTATGGATCTGAGGTTTAGCACATATTTCATTTTTCACTCTGACAGCAAACATCAATAAATCACATCCTGTCATCTTAATGTGGTCTAGTCTGGCTGTAGAGAACTACATCAATGTAATAATGTTGGGAAAAGATTCACTAACAAGTCAGTCTCCGTTTACATTGCATTATTCAGTCTGAATCAATAGATTGATCCATGTGTTGTAAGCTGAGTGGTAAACTAAATATGTCTTTAAAGAAGAGAATTTTGGAATGTTGTGAAAATGGGAGCATCTTTATAGTAAATTTGTAAGTAACTAAATTAAGTTGACTCAGAATTTTCATTTGGAGATGATACACATCACTCCATATGGAACCAATGGTGTCTCAGTAGGATACCACTCTGTCTTAATACAAGAAAATAACTTGGCACTCCAGTAGAATGAAATTTTTGCATAATAGTTTAGTTTAATTTGACGTTTTGATCTATACCAACCTTCTTCAGACACAGATTGCTGGAGGTAGGGAAGATATAGCAGGCAGATAGTCCTCAATGAAGCTGAAAGCCTTTAGGAGAATGAGAGAAGCAATAGGAGATGGACTCCAGTTTGTGTCTGAAGAAGGTTGGTATAGACCAAAATGTCACATTAAACTATGGATTGCTGTTTTAATTGCCACAATAAATATTAACAACACTAATATCATACTAATAATTTTCATTTGGCATGAATCAGATAATATGGCATGAATGAGCCAGATATAAACATTGTCAGACATCACCAAATACTGAGTTTCCTCTCTGGATATAATGTGCCAGGACTTTCCGGCAGCCATCTATAGTTGCTTGTTCATTCACCAATTAGATTTCGTTTCAGCGGGTTGAAAACAAGCTCAGTCAGGTTGAGGTCAGATAAATGACTTAGCTGTTGAAGAATTAGATCAGGCAGTTCACAGTGCATATAACTCATATAGCAGGAAAACATTGTGAATGAAATACTCCAGTGCCACACAAAGCCCTAAGCATGTTTAGCAAATCTACAGGACAATTAGACCTCTGGCTCCCAACTTCAAATACCTGGTTACTTTTTATTGCTATACATAGTCAATGTACATCTGTAGCTGTATGGAGGTCCTGCACACCAGAGGATGCCAAATACTAATTGCTAATTAATGAATTGTTCAGATATTGAATGTGCACTGAGGTCATGTAATATTGGTGGACATTGTGGGAACGGTGAAACTCCTTTAATGCTAATATCTAAAAGTGTCAACCGTGATGTCCACGCTGTTCAACAACTTAATTAATAAGACAATTTTTTAACAGGTAGCATCTATATTAGTTGCAGTAGATACAATCTCAGTTTGCGCAGGTTTTTGCAAAAGTCTGCATTATTTTTAGACAATGTGGCAGATTTACTTATCCGAACATGAACTGCTTTTCTATCCTCAAATTTGGAAAAAATAATGGTGTATGTTATCAAATTTACTACTGCTGTGTGTCATTAAGCAGCCTCACTGGTTTTCAGTATTCTTTATTAAAAGGGGTGTGGCTACAGTTTGTGTAACTTATACGCAAATTTACTAATCATTGAGACACAATTCTGACACATAAAGTTGGCAAAGGATAAATAAATATAAAATGGTCTATTTTCAGACAATCTATTCAATTGAGAACTACAAAAAGTTTGTAAAAAACTTAGATGGGGGCATTTATCAACATCAATTTTAACATAGAAAAGATGCAAACCCAGCACACAATTAAGCTCAATTGTAGCAAGGAATGCGCCAAATTTATGATAAGACCTGTGTCTCGTCTTGAATTAGGTGCAAACTGTGCAGTGGTAAATATAAATGTACATAGAAAAGGAAAAAGGAAAAAGGAAGTGACATGACCATTAAACTGAGGAATGAGTCCAAAATGCATTTTATGTATGTACATTTTTTTAAAAAAAAGGAGTTTAGATTGGATTTAACCTGGAATATCGAAAAACTTACGTCAGAATGTATTGATCGCTTACACCAAACTGCTGGGCTAAGAGACATCAAAATGCTAATCTTCATAACTACTCACCAGGAACTGCAAAGGGAGACATTTATAACAAATTTGCCCTATTGCAGGTCTTCCAATTTCAACTCAAATATCAAGTGTAAACATAAAATTTGAAAATTTGGTAGCAGAAATAATTTAGTAAGTTTTCTACAGATCATAGAAAAAAAATCTCATGTATGTATGAGATTGTATATTATTATATGTACGTATTATATGCATGTATATTATGCTGCAACATATATTATAGTGTCAGAGTATGTAAATTCCTACCAATACATGTCCTGTTATATTCTAAGAATTCCACCAAAACAGTATAGGAAATTGCAGTAGAAATGAAATGTGCCTCATATAACCATAATATCATGTCTGTAAGTGTATATACTTATGTACACAGAATGTACAATCACAGAAATCATTATTTTTAGATGTCTTAGACAGCAGTAAACTGAACAGATAAGCTGGAGAAACCTACATGGCTTTTGAAGATATCAGCTGATTAGGTCTGGCATCATTCTAGAAATGCAGTTTCAGGATGGCTAATATAACTTATTTTAATCCATTTACGTTCTCGTTTCACAGCCAAAGCTTATCTGATTAAGTCCATCTGCTTCATGTAAAAAATACAATACACAAACAAATAGGAAACACATGTAAAATAAAACCTAACAGGTGTCTGAAATTGTAGCATCTATAAGGAATTTTAGAATATTTGACATAATTTAGAGTTCAAGCGGACTGGAAATTACAGAAAAAAATCATTCCTATTTTATTCACAGGAAAGTGATAATGTCTGTATTCAGTATGCTGCACACTGATAAACAGCTTAGCAACTGATTTCCTCCTGCTCAATTTAAACATGGATTTGCCTGGATACAAGTCAATTGAATTTAGAGGTGCTCGGCTTGCATGCCTGGAATGAATGACAGGTATGTGTGGAGGCAGTCAGGTCAAATAATTAGTCTTAGGAAAATAATAACTTCAAATTAGCAATAAAAAAGCTTAAAATTACATTTCTCATGATGATGCTGTGCTCTGTGAAAGCAATGAAGCAAATTTACATTATTGTAATAGATTATGTGCATTATTAAAGCTAGACGTTTGGAATACAATTTTCTACTCCAGTTAGATAGCAGAATTTAAAGTATACATATTCAAATATATATTTTCTATTACCCATGCAACCAAATTAGAAAAGATTATCCAGAGCCTTAGACCATTCTCTGCGTTCAAGGGAGTCTGTGCATATCCCCCAATATTAAGAAATATTGTTTACGTTTGTATTATTATGCAGAACAGGGATTCTCAATACAGCATGCAGCAGTTCATTTTGCCCTGTACTAAAATCATCTAGTGCAACAAAAAATAATTATTTTCTCAAGATTTATGTTATATTATTTTATGAGTTACAGCAAGTTTACATTTTTATCAATACGTACCTTACGTTATCCTACTCTATCCTATTTTGCACAAATTGCATTTTACTTTTGTAGAGCCCACAAGGCATCCACTACATTGGGTCACTTACCTGAATTTTCAGTAAGGGAAAAGAGGTGAGAGTGCACTTCTTCAGTTTATAGGGCACAAAAAAGTTATCTGATGTGTGTATAAAATATACTGATATATACTTAGTGTCCATTTTCTAAATATTCTTTGCAAACTAGATCAGGATCTGATAAATTTGGACTGCTCTTTGATATACCGTGTATACTCAAGTATAAGCTGGCCTGAGTATAAGCCAAGGCTCCTACTTTTACCACAAAAAAACTGACTATTGACTATTGACAACCTATTGACTCGAGTATAAGCCTAGTAGGAAAGGCATGTGTCATAGCCTCCCCCCAGTATAAAGCTATTCAGATTCAAGTATATAACCAACCAGCATTCCACCAGTATATAGCCAGCCCTCTGCACCAGTATATAGCCATCCAGCATTCCCCCATCATATAGCCAGCCTTCTGTTCCTGTATATAGCCAGCAGTCCCCTGACCCATTTATGTAGCCAGCATTCCCCCATTATATAGCCAGTCAGCTTGCCCCGAGTATATAGGCAGTTGGCTAAAACTCAGCTTCCCAATGCCCCCCACTGGTCTTCTCTTAGGTCCGTCCATCGCTGATAGCAGAGTGTGTGCCAGAATATTATGGCAGTGGCTGCGGATGACTTCAGAGCCTGTGACTATAAATAACCAGCCTCTTCCCTCATGCCCCACTGTATATAGCCAACCAGCATTCCACCAGTATATAGCCAGCCCTCTGCCCCAGTATATAGCCATCCCCCTGCTCCAGTATATAGCCAGCCCCCTGCACCAATATATAGCCAGCCCCCTGCCCCAGTATATAGCCAGCCAGCATTCCCCCATCATATAACCAGCCTTCTGTTCCTGTATATAACCAGCAGCCCCCTGCCCCATTATATAGCCAGCATTCCTCCATTATATAGCCAGTCATCCTGCCCCCAGTTTGCCCAATTCCTTAAAAAAAGAAATTCAAAACTCAGCTTCCCTACGCCCCCCTCTGGTCTTCTCTTAGGTCCGTTCGTCGCTGATAGCAGAGTGTGTGCCACAATATTATGGCAGTGGCAGCGGATGACGTCAGAGCCTGTGACTATAAATAACCAACCTCTTCCCTCATGCCCCGCTGGATCTTTGTGCTTCCATGCCATTGAGAAAGCTTTGTTCCTTGCCCTGTGCATTAAAACTTATTTCCAGTTGTGACCCTGGTTCAGTTCCTGATTATGCTTCTCTGCTGCCAGCCCTGACCTTCTGCTTTTCTACTGACTAACTTCCCATGCTGACTGTCTTGACTTCCTGCCTGTCCCTGACTACAATTCTGCTCTACGACTATGTACTTTGCCTTGGCCACCACCGCGGACAAAGTTGTGCCTGTGGAGCGCCCTGGTGGTAACACACCACAGCAAGTCCAACCCGCTTTGCGGCAGGCTCTGGTGAAAACCGAGTACCACTTAGACTCTGCTCCGAGATGTTAGCTTACCTCATTGTCCGCGGTGGTACAGTGGGTCCACTACCACCGAATCGTGACAGTTAGGGGACTGATATAGTGTCTAATGAATGTATGCTCTAAATTAATTTTGGGGAATGGTTTGTGATATCAATGTTACATACAATAGGCTTTGAACTTACTGTATCACCTAGCCAGTTTGGTATTTCGCTAATCCAAATGGCTTAATCCCAGTGCTATGTTACTTTGCACCCTAAATGTGGATTGAGACTTTACTGTGACCAGACACAAGTCCAATTCCTCACAGAGTTCTCCTGGTGCTGCTGTTTCACTTAATAACATGGGTGTTTTCAACAGGGATATCTTTATGGCTTTAATGTATTTAGTTGTTTCATCCAAATTTATTTTTTAGTTTTATGTGAGGGATTGATGCCTTTGTTTTTTGTGGATAATAATACGTTTGTGATACCATTCTTTGGGTTTTTTTTACAATAAATTAAAATACTATATTCCTGTGTTCATTAGCTTTTTTGCAGGGAGAAAATGAGCCTGACAAGAGTGAATACTAGTTTCTCCACCTCTGAATATCAGTAGCAAATTAGGAAAAAAATTAACCATTGTCCACAACTGTGTGACAGGAGCTTGTATAATCATTCACAATAACTGTGACTTGACTTTGAGAATCCGCAGTGAGGTACTGTATAGTTCATGCTGCCCAAATATACTGGAAAATGAAAATTTTTGAAAATACCCAACAATATTTTGATTCCCCTTCTCAACTTTTTCTTCTTTTTGTAGGCTCAAATAAGTGGCATCAGTCTCTTACTTTCCACATAAATTACCAATGCCAGTGAATTTGTGATTCGGTACATGACTATCACTCAAGAAATTAGGTTTAGTCAGACTCCAATTGACCAATTGCATTGTAAATGAAAGCCCTGGAGGTTGTGTGTAAAATATGAGTTGAGACATTTAACTGTGCATGCAGTTGTAACTGAGAAAACTGAAATCATGCGGTGAATGTAGTACAGTAAGATAGAGACAAATGTTATTTAAACTCAATGGGTAGCTTCTAATTTGCTTTACTGCCTGCTAAAGAGGTGATATGCTTTGTTGAACCAAGAGTAAATGTGTCGTGTTTATTGCTGCTAACAGTGAGAAAAATAAAGTTACAAATATAACATGACTAGGTTTAGAGAAAATTCCAAGGAAAATAACTTCTATTAAATACAGCAGGGTGGCATGAAAGCAACAAAAATGCTACTCGGCTCTCCTACCACTCCACAATGATACTGCATGGAAATGTGTATTCAGCCAGTCACTGGTTTCAGCAGTTTAATTCTACAATACAATACAGCAGCAATGAGGGATTAAGGGCAGTGAGTGGTCGATTCATTTTCAATATCCTAATATGTCTTAAATATGATTTGTTTTTCATGAAAGAACCTTTAGAGTCTGCATTTTTCTAATCTACAATAATCAATGAACATATGTGAGCACATCTGTCTATACACTCACATTGTCCAAGATAACCCACAGAGAAATTTCACAGATGAGCCAGCCAATGCCTAATCTATGTTTCTTAAGCTGGAAAATATTGGAACCAATTTTGGATGCAGAGTATTTTAAAAGTTATTTTGTTAACATGAAACAGATTGTGTTCTTTACTGTAAAAGATAAAGGTAGAACTTTTAGTCAAAAGAAACTGTATTTAGAATAAAAAAATTCTGCTGGATACAAACATTCTGTAAGGTCTCATAGGTTTAAATATCAAGGTCAGATCCCTATCTCAAAGGACCCTATAGTGGTTAGTTATGTCCTTCCTACTACCACATCCACACACGTTGAAAACCAAGTATTCACACTCATATGGTAAATAAGAGAAGTGGTACATTTTGCACACATTTCCTTGTGTGTGGCATTTTAAAAAGCTGCACATATTCATTAGAAATGAGGTCTGTTTATAAGGTAGGAGATAGGAGATGTAGATGACATTCTCATATCCATAGTGAGAATCTGTCCCGGCACTGAATTATGATTATTATCAAATAATATAATTAGACAACTCTGTAATGACCTTTATTATAATTATACATTGTAATTAGAACACCATTTAGACACGTTTTTCCCTATCAAACGTTTGTGAACATAATTACTACGTTTTCTTCTAACATGTTGATATTTATAGCGGTAGAAGAGTTTTGATCGTTGGCATCTTCATGATTCTGCTTTTGGCAGCAGCTTCCTGGCACTGGTGGCTTCGGGTGAGTGTGTTATCCATAATACCCTTAAATCTTTTTCCATGTTTGTTCTGCCTTATCTTATTCAATGTAGTGTGTAATCATGCAAGTTCTACTATCCTTGCATTTAATTCAATTTACTCTTTTTACCTTCCAACAAGATAATGACCTAAAGCGCACAGTTAAAATAACAGCCGTGCCAGAACAACTTTGTGACCATTCTTGACTGGCCCTGCCAAAGCCGTGACATAATCCCAATTGAGCATCTCTGGAGAGACTTGGAAATAGCCATCCACCAACATTCACCATCTAACCTTCAACCTATACAGCCCCATATAATAAATATAAACAGCCCCCTTATAACCCCCTGTAATAACTATATCCAGTCCCCCTAAAATATATACAGCCACCTGTAATATCTATATCCAGCACCCCTATACTAAATATATAGAGCCCACTGTGATTACTATATTCAGACCCCCAATAGCAACTATATCCAGACCCCTATAATAACTATATTAAGCCCCCTATAACCATATACAGCCTCCTTATAACTGTATACAAACCTCCAATAATAAATATATACCCCCCAGCAATAACTATATACTGCCCACTGTGATAAATATATCCAGCCCCCCTATAATAACTACATACAGACCTCGGTAAAATAATAAAATTGTACTCACCTACCACCATTCCCTTGATGCACGCCAACCTCCTTCTCATCCCTCACGGTGTCAGCATACTGGCACTGGCAACGCAGTATGTGAAGTCATTACGCCAGGGGCAGCACGCCACCATCTTGTGTGAGCCCGATGGTCTATGGCAGAGCAGGGAACTTATTGTTCCCTTGCTCTGCTATGGACTGAAGTCTATTGAATACTGCCCAGTTCTCTGAACCAGATGTTAAAGCCGGTTCAGAGGAAACCCGGGCAGCCGGACCTGCTCATACTGTGGGAGATTCCGCCAGAATCACCCACATTTAGTGGGGGGCCCTTTAAGGACAAAGTGGTGGGGGCACCAAGGTGTGCACCCCGAGAGCCTACCCTATAATCTGTCCCGGGCTGTACTAGTTCAAAAGGTGATTCTACTCAATACTGAGCAAAGGGTTTGAATAACTGTGTTTTTCTTGTTTAATAAATTATCATTAATATCTACATTAGAGTGTAGATTAATGAGAAAAAAAGAACTTTTTTGATCTTACTAATTGGCTGCAAATAAACAAAGAGTGAAAAATTTTAAGGGATCTGAATGCTTTCCATACCCACTGTAAATGCTGAAATGCTGAAAACCTAATTCCCCCATTCCATTTTATAGTTTTTTTTTACGTGGAATTGTATTTTAGGCTTTAAAATAGTACAATGCTGCTGGTTTGTTTTGTATTTATAACAAAAAGAATTATGTTTCTATCATGTGATCTTTTAAATAATGTAGGTCATAAGTAATGGGACTACACTGAATACACTGCACAAAATAGAGTTTTGGGTTAGAGCAGCATTATCACTTTTTTAGTCCAGCCGACACAAACAATCCATTTCCCATGGCACTACATTTTGCAAATTTGAACATCTTTGGTCGCGATTAATTTTATGCATTTGTATCAAAATGGAAATATTTACAATCAAACTGAAATATGACATTCATATGCATTCTATGGATGTGATAGTGTATATTTTTGTGCTCTTAGTTAAATAGGGTCTTTGTCACCTTCATTCTAAAAAAAAGGCTAATCTCACCTGTTCTCTGGAGATTTGCGATGCTCATAACTCCATAATTTCATAATTTAAATTTTGAGGATGCAAATGACTTGTTATAATAACATTTATTTGTCACTCTCCCATGTGGTTTTTGCACATAATGTTTGGCATAAATCAAAGTCTACGTTTATTTCTACCATTTACTTATAAAACAGTTTCCATTCCTGACATAGATGAAAATGTGATCATGGCCTGGAGACATAACATGCAATTTCCTATAAGATTGGTAATAGCTATAGCACACAAATTTTTATGTGCTTTCCCGATTTTGCATTTACATCTTGAATGGACGGGGAAACTGCACGGGGAAACTGTGCTTCATTTTTCTGTTGCATACAATACTGGATTTTTCTTTTGTCATTTTGCTTTGTAGTCCACAACTTCATTAGTTTCAACAGAAAACTTTTTGACTTTTATTTATGATATATGATGAATGCTGCTGGCCCATGTGGTTTTAAACATAATGCAATGCGGATGAGAAGGAACCATTTTAGAAATTGAACTATAGTATTGTGCACTTGTAAAGGAATACCTTTGTTTTTTCTTGTTATTAATTATAACAAACCCATAAAGAATGATTATGGTTCGAAAAATAATCCAATGCAGTTCTTAAAAATAATCTACTTTATTAATAATATATATTTCAAACTACACTAGTGGGGGCAGGCTGTATACTACATGGGGCAGGCCGGGCTCGCTGTATACTAGTGAGGGCTGGCTGTATACTACACGGGGCAGGCTGAGCTGGCTGTATACTAGTGGAGGCAGGCTGAATACTACACGGGACAGGCTGGGCTGGCTGTATACTAGTGGAGGCTGGCTGTATACTACTGGGGACAGGCTGGGCTGGCTATATACTACTAGGGGCAGGCTGGGCTGGCTGTATACTTAAGGGGGCAGGCTGGGCTGGCTTTATACTACAGGGGGCAGGATGGGCTGGCTGTATACTACAGGGGGCAGGCTGAGGTGGATGTATACTACAGGGGGCAGGCTGGGCTGGCTGTATACTACAGGGGGCAGGCTGGGCTGGCTGTATACTACAGGGGGCAGGCTGGGCTGGCTGTATAGTACAGGGGGCAGGCTGGGCTGGCTGTATACTACTGGGGGCAGGCTGGGCTGGCTGTATACTACTGGGGGCAGGCTGGGCTGGCTGCATACTACTGGGAGCATGCTGGGCTGGCTGTATACTACTGGGGGCAGGCTGGCTATATACTACTGGAGACTTGCTGACAATATACTGGGGGGGGGGTCTGTGATCAATGGATTTCCTACCCTCGGCTTATACTCAAGTCAATATGTTTTCCCAGTTTTTGGTGGTAAAATTATGGGTCTCGGCTTATACTCGGGTCGGCTTATACTAAAGGCTATAAATTCATATGTTACAGCATAATAGTAAATTGAAACATAGTGCTAGTGCCATATATCAGGAAGGGCACCTATTTTATAACATACTGACACAGTACTCGAGATCAGGGATAGCGTTCCCCAAGAAAAGCTGGTCATTTGGGCAACCATAGCCTTTAGAAACAGGAAATGCATAACATTATAATAATCATGGGAATAATAACCTTCAACATAGGGAACATTACATATATTTAGGTATAAAGTTAATGAACCTACTAGTTATATAAATAAATAGAAAATAATACATACCCCTATCATTACAACATTACCAAGTGTGCATTACTACTTATTACACTCATTAAAAATATAAACAAATTCAAACCCAATTGTCACGGGTGGTCCTGCGACCCATATCGCGGGTCGCGGGCTCACCCGTGCCTCTCGATCCCCGTGCCTTAGGGCGCACGGCAGCTTTAGAAAATTTAAAGGGCCAGCGCGTCATTAATTGGCGCTGGCCATTTCCCATGAGGCTATTTATACCTGCCTCTCCCATCTAACCCTGCCGGATCTTTGTGCCTCCCAGCCTTAGAGAAATCTCTGTTGCGATTTGCCTGCGTTCCAGTGTCTCCTGCGTTCCTGACTCCCTCCTTGTTCCTGTGTTACCTGACCTCCTCCGTGTTCCCGTGTACCAGTGTTCCTCCGTGCTGCTGTCGTGTGTGCTGTGTTCCCGTACCCTTCTGCTTGGACCTCCTGTTGCTGACCCCAGATTGGACTCTGACGTTGCATCTCTGCCGCCTGCCCTGACCCTGTGCCTGGACTGTGACCTTGAGTTTGACTGCTGTTTCTGTACTTCAACCTTGGCCACCACTGCAGACAAGTCACGCCTGAGGAATGACTTGGTGGTACCACACCGCAGCTTGTCTAACCTGCTTTGCGGCGGGCTCTAGTGAAAACCGGGTACCACTTAGACTCCGGTCCCAGGTAGTGGCTTGAGTCATCATCTGCAGTGATCCAGAGGATCCACATCCCGTAAGCCTGACACCAATCTATATACTCAATAAGTATTACTCATATATAATTACACATACCCCAATTTCATATAACATATACATTGAATGCATTTAGTGAACAAATACAAAAATACATGATCTGTTTATAATAAAAGTCAACACTCTATATCATGTTATATACACACATTTATAATCAATACATTTAATAAGCATACAATTATAAAACCTAATATGTGCACCTAACCGTATTACATACACTATACTATGAAAACTAATTATGGAAAAATACCTTATTATAATATACATCACGTGAATAAAATCATGTGTGAATATGCAATGAAAAAAAAATATGTAATCAAAAGATTTAAGCAATAATACCCCCACATATATAGCCCATACACACCAACTATAATACATGATATATACATAATATATACATATTTTCCATCTTTAAATAAACGAAAATCACAAACAAAACTAATCCAAAAAAAAAAACATGTCAAAACAGTTTGAGGAAATTTAGTATGGCAGATGGAACAAAAACATTTAAAATCAGGAATTAGATCTCTTGTAGTAGTACAAATGTCATCTAGTATGCAACCTGTGATTGTCCCCTAATTTATGTAGGGTTGACCAATAAGGAACTACGAGTCTACACTAGGGAATATGTGAGGGATATTATCAAAGCAGAAAAAGCCTTAACCCCACCAAACAATTTCTATCATAGTTGTGATCCAAAGTTGTTTAAGGTGCAAGTAATAGAAAGGATCCATAAGAGCATCAGAGGGGGGAATGTAAAAAAACTGCTTGCACAGAGAAAATGCAAGTTGATTACACACCTAGATACAAGGATCTAGATACAGTGGTCTGAATGAGGCATTCTCCTTCTCTCCATTTCTATAAAACTTCCCATTCTTCCACCAACAACTACATAGCTTTATAGATATATCAATATATATTTTTTGTAGATAATCTCTAATAGTTGACCACCCATTTTAAGTTTATATGTTGTACTCCCTTGTATTAATTTTATATTACATAATATTAGAATGATATGAATGTTTGTTGCATATGATGAATAAGATCTATGAACAGGAGAAGATGGAAAAACATTTTTGGTTTAGTTTTGGTTGTGATTTTGGTTTATTTAAAGGGGGAAATATGATATGAGGATATCCAGGGCTGTCGTTATGGGGCGGTAAACTGGGCATTTGCCCAAGACGCCTGTTCTAAAGGGGCCCCCTGCATGTGGACTTTTGTGGACAGAGGATCTATTGCTCTTTTAATACCTTTTGAATGGGTTGAATGCCCAGGTGAAGGTGTTTATGATATATTTCCTGTCAATTTTTCTATCATCTATTTGTCTATTTATCTGTCTACCTAACCATTTATCTAAATCCAGAGAAGAGGCAGCACTCCGTGGTATGTGGAACAGGGTGCATCTTTTATTCCATGTGCAACGTTTCGGCGTGAGAACATACCTTTTTGAAAAAGGTATTTTTCCATATTTGTATATAATTGGTTTTCATAGTGTATACAGTCTATGCAATATGGTTATTTGTACATATTTTTAATTGGGGTAGCACTTAGAATATGTTTTATAATCTTATGCTTATTAAATGTTTTGATTGTAAATATGTGTGTATAACATGGTATAGATTGTTCATGTTTATTAAAAGCATATTGTGTAACACATGTATTTTTGTATTTGTTCACTAAATGCATTCCATGTAGATATCATATGAAACTGGTGTATGTGAATTTATATTAGGGTGATACTTATTGAGTCATTCTTTATGAGTTTGGATTAGTACTAAAGTAGGTTCTATTGAGAATAAGGCTTTGAATGAATAAGTTCATCTTCCGTGGAACTAGTTTATGCTTGTAAATTTGGGTTTTGATTGTTATTAACCCCTTATCACCGACACTAGTTTTCAGCTTAGTGACGAGACTCGATTTTTCGAATCTGACATGTGTCATGATAATTGGCTATATCCTTGGAACGCTTTAAAATATCCAGGTGATTTTGAGAATGCTTTCTTATGATACATTGTACTTTATGATAGTTGTACAATTTAAGTGATAAGTTTTGCGTTTCATTCTGAAAAAAAATTTTAATTTGGCAAAAGTTCGTAAAAATTCTTCATTTTCAAACTTTGAAATGTTCTGCTTTCCAGAAAGGAAGTAAAACTACCCACAAAAATTGATAATTAACATTTACAGAATGTCTGCCTTATGTTGAGATGATATTTTATGTGTTCTCTAATTTTTCTAGGAAGTTATGAGTTACAGAACATTATATAGATAATTCATTTTGGGGGGTCTATAGCTTATTCATGAGATTTTATCAACTATTTCAAGGGGGGTATAAACAATTTTTATTTTGGATATTTAGCACTTTTTTCCCCCCCGCTGACCTTAACGTAAAAAATGATATTTTATCAGTATTCTCTGGTTCACTACGATTTACTCATTTACTGTATATAGTTTTTCTTACCTTTGCTCAATTTTACCAATATTGAAAAAAATTGCATTGTTTTTAATATCGACAACTTTTCTGGGCCATAACTTTTGTAATTTTTCTGTTGACAGATCTGGTTTAGGGGTTTTATACGGGCATGGTGATACAAAATATGTAAGTTTTTTAGTGTTTTTTTGTTTTACATACTTTATTTGCATTTTATGTGTAACTGGGGAGATTATGGGACTTTTATTTTATTTATTTCTATTTTTATTATAAAATTATTTGTACTTTTTTTAAAAAAAAAACATTTTTACACATTCCATAATTGGGCTTGGACAAGTGTTCATCCGATCACTTGTTCAAGCCCTTACACTGCAATATGCTTGTATTGCAGTGTACAGTGTAAGTCGTAGTAAGTAGTACTGCACATGGTCAGTTACTTACAGCCAGGAGGCGGAACCCAGCACTGAGAGGAGTCGGCAGCCTTGGGGCACTCTCTGCAGCAGGAGGGATCAGTTCCCCCGGTAAGCCCACCAGGGGGGTCTGAACCACAGTGGACATACTTACATGTAGCACTCATGGTTGTTTGCGGCATGTAAGGGGTTAAACGCTGTGCCATCACAGCCCGACACCAGCACCAGCGAGACCCGGTGTCCCGAAATCTTATTTTGACATGCTGCTGTAGAAAGGCATTGCGTCAGAAGAAGTACCCTTAATGACCACTGTAAAAAGTCGATAGGGCGCTCATTAAGGGGTTAATTATAGCAGTGAGATACCATGCCAAAAACTTTAAAAGTTGTCATTAAAATACCCCCATACACATTTATGCTCAGATTTGCTGAACTTGCATGCATTAACAAGTGAGAAGACATTTCCAGTCAGTTATGGCCAGAGATCTCTAATAGTAACTTAACTCCTACAAGAACAAAAAGATTAGACATTGATATTCAACATACCTGATGCTTCCCTTTCCCTCACATAAATTGTTGCAAATGAGTTGAAACAGCAGTTCCATTAAAATAGGCAGTTTTGGTTGACTTCCATGTTCATGACAATGAAGATGGCAATAAATTGAAATTCCATGTTTATCCTAATTGTCTCATTTTTCTACCATAGTTATTTCATGGTAATGTTAACAATTAAAATATGTATTAAAGAAAAATAAATATGTCTCCTCTAATGTCATTTCACAGATGAATTTGTGGAGCAGTTGCACAGTATTTCTTTTCATAGACATCAACATTATATCCCTTCACAAAAATAGAGGAAAGCAAGTGTTAAGTTGTAAGCCGTAAGTGGTATATAATTAAAGAGTTGGAAACCTATATAGAAATGTATCTGCTCCTATGAATTCTTAATCCACCCCGGAATAGCTCACATACTATGTTAGTATTACCATGTGGGCTTGAAGAAAATTAGGACAGCTGGAAAATTGCTCTTCAATCTCTCTGCAAGCATGAGGATTATTATGTTTGTAACCTGGTATTTCTCGCTCCTGAAAAGCACAGCACTTGTTTCGTGAGTGAGAATATGCTCAATTGGTCGGAAAAACATTGTAACTGGCTAACTGTATATTTCTTTGGCATAGAACCACAGGTATTGAATTGATTCTACATCGCTAAATGATTCCTTAGAAAACTCCGATGCTCCAGGAACCACAATTTCAATTGTGGTTGCTTGATCAATGCATCACATTTCATTTGGAAGTTACGACATATAAATTACATTCAGAAATTATAAGTCACGGTATATGCCACAAATCTTATTTCTTTCCAATGAAAATGGTTTCTTATTTTTAATTCATTAGCACCTATTAATCAACCATGCTCAAAATAGTTTATAAAAATAATAAAGATGACATCCATATGCAGTGACATGTTGATGTATCAGATAATGAATGATCATTTCCTGCAGCACTTGATCCCTTTAACCAGTGAGTGGCTGCAGCAGTCGCATGTCCCTTTACAAGTGGAATCAGGGGATCAGTGAAATTACTGTTATGCTGTATTCCCATCATTTTTTAAATCTCATACTGAAAAGTATCCCATTGTACGTAGAAGAATACAGAGGGAACTGTTATTATATGCAGTCCCCCTTCCTCTGAAATATGGAGGAGGAGTGAACATCAGCAGGAGGAAAGGATTTACTGCACCCGATGTTCAGGGAGTATCCCCAGTTTCATCACTGATGGAGTAACCAAAGTCTCTGTTAAAGGCTGTGGATGGATGACATACAGTGGCATCAGTCTCCCATAAGCTATCATGGCCTGCATTAAATTAATTGATTTCTTACAGCAGGGAGCAGGTAAGTTGGAGTCTACAGTGCTATGCTATCCCGTGTTTCTTGCTGTATGAAGAGAAGCAGATGGACGGCAAAACGAGGCCTAAATATCTCTGTGGACGTTTTCAGTACTGATAACTTTCTTTACGTCCATGTTGATGGACATGTGAACTTAGCCTTATTTCTTCTTGTACACCAGTTTACATTAACTTAGCAATAATTTTCTGGACAACCCCTTTAATGATGCAGGTAGCTGAAAGGCTTACCACAACTTAATGGCCTACATTTACTGAGGTGCTTGCACCAGTTTTCGGGTGGACCTTTCACATTCTTTTCCGTGCAAACTGCTTGCGCATGTATTTAAGAACTGTCCGCACCACAGATTATTTTGCGACTTCACTATTGTTCACACAACACAAATTTCTGCACTGAAAGGGGAATTCCAGTGCACAGTTGGACCATGTGCCACATTTATCATACAGAGTCCGACAGAAGTGTGTGCATATTCCACATGTTAAAGGTGCGCCAAAAAAAAGTGGTGCTCTGTTGGCACCATAGAAATCAAAGCTGTGTAAGTTGAAACTTCACCAGGCCCCAGTTTAAATCTACTTATAGTATCTACTGTAGCAGAGACAACAGTAATAAATTCGAGCCATAGACATGAATTCTGTATTGGAACATTCTTTTTGTTCTGAAATTGGGAAATATAACATTGACCTAACAAAAAACCAATTTAGTATGTGACAATAAAGAGACAATTTTCTAGTGTTGCCAAGAAATACAATGTTTATGATTGACCATTCCCAAGCTATGTGAAACGTTCCACTTGATTTGAGTCAGATTTTCATCACATATAATGGTTGGTAATACTTGAGCCAGTACTTAGTCTATAAAACAACAATATAAATGTAAAAATGCTTTAAATAAGCAGAACAGTATTTCTATGAATGAAATTAATTATTATTTAACATGAAATACTAAAAGAATATCAAAAGATTATTGTACCTATTAAGTACAATTTAAAAAAAATCTATTTGATAAAATTTTTATAAATCAATTTCCCCTTCATATTAGACATTTGATGTGAAATAGAATTTTGTGGTAATACTAGATGTAAAATTGTCTGATGCAGATGAAGCTTTTCAGTGTTATTAGGAGCAGAACATACCCCCACCACTCTTTATCCTAGAACAGTGATGGCGAACCTTTTAGCGGCCAAGTGCCCAAACTGCAACCCAAACCCCCCTTATTTATTGCGAGGTGCCAACCAAAAATTAAAGCAGTAACTTATTGCTCCCTGTTCCTCAACAACGTTCGATCATATTGGCCTCCTGAGGACAAGATGGAAAATTTGCATCATTTTATCTCCTTTCCAGTGTCCTTTGTACTCAGAGAATTGTGGGGCAGCAGAAGTTCCTCCAAAGATAATTCGTCCCTGTCTACTCATTCTCCCTCTTCCTACATTTCCAAGTAGCGAAGTATCACTTTAATATATGACTAAAAGCAGCATCTTTTAAGTTGCTTGGAACTGCAGAAAGATTCTTTGAGTCTTGTCTGGTGTTCTGGGGTGATGGCCCAAGTGCCCACAAAAAGGGCTCTGAGTGCCGCCTCTGGCACCCGTGCCATAGGTTCGCCACCACTGTCCTAGAAGTATGGAGTGAAAGTTAAAAAAAAGACAATTATTGTTACTAATTTTATTATAGAAGAAACTATTACAGATAAGAATTGTAGGCACAATCTTATTTGTTTAAAAAACATAAACTGCACCCATCCACCTTTCAATGTTTGTAGACTTCTTCAGAAACTTTCCTTATTGTATAATACAGAACTGTCAAATATATAATATGGGATGAACCATACACTCTTCCTTATTTGCTTCAATTTGCATTAGAATGTCTTGCAATTAGCTTGGTAAATCTGTTTTCTTTTAACCCCTTACTGGCATCAATCATACATGTAAAGGCATCAATTATCCAGCAGAAACCCAATAGCATGGTGTGTGACTCAAGACATCTACAACAACATACTTGAAGCCCATAAAACATACTTTAAATAAAAGTGTGTAGGAGATGATGGGAACCGTTCCCACCATGCTGGGAGCCTGAGGAGAGGCAGCGTAAAAACCTTACAACAACATCTGCATTGTTTCTGTGTACACCTTCAAGTCTTTCTGCTGGACACCCCATGGCCATTATATTAGGATAAATATAGGTCAATTCCAGGTCCAATCCATCCTCCTGCTATCACCTTTTGTTCCTGCTGACAATCTCCGCCACCACTCCAACATACTCTTTGCAGAACATCTCACCCACACATCCCCGCCACCGCTCCAGCACACAGCCTGCAGAGCATCTCACCCATACATCACTGCTACCACTCCAATATATTCTGCAGAGCATCTCACCCATACATCACTGCTACCACTCCAATATATTATGCAGAGCATCTCACCCACATGTCACCACCACTCCAGCATATTCACTACAGAACATCTCACTCACACATCACCTCCACCACTCCAGCACACACCCTGCAGAGCATCTCACCCACACATCACTGCTACCACTCCAACTTATTCTGCAGAGTATCTCACCTGCACATCACCACTACCACTCCAGCATATACACTGCAGAGAATCTTGCCCTCAAATCACAACCACCACTCCAGCAGAAAGATCTGTGTGATCAGGATGAGTTTATGGTCATATCCCATGTCAACCAAATTGCACAGAAGAAGAACTGATGGAGACAGGTTATAAATAGAGATGAGCGAACACACTCGTCCGAGCTTGATGCTCGTTCGAGCATTAGCGTACTCGAAACTGCTTGTTGCTCGAACGAATATTTTGCCAGCTCGAGAAAATGGCACCTCCCGCCGTTTTCATTTTTGGCGGCCAGAAACAGCCAATCACAAGCCAGTAGACTCTGTACTCCACCCAGCATAACGTGGTACACTTACACGTCAATAACAGTGGTTGGCTGGCCTGATCAGGTGACCCTGGAATAGACTAGCCCCTGCCCGCACTGCTCGCATCATTCTCTGTCTCGATGCCGTTAGGGAGAGAGCTGCTGCTGCAGGGATAGCGTTAGGCCCCTTCCACACTCGCGTTGCATTTCACGCCAGAAATTTCAATGCAATTTCACGTGACTTGCAAAAGTAGAGCATGTCGAGATTTAAACGTGCGTTAAAAAAAACGCGCGTGTGTGTGTGAAAAAAAATGCAAGTCTGAAAAGACCCATTGGTTACAATGGGTCAGAGTGCAATGCAAGTTCTGCGCGTCAAAAGCACGCGCAGAAAATGCGCGTGAAAAACGCAAGTGTGAAAGGGGCCTTAGGGTGTTATATTAGCTTACTGTTAGGCAGGAGTGAGTCTACAAGAACCCAACAGCCCTTGTTAGGGCTAGAATTTTTTTTTTTTTCTTTGCTTGTGGCTGGGCTTGCTGGCATTAGTAGTGCAGCTAGTACCATATTGTGACGAATTTGCAGGAAGACTTGCAAACGTTCTATTTAGCTCTTAGTGACACACATATCCATCACAAACGCCTAAGTGGGACAATTTATTAGGGGTTTGATTGAATTAGGCACAATCGGACGATTTTTTTTTTTTTTCAAAACTTAAAGTGACAGGCACACCACAAAATCCAGTTGTGTGTTGTCAGTGTAGGTTAGAAACTAGCCATACAAGAACCCAACCGGCTTTCTTAGGGCTACAATAGCATTATATATTTTATTTTTTTTTATTTGCTTGTGGCTGGGCTTGCTGGCACTAGTAGTGCAGCTAGTACCATATTGTGACGCATTTGCAGGGAGACTTGCGAATGTTCTATTTAGCTCTAAGTGACACACATATCCATCTCAAACACCTAAGTGGGACAATTTATTAGGGGTTTGATTGAATTAGGCACAGTCTGATGATTTTTTTTTTTTTTTTCAAAACTTGAAGTGACAGGCACACCACAAAATCCAGTAGTGTGCTGTCAGTGTAGGTTAAAAACTAGCCATACAAGAATCCAACTGGCTTTCTTAGGGCTACAATAGCATTATATATATATATATATATATATATTTAATTTGCTTGTGGCTGGCCTTGCTGGCACTAGTAGGGCAGCTAGTATCATATTGTGACGAATTTGCAGGGAGACTTGCGAACGTTCTATCCATCTCAAACACCTAAGTGGGACAATTTATTAGGGGTTTGATTGAATTAGGCTTAGTCTGCCGATTTTTTTTTCAAAACTTAAAGTGACAGGCACACCACAAAATCCAGTTGTGTGCTGTCAGTGTAGGTTAGAAACTAGCCATAGCAATCATCATCATCTTCTGTGGTTGCTGTGTGATTTCTTCTGATTGTTTTGTTAAAAAAGAAAAAAACACACACACACACACAAAAAAAACACACAAAAAAACTCACAAAATTTACAGTTTACACTTTAATTTTGAAAATGTTGAACCCGAGGGCTAGGGGTAGGGGTAGAGGACGAGGGCGCTGGCTTCCAACTACTGCAGGGGTTCAGAGGCCGTGGTCCTGGGCGGGGTGAGACACCACCTGCTGATGAGGGAACAGGAGAACGCCGCAGTGCTACACTCCCTAGGTTCATGTCTCAAGTTACTGGGACTCGTGGTAGAGCACTGTTGAGGGCAGAACACTGCGAACAGGTAATGTCGTGTATTGCAGACAATGCTTCTAGCCATTTGTCCAACAGTCAGTCTTCCATGCAGTCCACCCATGTCACCAATATCAGCACTCCTCCAGCTCCTCCCAGGAAAATTTGGCATTTGAACCGGCATACTCTTTTTTCTGGACCCTTCCCAGAGTCATAAACCACTTGTCCGGTTGCTGCTGAGCTCTTTCCCGATGCCCAGGTTTTCCACCGGTCGCAGTCTGTGGGTGATGATGACATTGTTGACGTAGTGGAAGAAGTGTGTAAAGAGGTGTCAGACGATGAGGAGACACGGTTGTCAGACAGTGGTGAAGTTGTTGTCAGGGCAGGAAGTCCGAGGGGGGAGCAGACTGAGGGATCGGAGGATGATGAGGTGACAGACCCAAGCTGGGTTGATAGGCCGGGTGAACACAGTGCTTCTGAGACGGAGGCCATGGCCGGTTCTAGACAAAGTGGGGCCCTGGGCAAAACTAAAAGTGGGGCCCTAAAATAAAACTATTTTATGACCAGTCACAGTCAGCAAGAGGCTCCCTTTAGTATGGTAAAACAAACTGTAATTTTGGAGAAATTTATAGGAGATAGATAGCTGATTGATGGGCAGCACAGTGGCTCAGTGGTTAGCACTACAGCCTTGCAGCACTGGTCAACATCTGCAAAGAGTTTGTATGTTCTCTCTGTGTCTGCGTGGGTTTCCTCCGGGTCCTCCGGTTTCCTCCCACACTCCAAAAAATTACTGGTAGGCTGATTAGACTTGTGAGGCCCATTGGGAAAAGGGACCGATATTTTCTGAAAGCAGATTCTTGCCCCATTTTCAAAATAGCATCAAAGAGTTTATAGACATAGGCACCTTCATGCAACTTTGATTCGAAATGAAACATTTTACAAAAAAATACTTAAAATTTGACTTTGATGGCAAAAAATGTGCTCCAAACAGAAACTATTTACCTTCACATCTCCTAAATGTAATAGATAGACATGTGTAGAGTTCACAAATGTCCCATATTCATATGTTCACATAAATAAATCCACATAATATCACTAAAACTGTAATAACTAGATATCTTCTTTTAAGCTAGAAAATTTTCACAAATCTATCATTGTATGTTCCTTACACAATGGTCACCCAAATAAATAACTATATATCCATAAACCAAGCTAATGAGATAATAAAGTCACTTTTAGATGTGCGCCATTGTATTAGCTGCACAATAACAGAACCCTCCGCGGATCACAAGAATGAGAGTGAGAACATCATAACATAGGTGCAAATAATGGAGGATAGTGTGAAATAAAAACTTTATTCCAGAACATGTGTGTGTTTTTGGACATGTTCTGGGTTTGAATGTTCATTGTATCAGTCAATTTTCCCAACAACAAAAAACTATCACAAATAAAAGGGAATAAGAGAAAGTGTGTTCTTAGATAGTTCTGCATAGAGAAGGGTTAAAAACATGAATATTAGTTGATATTATCCCTTCTCAAAATGTAGTAACATATAAAGTGAATATTTCCGTTATCTGTGAGGTGCAGCAGCTCCTGTCTCCAGCAAATGCTCCCTGCAGTCTGATGGCTAAGAATCTGGAGGGGGGAGGACACTTCAGGGGGCTGTATCCCTGGCTCTGTGACACATAGAACCTTTTTTCCTATGAAAGAAGAGAGTCTCCTCTTTTATATGAATCTAAATTTGTGTTTCTAAGTTTTAGGAAAATGGAGATAATAACTGTTGAACTGCCATTGGGAGTGATTTTTATATATAAAAATGGCACCTGATATTCTCACTTTAAACCTGAATATCTCTGGATCCATGGCACCTAGAAACAAAGATTCATTTGAAAGAAGAGATTCTCCTCTTTCAGGGGGGCCCTGGGCAATTGCCACCTTTGCCTACCCATAGCGCCGGCCCTGACGGAGGCGAGTCCTCGACGAGAACAAGTTGGAAGAGGCAGTGGTGGGGCCAGACGGAGAGGCAGGGCCAGAGCTGGTGCATCAGCGCCAAATGTTTCACGTAGTGAAGCTCCCGTGGCGAGGGCTAGATTTTCAGAAGTCTGGAGGTTCTTTAAAGAAACACCGGATGACCGACGGACTGTGGTGTGCAACCTGTGCCACACCAGGATCAGCATGGGTTCCACCACTACCAGCTTAACCACCACCAGTATGCACAGGCATATGAATGCTAAACACCCCACTCAATGGAACCAAGGCCGTTCACCTCCAGCCGGGCACACCACTGCTCCTTCCCCTGTGTCATCTGCTGCCTCTGCTACTCAGCCCCCTGCCCAGGACCCTGGCCCAAACACCTCCCATGCGAAAACCCCACCTTCGCCTCCACAATCCTCCACAGCATCCACCAATGTCTCCATGTGCAGCGTCCAGCTCTCTATACCCCAGACGCTGGAGCACAAGAGGAAATACAGTGCAACTCACCCACACGCCCAAGCCCTCAACGTTCACATCTCCAAATTACTCAGCCTGGAGATGCTGCCCTATAGGCTGGTAGAGACCGAGGCCTTTAGCAAGCTCATGGCGGCGGCCGCCCCTCGGTATTCAATCCCCAGCCGCCACAACTTTTCCCGATGTGCCGTCCCAGCCCTGCACCAGCACGTGTCAGACAACATCATCCGTGCCCTGACCAATGCCGTTTCTGACAAGGTCCACCTGACCACGTGGATGAGTGCTGCCGGGCAGGGCCACTATATATCGCTGACGGCACATTGGGTTAGCTTGGTGGAGGCTGGGACCGAGTCTGACCCTGGGGCTGGTCATATACTGCTGAAGCCGAGGATTGCGGGGCCTACCTCGGTCCAGGTCTCTCTGGCCTACTATGCCTCTGACGCATATGGCAGATTTCATGCTAGGCTGCCTATCCCGTGACCCTCGCGTTCAAAAAATTTATTCCAGCACCGATTACTGGGTATTCACTCTCCTGGACCCACGGTACAAGCAAAATCTTTCCACTCTCATCCCTGGAGAGGAAAGGAGTGTGAGAATGCATGAATACCAGCAGGCCCTGGTGCACAAGCTGAAACAGTATTTCCCTTCTGACAACGCTAGTGGCAGAGGGCGTACTTTTTTTTTTAAATAACAGATGCAAATTGTATATGTAATTAAACCCTGTTTTAAAGAACAATTAAAATTTTGCTTTTGGACATATATTTTGTTCCCTCTCTAGTATATATAAGTTACTTCCATAATGTGAAACTTTTACCACGTTTCCCTAGCAAAAATTGGGTCATGTTTTAAAATATAACAATTCTTCTTAACAATCATCTTCATAATTAATCTTGAACAGAATATATTTTTCCTAGTTTTCTTTGTTATTACTAAGTTGCAACCTACTGTTACACTTCTTATAGTGTTTTTTTCATTTTGTCCACATTGTGATACAAAATCAACATTTTTAGTACAATTCCACTTAATCATTTTAAAAACTGTCTTTTAGGTATGTTATTCAGCCATGGACAGAAATTGGAAATGTAATAATGGAGAAAACTATTACAATCCATATCTATGAAAATGGTTCTAATGTACAAACTATTGTTATCCCTTTATTTATTTATTTATAAATCTAAAAAGATGACAGAACTGATGCTGTGTAAACATAACATTATGGGGGACATGTAAAAAAGTAAAAAAACAGACACGTATCACAATTAAAACGGCCGTATTTATTAAAACGGCCACATTTAGCAGAAAAATAGGTTTCTAAAATATTCAAATGAGCCTGAGGTGCTCCCCGGAGCACCTCTGGGCTCTGCTGTGAAGTAATTTACCTATATCCCATGTCTGACTGGCACCGTGACAAAGTGCTCAGAGAGCCGGTGATGGAACCACTCATTCTCTGCAATTCTTGCACATCACCACCAGGCAATGTGGTGAATGTTATGATCATGTATTGCGCAACAATTCTAAAGAGAGACAGTGATGTCGCTGAATGCTTTGTAGGAGGTGCTAGTTGGGTAGGGGGCATGAATAATTACTTTGTGGCAGAGCCCAGAGCACCTCAGGCTCATTTGAATATTTTAAAAACCTATTTTTCTACTAAATGTGTCTGTTGTAAGATATACCAAAAGAAGATAAAAACAAAGGGGGACAGGTTAGTAATAGTAATCATCTACCATCAGGGAATTTTTAAACACCATGGAATTCTAATTAATAAAGATCTAATTTTCATCCCAGATGACCATGTACAAATTGGGTAACAGGTTACGAATTTCATACCCATTGTGGAAAAAGCCTTAGCAATCCAAAATAAAATGAATAAAGACATTTTGTTGAGTAGCTATCATTTCATCTTTTTTCAGGGTTCTCCATAATGCTTTCCTCCATAGATGACGAGGAAAACTTCACAAGTGCATAATATAGTATTATCCAGTAATTGTAAGACTGCAAAAACCAATCCATATATTCGAAAATATATAGGGATTAATTGCCCTCAACTGTCGGTTGCCCTGGTGGATTCGTTTTGTCCTTATGGATCATAGGTAAGAAGTTGACATTGTTGACTCTTTTTTTAATAATAATGCATTACCTGTATGTATTCCTTGATTAAATTAGTAGATTTTTATGTGGAAATCTTACATCTTTTTAATTCAAATTCAAAATGCCATTGGTTGCTAGATATATTTTTGCATTTTTTATGGCCATTACATTTACTTCCATTTTTTTGTTCCAGTTTTTCTAGTATTTTCTTTATGTTTGTGGATTTGGTGTGGATTCTTCTATGCAGACGAAAGCAAAAGAAAAGTGTGCAAATTGATAACAAATGGATACAATGATCACAATTGATAACACAATAAATGAACCAGGGCACTTCCAGAGATCTGAATTTGTACTAAGAATTTGTATTAAAAGGTTTTTATCCCACAGCTGTTCTTCAGTGAACTTTGTTAAGAAAAACTTTTGCTATTAATAGCACCAGTTTACTTCTCATCGATGGCCAAGGCTTTGTCTCCGAGGAACCTGTAAGAATTTAAAAGTTATCTGAACAGCATCTTATTTTTATGGTAATTTACTTCTTTGAGCTGTAATCTTTTTTCATAAATTAAGGATAACCTTTGGTAAAAAGAAACCTATTCATGCTATTTATTCAAGATTCAACTGGTGAATTATGGAAAGTTTCATACATTTCTTTATTCCTTCATATTCAATTGAATAATACAATATAGCCTTGACTGGATATGTCTTTCGAATGCCATAGAATAGTCTTTCAACTTGGGGTTTGCTAATATGCTCACAGATATAGACTGTGCATGTGAAATGTTTCCATTAAAATTTGTGCAGTTATGTAATACTCTGCTTCTTGAATTGATATTCTGACAAAAAGTAAAACATAATGAAAAAAGACACCTAACATTTACTGAACATTGCTATAGTGTACTAAATTCAGATGGTATTAAACCATGGCAAATGGTTTTATGATCACCTTCTGGGTAATAATCCTAGTCAAAATATGTTCAAAAAGTATATATTCATCATCTACTGCTTGTGAGTAGGAGAAATAAAAGCTAGGCCAACATTTGGAGAGAAAAAATCTGGACCACACATCTACACATTATACGTACATCTGATCTATGGCAGCTATGCTAAATTAATAAACCAAACTCAAGGTATTTAGTGACCTTGTTTTAGTGGATCCCTACGCTAGTGGGTGCAGCATAACATGTTGTACCCTGCACCCCTGCACACTGCAGCATTTTTGATAAATGTTTGTCTATATCTGGAGTTTTTAAAATTCAATTTAGATAAATACAGATGTGTACTTAACACTTAACCCTTTCCTCTATCTTCTCTTCTTTCCCCTTGGCTGACATTTTAGATATAAATTTTTAATATAAATCTACTCACATAAAAACCATAAAATGCGTATATATCTCCATGAGATATGCACATTTTTATGGTTTTTATGTGAGTAGATTTGTATTAAAAATTAAACTTTTGGGAACTGTCTACACTATGTTTGGTCTATATTTTCTCTGCATAGTGGAATTGGCCATTAGGAGGAATTAAAGGACCAGAAGAGAAAACGTAGCAGTCCCGTGTATGAATAGTGACTTATTCTCATCTAAAATCCTATCATGTGGACTATTATTGGATTTTAACCTAAGATAAGGATGAAAGCTTGAGAAATTGTGAAGCAATTACACAGTGTAACATTTTAACTTTTCGGGTGCATATTGGATCCATCTGGGACTGTTGTATGCAGCTCTCTTTACAGAAGGTGCAGCATTCCTTTCTTAAATTATTTCTTGGTGTGCATGGGTAGACTGCATCATACATATATTTATACAAGACATGTTCAAGAATATGGCTATATAGAGATATTGTTAATGGGGTATGCCCATGAAAGAAAATTCTGCTCTCTAAGCAGACACTTCATGATTCCTCTAGTGCGATGTGCTGACAATGTGGTTAGATTATCAGGGTACAGGTTTATATACACTTATTTAGCTAAAAAACATTCACTAGAGTCTCCATGTGTCCTTTTCAAATATATGAAAATGCCCATCACTTGGCTTAGTGACACACCCTGTTCCTCTATAGCCACTCCCGAAGGACACATGGAGCAGTTTACCAAGTTTGGGGGGGACTGCTCCCCCTAGTCACAGAGCACAAGGCATTGAAAGTTAATATATAAAATATCTTTTTTCTGTATAACAAATTTTTTTATACAAAAACTCTTAGGGAGTGTATATGCTATGCTCTGTGGGGACTGGGGAAGTGCTAAAAATTTGTCTCCTGGTGACAGGTTCCCTTTAACCCCTTATGCAGGACAGAGCTGGCATCATTCCTGCAGTAAACCCGTCTGCAGGACAAAGCTGAAAACAAGATGACTAAAATATGAAATTATTTAAATGGATCATGTGACTAAATGAATTGTGGCATAAAGCATATCAATTATTGGCTTAAAGTGGACTGCCCTTTAAGTAATGAGAATAAACCAAATCAATCGCAATCAGTGGTCGCTGTACTTTCATTTCGGATTCACACACTGCGTTGAAACAAAATTCAAGCTCAGCAGGGAAGAGTTTTTCCTGATTGAGATGCGTTTAGACCTAAAACACTAGTTATCATGAATAAGCAACATGTGTTCTGCATTGTTTTACTGCCAATACATGAGTGACTTGTTCTCGATCACAAGCACTTAGGTCTAAACACAGGAGAAGCTCTTCCCTGCAGCGCTTGAGTTGCATTTAAAAATGCAGTGAGTGAATGCGGCCTTAATGGGTTTGGTGTGCTCCAGCAGCCTTGACCAGATTTTTGTGCGTTTTAGTAAACATTTTGAATTCAGACAACACTTTTTTCTTTGTGAAAAGTATCATATCAGGATCAAGTATCGTGACACTTTTGCAGATATCGTATGGAAATTTTGCAACGGTGCAGCCCTAATAGCAAGCAGTTCCTAAGTCATCTACAAAAAGTGAATGGAAATATCTTACAGCTGTATAAACTGTGATATGTCCTCACTCTATCCATGATTTAGCATTCCAAGCATGGGACATGATGGTCTACAGTCATTTATTTTTGTATTTTAGTAGTATATACAGAGGGCTAGAGTTTAACTTGGATCTTGGTTGCGTATGGCCAAATGTATATATGGAAAATATAATTCTGAAAGTTAATCTGTGTACAATGCAATATGAATGACTAAATGCTATTCTAAATATTCCTACACTGTTAAATATATATTTTCCAATTACAGGAAATATGTCAATTAATAATAAAAATGAAAGCCCCCATTGTGAAAAATATTAGAATCTGTATTCTCAAGGACAGCATTATCTATATCTAAAGTGGTAAATGTAAGCACAGAAATGAAACAAAGCTTCCAGGAGAAATAATTTAAAGGATAATACAAATGTAATTAGTTAGAAAATGCTTCTTAATAATAATATTTTCCCATATGTATTGCCTGATAAGGCTGAACGGTATTACTGACGACAAAAGTGAAATTGTTGCTATTGGCTGGTCTGGCTGGCTGATGTATTACACTGTGCTAAGTAATACACTGAGCAAGCAGTGCATGCTCAGTGTATGACAGCCGGATCCTGCCAGGAGGCAGGGCTGGCATCAAAGGAGGATCGCACAGCCCCAGGGCACTGGCCAGACCCTGGGGCTGCCAGCAAAGCATCGGACCCCCCTGGTAAGTGCTGCAATATGCAGCTGAAAACACTCTGTATGGGGCTGTCTCCATACGTAAGACCTAAGATTTCCCAACAGAATATTACTGGGAATATCCAAACACCCCCACTGCGTCCAGCCTTTGTTTTTCCAATACACATGATGACAACATCTATATTTTCCAAGTGACATAAAATGAATAATATAGAAGGAAATGTGAAATGTGATAGCAGCAGTTAGGGATTAGTATTGGCATTCTTACTGGTTAATGGCAACACAGCCCCATATACATCAGACGGTAATTCATTTTATGTTGTAACATCTTTTTTTAATCAAAGCCAGTATTTCTTGCCATTTTGTCCTATAGGATATTTAATATGGCAGCCTCAAGGAAGAAGTGTTCATGTTCTTGTATAGTTTATACCTTTTACAAATTCCATTGCAATGAAATCATTGTTATGTACTTTACCAGTTAGTGTTTTTAATGTTATAGCAAACAATCTAGCCACTAAAACTTTACTTTCTTCCACTTCCACTACATTATTGTACATTTTCATTATGACTAGAGATGAGCGAACATACTCGTCCGAGCTTGATGCTCGATCGAGCATTAGTGTACTCGTAACTGCTCGTTGCTCGGACGAGTATTTCGCCCGCTCGAGAAAATGGCAGCTCCCGCCGTTTTGCTTTTTGGCGGCCAGAAACAGAGCCAATCACAAGCCAGGAGACTCTGCACCCAGCATGACGTGGTACCCTTACACGTAGATAGCAGTGGTTGGCTGGCCAGATCAGGTGACCCTGGGATAGACTAGCCGCTGCCCGCGCTGCTCGGATCATTCTCTGTCTGGATGCCGCTAGGGAGAGAGCTGCTGCTGGTCAGGGAAAGCGTTAGGGTGTTCTATTAGCTTACTGTTAGGCAGGAGTGATTCTAAAAGAACCCAACAGCCCTTCTTAGGGCTACAATAACGTTATAATTTTTTTTTTTTTTATTTGCAGCTAGTACCATATTGTGAGGAATTAGCAGGGGGACTTGCTACCGTTGTGTTTAGCTCTTAGTGACACACATATCCACCTCAAACACCAAAGTGGGAAAATTTATTAGGGGTTTGAGTAGAATTAGGCACAGTCTGCCAGTTTCTTTTTATTTTACGTTTATTGTTTTAATAACTCAGTGTCATCTCATCTTGCATAGTAGTGTGCTGTAATACTTGGCTAGAAAATAGCCATAGGAGAATACAAACGGCTTAATTACGCCTACAGTAGCGTTATATATATTTGTTTTCTGGTTGATCTGCTGGTGGCTGTAGTTGTTGCAGTGCATCTACTAGTAAATTGTGAGCAATTTGGAGTCAGACTTGCGACCACTGTGTTTTAGTGACGCACATATCCATCACAAAGACCGAAGTGGGAAAATTTATTAGGGCCCGGGGTTGTATTTCAATTAGGCACAGTCTGCCATTTCCTTTTTTATTTTACGTTTATTTTTTTCATAACTCAGCGTCATCTCATCTGGCATAGTAGTGTGCTGTAATACTTGGCTAGAAAATAGCCATAGGAGAATACAAACGGCTTAATTACGCCTACAGTAGCGTTATATATATTTGATTTCTGGTTGATCTGCTGGTGGCTGTAGTTGTTGCAGTGCATCTACTAGTAAATTGTGAGCAATTTGGAGTCAGACTTGCGACCACTGTGTTTTAGTGACGCACATATCCATCGCAAAGACCGAAGTGGGAAAATTTATTAGGGCCCGGGGTTGTATTTCAATTAGGCACAGTCTGCCATTTCCTTTTTTATTTTACGTTTATTTTTTTCATAACTCAGCGTCATCTCATCTGGCATAGTAGTGTGCTGTAATACTTGGCTAGAAAATAGCCATAGGAGAATACAAACGGCTTACTTACGCCTACAGTAGCGTTATATATATTTGATTTCTGGTTGATCTGCTGGTGGCTGTAGTTGTTGCAGTGCATCTACTAGTAAATTGTGAGCAATTTGGAGTCAGACTTGCGACCACTGTGTTTTAGTGACGCACATATCCATCGCAAAGACCGAAGTGGGAAAATTTATTAGGGCCCGGGGTTGTATTTCAATTAGGCACAGTCTGCCATTTCCTTTTTTATTTTACGTTTATTTTTTTCATAACTCAGCGTCATCTCATCTGGCATAGTAGTGTGCTGTAATACTTGGCTAGAAAATAGCCATAGGAGAATACAAACGGCTTACTTACGCCTACAGTAGCGTTATATATATTTGATTTCTGGTTGATCTGCTGGTGGCTGTAGTTGTTGCAGTGCATCTACTAGTAAATTGTGAGCAATTTGGAGTCAGACTTGCGACCACTGTGTTTTAGTGACGCACATATCCATCGCAAAGACCGAAGTGGGAAAATTTATTAGGGCCCGGGGTTGTATTTCAATTAGGCACAGTCTGCCATTTCCTTTTTTATTTTACGTTTATTTTTTTCATAACTCAGCGTCATCTCATCTGGCATAGTAGTGTGCTGTAATACTTGGCTAGAAAATAGCCATAGGAGAATACAAACGGCTTACTTACGCCTACAGTAGCGTTATATATATTTGATTTCTGGTTGATCTGCTGGTGGCTGTAGTTGTTGCAGTGCATCTACTAGTAAATTGTGAGCAATTTGGAGTCAGACTTGCGACCACTGTGTTTTAGTGACGCACATATCCATCGCAAAGACCGAAGTGGGAAAATTTATTAGGGCCCGGGGTTGTATTTCAATTAGGCACAGTCTGCCATTTCCTTTTTTATTTTACGTTTATTTTTTTCATAACTCAGCGTCATCTCATCTGGCATAGTAGTGTGCTGTAATACTTGGCTAGAAAATAGCCATAGGAGAATACAAACGGCTTACTTACGCCTACAGTAGCGTTATATATATTTGATTTCTGGTTGATCTGCTGGTGGCTGTAGTTGTTGCAGTGCATCTACTAGTAAATTGTGAGCAATTTGGAGTCAGACTTGCGACCACTGTGTTTTAGTGACGCACATATCCATCGCAAAGACCGAAGTGGGAAAATTTATTAGGGCCCGGGGTTGTATTTCAATTAGGCACAGTCTGCCATTTCCTTTTTTATTTTACGTTTATTTTTTTCATAACTCAGCGTCATCTCATCTGGCATAGTAGTGTGCTGTAATACTTGGCTAGAAAATAGCCATAGGAGAATACAAACGGCTTAATTACGCCTACAGTAGCGTTATATATATTTGATTTCTGGTTGATCTGCTGGTGGCTGTAGTTGTTGCAGTGCATCTACTAGCAAATTGTGAGCAATTTGGAGTCAGACTTGCGACCACTGTGTTTTGCGCTTAGTGACGCACATATCCATCGCAAAGACCGAAGTGGGAAAATTTATTAGGGGCCGGGGTTGTATTTCAATTAGGCACAGTCTGCCATTTCCTTTTTTATTTTACGTTTATTTTTTTCATAACTCAGCGTCATCTCATCTGGCATAGCAGTGTGCTTTCATACTTGGCTATAAAATAGCCATAGCAATAGGATAGCATCGTTTGGTTTTAAAAACTAAAAAACACAAAAAAAAACAAAAAAAAAAAAAAAAAGTTAAAAAAAAAATTCAAGTTATAACTCTCATTTTCAAAATGTTTAACCCGAGGGCTAGGGGTAGAGGACGAGGGCGGGGACGTGGGCGTCCAACTACTGCAGGGGTCAGAGGCCGTGGTCCTGGGCGGGGTGAGACACCACCTGCTTATGAGGGAGCAGGGGAACGCCGCAGAGCTACACTCCCTAGGTTCATGTCTGAAGTTACTGGGAATCGTGGTAGAGCACTGTTGAGGCCAGAACAGTGCGAACAGGTGATGTCGTGGATTGCCGACAATGCTTCGAGCAATTTGTCCACCAGTCAGTCTTCCACGCAGTCCACCCATGTCACCGAAATCGGCACTCCTCCAGCTCCTGCACCTCAGCCTCCTCCCCCCCAGTCTGCCCCCTCCCAGCAAAATTTGCCATTTGAACCGGCATACTCTGAGGAACTGTTTTCTGGACCATTCCCACAGTCACAAACCACTTGTCCGGTTGCTGATGAGCAATTTTCCGATGCCCAGGTTTTCCACCAGTCGCAGTCTGTGGGTGATGATGACCTTGTTGACGTACTGGAAGAAGTGTGTAAAGAGGTGTCCGACGATGAGGAGACACGGTTGTCAGACAGTGGGGAAGTTGTTGTCAGGGCAGGAAGTCCGAGGGGGGAGCAGACTGAGGGATCGGAGGATGATGAGGTGACAGACCCAAGCTGGGTTGAGAGGCCGGGTGAACACAGTGCTTCTGAGACGGAGGAGAGTCCTCGACCAGAACAGGTTGGAAGAGGCAGTGGTGGGGCCAGACGGAGAGGCAGGGCCAGAGCTGGTGCATCAGCGCCAAATGTGTCAACTAGTGAAGCTCCCGTGGCAAGGGCTCCTGCGGCGAGGGCTAGATTTTCAGAAGTCTGGAGGTTCTTTAAGGAAACACCGGATGACCGACGGACTGTGGTGTGCCACATTTGCCAAACCAGGATCAGCAGGGGTTCCACCACTACTAGCTTAACTACCACCAGTATGCGCAGGCATATGAATGCTAAACACCCCACTCAGTGGCAACAAGCGCGTTCACCTCCGGCCGTGCACACCACTGCTCCTTCCCCTGTGTCAGCTGATAGTCAGCCCCCTGCCCAGGACCCAGCCACAAAAACCCCATCGTCGCCTCCACGATCCTCCACAGCATCCACCAGCGTTCAGCTCTCCATACCCCAGACGCTGGAGCGGAAACGCAAATATAGTGCAACCCACCCGCACGCCCAAGCCCTTAATGTGCACATCTCCAGATTGCTAAGCCTGGAGATGCTGCCCTATAGGCTAGTAGAGACCGAGGCCTTTCGCAGCCTCATGGCGGCGGCCGCCCCCGGTATTCGGTCCCCAGCCGCCACTACTTTTCCCGATGTGCCGTCCCAGCCCTGCACCAGCACGTGTCAGACAACATAATCCGTGCCCTGACCAACGCCGTTTCTGACAAGGTCCACCTGACCACGGACACGTGGATGAGTGCTGCCGGGCAGGGCCACTATATATCTCTGACGGCACATTGGGCTAACTTGGTGGAGGCTGGGACCGAGTGTGACCCTGTGGCTGGTCATATACTGCCGACGCCGAGGATTGCGGGGCCTACCTCGGTCCAGGTGTTTGAGGCCTACTATGCCTCCTCCTCCTCCCACCCCTCCTCCACCTCCTCCTCCGAACGACCATCCGTGGGCATGGCGCCATCAGTCGGTAGCTCTAGGCACAGCAGCAGTGCCGTCGCTAAGCGACAGCAGGCGGTGCTCAAACTGCTGAGCCTAGGCGATAAAAGGCACACCGCCCAAGAACTATTACAGGGCATCACGGCGCAGACTGATCTGTGGCTGGCACCGCTGAACCTGAAGCCAGGCATGGTTGTGTGTGACAACGGCCGTAACCTGGTGGCGGCTCTGCAACTCGGCAGACTGACACATGTGCCATGCCTGGCCCATGTGTTAAATCTGATAGTTCAGCGTTTCCTCAAGACATACCCCAATCTGTCTGATTTGCTCACGAAGGTGCGCCGCATCTGTGCGCATTTCAGGAAGTCCAGCACAGATGCTGCCACTCTCAGGGCAGCGCAGCGCCACCTCCAACTGCCCGCTCACCGACTGTTGTGCGACGTGCCCACGAGGTGGAATTCAACACTGACCATGTTATCCAGAGTTTACCAGCAGCGCCGAGCGATTGTAGACTGCCAGATGTCAACTTCCACCAGAACTGGTAGTCAGGTCAGTCAGCTTCCTCAAGTCTACAATGAGGAGTGGACGTGGATGTCTGATATCTGTCAGGTGCTGAGTAACTTTGAGGAGTCAACACAGATGGTCAGTGGCGATGCCGCCATCATCAGCCTCACCATCCCGCTGCTTGGCCTGTTGAAAAACTCTCTGGTCAGCATGAAGTCGGAAGCTTTGCGCTCCTCACAAGAGACGGGGGAAGAAGATTCCCTTGTTGATAGCCAAAGCACCCTTAGGTCTGTTTCTCAGCGCATATCGGAGGAGGTGGAGGAGGAGGAGAATGTTGGCGAGACACAAGAGGGGACCATTGTTGAGTCCTTCACTGTTGAGCGTGTATGGGCAGAAGAAGAGGAATTGGAGGAGTTGGAGGAGGAGGAAATGGACAGTCAGGCCAGTGAGGGGAGCGAATTCTTACGTGTTGGTACTCTGGCGCATATGGCAGATTTCATGCTAGGCTGCCTATCCCGTGACCCTCGCGTTCAAAGAATTTATTCCAGCACCGATTACTGGGTGTTCACTCTCCTGGACCCACGGTACAAGCAAAATCTTTCCACTCTCATCCCTGGAGAGGAAAGGAGTGTGAGAATGCATGAATACCAGCAGGCCCTGGTGCACAAGCTGAAACAGTATTTCCCTTCTGACAGCGCTAGCGGCAGAGTGCGTAGTTCTGCGGGACAAGTAGCGAGGGAGAGTAGGCGAGCAGGCAGCTTGTCCAGCACTGGCAAGGGTACGCTTTACAAGGCTTTTGCCAGCTTTATGTCACCCCAGCAAGACACTGTCACCTGTCCCCAGTCTCGGCAGAGTAGGGCTGATCTTTACAGAAAGATGGTGAGGGAGTACGTAGCTGACCATACCATCGTCCTAAATGATCACACGGCTCCCTACAACTACTGGGTTTCAAAGCTGGACATGTGGCACGAACTGGCGCTGTACGCCTTGGAGGTTCTTGCCTGCCCTGCCGCTAGCGTCTTGTCCGAGCGGGTTTTCAGTGCAGCTGGTGGCATCATCACCGATAAGCGTACACGCCTGTCGACTGACAGCGCTGACAGGCTGACGCTTATCAAGATGAATAAAGCATGGAATTCTCCTAATTTCCAATCTCCAGCAGGTGAAGGAAGCTCAACCTGAATAATTTATCCACTCCTCCTCCTCCTCCTCATTTTCCTCCTTCTCCTGCTCTTTGTACAGTAAAGCAGAGGAAACTGGCTATTTTTTGACAGGGCCCACTGGCTCTACCTATAGTACTTTATGCATTTAATTTTTCTGGAGGGCCACCGACCCGGTCCTCTGTTTTAAACAATTTTTGGGAGTGCCACATACAGGCACTCAATCTATTCAATTTTTCTGGAGCTCCACCTACCTGCTCCTCTGGTTTGAAAACTTTTTTGGACTGCCACATACAGGCACTCAATCTATTCAATTTTTCTGGAGGGCCACCTACCTGCTCCTCTGGTTTAAAAACTTTTTTGGACTGCCACATACAGGCACTCAATCTATTCCATTTTTCTGGAGGGCCACCTACCTGCTCCTCTGGTTTAAAAACTTTTTTGGACTGCCACATACAGGCACTCAATCTATTCCATTTTTCTGGAGGGCCACCTACCTGCTCCTCTGGTTTGAAAAATTTTTTGGACTGCCACATACAGGCACTATCCAAATTGAATTGTCTCCATAGCAGCCTCCACACGTTGTCTCCATTGCTACCTCCAAAAGTCGTCCATATAGCTGCCTCCATACATCGTCCCTTTATCAAACGAGGTTTGTCAGGCCGAAATTTGGGTTGTTTTCATGGATTCCACATCAAAGTTGTTAACTTTGTCGCCACCCTGCTGTGTTATCCACAAAATACACTGGCAAACTTTTACCATTTACGGATATTATTTCAGCGCTTCTTGCGCATCTGTTTACATTCCCCTCACCCGCCATATCCCAAACTTATAAGAACGCTACTACACTTGATCTTATACAAAAGGTTCTTAGAAGTGCTGTTTGGGGAGTAGCCTAGAGACAGGGGCTTGGATTGGCGAAAGCTCGCCTGGCAGCGGAGCGGCAGCTCCATGCCAAGAACCAACTAACATAGTTTTAACTGCAGCACCTTTAATCTACTACTAGTTCACTGCCTCCATACATGCCCGCCTTATCAAACGTGCTGTGTCAGGCAGAATTTTGGGTTGTTTTCATGGCTTCCACAACAAACTTGTTAACTTTGTCGCCACCCTGCTGTGTAAACCACAAAATATACTGGCAAACTTTTACCATTTACGGATATTATTTCAGCGCTTCTTGCGCATCTGTTTACATTCCCCTCACCCGCCATATCCTAAACTTATAAGAACGCTACTACACTTGATCTTATACAAAAGGTTCTTAGAAGTGCTGTTTGGGGAGTAGCCTAGAGACAGGGGCTTGGATTGGCGAAAGCTCGCCTGGCAGCGGAGCGGCAGCTCCATGCCAAGAACCAACTAACATAGTTTTAACTGCACTGGCACTGGCAAACTTTTACCATTTACGGATATTATTTCAGCGCTTCTTGCGCATCTGTTTACATTCCCCTCACCCGCCATATCCCAAACTTATAAGAACGCTACTACACTTGATCTTATACAAAAGGTTCTTAGAAGTGCTGTTTGGGGAGTAGCCTAGAGACAGGGGCTTGGATTGGCGAATGCTCGCCTGGCAGCGGAGCGGCAGCTCCATGCCAAGAACCAACTAACATAGTTTTAACTGCAGCACCTTTAATCTACTATTAGTTCACTGCCTCCATACATGCCCGCCTTATCAAATGTGCTGTGTCAGGCAGAATTTTGGGTTGTTTTCATGGCTTCCACAACAAACTTGTTAACTTTGTCGCCACCCTGCTGTGTAAACCACAAAATATACTGGCAAACTTTTACCATTTACGGATATTATTTCAGCGCTTCTTGCGCATCTGTTTACATTCCCCTCACCCGCCATATCCTAAACTTATAAGAACGCTACTACAAAAATAGCGGCTTACGCCGACGATCTGCTTTTCTTCATAACTAACCCACAGGTTTCCCTCCCTAACCTAATGAAGGAAATACAAGTATTTGCCCAATTGTCCAACTTCCGCATTAACTGGTCCAAATCTGAGGCCCTCAATGTCTCCCTCCCAGAGGTCCTGGTCGAGACACTGCGAGGATCCTTTAATTTTAGGTGGGCTCCGCAAAGCATTACCTACCTGGGGACTCAATTGTCAGCCGATTTATCTAAGCTTTACACGCTTAACTTTCTACCCATTCTTAAGAAAATACAAGAGGACTGCTCCAGGTGGACCAAAGGGATTTTTTCATGGTTTGGCAGATGTGCCATACTTAAAATGAATATACTACCGCGTCTTCTTTATCTATTTCAAGCACTACCCATCAAATTGCCAAAGGCCTACTTCCGTTCCCTGAATACCATTCAACATAAATTCATTTGGGCGGGTAAGCCCGCTAGGATTCAGCGCACCACATTATATCGCCCAAAGATTGCAGGGGGGATTGGGTTGCCGGACTTCAAGGGTTATCATTCGGCCGCCCATATGGCCAGAGTCCTTGATTGGTGTTGTAATGCTGACCTGAAACCTTGGGTGCGACTGGAGCAGTCCTACACGACAACCCCACTGCAGGTGATACCTTGGCTGTCTTTAGAAAGGAACGCAGTTCTAAAGTCACACCCAACGATTGGCCCTACTCTCTCTCATTGCCAGTTAGAGATCGTTAGGGAAAGACTACTGCCCAAACACTCCCCACTGACACCAGTGTTGGGCCACCCTGATTTTAGTCCGGGTTGTGACGACCCCGTATTTAACCAATGGAGACGGGCGGGTAAATTTAGGGCTAAGCACGTCAGCAAAGACTCAGCCTGGTTAACTACTCAGCAGCTCATGGAAATCACAGACCCATGCCCATTGGGGGCATGGAGGGCTCAGCAATTAAGACACTACTTGATTTCTCTTCCTCCTTGCTCTCAATTTTCTAAAAACCAAACCTCATTCGAAAGCCTTTGTTCCAGCAATGGGAATGTAAGACATACGCTCTCCTCCTCCTATTCATGCCTTCTGGCCGTACCGGACGACCCTGGCCCCCATTTTTTAAGGCAATGGGAAACAGACTTACATATCACACTTACACCTGAGCAGAAGGAGCGCATCTTCGAACTTTGCCATTGCGCCTCAATCAGTTCGAGATACCAGGAAGCGGGGTATAAAATCATGGCTAGGTGGTATAGGGTACCTACTCGAATGCACACGATCTTCCCGCTGGTGCCCCCCACATGCTGGAGATGTGGAGATGAGGAGGGATCCTTCCTCCATGTGTTCTGGTCTTGTCGGGTCCTTGCCCCATTTTGGCAAAGCTTGCAACACTACATTTCCTTGATCTGTGGAGACTCTGTGGGTCTGGACCCTCCTCTCCTGCTGCTCCATCATTGTGATGTTTCAGCGCAAACATACAAGAAATCAATATTGCGCTTCCTAATAATGGCTGCCCGTTCTTGCATCCCAGCACTATGGAAGCAAACCAATCCTCCAACACTGACTATGTGGGTTAACAAAGTAAATGACATCATGCGTATGGAAGACCTTACGTCTTCCTTACACGGCACTCGTGCGAAATTTAGCAAAACCTGGCAACCATGGATCCTCTTTCAGCAATCGACTGAGTACAGACTACTCTTATAAAGATCCGAGGCGATCCCACTCTCCGGACTGCTCCGGTTGTCCTCCTGCCATCCGGCCTAGGCGCCTCCCACTATCCTCTTGCTCGCCTACTTGACTACCCCCTTTAACCCTATCCTGTTCCCTTACTCCCCTTACCCTATTACTCTCTATCACCCCCCCCCCTATATCTCTTTAGGGAGTTCCTTATGGGCACTTAATTGGGTCTAAGGTCTCCCTAGTGGTTTTTGGTTGTTGTTTTCTAAAATTATACAAAAATGGTGAGAGTGTGGAGGGAGCGGGGGCGTATACATGAAGAAGTGCAACAAGAATTACATACTAGTATATTTTGTCATTTATTACGAATTATGTTTGACTGTATGTACTCAATGTTACAAGGACTGCGCTCCTGCTCTTTATTTGTACTCTTACTGCCAATAAAAACAAATTTAAAAAAAAAAGAACGCTACTACACTTGATCTTATACAAAAGGTTCTTAGAAGTGCTGTTTGGGGAGTAGCCTAGAGACAGGGGCTTGGATTGGCGAAAGCTCGCCTGGCAGCGGAGCGGCAGCTCCATGCCAAGAACCAACTAACATAGTTTTAACTGCAGCACCTTTAATCTACTACTAGTTCACTGCCTCCATACATGCCCGCCTTATCAAACGTGCTGTGTCAGGCAGAATTTTGGGTTCTTTTCATGGCTTCCACAACAAACTTGTTAACTTTGTCGCCACCCTGCTGTGTAATCCACAAAATATACTGGCAAACTTTTACCATTTACGGATATTATTTCAGCGCTTCTTGCGCATCTGTTTACATCCCCCTCACCCGCCATATCCCAAACTTATAAGAACGCTACTACACTTAACTTGGTGCAGGCTGGGACCGAGTCTGACCCTGGGGCTGGTCATATACTGCCGACGCAGAGGATTGCGGGGCCTACCTCGGTCCAGGTCTCAAAGGCCTACTATACCTCCAAATCCTCCCACCCCTCCTCCACCTCCTCCTCCTCCGAATTACCATCCATGGGCATGGCGCCATCAGTCGGTAGCTCTAGGCACAGCAGCAGTGCCGTCGCTAAGCGACAGCAGGCGGTGCTCAAACTGCTGAGCCTAGGTGATAAAAGGCACACCGCCCAAGAGCTATTGCAGGGCATTCCACATCAAACTTGTTAACTTTGTCGCCACCCTGCTGTGTAAGCCACAAAATATACTGGAAAACTTTTTTCATTTACGGATATTATTTCAGCGCTTCTTGCGCAGATGTTTACATTCCCCTCACCCGCCATATCCCAAACTTATAAGAACGCTACTACACTTGATCTTATCCGAAAGGTTCTTAGAAGTGCTGTTTGGGGAATAGCCTAGAGACAGGGGCTTGGATTGGCGAAAGCTCGCCTGGCAGCGGAGCGCCAGCTCCATGCCAAGAAACAACTAACATAGTTTTAACTGCAGCACCTTTAATCTACTACTAGTTCACTGCCTCCATACATCGTCCCCTTATCAAACGAGCTGTGTCAGGCAGAATTTTGGATTGTTTTCATGGCTTCCATGTTAACTTTGTCGCCACCCTGCTGTGTAATCCACAAAATATACTGGCAAACTTTTATCATGTACCGATATTATTTGAGTGCTTCTTGCTCACCTCCTTTGGTTCCTCTCTGCTACCCATTGGTTTGAAGCCTGAGTCCATTTAGGGTATGTCGCCATGCCACTCTCTAGCCTTCCGCTGCTGCCGCTGCCTCTGCATGCCGTCCCCTATAGTGTCAGGGTCAATTATTGGATGTTTTAGATGCTATCTAGCTTCATTCTGTCACTCTGTCATGGCCATGCTGTTGCCCATAATTTTGGCATAATGGTGCATTTAAGCAGCCTCAGAGGCATCCATGCATGCTGCCCCTGCTGTTTCCTGTCCATTTCCGTGGTGTTTCCATCCTTTTCTGAGGTTCCCAGGTGTTTGGCCAAGCTTCCCTGTGCAGAGCCTTGGTCCCCTTGAAAAATGCTCGAGTCTCCCATTGACTTCAATGGGGCTCGTTACTCGAAACGAGCACTCGAGCATCGGGAAAAGTTCGTCTCGAATAACGAGTACCCGAGCATTTTAGTGCTCGCTCATCTCTAATTATGACTGAATTACAAAATATACTTTTGTGAGAAGTGGTCTAAGAGGTGAGTAGCAATTTGCATATGCATGTTGGGAGAAAGACTATTCTACACTACACATTTATACAATAAAGGAATGATAAAATCTTAATTAAAGGAAACTTGGCAGCAGAAATGGACACAGGAAACCACTAATATAATGCTTAAAAGTAGCTCAGAACCTTCTAAATCATGTTTATTTCATGGCTAAGTGTGGTAAAAAACTCAACTTTAAAGCAACATGTAAACTGGTTGTATTAAGTCAAGGAGGTGGAGAGATCAGCAGTGAAGTCAAGCTCTCCATTCCTCAGAACAACCCCTCTGTGGTGATTGATGGCCCTGTTTTAAGGAACATTGCTTATTGTCTCTCAGAAGTCTGATGTTGATGTCAATCATAGCAGTGAGGATGTTCTGAGGTGAGGAGAGCTTGACTTCAGCGCTTAAGTCTCCACCTGCTTGACTTTATACAAAACATTTACATATGACTTCAAAGCTGATTTTCTAGATGATGCCACCGCACTGGGCCATGAAAGACACATGATCTGGAACTTGTTGAGATACTTGACAGTATATTTGTAAAGGAATTTGGTATCTTCTGACAGATTTCCTTTAAGTCAAATTATGGGAAGTAATCATATAATATATTCTGTTTAATCACCATAGTCCCACAAAAGTAGAGGACACGCACATCCATAGTGGTTGGTAATGCTTAGTTTTATTACCACATAAAGCAGTGATGGCGAACCTTTTAGAGATCGAGTGCCCAAAATGAGACCTAAAACACACAAGCTTTTCCCAAAGTGCCAACACGGCAAATTAGGCAGTAACAAACTTATTGCTACCAGAATCTTTGAGCTCCAATCCGACCCTGTCCACACCTCCTCACTCTTCAGACAGGACCAAGCAGCACAGGATGGGTCACTACTTGGACTGCCTGAGACTGCAGGAAGGTGTCATGTCAGGCAAACTCTGTGCCTGGGAGACAGCCCGAGTGCCCACAGAGAGGTCTCCGAGTGCCATCTCTGGCACCAGTGCCATAGGTTCGCCGCCACTGACATAAAGTATATTCTAAATAAAGATATAACTTTTGGCAGCCATCAAACTTGTAACAATGATGTTCTTCAGAGATCTGGTGTTGCCACCAACTATGACATCTGATGGTGAGAAGTAAAAGCAGTACAGTCTTGGTTCTCCCACATCTCATAATTTTTTTCTAATTACAAATTAAATTACAATAATTTCCCCATCTCAATCATTGCCGAAGATCGTGTGGCGCTCTTTGGGACATAAAAGGTTACAAATGATTTATCTGCCATGTTCATTTCCATTCCACAAACAGCAAACACACAGCAATGTTGTTTTCTCTGCTGTTTGAATAAGGTAACAGGATGTGGTGACTGCGATTCCAAAAATCTTTTATCAACAGGGAAAAAAGCTGGCGTTATTATCACCACAAAAAATGCCAGCTTTTCTCAAAAGGCATTATTAAGCTAAGCACAAAAAGAAAGCGCAGCAACAGTAGTAATCAAATCACAATCGAAATAGAAAAGGACTCCGACTGTTCGGTAAGCAGCAAGAGACCTCCCTATGTATCAGCTTTCTTTTAATGCGGTAAAGCGCGATAAACCTTAATGGCTGTTTGATTTTATGCAGTAGGAAGTCTAACTGATTGCAACGCTACCTCTAGGGATATGGCAATACTTCTATTTGCCTGATTAAGCCATTGAATTAAATATCACAATTTTAAGGAAACATGGATTTAAGGATTTTTTTTAAGGTTTAGTTGTGTGTTAATTTAAGGCTGAATATCCCTTCCTAAAGTCTAATTTGGCTTTTATATTAACCTCAGCTGTCAGGCTTCGGTGGAAATAATGGACTCTGACAGATCTAGTGCAAAGGAGAAAATATGAGAAGAAATAACACTGTTTTCTCTGACTGTGATAAAACGCTCATAACAAGCACCTGTGAGCTACACTATTTCCATATAAATGTGAAATTTGACATTCTGCAGGGGTCAATAGCAAAATCAATCAATTTGAATTCTAACTGGGCAGCGGCCTTGATTTGAGGAAAAACCACCGTAAAAAAATAATTTCCTTTTGAAATCTTTTGTGTTTGTGATGTGGTCCTTCTTTGTTTCCTTATACTTCTTATTGATTCACTTCATTGAGCGGCAAAAACTTTACCTTTGAAGTCCAAGGCTTGACATGAGTATACAAGCTTAAATAGAAAGAAACCCCAGAAGCTGCTGTTAGGAATAGATTTTGGAATTACAGAGAGGTCATCACCTTATAGTGTATTTACAGTTTATTGATCCCACCTATATTTATACACAACTTTCACATTAGAAAACTTTAGGAAGGATAACTATATATGAGCCATGCCTAATGTATGTTTGTAACTTTGTCACTTTCTTTTTGTATAAATTTAGACATTTTTTGCTAAATCACACATGATGAGTTTAGGGATTGTCAACTCCCCAGGCTTAGCAAGCTCTTTTTTCCAAAGAATTACCGTATATACTCGAGTATAAGCCGACCTGAGTATAAGCCGAGACCCCTAATTCAACACAAAAAACTGGGAAAACCTATTGACTCGAGTATAAGCCGAGGGTGGGAAATGCATTGGTTACAGCCTCCCAGTATATAGTCTGCCAGCCCCTGTAGCATACAGCCTACCCAACCCCTGTAGCATACAGCCTACCCAGCCCCTGTAGAAGGAAAAAAAATAACACTGTACTCATCTTTCCGACGTCCCCCATAGGTCCTCTTCTGTCTCAGACTGTCTCAGACAGAAGAGGACCTATGGGTGACGTCAGAAAGGTGAGTTTTGTCTTTATGTTTTTAGTTGACTCGAGTATAAGCTGAGTTAGGGTTTTTGAGCACAAATTTTGTGCTGAAAAACTAGGCTTATACTCGAGTATATAAGGTATAACATTAGGAGAGGTGTAGAAATGCAATTTTTTTGTAGTGTAGCTCTGCAGTCCACGGCTCAACATATCTTTTGGATTTTTCTATTTACAAAACTAAATGAGGGCTTGTGATCTGTGAGACAAATTTTACTTTCTAGCGGCACCATTTAATATTATGTGCCAAGTACTGGGAAGATAAAAAAAAAATTAAATTGGCAAAAAAACACAATTGCACCACAATGGAGTTTGTTTTTACGGCTGTCAATGTGCAGTCCAGATCAACAACACCCCCCCCCCCCCCTTTAATACCTTTAAAAAAAATTAAAAATCCTTGCATTAAAAAAACTCCTTGCTTCACCATATCCTGACAACGTAGGGAGCTGGGTACGGAGTCATTATATGAGGTATGAGAAGATGGTATCAATGAGAAAATCCTAACAATTGGCCTTTTGATCACTTTTTATTCAAATTTTTATTAGAGACAAAATGACGAAAAAGTGTAAATTTTATATAATTCCCTGAAATGTAATCATGTTTTTGCAGGGACTCTTTGCATTACATATCATTATGTCTTGTCCTCTGTATTGTAGTCTGTTTATGATTCACAGACTGAGCATGTAAAATTAGGAGGTGTGCTTTGGGTCTTTGGGGCATATTTATCAGGACCTCTGCGCACCGTCAGTGGCCCTGAAATAATCGCAAATGCTAGTTTATTGCTAGCTATTGCGATTATTTTCCCCAATCCGCCACCTTCACGCCAGTGGGGCGTGAAGGGGGGGCGCAGCCGGCCGAGCGGGGGGCGCGGCCGGATGGGAATGGGCCTGCGCGGGGCCTGCCTGGCGTAGGATAAACGCTGCGCTCCGGCAGCCGGATACATCAAGAGGCAGAAGCCTCTTGATGTATCAGGCTGCGAATTTGCAGTGGCGGGGCGATCATACGCTGGCGCACGAGCGCCAGCGTATGATAAATATCCCCCTTTGTCTTGTTATAGGATGAAATTGGCTCCAATCAAGCGCTGTCCACAGGGTATGGCATGGCGTTACAAAATACAGTGATGGCCTTCCTTATGCAAAATCCCTTTGACCTTGTACAAAGCTCCCACTTTACCAGCATCAAAGCAACCCCAGACCATCACATGACCTCCAACATACTTGTCTGATGGCATCTTCCAGCATCTTTTCAGTTGTTCTGCATCTCACAAATGTTCTTCTGTGTGATCCAAACACCTCAAACTTAGATTTGACTGTCCATAACACTTTTTTTCCAATCTTCTTCTGTCCAATGTCTGTGTCTTTTGCCCATGTTAATCTTTTCCTTTTATTAGCCAGTCCCAGATATGTTTTTTCTTTGCCACTCTTCCCTGAAGACCAGCATCCTGGAGTCACCTCTTCACTGTAGAGGTTGATGCTGGCATTTGGCAGGTGTTTAATGAATCTGCCAGTTAAGGACCTGTGAGATGCGAGTTTTATACTTGTCTTATTGCTCAGTTATGCAGCGGGTACTCCCGATTCTCTTTCTACTCTGGTTAGAGCCTGTTTGTGCTCTCCTCTGAAGGGAATAGTACACACCGTTGTAGGAAATCTTCAGTTTCTTAGGAATTTGTTGCATGAAATGAGCTTTATTTCCAAGAATAAGAATAAACTGAGTTTCACATGAATGTTCATTTTTTCCAGCAAATGTGAGCGTTTCATAGAACAACCAAATGTGATGCTCCAGATTCTCAAACAATTCAAAAAAAGGTCCATTTTATAGCTTCTCTAATCAGCCAAACTGTTTTCAGCTGTGCTAGCATACTTGAACAATAGGTCTCCAGGGTTTTCTAAACATCCATTAGCCTTCTTACACAGTTAGCAAACCCAATGTACCATTAAATACCTATATACACCTTGAACACATTTATATGCATTTACTTAAATATGCATGTATGTGTATGAATATACACATATACATGTCAAAATTTTATATTACTAAATATAATACATTTCATATACGTACAAGTGCTGCTGCTAAGAGGATGCCAAGGAGGCAATATCTTTTTCAATACACTGGATTGGGGCTTGAGCTGCTGCAGACATCTTCCTCCCCCTGTCACGACAGGTAAAAGGCAATGTCTGCCTGCAGGGACAGTGGTCTCAGGCAAAGAAAGATTCACCTGGCTGCCGACTGGCTTCTGACCCAGAAGGAGAAATTAGGGGGAAAACCCCCTAAAGCCAGCCCTGACATGAGTGGCAGGGGCTCTTAGGGAAGGGATTGCTGGTGGAAGGAGCTTCTTTTTGCAAATGGAAAGCTTATAGGAGAGGATCCTCTTACACAGTGGATATCAGGACTGCAACTCGGGCCCCATCTAGAGGCCATACCAAGATAGTCTCACCATTCCCGCCCTTATGGTAGTTCTGTACAGTGGGGATAATTGTTTATATATTTTGATAGATCCTACATTTTGGCACAAAGGGATATTTTGATAGATCAGACTTTTTGGCACTTAGGGATGTTATGATTTTATTTATGTATTCTATATGCGTTCTAGGTCAAATTTTTAATTTTTAACTTTAAGTCAGTTTTTTTCACATTTAAAAAAAAATGTTACTATTATTTCAGGCTCCTATTTTACTTGAACCCCAAGAGGTCTGATCATTCATACAATATATTACAATACACAACTGCAGCAGTTACTGGCAGATAATACAGCTGACACCTGCTGTGTATGAAGAGGACTGGCCAGTCATGAAAGGGTTAATAAGGATTTTCCAGGAAACAAGAACGAAAACCTACTAAAAGGAGAGGCGGTTCCCAGGTTACGTATAGGATAGGTTCTTTAGGTTTGTTTTTAAGTTGAATTTGTATGAAAGTCTAAACAGGTATATTTTGTATGTGTAACTCCAGAAAAATTATTTTTTGGTCTCTGTGACAATTGGATTTTGAAAATGTTGGTATGTTAAGGGAAAAAGATTTAACAATAAAGCTTCATTGAAGTCACTTTATAGTAGATCATAGCAGCCTGGAACTAAAGTTCAGTAAATTACTAACATCCAGAGGGCTTCACCAGACAGAGGTCATGGTCCTTTTGTAACTATGAATCATCCAAGCCAGGAACACTTATTAGTAAAGGGGTTATAGCAGATAACTGTGTGATTCTCACACCAAATAGTGTCCCCTCAATGCATCTACATAAAATATACCTGAAATATGGTACCTCACTTGCACCAGCTCCTTTACTGACAATCTCTCCGCTATCTAATATAACACAGTGATCAGGTCATTCATTAGTAAAGTGTAAAGCCAAAACATGTTGATTTTCTTGTGGTGTTCAAGTTTTAACTCTTGCTGAATATGCTGCAGTAAAGGTGGATATTACTGGAAACTCACGTTTTGAATGCTAGAGCTTTTTGTAAGTTTGTTTCTCTCGCTACAAACTAACTAATCTAACTATAGCCAGATTCCCTTCAACATTCATATATTTTTCACAAGTATTTGGTTCTTTATTGCTCTCATTGAGAAACCTGAAAATACATTATTTGAAAGTGATTTTTCAATACATGTGAACCTAATAATATTTAGCAGAATGTACAAATAGATCAAGGCATAGATGAAACAGATCACTCATTAAAAAATCATATCCATTGCATTCAATTTTAATTACTTTGTATATTCGAGTATAAGCCAGGTTTTTCAGCACAAAAATGTGCTGGAAAACTAAACTCGGCTTAAAAATAAAATCAATGTTCATCTTTCCAATGACCCCCGCAGGTCCTCTTCTTGCTTCCTGTCAGCGACTAGCAGCATCACGAGGGGCCTGTCACTCCCAATGCACACACTAGCCAGCAAACGGCTGATGTCATTGTGTGCGCAGCGGAACTACGCAACGACCTACTGCCGACCACAGACAGGATGCAAGAAGAGGACGTGCGGAGGACCATATACTGCAGGAATTGTGATCCAGTAAAGTGGCGCACTCAAAATAGGATTAAAAATTGGAATTTAATAAGTCTAAAAGCACAACGCGTTTCGGGATTGGAATAACCCCTTTATCAAGTGACAAAGACTGAGATAGATGATGATACAAAGATATAAGTGAGGGAGGGTGGTAAAAGATATAAAAGAACACATTCAATTTTGTAGTTTCTGAAAAATAGGTTTCTTAAGTACATTGTTCATGATATCCAGATCAGATAGGAAGTGACCGGAAGATGTTCAAAAATGTCCGGAAATGAATATATATATATGGGTATACAGGTATATACATATAAAAAAGAAGAATAATAAGCATCAAGGGTCAGAACAAGTGTGCATAAGTACATTAAATGGAGTAAATAAATGAATACATAGATGAATCGAAGTACAAAAATACATACATAAATAAATAAATATAAAAATAATTCATTAATTGGTTATATACATAAATTAAATCGAATTAGATAATTTTCTAAAAAAATAGAGTTGGTTAAAAACTTGAGAGTGCATAAATAGATTAGGTATTGGATCGTCGGGTTGGAGGGGAATAGCCTGCTTGGGGAGATGGTAGATAGGCTCACCTGTAGTGGAGGACGGACGCTGATGCTCCGGTCTCTTGAGAGATGTGGCGGGATGTGTCGGCATATATCTGTTAAAGACGGGGAGCGGCTCGCGCCACAATTTTGGTGCGCGTGCGCACAAATATTTTGTGCGCACGCGCAGAACAACTCGGTATCCAACAAAATGTCTGCCGGGGAAGTGGCGACCGGCGGTTATGCGCAAGCGTGTGGGAGATCCTGCGGTGCTAGAATGTAACTCTTTAGAAATATAGTAGTAATGCTAATTGATGAATCTTTTTAGAAATGTAGTAGAATCTAAAAAGATTCATCAATTAGCATTACTACTATATTTCTAAAGAGTTACATTCTAGCACCACAGGATCTCCCACATGCTTGCGCATAACCGCCGGTCGCCACTTCCCCGGCAGACATTTTGTTGGATACCGAGTTGTTCTGCGCGTGCGCACAAAATATTTGTGTGCACGCGCACCAAAATTGTGGCGCGAGCCGCTCCCCGTCTTTAACAGATATATGCCGACACATCCCGCCACATCTCTCAAGAGACCGGAGCATCAGCGTCCGTCCTCCACTACAGGTGAGCCTATCTACCATCTCCCCAAGCAGGCTATTCCCCTCCAACCCGACGATCCAATAACTAATCTATTTATGCACTCTCAAGTTTTTAACCAACTCTATTTTTTTAGAAAATTATCTAATTCGATTTAATTTATGTATATAACCAATTAATGAATTATTTTTATATTTATTTATTTATGTATGTATTTTTGTACTTCGATTCATCTATGTATTCATTTATTTACTCCATTTAATGTACTTATGCACACTTGTTCTTACCCTTGATGCTTATTATTCTTCTTTTTTATATGTATATACCTGTATACCCATATATATATATTCATTTCCGGACATTTTTGAACATCTTCCGGTCACTTCCTATCTGATCTGGATATCATGAACAATGTACTTAAGAAACCTATTTTTCAGAAACTACAAAATTGAATGTGTTCTTTTATATCTTTTACCACCCTCCCTCACTTATATCTTTGTATCATCATCTATCTCAGTCTTTGTCACTTGATAAAGGGGTTATTCCAATCCCGAAACGCGTTGTGCTTTTAGACTTATTAAATTCCAATTTTTAATCCTATTTTGAGTGCGCCACTTTACTGGATCACAATTCCAAAACCACTGTCAAGATTATCCTGAGTGGTGCGGCCACACCACACAGGAGCTCATCCACAAGGAGGCGGCACCAGGAACATTTATGACTAACGTCATTTCGTAGTGTTGTGCCTATTCTAGCACAACAACACAGGGTGAGCGTAATATCTACCCCTATCCTATCTTCACTCCTAAAGGTGTGACACTATTAGCGCTTCTTCTCTTCCTGTCCTCTCTTGCCATACTTCTCTCATATACTGCAGGAGGCAGACTATATACTGGGGGCGGGCTGGTTATATACTGGGGTAGGAGGCATGCTATATACTGGGGGCTGGCTATATACTGGGGTAGGAGGCATGCTATATATTGGGGGCTAGCTGACTAGCTTTATACTGGTGGCAGGAGGCAGGCCAGGTGTCAGCACTGGGCATACCTGGGCAAGTGTCAAGACCCAAAGCTGCTAGGGGGCCCACATAAGGCTGTACATAAGGAATCCATTGGGGTGAGGGGGGCTGTATCTAATCAATCCATAGGGGGTGAGGGGGGCTTTATATAAAATAACCATGAGGGGGTTGTTAGGAATGATAAACTAGGAAATATTTTAGGGAAAAGGAGACTTTGTTTCTGAATTTTTTATGGAGGGAGGCTATTTACTGGAGGATTGCTGACTGTATACTGGGGACAGGATGCAGGCTATATACTGGGGCAGTAGGTAACCTATATACTGGGGGGTAGAGGTAGACTATACACTAGGGACTGGCTGGTTATGTACTAGGGGCAGGCTATATACTTCGGCAGGAGGCATGATATATACTGGGGGCTGGCTGACTAGCTATATACTTCGGGCAGAAGGCAGGCTTTATGATGGTGACAGAAGGCAGGCTATATATAGGGGGACGGGAGGCAGGCTATATACTGGGGGCAGGGGTATGACATCTATATACTGGGGGCAGGGGGCTTGCAGGTTATATTTGGGGAGGCAGGAGGCTGGAGAACTATTACCTGGTAACTGGTTTAGCTAATGGGAAGGCTGGAGACTAGGATTAGGGTATGATTTATGCTTAGTTTGTGAATGGGTAAATGAAAGATTAAGTGAGCTAAATAAATGAACCCCTTGCAGTCTTACCCAAGTCACATTATGGAGCAACATACATGACAATGTACATGAAACAAAGACGACTGCTGCATTCAGTCCATAAAGATGCTTTTTACAATATAGTTCTGCTTAATCTCAGGTTAAGAATATGACAGTTTCCTTTTTGTCTGCTGAGTTCTTTTTAATATTCACCTCGGGGATGCTGGTTCAGGTAGGGAATAATATTAAGTGTAGCAGAGAGGCAGCATGATGAGAAATCTTATAATTAATAGATTTCTATCAGAAAAACTTTATTTTCAATATAATATTTACAACGCACACATCTATTTGCAGCAACTTGGCAAATAGCTCTGTCTCCTGTAAGATGCATGACTCCAATTTCGCTTCATTTTATTGTAGCAGGTTCAGCACACCATTTATTTTTATGCCTATAATGGCATGTTTTTAAATGTCTCCGTAATGATTTACAGCAATATGAAAACCTTGTGTGCCTCTACACATACTGAGATTTCACATCTATTCATCTACAAGACTGAGCACACAACTAAGTAAAGTCTTTTCTTTTGGAATTGATAAATAATAATGAGATCTTAAGTAGGTGATTCATGTATTATTGTTGTTTATTTTATTGTTTTAATGGAAGACACTAGAATATAGTTTTTTCTTTATAACCAAATGTAATTCATATTGTCAAGATGTATGATTTCAGCTCCTTACAGAGCCACATCATGACACGAGGGCCGTTTTCAGATACAGTGGCCCTTAGTTTCAATAATCACTGCACCCAGCAGACAATACTCTGGAATTACTAAGCACTCGTACAGCAGAATTGAAATCTATGCCAGGTCTGCTCTGCATAGGTTATAGTAAATTTGTTACCGCTCACTTTTTTAAAGTGGTATGTGGGTGCAAAAGGCTCAAAAAGACTTGAAATCCATGGCTTGGGCCCAGATGTGTGTCCCAAAAATGGGACTTTTTCTCATATATTCTTAAAAAGTCCTGTGAGAAACACATACTATATGGGAAAAAGCATAAGAGTAACAAGAAAAAGCCAATGTGTAAGGAAAGCAATAAGCGAGAAAGATAAGATGTTTAAGGTTATAAAATGTGAAGGTAGCTATGAGGCGTTACAGGATTATAGAAATCCAGGGAGAGCAAAAATAATCCCAAATTATTTTTCAAGTATATAAATGATAAGAAAATAAAAACGGAGAGTGTGGGTCCTTTTAGGAATAACATGGTGGTCATGGTGGAAGGAGATGAGGAAAGGGCCAATCTACTGAATGTCGCCTTCTCGACTGTCTTTACCCAGGAAAATCCCCTGGTGTTAAAAAAATGAGGAATAATGTAAATTCTCTTTGGAATGTCAACAGTTTAACCCAGGAAGAGGTACGGCACTGCCTCGCAACCACTAAGATAGATAAATCACCGGGGCCAGATGGCATACACCGCCGGGTTCTGCATGAACTATCTACTGTGATAGACAGACCGTTATTTTTAATATTTGAAGATTCACTGAGGACTGGTTATGTTCCACAGGACTGGCATATAGCAAATGTGGTAGCAACGAGCGATCCTGGAAACTACAGACCTGTGAGTCTAACTTCTGTGGTGGGGAAAATATTTGAGGGGTTTGTTAGAGATGCTATCCTGGAGTATCTCACTGTGCATAACCTTATAACTCAGCATCAGCATGGGTTTATGATAGATCGTCCCTGTCAGACTAATCTGATTGGTTTCTAAGAGGAGGTAAGTCCCAGACTGGATCTGGGGGACACTGTGGATGTTGTATATCTGTACTTTTTAAAGGCATTTGACACCGTGCCGGATAAACGATTGGGTTGACGTTACCAGTGGAGTGCCACAGCGGTCAGTATTGGGGCCACTTTTTTAAAATATTTTTATTAATAACCTTGTAGTGGGTTTACACAGTCAAGTTTCAATATTTGCAGATGATACTAAGCTGTGTAAAGTAATAAATACTGAGGTCGATAGTTTAGCATTACAGAGGGATTTGTGGAAGTTTGAGGAGTGGGCAGAAAAATGGTTGATGAGGTCTAATGTAGATAAATGTAAAGGTATGCACTTGGGCCGTGGAAACAAAAAGTATAATTATGTTCTTAACAGTAAATTACTTGGTAAAATTGGAGCTGAAAAGGACTTGGGGGTATTGGTAGCTGGTAAACTTAATTTTAGTGACCAGAGCCAGGCAGCTGCTGCTAAAGCAAATAAAAGTATGGGATGTATCATGAGAGGAATAGATTGTCATGATAAAGACATAGTTTTGTCCTTATACAAATCCCTGGTCAGGCCACACATGGAATATTGTGTACAGTTTTGGGCACCAGTGTATAAAAAGGATATAGTAGAGGTGGAACTGGTGCAGAGGAGAGAAATCAAGATTATTAGGGGAATGGAGGAATTAGAATACAATGACAGATTACAAATTTTGGGATTATTCAGTTTAGTAAAAAGACGACTGAGGGGAGACCTCATTACAATGTACAAATACCTGAACGGACAGTACAAGGATCTCTCCAAAGATCTTTTTATACCAAGGCCTGTGACCAGGACAAGGGGGTATCCCCTACGCCTAGAAAGGTTCTTTACTGTAAGAACAGTGAGACTGGGGAATTCTCTGCCGCATGAGGTTGTTATGGCGGACTCTATGTACATATTCAAGAGAGGCCTGGATGACTTTCCAGGAAAAATATCACGGGTTATGGGGATAAAACATTTATTTAATTCTTAAAGGTTGGATGTGATGTGGCTGGGGAAGAAGGAGCTGCATAAATTCCCCATGTGTTAACAGGGGCACGTAATCTCTGCTCGGACAGTTTCAGGTCGGACAGGCATACCCACCCCTCATATTCCAGCCATTTATCCCACGCTGAAACAGGGGATGGGAGAGCATGCCAAGCCACCCGGAAGCTGCACGAGTGGAGCTTCTATACCCCTGTATTTTTTTATGTGCCCACCTTGCTATTTTTATTACTCTCAGAAAACCCCTTTAACCCCCTTCAAGACTATTTATTTAGTTTTGGTTTTTTACACCCCTCCTTCCAAAAGCTGTATGAATAGGGCTTGCTATCTACGTGACAAATTGTACTTTTCGACAGCATCATTAAATATTCCATGCAATGTACTGGAAATCTGCAGAAAAGAAATCTAAATGAGGTTAAAAAAAACCACTGTTGCTTCCACTGTGTGCTCCAAATGATACATCCCCTTGAATTCTTTAGGTCGGTAAGATCACTGAGATACCAACAATGTTTTATTACATTTTAGTAGATTTTTTAAAAATCTAAATCTTTTGTACACAAAAACTTGCCATATTCTGAGGCCAATAACTTTTTCATATTTCAGTATAGGAACCTGTGTAAGGTGTAATTTTTTGCTAAATTTTCATTTGTGTCAAATTGGTACCTACTGTATATGCCCTTTTGATCACTTTTTATTCAAATGACAAAAAAAATCCACAATTCTGACATTTGGATGTTATTTTTTACAGCAGTGGATAAAACGTGATTCGTCATGATTCGATTCGAATCAAATTTTTTCAAAAAATTTGGCAAGTCGGGTCGAACGAATTTCAAAAAATGTACCCATCTCTAAAAATAATTTTTCCCTAAAACCAAATATTAATAAACAAATAAAATCATAAACCTATTAAATATCACTGTCTTTTCCTACAACACAAATGTCAATAAATCAACATAGCATGCTAAATATACTCACATCCCTAAATTCCTGATTTATCCAAATAAAAATGAATTTGGTCATTTTGTCACTCATAGAAATTAAAAAACATGTGATGAAAATGTTATAGTTCCCAGACTGGTATCAGTGACAAAGTCGGCTTATCCCACAAAAATTAACACTTCGCACAGCTCCATACACAGAGGGGTGCAAAGATTTTGGGTTTTAAAATAAGGAAATACATATTTTTTTAATGGTTTTTACTTTTTTAGGTATTAAAAGACAAGAAAACTATATCAATTTGGTATCTCTGTGATCATACTGACAGCATAAGGAATGGCATGCGTCATTTGGATTTTTTGGTCAATTTTACCACATTACAATTTTTGCAGTTACCCAGCACATTGCATGGAATAATAAATCCCATTACTAGGAAGTACAATTTGTCCTGAAAAATAAAAGCCCCAGAAAAAGAGAAATGTTATGGCATTTGTGTGAAGGGAAGTAAAAAACAGAAAAAATTTGTATATAAAGTAGCTCTACATTTACCGTAGTTTGTATAATTTTAGCAATGCTAAAACAATATCCTTCCTTGCAAGTCCATTCTAATATAATAGTGGATCTATTGTAACCACAAGAGCAGCAATCATTGAAGTGTAGCAGGTGACCCTTTCAGTGAGGCAATACCTAACTATACATACATTTCATATATTATTATCATTAAGTTCCATCAGATATCTACTTATCCTGAAACTTTTAATAAGAAACCAATCTACAGTCTAGGTGCTAAATGAAAAAAGAAGCTTTCATGTCCTGAAAGACATGAAGGAAATAAAAACCTGACAACATACAAAGCCATTTATATCTTATGGAGTCATTAAAGGGAGTTCAGTCCTAATTACGTTAATGTGAGTATTGCAATTAATGTGTAAATTATGCACATCCTCGAAGCCTCACTTTACTAGTATTTATTTATAGAAGATCAAAGAAGGTCAAATCCCAACACAAGAGTCGTTTGTAGTACAGAAAATATTTAATTGGTGGGCTTTGAATTTTTGAACCTTAGACAAGATATATTTCAGGAAGTAATAATAGCTTCTTGTGAAACAGGTTCTTTATATAGAAGTCAATGTCATACATTTGGACATTCTCCACTGCCCTTTCACAAGAAGCAGAAGCATCTAGAAGTGAACTCTATATCCCTTCTCCATTGGGCACCATTGGGAATTTTCAGCTAGTGTAGAGCAAAGGAGAAAAGAAGCACTGTACAAAAAACATAAAATGGAAAAATAATTATTTCAAGATTCTATAATGTGTTTCATCCTATAGTTAAAAGAATTTAAGGGAACATCTCATATTAATATGCAATGTAGCCTGCAGGCAGTAAGTCATACAGCAGAGGGAGCTAAGTAGACTGATGGATGATTTTGTTGGAAAAGTTTCACTGGAACATGTTATTTATACAGGGACTGCGGGTTGAGGAGTCCAGTGGGTGGTCCCACTTCATGACTGACAGCTCTCATTCACATTCAAAGCTGGATATCTAAGTAGAACTTCTTAAAGTACTTTAAAGGTTTGTATAAATAATACTGGCCACAAATTGGACTGCATTAATGTGACAGGTTTGCTTAAAAATGTGGGGCATTTTACATTGTGCATCTTGTTGCATGTTAAAAGGTTTATTTGACAAATAAAAAATAATGATTTTATTTGTATATGAAACACACACTATCAATACACAATTGTAGAAATAATGTAACCGCTCACTCATGGCTGAAGTGAACCAACTATATTCTGCTGGCACCTGCTCTTGGCCAGCAGAATATATATGGCGGCACTCAGTTACCTTAGGACAGCGGCACATGTGGCGTTTTGAACCCGTTTTTGGGCAGTTTTTAAGCAGTCCGCTAAAAAACACATGCGTTTAATGGACTGCTTAAAAACGGCCCAAAAACGGGTTCAAAGCCCCACATGTGCTGCCGGTCTTAGGTGTATGAACACAGTCCAGCATTCATCTCTCCAGGTGGTGCCTCTCCTACTCATTCTGGCCTGCAGTCTAAATCAGGCTCTAATGAGTCATGTGATCTGAACCCAGGACCAAAGCCCGAATGGAGTAGGCGTCCCACAACCAGCCTACCCCTACTCCATAATAAGCAGGCCCAGTATGGACTTTACTAGGTGTCTATGCTATCTAGGCCAACATAGACTAACACTACTCCTGCTTACCACATGTCTGCATTAACCCTTGAGTTACTGCAGAGAAATCCAGGGCTTTTACCACACACCCTTTTGCCTGTATGACAGATAGCGGTTTTCCTAAATGACACCTCTTACTTTCTCATATATCCCAAAGAACAATCCTGTCCAATCGCTTAGGGGTTAAAGAACATACCACCAGGTGATTGAGAAACTTAGATGGGCAATTACTAGTAAAGAAAAGATCAGATCTGAGGCACTCGTATCATCATTTATCCTGCGTTCATCAGTATGTGCTCCGGTGTCAGCAGCACATATCCTGGGTAAAGTGGCAGTACCACAGAAAGTCACACATTTGGACTCCAGAGAACAACTTAATTCTATTTATCTTGGGGGTCGTCTGGGTCAATCCCCTACTGATCATACACTATAAATAGATGGATAATAATAGGTAAAAATGGGACACGGAAAACAATGAGAAGATTACAAATGGAATGCAATGTGTATCTAGTCCTGGAAATGTGAAAAGGTGAACACTATAGTAGAGACAGAGGAGAAGAAATAGCATTGACACTGATCCATGTTCCAGTGAGAACCAGAGACTTTTCGAAACTAGAAAAGAAATGAAGAAGAAGTGAGATGTGTTTATTGTACATGGAAAATGAGTTCCAGGGAGAACATTTTAAGCTGGCAATGAATCAGTGTTGACAGCTGATACTGAGGTTTTGGGACTTCGTGACCTGGTAGGAGAAAATAATAAAGAATACCGATGGTGGGAGACATACATGCAGGACATAAAATAGCAAAGGGGAGACACAGGCTGCTGGTTATTATGTTTTACTTGAGCTCTGCTGCTGATGTGAATGTCTAGCTTTCTACAGATAGCTTGTCAGTTAGCAAGAAAAAGTTATTCGTACAACATAGATTCAAGGCAGGGAAAATAAATGACTGTTTTACTTCATTTTCATCAGGTCCTAATTTTATATACAAACTGCAGAGATGAGCGTTGCTTGAACATTAAGATTACAGGTAACATAAAGACCAGGAGTGTTGTGTTGTACATATACATACACTAGACCAGTGAATTTAAACCAGTGTGCCGCGGCACATGTTCGGGTGTGCCGCGGGGAAAGTTCCCCATACTATGGTGCCCCCTGTGTTTTTTTTCGTGATGTGCAGTCACGGCTTCTTACAATGTAGACTACTAAAACCTAAAGTTTGTTAAAACGTCAGGTATTCTTTAAGCACAATAGATAATGATCTGCTGTGCATTTATACTATATGCATATCGTTTTGGCTTAAGTTGTTCTCATATTTTTTTTAAAATTAACAATTTATCACATGTGTTCAGGACACCTGAGAAGAACCTCTGGTTCAGAAATGGTCAGTCTCAGTGATGTTAGCGTAACGGCATGACGTAGCACGCAGCACGTCACGCTGCACAGCCGCCCTCCACACCTCCCGCTCCCCATGCTGACCTGGCCCTTGGAACCGGTCCGGGAAGGGAAGGGAGGACCCGGGCTCGCCCGTCCCGTCCCGGCCCGCGGCGGTAGCGGTACCGCCGGGCACGCTGCTTTTTTTTTTTTTTTTTTTATGCCCGGCGCTCACTTTTGAAGGAGGCTGGCCGCTTGCGGTGCATCTTTGGCGCTCTGGCGCCGAAACAGCTGGGCGCCTGCACGGCTCCGTGAGCTGAGCTGGAGTTTTTTGGAAGGGCTGAGAAGACGAGCGGGGATTTGACGATTATTGGTGCCGGACGCGCGCTGACCAGGAGGAGGGCGTTCTGGGATCGCTGCCGAGGCGGTGTGGCTGGAGTGCTATCCTTGGTGTCGGCGTGACCGGAGGCAAAGGCTACAAGAAGTTCGTCGTGTTTGGTCCCTGCTCTTCAAGCCTGAGATGATTGCATTTTGAAGCCGTTCGTTTGGATGGGTGAGATGCACCTGGCCTGAGATGTCTGCCGTTCGTAGCTGTTCGTGTGGATGGGTGAGATGTACCTGGCCCTAACCTTCCTCTCCCATGTATTAAGTTGACTGCATATGGCACTAACTTTGACTTTTTTCTAACCAACTTAACAACTGCATGACATCTGCCTGCTATCTGTTTGTTATTTGCCCGCTATACGTCAGCCATTTGCACCCCTTTATCTAACCTGCTTAACTTTGTTAGTAGCAAGCTATATCTCTGCAACTTCTTTCCACGGGGATAATATGCTGTTAAGAACGCAGAAGATAAGTTAATAACCACAACGTGGCATCTGTGTTATACTAACTCTGCACACAAAACTTTCTAACAACTGGACAATCCATTGGGGTGAACGGACCCTGTTTTTGGTTAAGCTTGCCTTTTAGTACTTGCTTTCCTGGCATGCAGAACACTTCGCGTTCTTCGATTAATCTAACTCTGTTTTGATTTCAGCTTTCTATACTGCCTGATATTTTTCAGCGGCTTATATTTCGCTAACCGAACCAATTTAATATTGATTATCTGTGCAGTATATGTTGTCCTATCGCTAGGTTACTGTATTTGGGTCCTTGGTTATTTGTCCTGCGGTATAACATAGTGGTTTAGGGGGTATTTATTCTGACATCAGGTATGCCTCCTAAAAATTCCTCAAGGAAGTCCTTGGGGGCAGCCTCCCCCAAGGAGAAAGAGAAAGAAGGGGCTAAAGGGGACAATTCTACAAAGTTGGAAAAATTATGGAAGTCCCCCCCAGTTAAAACACGCACAGGTTCGACTATACAGAAAAACCCTGAAAATGAGGCTCAAGACCCTAAAAATAAACCACAGGGCTCGAGATCGGCTACGTTGGAGGGGGAGGAACAGGACGGGGACGAGGCAAATACGGGGGGAGAAAACGCAATGTTAAAAGAGATCCTAGACTCCATAAAAACATGCAACTCAGCAATACTGGGTCTGACAGATCAGGTTGGTGCCTTGAGAGGAGATGTCTCTCTTTTGAGAGAAGAGTTGAATAGGGTAAGAGATAAACAAAAAACGGCAGAAGATAAAATTACTAATATTGAGAAGGAGGTGGGCACTCTCAAAAAAATCACCTCCCGTCTGGAGGTAGAGAATAAGGCCCTTAAAGGGAAAATTGCGGATATGGAGGACCGCTCAAGAAGAGCCAACCTAAGACTAATAGGGGTTCCAGAAAAAGCTGAGGGGGAGAACCCTGTAAGCTATGTTAAAGAATGGTTCTTGAAGGAAATAGGGAAGGAGCATCTCTCCCCGTATTTTGACATTGAGCGGGCTCACAGAATCCCGGCAGGTCCCTATATTCCAGGGAATACTCCCCGTACCCTTATCTGTAAAACGTTACTCTCGAGAGATCGGGATATGATATTGAAACGAGCACGTGATTTAAAAGATCTATCAATCCAAGGGGCTAAAGTTGCAATATATCCGGACTTTTCTAAGGACACCCTCCAGAAGAGGAAAAGTTTTCTGGAGGTGAAAAAAAGGTTGAGAGACAAGGGAATTATTTATTCATTAATGTTTCCGGCCGAATTAAAAATTATTTTTCAAGGTCAGTCCCAGTTTTTTAGTACGCCAGAACAAGTCTCAGACTGGTTAGATCTTAAGGGACTATGAATATGGATATTTAGGCCATCATATGTTGTTTCAGGTCAGCAACGGGGGGGATGGGAGTGAGGGGGGGCGGGAAAGTGGCTGAAGTAGGAAGAGTTGTACTACGGTAGAACAGGTGGTGGGATTTGGGGGGGGAGGGATGATCCGATGCTGGGGATGTTGTTTGGTCGTAGTGTGTTTTTTTTTTCTTTTTAGGTCTGTTTGTTGTTCCTTCTCCCCTGTCTTTCATGCAGATATAATATATGGGTACTAGGTTTATATTATGGAACATAAGAGGTTTAAAAGATCGCCTGAAACGCTGCATTATTTTTGATTATATTGTTAAACAACTACCAGCAATCGTTATACTATTGGAGACACATCTCGATAAGGAATCTTTGGCTCTTGTAGAAAGGAGGTGGGCCAGTCAGGCATACAATTCAGTTTTTTCATCATTTTCTAGAGGAGTCTCTATTCTGGTGCACAGATCAGTTGGCTTCCAAGTATTAGAAGCAAGGTGTGATCCAGACGGAAGATATGTATTTTTGGTAGGTATACTAGATGGCATTAAATGTGTTGTGGCAGGAGTCTATATACCTCCCCCCTTCAGATATGACGTTCTGATAAGTCTACTGCGGTTTATTGAAAAGGTGGGTGACTGCCTGGTTCTGGTCCTTGGCGACTTTAATGCTGTAATGTCGGATAAGAAAGATCGTATAGGGAAAAAAAACCCGGCAAGTATAGAGAGGGGAGACACCCCCTTTGCTAGGTTTTGCCAGGAAGTGGGTTGGAGAGATGTGTGGAGATCTTTAAAGGGGGAACAATCGATATTTTCATGTTACAATCGCTCCCATAATACTTTTTCCCGGATTGACTTAGCGTTGGCTAATGATCTTGCCATCGATTGGGTGGGGAAAATTCGGTATGATAACCGTTCCATCTCCGATCACTCCCCGTTGGTTCTTGAGTTGTCCGGATCTGGGACACCTGCTCTTAAGTTTTGGAAGCTCAACGCGCATTGGTTAGTGCTATTGACAGATGAGGATAAAATCAAGGAAGAGATATGTAGATTTATTGTGATGAATAGAACCGTGGCCAATCTTGGGTTAATGTGGGACGCCTTGAAATCCTTTCTTAGAGGGATATTAAACTCAGAAATCATATACCTGCGTAAGCAATGGGCCAGAAAGGAGAGGCTATTAAAAAAGGAGGTAAAAGGAAAAGAGAGGGCCTTCCTAGACTGTGGTTCGAAAGAGCGGCACGATAGCTTTATTAGGGCACAAGAGGAATATAATAGACTTATGGCAGATAAGGCGACGCAGAAATTATTTTTTCTGGATCAGAGGGCACATTGTGAGAGTGGGGTACCCTCAAAGGGGCTTTTGCAGAAAGTTAAAAAACAACAGGAGGAAAATAGAATAACAGCCATTAAGAATAATTTTGGGGACATAACTACTAATGCCGAGGAGATTAGAGATACTTTTTTAAAATTCTTTCAAGGTATTTACTCCTCAGATTTGGAGGTGTCAATAGGGGACGTAAGACACTTTTTAGATAATATTCAATTCCCTTCTCTCTCGAGGGAAAGGGCAGATGTGCTATCGCGCCCTATAACGAGTGCAGAGCTGGAAGAGTCCCTTGCATCCTCCAGACGTAATTCCGCCCCGGGACTGGATGGGCTTCCTCTAGAAATTTATAGTAGATTTGGTTCTATTCTTCTAGCTCTTATGGTGGAGATTTGGGAATCTGTGCAAAGGGAGGGTAGGTTGCCTGATTCGTGGTATGAGGCAAGTATAGTTCTGATTCAAAAAAAAAACAAAGACCCTTTGGAAGCGGAATCTTATAGACCGATTTCGCTTATTAATGCAGATGCCAAGCTGGTGGCCAAATTAATGTCAAATAGATTAAAAGAGTTTGCGCCAGTACTTATACATGAAGACCAATGTGGCTTTCTGACCGGTCGTCAGAGTAAGACCAATATAAGACGACTCTTTGCGGGTCTGCAGCTGGGCCGGGGTGGGTCGCGCTCCATCCTGTCACTGGATGCCTCTAAGGCCTTTGATAGGGTGGAGTGGGACTTCCTCTGGGAGGTCCTGTATAGATTTGGGTTGGGTGCCCCGTTCGTGGATTGGGTCAGACTTTTTTATAGGTCCCCGAGGGTCTGTATTAGGGTCAATAGCGACTTCTCCCCCTTTTTTACACTGTCTAGGGGTACTAGGCAGGGATGCCCCCTGTCCCCGTTGTTATTTGCGTTCTTTATAGAACCCCTGGCAATAAAACTTAGGGCAGACAGGGAGATAGAGGGGGGAGGATTAGCTGGGTCCGAAGATAAGATAATGTTATATGCTGATGATGTCCTCCTATTACTCAAAGACTCCGAAATATCGGCCCCAAAAGCCCTGAAGGTCATTCAGGAATATGGCAGATTTTCAGGCTTTCAGATAAACACTCATAAGTCGATTTTGGTCCCTCTGGATGATGACCCTCATCCCAATTATTTGCAGTTTGAACTGAAGGTTTCCTCTTCATGTGAATATCTCGGTTTAAAGATCACGGCCAAGGTTGATGATTATATTACTTTGAATCTTGCTCCCTTATTAACAAAAATAAAAAATAAGGTGAATACATGGAATACGCTGCCACTAAATCGTGCAGAGAGAGTTATACTTATAAAGAGTGTACTGCTACCTCAAATATTATATGTATTATCTAACTCTCCTTGTTGGATAGGTAAGAGATGGTTTGGGTTTATTCGTGCGATTATAAACAAACTACTTTGGGGGAGAAAAAGGGTGCGCATCAAACAAGAAACTTTAATGCTTAATAAGGAAAAGGGCGGTCTTTCGCTCCCATCCTTCTATCATTATTTTTTGGCGGCACAGACCCAGTTTATCTTGGAAAATAGACAGTCTAACGTATTTTATGCGATTATTTTGCAGTTGGAGCGAAGATTTGATTCAATTTTGGCTCTATTGGAGTCAGGCCAATTGAAGCGCCTCAACGCTAAAAGATTCCCTTTGGCACGGTTATTGGAGTATACCTGGAGAGATCTTAGGAGTTTATTTGGTATTAAGGGAGGCTTTAAATTTACTCCTCTGTGGGGTAATCTTAACTTTTTGGAGCTAGCTAAAATGGAAGACGTTGGGTTCTGGGAAAGAAAGGGGATTAAGTCTTTGGAGCAGTTGGAAGAAGATGGGACATTGCCCTCCTTTCAGGATTGGTGCCTTAGGGATATTTTGGAGGAAAGGGATTTTTTTAGGTATTGTCAAATTGTGCACGCATATAGGAAAGAATTACATCATGATAGGTTCACGATACACTTAGGGGGTAAATTTACGGAATTATTAGATTTAGATGTATCACGACTTAATCTATCCAGAATTTATTGTCTACTTAGGTCTACTATAGACCAGAAGTTTAGTCATGTTACTCATTTGAAATGGTCAAACCAGGTCGGTTTTATCACTGTGGCACAATGGCGAGATATTTATAAGAATGTGGTTAGATCAACGATCAATTTAAATCACAGATGCACACAACTACACGTATTATATAGAATTTATTATTCACCATATTTAATGTTTAAAGTTGGTTTAAGTGAAAATTCTAACTGCAGGAGGTGTAATTGTTCCCAAGCCGATATCCTACATGTTCTATGGGACTGTCCGAAGATTAACCCTTACTGGGAGGAGATATTCAGGAGATTAGAGGACCAGCTTCAATGTTCTTTCCCGCGTGTCGCCACCTTTGGGGTCCTGGGCTTGCTCCCGATTCCCTTAGACGATAGATTAAAAAGTGACTTGGCCTTGAAGACTATCTTCCTCGCAAGACTAGTATTAGTCAAACATTGGTTAGATGATAAGTCCCCAACAGTGAATGAATGGAGTAATTTAGTTAATCGTATAAAATCATACGAATGTGCTTACGAGAAGCGTTATAGGAAGGGCAGCAGACTTAAGGATATCTGGAATCAGTGGAGTTTATAGAGGTTTTCTCTGTACTCCACTGTTTATCTATTGTGTCCACTCAGCGTCTCCAGCATCGGTAGAGGGTGGGGAGGGAGGGGGGGTTGGGGGGGATTATGTTTATTGATATTAGGACATTTTTTGCGACAGGTTGGTGGCTCTTAACAGAAGGGAGCCTGTGTATATGATGTTATTCACAATACGACATGTAATGTTTTATTGTATTATGGATTCTGTTTGATACTGCAAAAGATGTCATGTAATATATTTTGGATAACTGATAATATAAAAAAAAAAAAAAAAAAAAGAAATGGTCAGTCTGACCCTTCACAGAAGTACAACCAGGGGCGGCACGCCTCCTGCTGGTGGAGGGGCGGCATTTTGCAGGCTGCCAGGCTGCTCGGCTACTACTTACAATAGTAGTTGCATCATTCAGACGCAAGTACCATTGCTGACAGCGCCGCGCAGGACGTCCTGTGCGGCGCTGCTTTGACATAGGAAGTGCTTACTAGCGCTTCCTGTGTCACTAGTGCACAAGCAGCCTGGAGGAGCGAGGGGGAGGAGGAGGCGCGGGAGCGCCACATTCAAACCTGTGGCTGGTCTCCCTGGAGGTGCAGCCCGGGCAGAGCTGACAGGAGAAGCCCCGCCCACCAGCCCGGGCCTCCTGCACAGAGGTGACGGCTCCATCCACTGCCATGATGAATGCACTGCCTGACCTGGACCTGCTGCTGGATATCAGGTAAGTGTAATGTGTATATGTGTGTGTCTTCCCTGTGTATATACATGTGTGTGTGTCTTCCCTGTGTATATACATGTGTGTGTGTCTTGTCATGTGTATATATGTGTGTGTGTCCCCTGTTTATATGTGTTTTGTCATGTGTATATGTGTGTAAAACATGTCATGTGTGTGTATATAGAGGTATGACATGTAATAGCTGTATATATAGGTGTAATGTGTGTGTATATAGAGGTATGACATGTAATAGCTGATAGCTGCATATATCTATATATATATATATATATATACCTCCATATACACATACAGCTATTACATGTCATACCTCTATATACACACACTACATATATATATATATATATACAGCTATTACACGTCATACCTCTATATACACATGCATTACACACATATATATATATATATATATATATATATATATATGTGTGTGTGTGTAATGCATGTGTATATAGAGGTATGATGTGTAATAGCTGTGTATATATATATATATATATATATATATATATATATATACACACACATACACATATATATAGGTGTCATCCGTGTATATATAGAGGCATGACATGAAATAGCTGTGTATATATATATATATATATATATATATATATATATATATATGTGTAATGCGTGTGTATATAGAGGTATGACTTGTAATAGCTGTATATATAGGTGTAATGTGTATGTCTTGTAATAGCTGTATATATAGGTGTAATGCATTATATATGTGTGTATATAGTGGTATAACATGTAATAGGTGTATATATATAGGTGCCATGTATGTGTATATGCAGGTATACCATGTAAAGGGTGTAGATATAGGTGTAATGAGTGTATGCTGTATATACAGGTATAACATGAAATAGGTTTGTATATATATATATATATATATATATATATATATATATATGTGTGAAATTTGTGATGTGTGTGATATATATGTATACAGTGATTGCTTGCTTTGGGGGGAGCTGTATACAGTCATTGCTGGCTTGGGGGGTATACTACTGTTCCCTGTCTGGACTACATTCAATGGGGGCCCTGGCTGTATATGTTTTCTGCTAAATGACGGTATTCTATGAATTTTATACTAAATGGCTGTACACTGTATCTATCTTGCACTACATGGTGATATGCTGTATGCATTTTATACTACATGGCGGTACTCTGTATGTATTTTGCATGATTTATTTTCACACCAAACCAATATGATGGATCTGGTCCTGACACTCCCTTATATATTACTTAAATGGCGGGGGGGGGGGGGGGCGTCTCTCTATGGCTCACCTCAGGCAGCAGACAGGCTTGGTACACCCCTGAGTACAACAATATGATGCAAAAGTAAAAGAAAGTAGATTTTTAACCCCTTAAGGACGCAGCCATTTTACATCTTAAGGCTCAGCCCCATTTTTTGGATTCTGACTTGCGTCGCTTTATATGGTTATAACTTTTGAACACTGTTACTTATCAAAGAAATTATAAGATTGTTTTTTCCCCACATGTTGTACTTCATTTTAGTGGTAAATGTTGGCTAATAAGTTTTGCGTTTATTTTCCAAAAAAATATTTTTTTTGAAATTCAAAATCATTACATTTTCAGGCAGATAGATTTACCCCCCAAATAAGTTGCTGAATAACATTTCCCATATGTCTACTTTACATTTTCATAATTTTTTAAATGTCTGGATAATATATTTTGCGCGCCTTACAAATCGAATATCAATTTTCCTTATTTTCAGAGTTTACTCTTTTGCGGATAAATACTGTTTTGAATGAAATTTTACATATTTAGCATCAAAACCCCCTATATAATCGTTAACTCCTTGAGATCTTCATAGTAATTGAATCAAAATGGCGGTGAAATTTAGAATGGTCAAATTTTGTCGGTTATACGTTCATTTAGCCCTAAAATGTACACATTTCCAAAAGATTAAAATAGAAAACCCACCATAAAATTTCTCCCAAGTACAGAGACCCCTCACATCTCGTTGCCTCCTTTTGTAGGCTATAAAATATTCGCTTTTCCATTATTGGGGCCATGTGATGGCATTTTTTATGCAGGATGAGATGCTTTTTCCAGTGTTGCCATTTTGGGGTTGTATCCCCTATTGTTGAAAATTTAGGAACTCGTTTTTGAGGGCAGTTTTTGAAAAGCATCAATTCTGTACTGGATTTTTGACTTTTTTTTGTGTGTGTTCACTGTTTAGCCTAATAATCATATTATCTTTATTCTATGGGTCGATACGATTACGGGGATACCAGACTTGAATATATTTTCTTACATTTTACTAAATTTGTCAAATAAAACTGTAATTTGGGGAAAAATCTATCATTTTTGCATTGCCTTCTTCCAAGTGGCATAACATTTTTACTTTTTTGGCTACGGAGCTGGTTGATGGCTTGTTTTTTGTGGGACATGTTGTACTTTGCACCAGTATCAGGAGTACATATGATTTTTTGATCATTTTAAATACCTTTTGTTGTAATATTGAATAGGTAAAAATGATCATTTTTGGTGGGTTTTCAACAGTTTTTTTTTAACGGCGTTCATCATACGGGTTCAATAATGATTTACTGGCACGCAGACGCCATCTTACTGGCACTGCCTGCATGCAGACCCCAGTGATGCCATAGCAGCAATCAGCGCCCCCCTGAAAACGGTTCTGGAAAGACTCCCCAGAGGCATGTTAGATGCGGCGGTCGCGCTGACCGCGGCATTTCACGGGTTACACACCCGCAATCAGAGCTCACTCCGAACGCGGGTGTTACACTGGGGTGCCAGCTATGAGTTACAGCCGGCATCCCGTGTTTCCAATCCAGAGCCGAGCCGGCATCAGCTCAGTGGCGGATATATCTGCCATGGAGGGCTAAGAGGTTAAAGTAGATGTATTGTGATATTAACCACAACACAAATCCATATTAATTTGGTGATTGTTGTGGAATTGCTTCTTCTGATAATTTATTGGTTGTAGTCTTCCAGAAATTCTTAAAATAGAATGAAAGTGTTGTAGGCAGCACAATAGTTATAGTATCAACTAAATATTTTAAGCAGCAAGAATTAAAGTAACAGCTTTCAACAAAACTCACAATTATATCATGTCCAGTGTTTCCACGATTCCTCTGTATGTCTGTACTCCAGTGTTCCTCCGTTTCACTGGATTTCCTGTATTCCTGTGGTGGTCCTGTATTCCTGTGGCGGTCCTGCATCCCAGTGGTTGTCCTGAGGTCCTGCCATCCCGAGGTGCTGCCTTCCCAGTGGCCGTTCCTGTGTCCGGCTCCTGTGGTCCGTCCATGTGGTTCCTACTCTGGTGATTCCTCACAGCGTTTCTATGTACCAACGTTGCACTCCAGCTGTCATCCCAGGCTCGGACAGCTCCTGCATGCTACCTTGGCTGTCACTGTGAGCATACTACCAACCCTCGCGTTGGTCCAGAGGGTCCACAGACTCTTCTCCCTTAGAGACTCTCCCACACCCCCATGTGTGACAGTATAAATGTGTGTAAGAGTGTATAAATGTTTGAGTAGGGGGCCCCATTTAGAAGTCCAAGTTATTCCCCTGCCTGGATTTATGAATGTGTTGCTGAATGTGACCACAAATTTCAAGATTAAAATAGCCATTGGCTGTTACATCAAGCAATACTCTCTAGCACTGCAATCAGGAACATGCATTACGTGTATAAATATAGTAATATGAAACGTTATGTTAAAATCATGTGTTAAATGTACACATTAATGCAGAGTTCACGTGTAATGTCATGGTTTAACAGCTATGACATTTTCATTGAAGAACTACAATATATGTATGTATATGTATAGTAATAGCAGTGCTAATAGGTCATTACACTCCTCCCCACTAGATGTCTCTGCTGCATGGAGACAGAAGGAACACACTTTTACTCGTTCTTTATGCTTGTAGGATCAATTTCTCTCACAGATTTATAAATGTTAAACAATAAAAAAAGCACCTTTACAATAATCGTATTGTATAAAGCTGTATCGTTGTGTACACTCTCTGGTCATGTACCAGAATAAAAGACCCGAATTTAACAGCTTTATAGATAGTATAGATTATATTGAGAAATGTTTTAAATGTTCACTAAAAGTTTTACTGTGCCCCATGATGACATTGGTCTAAACATATATTACATTAAGCAAAATACAGTAGATACTAGTATAAGTTGATGTTAGTAAAATGTATACTTTAGATGAGAAACGTCCAGAGAAATTTCCAGACTTCTGTTTTATTCTTGCTTAGAACTCAATACCGTGGTTTTGTTTCTCACCCTTTTTTTCATCTTTTATGGTTTTGTCTCTAGCTGCTTATGTGATGCTGTACTTAAGCATCATGAGAAAGACATCAAGGAAAATGTATGAATCAAGATGAGTCATTTTAGGAGCAGAATCAGAATGGAGTACCTAGGACTCACCAGTAAAATTGTTTCTGGGGGCCCAGCCTACTTCTCCTGGAATCAGGAAATTGCTAGGCACTGGCAGAGAAAGCAGTGAAATAAAACATAAAATAATACCTTTTTCCTATGCTCACTTTCAGTGCTCAACTCTTATTTTTTTTAAACAGTGGCTGAAGTGGTGACGTTATGTCACAGAAATAATCATGCACATTCTTTTCATTAGAAAATGGTGGTCTGTCCATGTCTAACCTGAAGTGTGATTGGGGTGCTGTTCCTGAAGCAGTACATATTCAGCCCTGTAGTAATTGGACTGGGTTCTTCATCTACAGCCATCAAGAGCTCCATGCTAGGTATGGGCCTTTTGTCTTGTCAAGACAGGGAAGAATTGTTGACCTTGAGCTTCCTATAACTTCTGTCCCTGCCCACTTGTCCACCTTGTGTCCACCTGGCCAATCACAGCCATGCCTAGCTGTTAGAGGCTTAAAGCTGCCTGATCAACTTGATTGCTAAACAAAGGATGCTGAACCTAAAGTTCAAGTCAGCTTATCTCTGGTTAAAATCTTCTGTTAAAAAAAAAATCATAATCTTAAGTATAACTTTTAACGTTACAAAGCATAAGATGTAAACATTAGAACATGTGCAGAATGTCAGAATACATTTGCATTTAGTAACGAAAAGTAAGTAAATATTGTATACTTAGTGAATTTTTATTCAGCAGTAGCAAAAGGTACAGTATCGTTTCATTCAAGAGTTTATCCCTCTCTGTCAGATACTGTACTTTCAAAGGGAAATGAATAAAGTTTAGCCAGGCTTTAGTGCCCTGGGCTCTATCGTGTAGGTATAAAAAGTTATTTTCCCTGAAACTGCATGGTTTATTGGTTTGTAACCTCAATAATCAAATATTTCACTATTGATTAATGAATATTTTAAGCAGAAATACAGATTAGTTTAATTTCAGTATAGCTTGTATTAAAAGGCTTATCTCAGCTACCATATTAAAGTACTTAAAGTTGCAGGCCACCTTATCTCATGTCTTCTGTAATCTGGTTTCTGGCTCATTAACTGCATTGAGACTGCCCTGAGCAAAGTCTCTAATGTCCTACTGTCTATGAAGGCAAAACACCACTACTCTGCTCTCCTCCTTTTTGATCTGTCCCTTTGCCTTTGATATTGTGGATCATTCTCTCCTGCTGCAGATCCTATGCTCTATTGGGATCACTGACCTGGCCCTCTCATGGATCTTCTCATACCTCTCCAATGGGATACTCACTGTCTATCACTCTCATACTACCTATTCACCTTGCCCCCTTTCTGTTGGCCTCCCTCAAGGTTCTGTCCATCTACATCTCTAGCCTAGGACAGCTTATTAAGTCCCTCTTTGCCTCTCCTTTCTCCACTGGTTAGCAACGAATTATCTACATTCCTGACAGGGCCTTCAGTTTCACTCTATTACCATCCACTCTTCTCACAACTGTATCCAGGACTTCTCCAGTGCATCCCCCATACTCTGGAACTCTCTACCAAAATGTGTCAGACAGTCCCCCACCTTCCAATGCTTCAAACTTAACCTGTTCAGGGTTACAACACACAATAACTACACTGCTCTGCTCCTTCACCTTGTGTCTCAATCTACTCTACCACATAGATTGTGAGTGTTCATGTGCATGGCCCCGCTTCTACTTCACTGTAGTTTTGTACTCGCATTATTTTTGTTGTATAAATGTAATGTTTGTGAATCTTTTATTGATTATACAGCACCACGGAATTAATGGTGCTTTTTAAATAATAATAATAATAAAATAATAATTGTGTATAGAAACTGAAGACTCCTCAGGGAGCTCCACAAAAGGTGAAATACCTCCACAAATAATAAAACAAAAATAAAAACACTAATAGTGTGGTGCTTCTGTCCAAGTTTTGAGAGGTTGCAAAGCAAAAAGAAGGTCCTATAATCACCTAGAGACTGTCAAGCATTAAGGTCCGCCTTTTAAGCCAGAAAGAAACTATGGGGGAATTTATCAGGACTGAGGTGTGTTTTTGCAACATTTTTTGGAGAAAAAACACACTTCAGAGTTGTGATCCCCCCAAGGATCCTCCCAAAGACTCATAAAGCTCTGTAAAGGGGGCAGTGCTGGACATTATCTGTAAAGGGGGGCAGTGCTTCAATGGGACACTGCTGGACATTATCTCTAAAGAGGGGCAGTGCTGGACATTTCTGTAAAGGGGAGGATCTGCTGGACATTTAATTGAAGAAGGGAGGCTGCTGAACTACATTCAGTCAATCCAATGTATCAAGGGTGGCCACACATTATGACTTCCAGCTGAATGAGAGAAAATGGTTGTTTGACACACTGTGGTCAGTCTTGTAATATTCAAATAATATATTGGCTCAAAGAACAATATAATTGGATTCCTCATATGTCTTTTGCATATTCTTTAGCCAGAAGCTCTGAAACATGCTTGGTTTATTTTTATACTTTTGTGTTTTTAAGAATTAAATCCATATAAACAAGCCAATGCTGAAAACTTATATTTTTTATCATTCCCTTTTACAACCCATTAGACACTTGGCACCATTCAATTTTACATTGTCCTGGGATCAGTATACAAGACATTGCAGTGTACTCCCCATTTCTTTTTCTCTTATGTATATATGTAAATCGGCCCCGATTGTGTTACAAAGTGACCTTTCGTACAGGTAGGTATTTGTCTATAAATGACTACTCTTTGGTTTTGGTTTGACTTCCCATCATTAATTGTTTAAGGAAGAGGAATCTCAAATTCCAGAAGACATAACTTTTTTATTTTTTATCTGTATGTGTTTTGCATTAAAGGTTGTATTTTCCAATGGCCTCATTTTTAGGGAAAAATAACATAATGATAAAAATGTAGTAACAATAAAAAAGCGATTCTGCTTCTTGTTTCTTTTATTAAAATGTTTACCTGGTTGACATTAGAGTATATAAAACATGAAAAAAGTTATTCTGTAACTTAGTGTGAGTACGCAAACACCAAATATGTAAAGGTTTTCTTATGTTCTAGTTTAGACATTCTGAGAGATGTAATTTTTGTAATTTCTCAATCAATAAAGCATTATTAGGGATTGTTTATTGCAGGATAACACATAAATGGTCCTTTTTGGAGTACATGTGACTTTTTATTACAATTGTTTGGAATGACAAAATGACAATTTTGGAATCGTTTTGAATAGCATTATAAGGTATTGTAGACATTTTGTAGAAACTGCAATATACTTTAGCATTATGAAATAGACATATGTGTCACAGCCATTTTTGGGCGCTGTAAACTGACGGAAAGTAGACCAAAAGAAATTTGGTCTAGCAGGGACACAAAAAAAATGTTGTTCCCAGGGACAGAAAATGGTCTCGGCGCCAGAAATGTATCTGCACAGCTCCAGAATATTAACTGGTTCACGACCGACCACCATGTATTCACGGCGGCGGTTGGGTCCCGCTGCATGGAGACAACCTAGGGTTAAAGTAGCCTAGGGAGTCTGAAAAATAGTAAAAAGAAAAATAAAAAAGTTCAAAAAAATTTCAAATCACCCCCCTGACATAAATACAAATAAACAGTAAAAATCATAAACACATTAGGTATCGCCACGTCTGAAAATGCCTGATCTATCAAAATATGATAACGGTTTTTCACTGCGTTTAACCCTGTAACGGAAAATGCCGCCAAAGTCATTTTGAAAAATATCCCAAAAATCTATAAATAGTGATCAAAAGGTCTTACAGTCCTAAAAATTATATCATTGAAAATATTATCAAATGTCACAAAAAATGACACCACCCACAGCTCTGTACAACAAAGTATAAAAGTTATTAGCGCCAGAAGATGGCAAAATAAAAAAAAAAATGAAAACATTATAAAACCTGTACAAATTTGGTATCCCCGGAATCGTACCAACCCAAAGAATAAAGTAGTCATGTCATTTGGGGCGCTCAGTGAAAGCCGTAATATCCAAGCCCACAAGAAAATGGCGCAAATGCATTTTTTCACCATTTTCACAGCATTTGGAATTTTTTTCCTGCTTCCCAGTACATGGCATGGAATATTCAATACCATCAATATGAAGTAAAATCTGTTATGCAGAAAACAAGCCATCACACAGCTCTTTACATGTAAAAATAAAAAAGTTATAGATTTTTGAAGGTGGTGAGTGAAAAATGGAAATGAAAAAAACAGGAAAGGGCCCGGTCCTTAACCGGTTAAATGTGTATCTTCTTTCCAAGAGTAGGTCAGTAACAAAGCCTGCAGACACCGACACTTTATGTAAATGTCCCCCATTGTAGCTGGAGCATAATAGGTCAAAGTATATTTGCTCAATTGTTCCAAGCCTCCAAATATGTTGCTCTTACCATTTGTCAAAGGGGTATTCTAAAGTTAAATATTTAGGACACATACACGGAATATGTCATAAGTACATAACAGATTTGGGTCCTTCCCACCGCCAGGTTGAATGCGGAGTTTGCCGTAAATGGACTACTCTCCAATCAGGTCTATCGAAGTGTAGAAGATTGCTAGAGTCACTCCATTGACTTGAATGGAGAGTGGCTACGTGCCTGGCATTCGGCCTGGATGTGGGAAGGTAGTCAGCGTTCCCTTGTTCTAAAGATAGATGGGACCTGCTTCTATCATGTATATACCCTAAATATTATACACGAGAACACCCCTTTAATTGTTACCAGCTGCCAATACAACTTCAAATTATGTTTCTTAGCCCTTAGTACAACAGTAACTGAAAAAGTTTTCACTGTGCATAGATAATCCAAACATGTGAAAATGCCCACAGTCGTTTACATTGAGTGAATTGTATTGCACTGCATATGTTAAAGCTCAATAATTCCATTTAGACAACTATGCTATGGATAATGTAGACGAAGTACAAGATACACTAGATATACTCAGAGTAATGTCTGTAACATAGTATGTTATCTCAAGCTGTGCTTTTCTGAAAGCTTTTACAGCTGAATTAACTTGCCCTGTTGCCTTGGCAACTGTTAGTTTGATGCTAATAGATTCTACTAAGGACATACTGTGAAAGGCTTAACAAATAAATTTGTTTGACATGAGAAACATCATGTCAAATTTACCACAGCTACGTAATATTTTAGTATGACTGCGCTCCAAACTTCAACATGGCTAATTTACTATCGATTCACAAAAGGGGCAATTTGGCTGCAGTGCAAAATGACTTAATTATGTGCAGAAATAATTAAAATACAGGGATTTATCCCTCTGGTCTAGAAATGTATTCATTTACACATGGCTTTCTGAACGGTGCCAAATTTCCAATGTTCAGAAGTAACTGTTAGGATTTATTAGGAAGACAGTCTGGGTTAAACATGCCTGTTATATCATAATTTTTAATTTGGAAGAATCGGAAGACAGGTGAGTTGTTACTTTTTTAGTTTGTATAATTTTAAGGGCAATTTTAATATTCAATATGTAAATGTTTAGTAAGAAAATTGTTGTGACAGGCTAGAAAAATCATGCACATACTGTATATGCTGGATTGATTTTGTACAAAGCTAATTTTACACAAACTTCAATAACATTTCCCATATGTCTGCTTTACATTTTCATAATTTTTAATGTGGCTTACAAATCGGACATCAGTTTTCCATTTTTTCAAGGAGATTTCAGAATTGACTATTTTGGGGATAGTTATTGTTTTTAATAAAATTGTAAATATATAACATTATAAACCCCTATGTATCAACCCAAATTCAAATATGCACCCCTCAAACTATCAGAAACAGTCTTTAGGAAGATTGTTAACTCCTAGAGATATTTATAGTAATTAAATCAAAATGGAGGTGAAATTTTGAATGGTGCAATTTTGTTGGCGATATGTTCATTTTGCCCTAAAATTTACACATTTCCAAAGATAAAAAGAGAAAACCCATCTTACAATTAGTTTTGTAAGAGAGAGTTCAGTATATCGCCTCATCTGATGACTCCATAAACGATTGAGACCCAGACAGGCCTCTGACTCGCTTCCCAGAGCCCGGTATCTGGCTAGGACACACCATATCTTCGTAACTCCCTTATACACTTATGTCCCAGAAATTCTTTAATGTTTTGATGGGAAATCTAGGAAGATTGTGGTTCTAGCTCATCTGCCCAAGGTGTGAAATCAGCCTTTCAAGCCAAATCCCCTGTGGTTCAACAGATGCGATAAGATGGCACTGGGGGTATGGGTATGTTCTTTGTAGGAAACACATTGAAACTTAGCATATTATCCCCCCTTGCTATGTTCACCAAGGCAAGGAAGGCAGGTTAATAGATGGCTCCTTCAGTAGGGTTGTGATTGTACATGTTTAATGGAATTGGAAACTATGCAGTGGGAGGAGATAGGTTGCACAGGTGAGTTACAGCTCAGAGAAGTACATTACTGAGCTTTGGGATGAGGTTCAATAGGATTCAGTCAAGTGCAAAAGTAGTGAAGCTTGACAGTATGGAGGAAACTTTTTCAACAGTAGAGAAATTGACTATACAGGAGTAGTGTGAGTAGCTGCTAGGAATTTTAGGTTGACTCGTTCCATAATGCTGTCTTGTTGGTTTATGGAGTTTGAGGCACAGTCCATGGCTGAGGGAAATAGATGGAGGTGCCTGAGGACAGAGTAGAGAGTTAAAGGTAGTAAAATGAAGTAAGGAAATAATGAACTGAGGGCACATATTAAAGCTGTCATCTTTTTATGCTTCATTATTGTCCTGTTTTTTATTCTTATTCTCTTTGGGTGACTTTGGTGAAAAATTTTGAAAACTAAGACCTATGTCTTAAAATTCAAAGACCCATAAATAATAAATAAATAATAAATTCTTCATTAATTTGTGTATAAAACACACCTTCTCTTTGAAGTTTTATTTTTTAATCTACGTTTTGGAAACAACTTGAGGACTTCTGAGGGAACATCCTGTCTGGCATTCTTACGGGATATTTTAATGGCACTCAAGTGTACTGTTTATTTTTTTTTTTTTAAGTAAAAGCATTTTCAATTCAGGAATACTGCTAGCAATGATATCACATCTCTCATTGTCTGTTACACCAGACAAAAGCTAAAAGAATAAAATGTGCCTCATACTCCAAGCTATCATGCTGAGGGAATGCAGCCATTCTTCAAACTACATGGGGATAGAGCGAAGAGACTACCTCTAACTATAAGATGAGTACAGGCAGTAACGTACAAGATAAGCAGTTACGTACAAGATAGGTTCCATAGGTTTGTTCTTAAGTTAAATTTCTATGTAAGTCTAAACTGTAAATTTAGTAAATAATTGTAAATAATTGTAGATCCAGACAAATTTTTTTTTTCCCCAGTGACAATTGGAATTTCAACATTTTTTGCTGTAATGGGACCAAGGATTATCAATAAAGCTTCATTACAGACACCTTACCGCTGATTATTGCAGTCTGGGACTATAGTAAATCATTCAGAAAGCTTCACCAGAGGTCACAGTGAGCAGAGGGTTCCGTCTTTAACTATGGGTCGTCTGTAAGTCGGGTATCATTAAGTAGGGGACCTCCTGTACTGTAGTGCAAACATGTGTAATAAAGTATGTGGACTACCATGTTATCTTAGACCTTCATACCATTATAAATGAAATGCTTTTCTCTTCAGCCAAAGATTTTTTTTTACAGAGGGGTTATAAAAACGCAAAATCTGACATTACATGAAAATCAAACAACCTTTTTGATTAACTATTGACCACTTAACCTTTAAAGTTCATCTTAAATCAACATTTTTATAGATCAATACATTTTTGGTGGAACATTAAAAGGTTTATACATGGTACCACTAAGTGTTTTACAAATACTTTACAGATGACAGTGTGACTCTATATGCATGGTGTGAATGTCAATTTAGATTAACCATGTGTATATCTTACACAAATATGAGATATTGGCAGAATCAGTTTCCAAAATGGCATTTTTGAATCACTTAAAGAAAAGAAAAAAATTTGAGAAAATATAATGCATAAAGGCTACATGAAATCAGGTTTTTCTGCTACAGTTTAAAGGAAACCTACCAGAAGAAATCTACCATCAGAGGTAAATCTGATGGAAGATTCCTCCTGCCCTAATCTGTAATTTAATAATCCTCGAAGCTAATCTAACTTATTAAAAGCTTTAAAAGTTTTGTACTGCATTAGCCAGTTGAAGAAATTCCTGTTGCTTTTGATAGGTCAAATAAAGTCACCTTCTTGAGATTGTGATACATTTTAATGGCTAACTGAAATAAAAGATGTTACAAGCAAGCTTTCAGGACATCTTAGGTAAGGTCCCTTCATAGGGCATGATGTAACAGGATTACTAAAGTGATACAAATTTTATGCACAATGAACAGAGAAGTGATGCAAAAAAAAATGTAAACAAAAAGACAATAGCAATAACAAAGTTGACAGAACAGGTCCTTAACTCCTTAAGGACGCAACTTGTTTATAAGTTAAGGCTCAGTCCTTTTTTTAAAATTTGACCAGTATATCTTCCCGTGGTAATACGTTTTCAACACTTTAAGATATCCGTGTGATTTTGATATTACCGTATATACTCGAGTATAAGCCGAGTTTTTCAGCACAATTTTTGTGCTGAAAATTCCCCACTCGGCTTATACTCGGGTATATAAAAGAAATAAACTCAATACTCACTATTCCGACGGCCCGGGCAGCTCCGCTTCCATCTTCATGTCCGCGGCGGGTCCGCGGCAGCTCCGTCTGCAGCGCCTCTTCTCCTTCAGGCCGGCGCTAGGACCGCGACATCCCCGTACGCACGACCCGGCCGGCACACAACTGTGACATCAGCAACTGTGATGTCACAGTTATGTGCCGACCGGGCCGTGCGTACTGAGACATCGCGATCCTAGCGCTGGCCTAAAGGAGAAGAGGCGCTGCAGACGGAGATGCCGCGGACCCGCCGCGGACATGAAGATGGAAGCGGAGCTGCCCGGGCTGTTGGAATGGTGAGTAATGAGTTTATTATTTTTGGGGGCTGGCAGGCTGGCTGTATACAACGGGGGGCTGGCAGGCTGGCTGTATACAATGGGGGGCTAGCAGGCTGGCTGTATACAACGGGGGCCTGGCAGGCTGGCTGTATACAACGGGGGGCTGACAGGCTGGCTGTATACAACGGGGGGCTGGCAGGCTGGCTGTATACAACGGGGGGCTGGCAGGCTGGCTGTATACAACGGGGGGCTGACAGGCTGGCTGTATACAACGGGGGGCTGACAGGCTGGCTGTATACAACGGGGGGCTGACAGGCTGGCTATATACAACAGGGGGCTGACAGGCTGGCTGTATACAACAGGGGGCTGACAGGCTGGCTGTATACAACAGGGGGCTGACAGGCTGGCTGTATACAACAGGGGGCTGGCTATATACTGGGGAGGCTGTGACCAATGCATTTCCCACCCTCGGCTTATACTCGAGTCAATAGGTTTTTCCAGTTTTTTGTGTTAAAATTAGGGGTCTCGGCTTATACTCGGGTCGGCTTATACTCGAGTATATACGGTATATTCTCGTGAGACATTGCAGTTTATGTTAGTAGTATCATTTCGGTGATCAGTTTCTCTTGGGGGGGGTATTAATAAAAAATTTGAAAATAATGACAAATGTTCTACAAAAAGTCACACCACAATTTTTTTTTTGTAGAAACCTTTTGCCATTGGTCTTTTTATCTTCATAATTTGTTTTACGTTTCCATTTTTTTACAGATGTGAGAAGGTTTCAATTTTTAGTAGCAACTTCTCAGATTTTCAAGAGATTGAAAAAATGCTACATTTTTGGTGACCAATTCAGTTTGGAAGTGCCCTATAAAGGCTTATGTACTATATACCCCTATAAGTAACACAAATTTAAGAAGCTAACAACTCAAAATATTCAAATCAGCATTTGAGAAGTCTGTTAATCCTTTAATTCTTTCTCTGGAACCAAACAACAATTGATTGAAAATTTTGAGATTTCAATTTTTGAATAAGATTATTCTCATTTAGCCCTAAAATGGAAACATTCAGAAGGAATTTGAGGTAAATATACCTCTCAAATTTTGGCCTGCTTCTTCCAAGTATGGCAATACCAGACATGTCGATGTCAACTGCTGTTTCCTCGCACAGCGATGTTTAGAACTGAATTAGTGCTATGTTTTGTGGTGCCACAGTGTACTTGAAGAGCCCTGAATTGACAGTACAATAGAAAACCCCCAAAGACGTCACCATTTAGGAAACTAGACCCCGCAAAGAATTTATCTAGGGCTGTAGTGAGCATTTTAACGCCCATCATGCTGGTCAAAATCTAATACAAAGTAAATTGTGCATAGCAAAAATTGGGTTTTTATCGCAAACATTTAATTTTAGTGCCTAATATATTGTGCCCAACCCATGCCACTTTAGACAAACACCCCAAAAATCTTTCTGAGGGTTGTCCTGAGAACGGAAATACCACACATGTGCCAATAATTGACAGCAGGGTTGAGAAGGGAAAGAGTGAAATTTTGCTTTTGGAGCTCCGACTGGTGAAATAGCCTGAAATGCTGGGCCAAATTTAATACAAAGTGAAGGGAACAGTGTAAAAATTTTTAAACTAGGAAGAAATTAGTTCAGCCCAACTCATTCCACTGTGAATAAACACCCCAAAAATCATTCTGTGGGGTACTACGGGTATGGCAATACCCAATGTGTAGCAATAGTCTACAGACTGAGGACACGGCAGGCCTGAAAAGGGACAAGCAAAATTTAGCTTTCGGAGCACCCTTTTCACTAGACTGGTGTTGGGGTGCCCCTGAGGTACCAGTACAATAGAAACCGCCGAGTATTGACCCCATTGTAGGAAAGGGCAACTCTCAAAGAATTTATTTAGGGTTGCATCAGCATTTTAACCTGTAAGATCATCTTGTGCCCAGCTACTGCCACGGGAGACAAAGACCCCAAAAAACATGATGCAGGTTCTCCCGGGTACAGCAATGCCCCATATCTGACAATAATATACACAGTCTTTCATGCATAACCATGGTTTCCTGGGGCATTTGTCACATTGGTATATGGTTTGTTTTTTTATGCGCCTTTTGGAGCACACCCTGCACCTCTTCTGTGTCCTTCCCATGCTGGCAGTTTAGGGAACTTCTCCTGGAAAGTGCTGCTCTGGTACAATGCGTAATGTAGCCTCACTTCCAGATGTACTAGCACTCCTCCCTTCCTGGTCTCTAAATATGAACTGCTTGACTACCACCTCTTGAAATTCCAGGAAATATCTGGCCTGTACATCGATGTAGGGTGTAAATATTATACAGTGCCATTTGCATGATATGCACGGCCAGCCTCTTGTACCACACCATCGACTTACCCATGGGGTTATATGGCTGAAGTACCTGGTCCGACAAATCCGCCCTCTCCACGTACCTATTATAATCCAAAATATTGTCCAGTTTGGTGGCTTCTGTACTGGTACAACAAAGAACAACGCCTACTCATCCACACAATGCCTACTCCTCCAAGCAATGCCTGCTCCACCACGCAACGTCCGCTCCTCCGCATGCTTTAGGAATAACAGTATATAATTCCAACTGTTGCTAACTGTTGAATATTTCCAAGCTATTTGCCCATAATAAATTGAAGATATGACCAATATTGTTTACACGTGACGCATTGCTTGTATGAAAATGAACTCTATTGGATGAAAATGAACTCTATTGGTCCTCCAAAATGAAATTGTTTTTTTTCACCCTTACAACTAACCAAGGATAAAATAAATGGTATCCTAATAATATTTCTTATTATCCAAAGGTTAACAAGAGTTTCACAGTGTGCCATGACAATTTATAATATATAAAATGCTCTTTTATTAGAGAAGCAAAGATCTTTTGTAAACCAACTGCTGAGTAAAAGAAGCCTGATGGGCAGAACGGTCATACATGCTGAGGGCATTTATGTAAAAATACATAAAATCAGGGAATGAATAAGTTGATGATTTGTCTATTCTATACTGCAATCTCCCTCATATGATAGACAGGCTGTATATTTCATATTAACAACATAGAAAGTCCAGCCATACTTTGCCAAGAATATAAATAAAGATGATGACTTCCAGCACTGAGCGATGAAAGGGGTGGAGAGAAATACTGTGCAATTGAAAATACTTCCAAGCGACAATAATTTATTCTTGCCATGTAATGGAATACAGAATTATTTGTTGTTTAGCTGCAGGACATGTTTCACCAGGATGGCAAATAAATAAGTGAAATAAAAAACATGATGCCCCAGCCGGGTAAGGTGACTTCTGTAGAAAAGCACTTATGCGTGACAGTAAGATGAACTAGTATAAAGAGAATAGTATTTGTGGCACATGAGGGAATAAGGAAAGAGAACTGAGTTCAGAGGTGAAAATAATATGTTAAAAAGTAATGTTTTCTTTCCAGTGAAGTATTAACATAGAGATCAAAATGTATGATGTGGTTGGCAACCGTGACTTCTTTCTGTGAATGAAGTCTCTGTAGTGTAAGATGAAGCTATATTTTGCTTTGCTTCACAATAAAACAAATATTTGTAATATTAGTCAAAACAATTTGCAAAGATTTCAAATCTGTCTACATACTGCAGGTTATTAGAACTTTTAAAAAGGAGTCTTTCAGTATTGAAAGAAAATCTATGGGTATTGTTTACTAAATTGAATTTAAACTTAACCCCTTAACGACATGGCCTTTTTTTGTTTTTTTCATTTCCATTTTTCACTCCCCACCTTCAAAAATCTATAACTTTTTTTTATTTTTACACGTAAAGAGCTCTGTGATGGCTTGTTTTCTGCATAACAAATTGCACTGCATAGTCATGGAATTGAATATTCCATGCAGTGCACTGGGAAGCAGGAAGAAAATCCAAATACAGTGAAAATGCATTTGCATGTCTACTTTATTCATTGGGTCGGTACGATCACTAGGATACCAAATTTGTATAGGTTTTATAATGTTTTCATACATTTAGAAATCTATACAAATTTTTTTTCTGATTTTGTATTATTCTGCCGCTAATAACTTTTTCATACTTTGGTGTACAGAGCTGTGGGTGGTGTCATTTTTTGCGACTTTTGATGGCGTTTTCAATGCTATCATTTTAAGAACTGTAGGATCGTTCGATCACCTTTCATTGAATTTTTTATTTTTATTTTTACTATTTTTCAGACTCCCTAGGGTACTTTAACCCTAGGTTCCCTGATCGATCCTACCATATACTGCCATACAACAGTATTTTCTTCCTCATTCATTACAATGTGAAATTAGCATATTGTAATGAATGGGTTAAAACGCAACAGCCTGGGGTTTTCACAAGACCTGAGGCTGTCATAACAATGGATCGCCACTCTCCAATGATGTCATGTGGTGCGATGATGTCTTTGGCAAGATAGCGGCGCCCCCATCTTTTTGAAGCCGTCAGCAGCTTTGCCGGCAGCGATCGCAGGGATAACACCCTGCTAGCACCGATCGCGGGTGTTACCACTAAGTCTTTGCTGCAATATGCCTGTGACCCCTCCATATACCCACAACCGACGCGCGCCATACTATTATGGGGTTAGGTGTTAACTATTGCCATCTTCTCCAGGAATCCCAGCCCTGGTCTTCTTTAATGTTGACATGTTGGGATCACTGTAAAAAAGAGTTATAAAAAGCAGCTACAGAGCACCATGAAGAGGAGTGTATAAATGGCAGCCCAGAGAATCGGACATCATGCCCACCTGCTCTGTAGCTGCTATTTATTACAGCAATCCCGGTGTGTCAACATTAAAGACCAGCACCGGGATCGAGTAGAAGAACGCTATGGGTATGTGAAGTTTAATTTTACAAAAAAATATGGTAGATTTTCTTTAATAATCCCACACATGTTCCAGCTGCATCTCCCATGGCTCGGCAGTCACGCCCCTGTCTGCTAGGGCGTGCGTGTCAGCTCTGTAAAATTTAAAGGGTCAGTGCGCTGCTAATTGGTGCTTGCCAGCCGCTGCCCTGTAATATAGCCAGTCTCTTCCTATGACCCCTGCCGGATCTTCGTGCCTTGTGCCTTAGAGAAATCTTGTTCCCTATGTCCTTTGCATTTATACTGTTTTCCCGTTGTGACATCGATTCTGTTCCTAAGTTCAGTCCAGTGCTGCCTGCCATGATCTTCCACTACGTCCCCAACTCTGATTCCGAGCTGCTTGTCCTGACCTCCTGCCTGTCCCCAACTCCGTCTCTGCCTTGGCCGCCACCATGAACAAAGTTGCGTCTGTGGAATGACCTGATGGTACTACGCTGCAGTGGGCTCTGGTGAAAACCGGATGCCACTTAGACTCCGCTCTCAGGTGTCAGCTTACGTCATCGTCCACGGGGGTACAGTGGGTCCACTACCCCTGAATTTTTTAGCTTTGGGCGATCATTACTCACCGAACGTGTTTGCACTGTGCAAATCTTTATATGTATGATACCCTTTCGTCATGGTGTTCCCATTAGCCATTTACACTCAGACACATCATTGCACATGTAATTTTATTTCGCAATACCTTTAGTAGACACCCTCATCTCGGGGGCGCCCTTTGCGTATATGTCCCTTAGAAACCCAATAGGCAGTCTTTTCAGTATCCGATGCAAGTATCGCGCTCCCGCAATACTTAGTCACGTGACTTGCCAGCCGTGATTTCGCGGTTCCGCATCAAGTGATTCGGGAGGCAGCGATCACGTGCACCTTTTTTTGAACGCTCATTGGTCCATCTTCCTGCCATATACGGATCCTAGTTTGGGAAGATGCCACCCCCAGACGAAGGCTCATTCCGAGCTGAAAGGTACGTTGGGGACGCGGCCTCTCCCTGACAGTGGACCCTCTAACAATCATAACGACTTGGTAAGAACTGGTCTTCATGCTTTGCAGCCACTAGGCTATGCAGCTTACATATAGGATAGCATTGTCACTATTTTTTAGAACGCTACCGCTGTTATCTATTTTTGATATGTACCATATGTGCCAACTAAATTTCCTACTTACCTGTCACTCCACTTTGTCCGGGTCGGTCCGCTTCTTCTTTTTCTGTACCACACCACTCGTGTTTTTATTGTACTTTTATTGTATTCAATTGATACCCATAGGACAGCGCCATCTAACGTTGGCATCGTCCCTGTTATTGTGAATATGTGTTACAAATAAAGACTAACTTTTATATGCATCTTTCTAGTCTGTCCCTCTTTATCCCTCTTGTTGGGGGTATATTGGTTTTCTACCCCTGAATCCTGACAAGCTGATATCCTCCTATTGACTACATTTGGAGACAGAGTTTGCCATGGATTTTCCTGTCAGAATACCAGTACTAAAATCCACCATCTGAACAACTCCTACAGGATAATAGAAGGTAGAAGCTTTAAAGAGGTGAGTAAACCTAAAGAGTTAGTGGCACTTTATTTTATTCTAAGTAGGACTTTTATTCTACTTACAACTGCTCCCCCACAAGGGAACCTAGGGCAGCCCCCATACTGAATTGTGTTAAACCAGTGGTGTAGCTTTGGTTTCAGCAAATTGGGGACAAACACATCTGAGTGGGCCCCCAACCAAATGTTTTAACTGCAAAGGCACATACTACTATCAGAGTGCAGCTAGCAGTCGGCAGATCCTTTGCTGAAGCAGAAGAATGCTGTATGTACAGTGAACTCTGCCTTTTTTACATTGTGTTCTGTCCATCACCTGTGTCTCCTTGTAACCTGGAGGTTCCAGCACACACAGGGTTCTTCTGCTTTATCTCAGGAAACTGCTGCAAGCTAGCAGCGCTCAGAGTGCACATCCTGTGATGCTTTTACGAAAGTTCAATAGTGTTACTTAGTGGCCCCAAATGGCCCAGACAAGCCCATTTTGGTGCCCGAGGCAGACAAGCAAAATTGTGCCAAGTGCTTCACAATGTAGCCTCTGCATATACAGATAATACACTGCGTCCCCCCAATGTATTATAATATATACTAACATATACACCTCCCTCATTAATTCATATTTAACACCAACAAATCCTTATCCTTAATTTAGATAGAAGAGCACCCCCAGTATATATGTAGCCCTAGCACATGCCCCCCACTATAAATGTGGCCCCAGTAAACAGGTATCTCCAACAGATCATCAGTACTCACCTAGCTGTGTGCCCTGCAGCCGGCTCCGTGGTCTCTGCTTCGTGACCTTTGGCTTGTGTTCATTGCATTAAAAGTGGCTTAGAGAGTATACCCAGGAATATATAGTGCATAGGGCTCTCCAATTGAGTTTTTTCCTTTTAAAGACTGTGATCTGTGCAATCCTTTTCAGTTCTGTAGGTTTTGTTCTAATTGCATGTTTATTAACGACCAAGTAGACTCTAGCTACTATAAGTTATAGCCTCTATAACTGTCAGGCAAGTTGCTTCTTTATGAAACTTTATTTTAATTCATTTTCTATATCCATCTGTTTTCTTTATTCCTGAGTGGTACAACACCCTTATGACAAATAATATCTGTAACGTCTGACCCCCTTACAAGCTGATTTTAGCCTCAAACACATTATGAGCTCAATATGTTACAAAACAATAACACTGTACCCATAACTCTCACCTTCATCTGATTTAACATGGAATGCTTCTTAGTTGTCACAGGGTCACATCATATACTTTATGGATTCACCTCCTGCCGCCCTGCTTGTGTCATCACCGAGAGGGAGATCTACAGTTTTTAAGAGAATTGTTACTATAACTCATAACTTTTCACAAAGGATTGGTACAATAATGCAATCATCTTCAATTGACTGAGTACCCCATTCTCTATCAAGCCATACCAAACCTGGGTGTGTTACCTCTAAAATCTGCGGTGCATGAAGACACATTCCTAAGATTGGAAAGGAATGTGAAACAATTCCCACTTACCCTATCCTGGTTTTGGGTTCATAACCACAGGTTATTCTCAAGTTATTAAGAAATAAATAATTTCTCTGTGTTTGTCTCCTTTGTTCCACTTTTGGCGGGAAAGAAGTTAGACCAGGCTCTCCACTTTGCATACTTATGGTTCTTCATTTTGGTCCTGGCTAGTGGGTAAAATGTACACATATTCCTTGGGACAAGTTACTTATCTGATTTTCCTGCCATACAACTCTTTTAATGTAGTGGACGGCTAGGCCCCACCCTGATGTGCAGACCTTCCGGCCAAGGTGGTTTACGGCTACCGTCAGCACTATTTTGATTCTAAATGTAATTTTGAGAGGAAGGAGGTTGTTTTTATAGATAATTCTACAGATTGATGCCTCATGTTCACAGTTCAGAACTGACTTAATAGAAAACAGACTGTGGCTTATTTGTCTTTGTAGAGACCCTGGGGCGGGGAGACACAGACACATGTTGCAGCAGATAACAGTAAGTGTTTAGCAGGCTGCAAGAAAGTTTATAGAAATATTAGAGCAAGTTTTAGCAGTTGTGAACACGGTAGGCATGAGAACTGCTTTGGTAGCACAGATATCTGCTGTTATGTTTTCCTTTGAATGTGTTTGTTTCTATATACTCCTTACTCTGCTACTACTTACTATGAACAGATAGGTAACACTTAGGTAAGTTCACTACTATGTTAGACCTTCCTTTAGTCTGCCTGTTTTTTCTACTATAAATATAGGAAGGTAATGAAATGTCCATTGAGTTCTATTTGTTAGGAATGTTTAAATTTATTGCATAATGCTGTAAATTGTAAAATGCAATTGAGAGAATGTCAAAATATGGTTTATATTATAACAACAGGAATACTGTATTATATTTAGTTTTTTAATAAAGTGTAATATAGTTGTTAATTCTATAATTGTAATAGGTTAAAATGTAATTTTCTCATTAAAATTGAAGTGTACAGATGAATAATATTTATGATGCTTTATAAGCTGCAAGACAGTGATATTGTCCATTTTTAATATGGTCATAATTTTATACAATTAATTATTTACTGCATTTATGCTTCTCTACAAAACATCTCTTTGCCTGGATTTTCAGTATCTGTTTACTCAAGATTCTAATTCTAGGAATAATTTTCATTCCATTAAAGTCACAACATATTCACATTAACATAAATAGCATGCAAGAATCCTACAGGTCTAAATAATGAAAGACTGATGTACAATCACCTCAGTTAAGACTTCACATGATTTACTATTAAAACAAATTTTTTTTTAGAAAACAGCAAGAAGGAGCAGACAGGAAAGAGGTAGATATCCAGAGAAAAAGCTCTGTCAGGTCTGCAGGACGCAATCTAAAGACAGTGTTTGGCTCCTCTACACACTAGTCATCCATTCCTCTATTTGAAATATTGGATATGACAAGAATAGAAGAAAATTGAAAACACACTCGACATTCAGAATTTAGATACTGTACTGCATGGAAACACTTAAATGACTAAATGTTCACTTATCATGAAATAGGCAAAGATTTCAAATTATATTTATATATGTATATATATATATATATATATATAGAGAGAGAGAGAGAGAGAGAGAGTTGAACTCAACTGTTAATGTTTGCAATTATAGTTTTGTTGACTTTGCACTTATGATTATAATCAAAAATACAAATAATATTTTTACCCGGTAATGCCCAAATGATCCAGCACCAGTTCTCCAGTTACTGTTTTCCAGCTGTTGCCAGCCATGAAATGTTGCACCATTGCTTGCTGTCAATGAACAGGCATAAGTGGGGTAACATTAAAGTATCAGAGCTTTAGCAACAAAGGGCTTCTGGTTCCCCCAAAAGTCTTTTCGCTGTTTCCCATTAAATTTTTATTATTAAAATTCATATCTCATATCTTTATTAAATCTTTATTATGAAGTAGGTGGCACCTTGCCATGACACTTACTGAGTCACAAGGGGCATGTTTTCTCTTATCCAAAGTCTCCCTCAGTTCTCTCATTCTCCCCTCCCTCAGGAGTTTCTCTTCATTGAGTCACTGTGTGAGCCAGCCAACATCTCTCTAAGCTCCCTGTAAGGAAACATGGACCTCTTAGGGGTAAACAAGGTCAATTAATTATCTTTTTGTAGACACTCCCAGAATGCAAAGGTTCTTGAAGGCACAGAAAGTGAGTTAGAGTTGTCCATAGAGTTGTCCGTACAACCTCCGAATATGGCACAATAATAAATCACAACCCTGAACAGCTGAAAGACCCTTTCACTAACCTCAGTGAAAAAGAACCTTATCAAATAAGCCACCACCACCATAACAGGATTATATAGGGGGAGGAACCAACCCGGTAGCATGTATTTACCCGAGACATGAACGTGGGGATCGTGGATTGAGATGAAAGTGCAACGCAGGTTAAGTTTCATATTTACTTGCCTTAAGGGCACACTAGACAAACAGTACATACAATACAAGTGTAGGACTACAAGTATCTGTATGCAGTATGCTAGTTAACCTTGTAAGACCTAATGGAAATGGATAGTCCACACTTTACGATCCTTCCTGCACTTGTGATGTTACTGTTCCCCAGAAAAAAGACGCTGGGCACAAGGGGTGCTCTGATTATAATAGGTGTAAACACATCCCTGCACACCCATAGGGGGGCTCTAGGGACACTCCTACCTGGTATCAGGTCCAGGAGTATGGAGTGGTTCTAGCTTCTCAATGGGAAGGCATAGGGTCAGGATTTTGGTCTCATTGAATCCCTGGATCACATTGATACCAAACATGACCCATTTTCTATGTTCAAATTTAGAAATATGTATATCTCTGTGTCCCAGACTGCTAGAAACTAGTTAAACACAGGTATGTGTTACCCTGGCTATGCCAATGCCAAAACTGTATCTGGCCTTGGACTGAGATGGACCATAACTTCATGAACAGGATATTAATATTTCCTTTGTCCCTTGTCTTAAAAATGGAGGGAAGCTCCTGAAAGATTTTTGGAGATGCTACCCCCTACCAAGCCAGTGTCCCTCTGCATCCTTTTTAAGTAGGACATTCCCAAAATCTCATTAATAATACAAGATAAGGTTCGAGAGAATTGAATGATATTGATGGCTTGATGAACAAGACCAAATCTGGCATGTGAATCCCCCTTGTAGATCACATTCCCTCATTTCCCCCTACCTCATGAATAAGTTGAAAACCATTGCATACCATGGAAAACGAATGTGTTTTCGAAAGCTAAAAACTGCTACAGAAGATGTAATAGGGTTGTGAGAGATATTTTTCTATGCCAGCTGGGAAGATATTAAGCAAATAATTATTGGGATCCATTAGCCCCACACTACCCAACACGTCAGCAATAACCCTCTTCTCCATTCGCCAAAAGGAATGATGGAAGGGCAGGCCCAAAATATATGCTGTATATCTGCACCCCTGATCCACATCTTTAGCAGATGTTTAGAGCCTTGGTGTAACAGGGCAGAAGTGTGATACCAGAGTAGAAGCTGTATAAATGGCATTCTTAATCTGCAATTTTCATGCATGTAAAATGTAGAATGATCCACTCTGTGAGGTGAAAAAAAAACTAAGACATATTTGATGAGAGGTGCAATGGCAGAATACAGAAAGCACAACCAAGAAAACAAATAAAGGGCAAAGAAGGGAGGTAAGAGAGTGATGGAGAAAAAAAGAGGAAGCTCAAAATACATACATCAGCTGCTGCAGAACCTCATAACACACACCTTAGCCATAATATACATCTCAACTGTGAATTTGTCACAGATTTCATGCTTAAAAAAACACTCCTGAAATTTTGCAATATTTTAGTAATGTGTAGATGTATTCTCATAGATGTTAAATCCTTACCACCATATCCAGCAATGTGCCATAATAATATGATTCATATATTGTACATAAAGCCATCCATTAGAAGGTCCACTTCACCTCACTGCTAATAGTTTCCATAATTTTTTTCCATTATCAAAGACAATAATGTAAATTAAATACAGAAAGTGAGCGGAAGTTCTTCATTCACCCACCATTCCCCATAGAGTTACAATCTATGGAATGTCTCATTTCTCCCTCCATTTTCCATACCTTTACATGTATGCAAGACCAGGAGGTGCTTAATCACTAAGACGGGGAAAGGGGGCAACCCTGAACGGACTTAACCCTGGTTTGGAGCAAGGGCATCTACAATAGTGAAGATTTGCCCCCCTACATATACATTTAGGATGAGATATCAGTGTAGCCTAATTGTGGAAGAGTTGAATGAGAATAAAGCATCTGTCATGGGTGCTCTCGTGATCCCTGCCTTGGACCTTGTGTCCCTCCGTGTGCCCCCGCTGCTGCTACTCCTCCGGACTTGCCCCTCCCAGCTGCTTCCCAGCACACTGCCGTGCACACGCTTCTCCACCTCCTAGGGCGCTCGCCAGTTGTAGAAAATTTAAAGGGCCATCACACTGCTGATTGGTGCGCTGCCTGAACACCTCCACCTTTATTAATCAGCGCCTCCCTTCCTTTCACACCGGATTTTTGTGCCTTTGCCTTTCTGCTTTTCTGTGTTCCTGTGTGCCTGTATCCTGTGTTCCTGTGTTACCGTTCCCATCTGCCTGGACCTCCCATTGCTGATCTGACCACGAGACTGCCTTTGCTAAGGTACCGCGACCTTGGCTGCCACCGCGGGCTAGTCGCACATGTGGAACAATCTGGTGGTACCCTGCCACAGCAAAACCATCCCATTTTGCGGTGGGCTCTGGTGAAGACCAGGTGCCACTTAGATTCCAGTACAAGGTGTCGGCTAGTACCACCTCCCGTGGTGGTCCAGAGGACCCACTCATCCTGAATCCTGACAGCATCCAGATAACAGCAATGAATGGGAAGAACCATTCCACTGGGGAGCAAGCAGCTCAGGGAGAGTCTACTGAGGAAAACAGAGAATAATATCAACAATTAAAAAACTATTAACAAGTTAAATCAAAAGACATTCCCTGCGACTTGAAAAAAAAGGTTTAATCACTGGAGGCCAGGGGCGAACTGGCCATTAAGCTGCTTTGGGGTTGGTCTGGGACCGGAGGGGCCTGTCTGAGAATAATAAACCATGTGCTCACCTTTCTGATGCTCCCTCGGAGCTCCACTACTTTATCCAGTCCAGCGGCAGTGACAGCTCCGTGCACCGGCCGCACACAGAATATGACATCGCTAAGCGGCTTACGTCACAGTCTGTGTGCCTGCTGGAGAACACGGAGCTGTCACTGCCAGCCAGACTGGATAATGTAGCGGAGCTCTGGGCAAGCGTTGGAAAGGTGAGTAAAGCATTTAATATTTTTATGTGCTGGGCATAGGGCAGGTTGTTTACTGAGGGGAGGAGGGCAGACTGGTTGTATACTGAGGGGGGGGGTCTGGCTGGCTGTTTACCGAGGGAGAGGGCAGGCTGTATACTGATGGGGGGGGGCAGGCTGTATACTGATGGGGGCTTGCTGTATACTGAGAGGGGGATTGCTGGCTTTATACGGGGGGTGGCTGGCTGTATACTGAGGGGGAGCTGGCTGTATATTGAGGGGGGACTGGCTGGCTGTATGCTGAAGGGAGGCTACTGAGGGGGGGGGGCTTGTTGGCAGTATACTGAGGGGGGGCTGGCTGGCTGTACACTGAGGGGAGATGGCTGGCTGTACACTGAGGGGGGACTGACTGGCTGTACACTGAGGGGTGGGGCTGGCTGTACACTTAGGGGGGCTTGCTGTATACTGAGAAGGGGCTGTCTGTCTGTATACTGAGGGAGGGCTGGTTGGCTGTATACCAGTATTATAGTAGTTATATCCTTGTACATAGGGGGCAGTTATATTCTTATACACAGGGGCAGTATTATAGTAGTTATATTCTTGTACATAGGGGGCAGTATTATAGTAGTTATATTCTTATACACAGGGGCAGTATTCTAGTAGTTATATTCTTGTACATAGGGGCAGTATTATAGTAGTTATATCATTGTACATAGGAGCAGAATTATAGTACCGTAGTTATATTCTTGTACATAGCAGCAGAATTATAGTAGTTATATTATTGTACATAGGAGTGTTCATTTAAAAAAAGAAGCTTTGTTCCTGTATAAAGGAGGCAGTATGAGTCTCTTTCTCTGCGCTGTACATAATGATTTAGACCATCTAGAAACAGTTTGTGTGGAGTTAAGTAACTCCACCAACATTACATGGTCATATCCACTTGTTTTGACTCTGCCCACTTTTAAACTTTTAAAGTTTTTTTCCAGGGCCACTTTAAATTCCCAGTCCGCCCCTGCTGGAAGCGACAGGGTTTTTCTACTGCGATACTGTGGAATAACCTTCCTCAGTGCTGGTCACAGAAGGGACAGCAGAGAGCTTCAAGAAAGCTCTAGATGCCTTTTTACATATATAAAGTTAAGTTTCCCTTAAATCCCTTCCTCATTCAATCCCTTCCCTTCCTTGGTTGAACTTGATGGACATATGCTTTTTCTCAACTGTATAAACTATGTAACTTTATGAGATAGGGCACCATGACAAACACAGGTCAGCATCCAAAGAGGAGAGGATAGGGATAGCTAAAAGCCTTGTAAAAATGCAAGTTGAGCCAAATAGTCAGCCACAAACAAGTTACATGGAAAGTCTCATATACAGAACCACTGAATAAAGACATCTTCTGTTGTGGTACACCTGTTAGGGATTTTAGGGTAGCTGAGGGGTTATCATAATAATAATAATAATAATAATCTTTATTTATATAGCGCCATCAAATTCCGTAGCGCTTTACAAATCAGTTATCATGGTGGACCTGTAGAGTGAAATCCCCGCTGATACGGAATTCTGTGGTCCCTTAGTAAAACCAAAATACGCCGCAATGTGGTCAATGTGTAGTGAGACAATTCAAAAAGAAGTCAGACAGCATGAGCTTAGCACGCTGGGTCAATATTTGGACCCGATTATGCATTTTCTAGAGGATCAGTTCTTTAAGTGTATTAAAGTGTAAGGAGCAGGATCTGAGGAGTCTGGAGGCAGGATAAGAGGGTCACAGTACATGATGTGCAGGGGGCACCAGATTAATGAAGACCGTGCGGGAGTTTTGATGAATCTGGTGCACTCTGTACACTCCACAGGAAAACTGCATATAGTTTGTATTAGTTTAGGAAACTGGTATATTTGTTACCTTAGGACAACAACACCCTCTGTGTCCCCTCAAGTTAAAGCTGTATCTGTAAAACTCAACAGATGAAGGCCATTTGGTGTCATAAGGTTAGGTAGTTAAAATGACAACATAAAACAAAAGAAACGTAAGGTTTGTTACTCTTTGAATACTTACAAAATAAGTCTGTCTCCTGTACTAGATGTGCTAACTCCAACTAATAGAAGATGTGTGTGTACCTGAGGCAAGGACTTTTGTACTAATACATTTCCCTTCATTATTAGAAAAAGAATTAATTGTTTTTGATGAATGCTAAATACATCATAATGTTCTGCCTTGGCAAGTTCACATATTTAAAATCTATTAATTTACAGTCAAAGGCCACAGAAATGATTATCATCCACAAAATGTGCCTCAAGCAAGAAATGTGTCTTTTAATTGTCTTTTGTATTACCTCTTTGTAATCCATTGCATAAAAAATTAAACAATTCATTTTTGTTGTGGAACACTAATTCATTATTTAGTAGTGGGCCAGTGAAAAAGTGACACACATTAACCTTTGCTAGGGGCACAAAAGTCTGGCTAATTTATAAACTGCTATGGGTTAAGCAGTGTATAATATGGCGGGTGTCATTTGTCAGAGAGTGACAGCTCACTGTGTCCCTATGGAATTTGGAGACGGCTATAATATACCTGCCATACATGAATTGATTGCTGTCTTGTCGTGGGAACATCAAACTGTAACTTGAGTGCAAAGTATAATATCATAGTGGTAATAAGGTAAAAACACATTAGTTCTATGTCTGTCTTTGGAGTTTCACTACCCATCAAAATTTATTAAAGTAGCTTTGGCCCTTTAATAAATGTCCTTATGCTCGACTCATGTATGGGATATTTCTTTCAAAAAATGCATAAAAAGTCTAACATACAGTCACTGGAGTAACTATGCAACTTTTTTGAGTCTTCTTATAAGTCAGGAATCTGGCATTGCACGGCAATGGCTAGGCCATTCCAGGACCTTGAAATGCTTCTTACGGAGCCTCTGCTTAGTTGCCCTCTTGCCGAGGGAAGGTGGCTGTTGGCCAAATTCTGTGATACATGGCCCATCCTCCCATCAATATGGCTCAGTCATTTCTGACCCAATGCTTCATGGAAGGGACAGTGTTCATGGGGATGTACTCATGCTTCTTGTTTCTGCAAATACAGTGGGTAAAGTTTGGTCCCAACTAGATGATCTACTGCCATGCCTTCTCTGGATAATACAGATGGTCATTGCTGAACTTCAAACGGTCCTGAACATGTACTGGCATGAGCAGGGGGACCTTGTATACCCTACAGGAATGTAATTTATGGCGGTGTAGTGTGTTACCATTTCATTTAGGCTATGGACTAAGGATAGATCATCAATAGCTGGAACAGGAGCAGAGGAGAGCAACCAGGATTATTAGGGGAATGGGGGAACTAGAATACACTGACAGATTACAAAATTTGGGATTATTCAGTTTAGAAAAAAGACGACTGAGGGGAGACCTCATTACAATGTACAAATACCTGAACGGACAGTACAAGGATCTCTCCAAAGATCTTTTTATACCTAGGCCTGTGACCAGGACAAGGGGGCATCCTCTACGCCTAGAGGAGAGGCGATTTTACCATCAACATAGACAAAGGTTCTTTACTGTAAGAGCAGTAAGACTATGGAACTCTCTGCCGCAGGAGGTTGTTATGGCGGACTCTATGTACATGTTCAAGAGAGGCCTGGATGGAGAGAAAAAATATCACGGGTTATGGGGATAAAACATTTATTTAATTCTTAAAGGTTGGACTTGATGGACTTGCTTCTTTTTCCAGCCTTATATACTATGATACTATCAGTGGGGGTTCCACACCCAGCATTACCACTTATCAGTTCTTCATATTAAAGAAGTATTGGAGGCATAGTCTTCCTTTTCCCACTGTGGAAACTCATTTGAATATTCCTTACCTAGAATAATCATAAGAGCAAGCTGCACAAACTGTGGTTCGTTCATAGCCCCATAGTCTTCTGTTAGGCATGTTCACTGTGAACGTGCCGACTGGTCTGTCACTTTCAAATGACAGAGATGCTCACACCCCCTTATGTCAGTCGTGTGCCGTTGTTTTCAGCCAGGTCATAAATCCCTTCCTGAACTCAGGATCAGTCATGAGTAAGAGCATGGTCTAGTGCTAGAAAAGCGTTGACGAAAGAAAACCCTGTATACCTGCACTTTGCTTTTGGATGCCATGATTTGACGAATAAAGGCGGTTTTATCCTTAATGAAAGCTGGATCCTACGTTTCTTTTGTGACCTCAGGATCCCCCTGAATTGAGAGCAGGTGACCACTTAATTCACACAGCTGACAAGCAACACTTACACCAATGATCACTGCATTTTTAAGTTCCACTAAGAAATAGAAAGTGACTAAATATCTGCCTCCAGACCTAATTAACACCCTTACCTTAGCATTGTGGGCCATGCTGATGAGCATTAAAGTGTAGGTACAAAAGAATGGAACAGAGGAACTTAACAAATCTCAAGTTTAAACTTTCCAACATAGAGGACCGGTCTTATACAACTAGGGCTCAGTGTCAGCAAATGGAGGAAGTCACCAACCACCTTGTGGACCATATAGAAGACGTAGAAAATAGGTCCAATAGGAGAAATTTAAGGTTGGTGGGTCTCCCTGAGGATGTGCCTGTTGGGTTTTCTTAAGCCAACAGACATAATCATCTAGGAGAATTATCTAGTAAGAGAACTGGTTTGCTACTACCGTACAGATTGATGGAACAAGCGCATTGCATAGGACCTCATGAGGGTCCCAATGGCCGGTTGCCGCATACTAGGCAAGTTATTACCAAGTACCTTTAAGGGGTATTCCCAGGAAAAGAAATTTCCTAAATGTACTAAGGATAACAAAATAACACATTCTCTAATTCACTGTTATTAACAAAACTACAGATAAATTACAGATAAAACTACAGAGTCCAACCTGTTTCTATCAGTCCTGGTGTACAGAATTTCAGTTGCCCCTAGACACGACCCTGTAACTTCTGACTGAAGTAGCCGGCTACTGCATAACCCAGTTGCCTCTTATGTAAATTTGCATATTAGAGCCATTAACAATTCTAAATGAGTAAATTGAGTACTAAAAGATTAGCCCTAAAAAGGGCTATACTGTTAGAGATTAGAGGAACCTGCTACTGGATCTACCTTAATTGGTAGATCCGTGATGGTAGGTTTCCTTTAAGATAAGAGCTGATCATGACATAGTAGGAGAGGTTAGGGGGCGGATGGAGGATAAACTGTGTATGTATGCCGATGATCTCCTTCTCTATCCGAGGGGCTTGCCGTCCCCTGTCCCAAGGGCAGTGGAGGTGATTGAAGAATTCGGCCAGTATTCCAACTTAGAAATAAATCCTTTCTATTGCCAATGGAGCTGGAGGTTAGGGAATTCTTTGAGGAGGGGAAGATATCTGGGAGTACAGATGTCAGCAGGTGTCTGCAGAATATAAAGCGCTAAATCTATCACCGTTGATTAAAACCCTTAGAAAAAGGGTACATGGGTGGGAAAAATGTCCAATATTTTGCGCAGATAGGGTTGCCTTAGTGAAAATGATATTACTGCCCCAGGTTTTGTTTTCCTCTCGAGGTGCCCAATATGGATCGTCAGCTCCTTTTTTAAAGCCTTGGAATCAGAATTTAATGAACTAATTTAGGGAAGGAAAACGGTACGTATAAAGATCGCCTTCTGGTATTAGACTGTGTCACAGGGTGGGCTTGACCACTGCATAAATTTGACATCTCAATGGTCATAATGAAAGAATGAAGGAAAGGCGTCATTTGGATCAGATGAATGATGTAAAAACTAAGCTTGTAAGTAAATGGCACAGCTGTGTTTTTTGGATGACATTTGGAATCTTTTCCCACTTTCCAGTACATTGCATTAAAATATTAAATACTTAATAAAGCAAGTAAAATAATTTTCACAGATAACAATATATCATACAGCTCTGTGCACAGAAATATAAAAAAGTTCTGGCTTTGGAAAGGTTGGGTTTAAAAGATAGAAACACAAAAATGGAAAAGGGCCAAGTCGTTAAGGGGTTAAGATTGTCGCATCTAAGTTTCCACTATCCAGTTATTACAATATTATGCAATATTCATGTGTCTCTCTGGTGGACATTACAATTTATTAAAATATGGGTCATAGACAATCTGTGATATGCTGTTTATCAGTTGTGGTTTACATCAATAATGACCACGTTGCAAGGAACAAGGTGTAGCGATTGCAGCCCCAACTAAAGCTCCACGACACAAATGCTACATAATTTACATTCACAAAGTGAAAATGTTACTTATAGTAAAGACAATAACGTCAGCATATACGTTTTTACACTTAAATGCATTTTTTTCCAAGTCCACAGGTTTATGATAAAGTTGACATTTCTTAAGACCATGTATAGTAAATTATACAGACGTACAGTTCAGTACTCACAGAAGACGTGTAAGCATGAGTCACTGCCTAATTTGTGCAGCCGTGTGGCGTGTGTATATGAGTCATCTGTGAGTGACATACATATCTCAGCTTGTTCTTCTCTTCTATGAAGGTGAATGCAGAGAAAAAATAACAATGACCTACATTTGCCAGCTTATGCCATGACATCCCTGTCACTCGCCCAGTATAACCGATCTAGAGCAACATTTGGAAGGGTATTGCAGGATTAATATTAGGTGCACCTCATAAAACTCACCTACTGTAATTCTCTGCTACAGGGGAAAATTTGGAAGTTCCAGGCCACCCCTAACGCATAGCTCTGTTCCACAAAGCTCTAGGTGCTGAAACAGTTTAAAGTACGTAGGGAGGATATGGGTCAGCATCTGTTCTTCCTGGTTCCACCAACAGGCTGTTGGAAAAGTGGCTGCATTCAGCATTCAGTGTGGGCTCAACTGATCTCCAGGGCTTAAAGCATTATAATTGGTGAAGACAGAGTATATCCACAATCTAAATTATACCACTTATTGATTCTGCAGTGTAGGGAAAGTCAGTGCAACCCTATACACAAGAGGGGAGGCAGCCAGTCCATGCCATGTATCCGTATTATATAGAATATCTTTTTACATATGTAGCTGCAATTCTTTACACCAAATCTTCACTGAACACAAACACTGATTTTGTTCACTCTCAGCTGCTTATTATGGTTAATTCACTGAAAGATAAGTTGAGATTAAAATATAACTTTTCTTATCTTTATTGAAAAGAGTTCACCCCAATACTGAACACTTTGCACAGGAAAGCTGTATGTACACACAAACAAACACACAAATTTGCCCATGACTAAGTCAAAAGTAAGAAGTAGAAAATGGTCATCATCCACTCATGTCCCTTACATACTTGGTCCATTATCCTTAGACCTTATACCATGTATGGTCAACATCAGTAGTGAACCAAGCCTTTCTGCTGCCCTAGAAGAGCCATTGAGACACGCTCTCCACCCCATATATGTAATATATCAGGGAGTGCCAGGACCAGATCCATCATATTGGTTTGGTGTGAAAATAAAACAACGCAAAATGAATACAGCATGCCACCATGTACTATAAAATTCATAGCCCCCCAACAATCAATGTATACAGCCCCCAGCAATAACTGTATACAGCCCCTTACAACCACTATATACAGCCCCTCCACCAGCAGCAATCACTATATACAGCCCCTCCATCCCCAGCAATCACTAAATACATCTCCCACAGCAAAAACTATCTACAGCTACTCTAGCAATCACTATATACAGCTCCCAGCAATCACTATATACTGCTCCCCCAGCAATCACTATATATAGCCTCCCAATAATCACTATATACAGTTCCACCGGCAATCACTGTATACAGCCCCCCAGCAATCACTATATAATGCTCCCCCAGCAATCACTATACACAGCTCCCCCAGCAATCACTATATACAGCCCCCCAGAAATCACTATATACAGCTCCCCCCGCAATCAATATAGACAGCCCCCAGCAATCACTATAAACAGCCCCCAGCAATCAATAAATACAGCTCCCCCAGCAATCACTATATACAGTCCCCCGGTAGTCACTTTATACAGCCCCCCAGAAATCACTATATACAGCTCCCTAGCAACCACTATATACAGCTCCCACAGAAACCACTATATACAGCCATTCAGCTACCACTATATACATCCTCCCAGCAACCACCATATACAGCTCCCCCAGCAATCAATATATACAGCTCCCCCAGCAAACACTATATACAGCCCCCCAGAAATCACTATATACAGCTCCCCCAGCAATCAATATAGACAGCCCCTAGAAATCACTATAGACAGCCCCCAGCAATCAATATATACAGCTCCCCCAGCAATCACTATATACAGTCCCCCAGTATTCACTTTATACAGCCCCCCAGAAATCACTATATACAGCTCCCTAGCAACCACTATATACAGCTCCCCCAGAAACCACTTTATACAGCCATTCAGCTACCACTATATACATCCTCCCAGCAACCACCATATACAGCTCCCCCAGCAATCACTGTATACAGCCCCCCAGACTTCCCACGAGTGTACGTACAGTTGTTCATTATTATATCCACAGGACACACTTTCCCCAGCCTTGAGGGGGCCCTGCCAGGGGCATGCCAGGGGCATGCCAGGTGCTGGCGCGGCCCTGGGTAGCATTGAATACGCCATCAAAAGTCACAAAACACTGACACCACACACAGTTCTGTACACTGAAGTATGAAAAAGTTATTAGCGCCAGAAGATGGCAAAATGAAGGAATATTCTTTTTTGACAGGAGGTTTTAATTTTTGTAAATGTATGAAAACATTACAAAAGCTATATAAATGTGGTATTCCCGTGATCATACTGACCCAAAGAATAAAGTAGACATGTCATTTAGGGTGCACAGTGAAAGACGTAAAATACAAGCCTGCAGAAATTGGCGCATATGCATTTTTGCACCAATTCACTACATTTGGCATTTTTTTCCTGCTTCCCAGTACATGGCATGGAATATTATATACCATCACTATGAAGTGCAATTTGTTACTCAAAAAACTAGCTCTCATATAGCTCTTTACATGGAAAAATAAAAAAGTTATGGATTTTTGAAGGTGGGGAGTGAAAAATGAAAACAAAAACACGTCTGGTCATTCAGGGGTTAATTTAGATAATAAAAGTTATATTTTACGCCCATCTTATCCTCCAGTGTATTAAGTAATTCTTTCCACCAAAGCATGGCTTTAAAGGCTGTCCTGGCATAATATAGCTTATTGTGGTCCAGCTTAAGAGTTTGTATTGAATGAAATGTCAATATGATGGCGCAACATTTTTGGAATTAGAAAAGTATTCCATGATAGATCAGTCACCGATCATTATAATTTCTCTTGGATCAAGGTCACTGGGCTAGCAGAAGATTTTCATATAAGCAGAGGGACACACTGGGCAGAAGATATCAGATGACTTTGGAGCTAACCACTATCTATTGTATTTCTGAGGAGTTAAAGGCCAATTATTTATTTAATTACAAAACAACTTTCATTTAGTGAATGTAAGGTTTAGTTTATTTAGCGTTATTATATTAATGAACAGCAAGCTTCTCTGCGTTCAGTAAAATCGTATAATCTTATAAGTACAATGATAAAATTATTTTATTCCACTTTTGCTATGCTATACGTTCAATTAGCTGTGATAGCTTACAGCTCCCATGTCCTCTCAGAGCTTCCAGTGCATTACTGTCGACTAGTTAGTGAAGAGCACCAGAAGGACAGAGAGAACTGGAGAGTGAAAACAAAAACAGAGGAAATTGAAATAGATACAGAAGTGAAACTTTTATTTTCCCTGTCTAACAAAACTTTGCTTTTAGCTTTAATTGCTTGCAGCACACCAATCCTTTTCCCTCCTGGCTTGTCATTTATAATCTAGGAGCAGAGAAAAGCTCAAACTATTAGCAGTTGTACACCTTCGTGTCCAGGGCCTATTTTTAGAATCTAAGATGTTACATTATGGGGCAGATTTATAAAGCTGTCTCAAATAAAGAATGCTCTAAGTTGCCCATGGCAACCAATTACAGCTCAGCTTTCATTTTACCAGTGCTCACGAATATTTTAAAGCTGAGCTGTAATTGGTTTTCATGGACAACTAAGAACATTCTTAATTTTAAACAGCTTGATAAATCTGCCCCTATAAGTGGTTCTATCTTTGGAATGCTGTAACATAACCAGGGGATTTTAAGATTGTTTTCTCGTAATACATTATATTTTATAGTTGAAAAATTTGGTTGACATGTTTTGCTCAAAAAAGTTCAAAATGTACTGCTTTCCAGACTGAAAGTAATACCAGCCAAATAACATGATAGCAACCATTTACCAAATGTCCACTTTATGTTGGCATGATTCTTTATATGTCCTCTTATTTTTCTAGAATATTATGAGGCTTAAAACTTTAAGTGCAATTTTACACATTTTCATGAAGTTCACCAAAATGTAATTTTTTACTTTCAAGTGACATTGAGAGGTCTAAATAACAGTAAAACCCCAGAAATGTCCCAATTATAAAAACATTACCTTAAACTTAGTATGTACAAGAACTTAGGAAGCTTGTTAGCTATTCTTTTTCTTTTAATTTAATCTTTATATATTTTCTTCTTTTTACGCACATTGCAAATCTACCCATCTTTGGTTATCTTAATTTATCTCCCGCCACTCTTCCAGCCATCCCTCCTCCCACCTTGTCTGATATCATCTTCTAATACCACTTAATTTTCCTCATTTTAACCTTCTGTATAACATGTCTTTAGTTCCAGACAATAAAAGATTGTATTTACAATCCTACTCCACTCCTGATTCCACTTATCAACTTTATCCCTCTGGAGTTTCTTGTTCTTCTCCAACCACTAAAAATATATAAATTCTTTACATTTTTTCCTTACTTGTAACATTGTTGGCATGCGTGTAGATATCCACTCTTGTCAACAAGACTTTCTTCACTGCCAATATCAATAAATTGACTAGTTCTTCTTTTTGCCTGCTAGCTTTTTCCTCAAAATAATGGAAAACTCCTCTCCACAATCTGAAATCAATTTCTCCAAGGACATATTCTATATATTGTAAAGCGAGTTTACATAAATTCCTCACAGCAGGACAATACCAAAGACAGTGCACAAAGCCAGCTCTGGTCCTTCCACGCTTTGGGCATTCATCCTTAAATTCCAATATTTTACTTAGGAATGGTTTGTTAAATGCCCAATCCGGGCCGGTGCCAGTATAAGGCTGTAAATAAGGAATCCATGAGAGAGAGGGGGCTTATATAATATACCCTTGATGGGGCTGTTTGATATGATAAACTAAGGAATATTTTAGGGATCAGGAGACTGTTTTAGTTTCTGAATTGTGAATGCTGTTACCTACAAATTGGCCTACTGAGTCTCTGTCGCCCAGGGGCCTACTGAAACCCGGAGCTAACCGTGTGCCTAATACACCCTGGTGAATATTCTACACTGTATCTCTCTCAATGTCTTAGAACCAGCCATTTTTTTGTGTACGTATCCACCCACCTTAAGAAGTCTTATTTTGACTTCTTCTGTTGTCAGCTCTGTTTTAAGATCTTCTTTCCATTTTTTAGATAGCCTACTTCAAACGAATTGTCCTCTCTCTGCAATATATTTCTCCTAATACTGGCTATAGATGGGTTCCCATTCATAAAAGTAAGCACTTTCATAAACTGTTCTTATTTGGCATTGCCTATCCGTTCCATATATATTTTGTATGTTTCACTTCACTAGTGATCATATACCTTTATCCTTCCAAATCTCAATCCATTTTCTGGTCCCTTTCCATTTGTTTCTATCCATCAATTCCCATAATGTTAGAAACTTTGACATTTTCACTGGCAAGTGAAATTTCCTCCGCAAATATTTAGACTTTTTTTAATTACAGCAACATATGACATTATTTCCCTTATAATAAATAATTTCCCTGTTTCCCAATATAACACCGGATTTAAAGGGGTTGTCCAAGAGTTCTGAAAAAAACTAAAGGTGGCCGGGAGGAGGCTGCTTACCCGTCCCTATTGACAGCATTGTGAATGGGGGCCGGAAGGTTGTCGGGTCCGGGATACAGGATAGCACCGGAAGGCAAGTAGGACTTTATTTTTTTTTAAGCAGCCTCCTCCCGGCCACCTTTAATTTTTTTTCAGAACTCGGACAACCGCTTTAAGCTGAATAACTCATAATTCTCTTTCTCATAGATACTCCATTTACTGTTGATCATGTTTCTAAATATACAATCATTTTTCCACTTTGCTGGGAATCTGCATAGGTTCAGTCATTTCCCTGAAAAATTGGTGTACTCCTTTCTTTCCTATTACTAATCCTCCAAGGATCTACCAACACCCCTATCTGGAGCAGATTCAACATTACTAGATCTTCGGTTCATTTTATTCCTCCTTAGCTTCTTCAGCCCATGTGACCTGTATCTCTCCTCATCTATCACCCTGTTAAAATCAACACCAATCAATTTATGTTTTATTCTGTTTCCAGCTATCCATCTGGTTATTTTGTTGATAAATTTCTCATTCCTTTCATTTGGTGCATAAGTATTACATATCCTAATCTGCTCTTCTTCTGGGCCTATCAGCACCTTAACAGACCTTCCTTCCAGTCCGTATTCAATATCTATAACATCTGCCTTCAACTTATTGATCAGAATCACAATAGCCAATTTCCTATTGCTTTTCTAACCCATCCTTTTTCTAATTTAAGAACCTCCCATTCTGTCAGATACGTTTCCTGTAAAAGAGCAATATCTGTAGCTAATCTTTTAAAATGAGGTAATACCTTTTACATTCCATGAGGTTATCCTTATTAATTCCATATCCATGCACCTCCCTTTTTCAAAGTTAAAATTATAGAAGCTGGTTTCAGAGCAGCCCCCCACCCCCCTTATAATACCCTGCCCCTACACCCATCATTAGACTTCCTTTTTTTTCCTAATGGTCTCTCCATGTACTGATATATTCCCCTCCATCTTTGTTGTCCTCCACCATCTTCCCTCTATCTCTGATTATCAAGCAAAAGTGAGAGAGAGAGAGAGAGAGAGGGATAGGGAGGGGGAAAGAGGAGGAAGAGAAAAAAACAAATGAGAGAAATTTCTTTATTCCATCATCCTCTCTTCTACCTTATAGAAGTCAAAACTTTCATCATTCTATTTTCAGATGTTTTATACAATATTCCTCTGCTTCCTGATACTGTTAAAATACTTTTATATCTCCATCTTCCCCAAAGATCTTCAAGACGGTTGGGGCTTGTAAGTGGAATTCAATTCCTCTTTTATAAAGTTTACAACATAATACGCCAAATTTCTTCCTCTTCATGCTTGTTTCTGCTGCATAATCTCTTTCTTAGCATCTTCCGATTTCAACTCACTTTTTTCTCTATAGAGTCTCAAGAGCTCAAATGATGCGGAATATGATGGCACTATATAAATAAAAAAATAAAGTCCAATAAAATTTGGAGGTTTCACAAGTGGCAAAATTCTAAAATAGGTAGTGTTTATTGGTTGAAAGGAGTGTCCGACTGAGGCTCCTGCGGACCATCAATTACAATGGAGGCTCATTCTCTCTTGAAAACTTTCTTCTGCATTGTCCAAAAAATCTTGTCTTTTGCTGAAACACTGGAACCTGTTTTGTGCTTTGACCATACTTAGAAGCCTTTGACCCTTGAAAAGTTAATTCTTATATTTGTTTTTATTAAGATGCAGAGCCATTATTGAATATTCTGGTCATTTTGATTGCAACAAAACATGAATTTACCCATTCATGTTTTTAACCCCTACGGGACTCGGCCTCTTTTGGCCTTAAGGACGCGGCCCCATTCTTCAAATCTGACCTGTGTCACTATAAGTGGTTATAGTTTTGGAACGCTATGAGATATCCAGGGGATTTTGAGATTGTTTTCTCGTGACACATTGTACTTCAAATTAGTTTAAAAATTTGGATGATATCTTTTGTGTTTAGTTATGAAAAAAAACTAAATTTGGCAAAAATTTGGAAAAATTCTTTATTTTCAACGTTCTAAATTCTCTACTTTTGATGCAGATAGTCATAGCACCCAAATAAATTCATAACTTACATTTCCCAAATGTCTGCTTTATGCTGGCATGGTTTTTTAAGATTCCACATATTTTACTAGAATGTTATGAGGCTCAGAATTTAGGTATCATTTTTCACATTTTTTGTAAAATCACCAAAACCTGTATTTAGATGGACCTGCTCAACTTCTAATTGACACTGAGAGGCCTAAATAATAGTGGGACTCGTAAAATACCCCATTGTGGAAACTACACACCTCAACGTATGAAAAACCACTTTTAAGAAGTTTGTTAACGCTTTACGTGTTTTATAGGGGTTAAAACAAAATGGAGGTGCAGTCTGCAAATTGTAATATTTTTTCACAATACACTCATTTTGGGTGGAAAATTAAACATTTACAATGGATTAAATGAATAAAGGCTCCACAAAGTTTGTTACCCAATTTCTCCCGAGTACACGGATACTCTATATGTGGTGGTAACCTGCTGTATGGGCGCACGGCCGGGCATAGAAGGGGAGGAGGCGCCATCCAGATCAGATTTGCTATGTCACATTGTACAGGCTATAATTTTTTTCTTTTTTTAATGTGGACCTATAGGGGCTTATTTCTTTTGCCACATGAGATGCACTTTTCTGGTACGTAATTTGGGGGAATCTATAGGCTAATTGGTGAGATTTTATTAACTCTTTGTTGGTGGAGGAAATGAAAATCATCACTTTTCAGGAAGATTTTTATGGGGTTTTTTTTTTGGCTGTTTACCATACCATAAAAATAGTATATTATTTTTATTCTATGGGTCGCCACGATTACAAAAAGACCTCATTTATATAGATTTTTTATTTTTTTCCCATTTTTAGTGCATAAAAAGTAATTTGGCAAAAATGTTGTTACTTTTAGCATCACCGTCTTTCATATGCATAACTTTTTTATGTTTCGCCTCACAAATCTGTTTAAGGGCTTATTTTTTGCGAGAAGGATTGTTCTTTTTAGTGGTCTTATTTTAGAGTGCATAACATTTTTTAAATCCCTTTTTAGAGCATTTTTATAGGGTATTAATTGAAAATGATCTTTTTTCTGGAGCTTTTTTTTGTTTTGTTTTTTACGGGGTTAACTTTGCGGATCTAATAACAATTATGTTTTATTATGCAGATTGTTACGGACGCAGGGATACCAAATATGTGGGGGTTTTGTGTATTTTATTCAATTGTACTGAATAAAAACCAATTTGGAGAAAATCTTGTTCATTTTAGCATCATCGTCTTTTCATATGCATAACTTTTTTATTTTTCGGCTGACAAATCTAGTTAGGGGCTTATTTTTTGCGAGAAGAGTTGTTCTTTTTAGTGGGCTTATTTTGGAGTGCATAACATTTTTTAAATTACTTTTTAGAGCATTTTTTTTATAGGGTATTAATTAAAAATTATCTTTTTTCGGAAAGTTTTTGCGTTTTTTTTTTTACGGCGTGTACCGTGGGGGTCCAGTAACGATTCTGTTTTATTATACAGATTGTTACGGATGCGGCAATACCAAATATGCAGGGTTTTTTGTGTTTTTTATACTTTATTAAGTGTTTTTATGGGAAAGTGACATTTTAGGGGCTTATATTTTTATGTATTTATTTTTTATTTATTATAATGTGTAGTGTTAAGTGTTTTTGCATATTTTTACTTATACATACTTGAACTTGAACCAGTGATGCTTTGATCACTGGTTTAAGTTCAATACACTGCTCTACAATACTATTTTATTGTAGAGCAGTGTAAACTGTCTGAGCAAGCTTGCGCATGCTCAGACAGTTTACAGTCAGACCCGGAAGGGGTCTGACTGCCATGGAGACCGGGCAGCTCCGGGGCACATGCCAGTCCTCGGAGCTGCCCAGAAGTGGATCGGATCCCCCGGTAAGCGGCACGGGGGATCCGATCCACAGCGCAAACACCCTTACACGCCGCGGTCATGTTTGACCGAGGCGTGTAAGGGGTTAACACCCGCGATTGGAGCCGGCTCCGATCGCGGGTGTTAGCGCAGGCTGTCAGCTGTACTAGACAGCTGACAGCCGCTGCTTCTGGTACCGGCTCCGTTCGTGAGCCGGTGCCAGAAGCAGGACGTTATAGAACGTCCCCGTGCGCTAAGCATCTAGCCCCGGGGACGTACTATAACGTCCTGGTGCGCCTAGGGGTTAAATCCTCGTGATACTTGTTATTTTTGTTATATAGGAGCAGGATAATTATTCATATTTTTCTTCGGTCCTCTATTCACAGCATAGGTACAGAAATGCGCATGCACGTTAGGTGGCTCCGGCCTGTCTGTGTCCTCTTGCTATGCCCTTTCGTGCACCGCACATGTCCTGATCTGTGCTGTCAGATGTTAACTAGCATGGTGGTGCTGGAAGTGGGGCATAAAATGGGCTGGATGTTTGCTGAGGCGCATGCACTGCTGCATTCCGTTTCCCTTGTACGTACCCTATAAATCCGACTTCCCAGTGTGTGTTTCGTACCCCATGAGGAAGCTAGGGCAAAGCATGCATCGGGGAGTCTGGGCACTATTACAACACTATGGGGTAGATTTATCACTAGTCCTATATAGCTTCTTGGCATATAACTGTCGCAAATTTTTGTGCGAACATCATTTTTGCCCGATGTATTAAAGTGTGCCATAAAAATGCCGACATCAATGAGATGTGCGCCAAAATCTTACATGGACTTCGCCTTAATTTTGCTTTCTGACCATTATTTTCTTGGTCTATTGTGCGCCAAAATTTGCGCCTAAAATGTTGACAAAATACACATAAATGTGACGGATAATGTGGAAAAGTAAGGCCACGCCCACTTGCGGAAAAAAACCCAGACGAGTCTGGATAGTCGAAAACATCTGCTCTTTCTGGCGCAAACTCATTATAAATGATCCGCAACTATTTTGCGCCAAAAAAACCCTAAATCCCAGCATTTTTTTTGGCGCAGATACGATAATACATGTCCCCCATAGACATCTATGCAAAATTCTGCCTAATGATAAATCTCCCCCTATGAGTGGGTCACTTGACCATTTATTTGCTGTCCGCATTACAAAACTGGCTATAAAGTTATTTGAGACTGGGATCCTGTTATGGCTTAGTATTTTTGTAATATGTGGTTACTATATATTAAATGGGCATATGCTATATATTGTTTGTTTGTGTAATACCACCAGACTATACATTACTGGTCTCATTAATATTGCACCTGCTGTGATTAATTTTAATTTATGTGATATGAAATAAAGTATGACATGTGGTGTTATGAAAAGGATTGGTACTCCTCTTTTCTTTACTTGCTACTATACTTGTATTTTTAAAGTATTGAATTTGTCTGCTCTTGTAAATCTAAAACATCAATACAATTATTAAAATAGAAAATGCAGAGGATTATGATATCTTGTACAGACAGCTGTAAAGCTAGTAGCAATCCTTGACAAATCAATATTATTTCAAATATCAAAAGTATAAACTTAGAAGACTCAATAAAAGAAAACATTGCGCTTTACTTTCTAACTTTCCATTCTGACAAGTTAGAGATGTGCTGAGAGGTCACAGCGATTTAGTTCAGAATTAATATGAGTTAGAATTATGAAGCTAATTGAATTAAATGATATGAAAGTTTGCTTTTAGCGATTAGTGCCCAGTTTTAATGAGTGTTCAGGGATCCAAATTTCCCAATACCCTTTTACTACCAAACCAATCTCTAAGCTGATTAGCGTGTATGTATAATTCCTTCTGCCTGAAGTCATTCTCACTCAAAGAAGCTGGTCTGTTTATGTACTCTTAATCAATGCAATTGCCTAGGGATTTAATAAGTCTTGGTTCCTTTTTAACTCCACTAAGAGTTCACATAGCCTACTCCTGGAGAGAAAGGAAAAACATCAATGAAATAAGTAGGTGTTTTCAGAGTATTTTAAAAAAATTTGACACAATACTCTAGCAATCAATAGGATAATACATGGGGCACTGTGGGTGTATTGTACTTTTTGAAAATAAGCCTTTATTCCAATCAACTGTTCTGCCTGAGACTTCATGCACACAACCCAACAGGGGAATGTGATCCAATGTTTGGGGCATGTTCTGGTTGGGTGGACATAAACAGGCGAGTACTGCTGACACTGATTTAAGCGGGGGGGGGGGGGGGTCTTGAAGTCTTGAATTAGTTGCCATTTTTACAGCTAGCTAACTGCCCCCAAAAACATGTGCATGAGGCTTGAGAATAACAAAATAGGGTTTATAATTTAAGTTAACTGATTGAGAGTGTCACACATTTTTTTTGCAGTATCATGATCAGTAAATATATCCGATTAATTTCTATTAATCTAATATCAAACTTTGTCTGTTTCCATAAGTGTTCGTCAATTCTTTTATCTTCTTTTCTAATCATTTACAGTAGGTTAATTGGTGACTGCTAGAAACATTTACAAAGAAATGTGAATTAAGCCAGTATTGTAGTAGTAATAGCCATTTCTAAATGAATTCAATGGATGTGATAAATTTACACTTGCTTTATACTTTTAGAGCTTCTAAATATATATATATATATATATATATATATATATAATGGCACATATATATATATATATATATATATATGGATCACAACTATAAACAATAGAAAATACAGATCCTTGTTAGGCAGTTGCTGATATACAGAGGGAGGATTTATCATGCCTGTTTTTCGCCTTTCGCTATCTCCACATTGTATACTTTTGCGGGTCTTAAAATTTCTAGCTATGAAGCAGATTTTATTCATGTGAACACATGCCTATAAGGTTTATCTATACATCACCAATTACATTTAGGAGGTATGAAACATGTTATTTTTGTTTTTTTACACTTTTTTGCTAACAAAATTACACAATGGTTCCTGTGCCTATAAACACTTAAAGGACAGGGCCTAAAAAAGCACTTTTTTAAAAAAATTTTATGCTCAACCTTTAGTAGACATCACTTTTAAAAAAAAATTTTTATCTGGCATGGGCATATGAGGGCTTGTTTTTTGAGTTAAAAGTTGTTTATTCCAATAGGTAGATTTTTAGGGTAAAAGTAGCTTAAAGGGGTATTCCCATCTGGACAATGCTCCTTTTTCATCCTTTGGCATTGGGAGCTGTGTAAGGTCCCATTCTTTATGGGAGAAGATGATGATTTCACTGTTAACATTTTGGAGAATGAGACCTTTTGATCAATTTGTATTCCAATTTTTGTAAGATGCAAAATGGCGAATAACTGGTTATTTGGGCGTCATTGTCCGTTATGGGGTTCACCACTGGGAATAACCTTTTTATATTTTGAGAAAATGGCCATTTTGGGATGCGGATATACCTGTTTATATGCTTAATATTTTATTTATTTCCATAAATGTATTACAGTACATGGAAGATTTGCCTCAAGCAGATGCTGAATGACAGGTCCTGGAGTCTAACAGCGCCATTTTGCCAACACCGACCATGTGTATTAACATTAGGTGTTTGCTTCATTTTTACTTGGCAGACGGTAGTTCCATACCGGCAGTATGGGGGTAGCAGTGAGACCTGTCAATCAGGAATAGAGAGCCAAGGCACTGCAGTAAACACTGCATAAACAGGATCCCATTGATATCACTGGATTCCTATCAGGTATAAAGTTACAAACGCCTTTTTTCAACTTAGCAACCACAAGGTGCAGTCACACACGTTTAATGCATGCATTTAAAACGCATTGCAACAGCGAAAGAGAGATTTGCCTAATTAAACAGCTGTTAACACGTGTTTACAAAACACTAATTTCAACACTTGTGTTAACAGTGTGTTAACAAACACATATGTTTAACGTGACGTGTGACTGCACCCACTGAGGGTCTTCACTTCTGAAGTTTGTAACCAAGATAACAGGTTATAAGACCACAAGCTCCAGCCTAGGGAGAGGAGGGAGAAGTCTCATACATGGTAATGCACAGGAGCCTTTACATCAAGGTGTAAACTTGCCAGGGCTGCTGTGACTACAGACCCAAAGAATAAGGTGGGTGACATCTCATGCCACCACAGCCTCCAGCAGACATACAGTCCCATGTACCATACACCTCATCCCTCACCAGACATGCAGTCCCATGTACCATGAACATCATCCCTCACCAGACATGCAGTCCCATGTACCATGAACATCATCCCTCACCAGACATGCAGTCCCATGTAAAAGGGACCTCAGCCTCCAGCAGACCCATGTACCATACACCTCATCCCTCGCCAGACATGCAGTCCCATGTAAATAGGACCTCAGCCTCCAGCAGACATGCAGACCCATGTACCATACACCTTATCCCTCACCAGAAATGCAGTCCCATGTAAAAGGGACCTCAGCCTCCATCTGACATGCAGTCCCATGTACCATACACCTTATCCCTCACCAAACATGCAGTCCCATGTAAAAGGGACCTCAGTCTCCAGCAGACATGCAGTCCTATGTACCATACACCTTATCCCTCACCAGACATTCAATCCCATATAAAAGAGACCTCCGCCTCCAGCACACATGCAGTCCCATGTACCATACACCTTATCCCTCACCACACATGCAGTCCATGTGTCTCCAGCAGATATGCAGTTCCATGTACCAAAGCCCACATCCCCGACCAGACATGCAGTCCCATGAAGCATACACCTCATCCCCACCAGAAAATCAGTCCCATGTAACATACACCTCAGCTTCCAGCTGACAAGCAGTCCTATGTAACACACACCTCAGCCTCCAGCAGACATGCACCCCCATGTAACATACAACTCAGCCTCCAGAAAACATGCACCTCCTCAATTACCAGACAAGCAGTCCCATGTGACATACACCTCATCCCTCACTAGACATGCAGTCCCATGTAAAAGGGACCTCACCCCCACCAGAAACAGCAGAAGCTTTCCCTCAACTCCATATACACACATGTAATCATACACGAGCCCTGTCCACCCCCTCTCCTCCACGTGCAGTGTTCCTGCATAGCGAAGCTACCATGTAACAAGCCACACCCGTTTTCATGGAGGCCCCGCCCCTTCTCGTGACATCATACCTACCAGCGCGGCCCCGCCCCTCCTGGCCCACGTCATGCAGGCGGCCTCAGCTCGTCAGTGCGCAGGCACCGGGAGCGCGCATAATACGTGCTGTCTGAAGCTGGAGCGGCTCAGAGGGATGGGACCCGACCGAGGAGAGACCTGCAGCTAGCAGAACAGCTCCGCCGGCACCGCAGGTCCCCTGGAAAGGTAACAGCACCTTCCTCCACAGGGCGCTCACACCCTGCCGCACCGGGACACCCGGCTCCTATGTATGTATACAGGCTGTGTATATACATATACAGCACTCGGCACACTACCATCTGGATTGTACGGTGACGTCATCAGTGACGCGCTCAGAGCTGTAGCATCGATTTCAGCACCATGGAGAGCAGTGAGGAGCAACAGGACGCGACTGAAGGACAAACAGGGGAAGCCATATGCAGCCCTGTACACTGACATCCTACACTACCCCACACAAGTAGCACATAACCCTGTATAATGCCCCACACACACCTCCTGTGGAGCTTTTCATTTATGATGGATTTTGTAAAAATATAAATAACTTTTGAGACACATTTAAATGTTATTCATTAAAGGGACGGGCACGTTATAGTAGCAGAATCTTGTATGTTATTGGCATAGACAAAATTGTGATATCAAGAAAGTTATGTCCCCAGGGCCTGATACAATGTTATTCTTATCAGGTAAAGCAGAGCTGAATGTATCACTTGTCCCAATATTTTGTTTTCTGTGGTTTTACATGGAGCTGAAATCTACAATATTATGTGAACTTGTGTAAAGTTATTGGGCAGTCACCCCGGATCATGCTATAAGGGGGTGGCTCCAGCATACTTACTGTACATGTGTATAGTGATGGTTTATGATTCATTTCTGCCTGACTAGTGACTCCTGTCTGTGTATATTAGAAGCTCTCATGGTATAATTTGTACATAGATGTCAGAATGTGACTTTCTAATATCATCGTGGAAAATGGGCTCTGGCACTTGTCATGTTTGTGAGGAATACTGACTCCGGCGCTAACCTTATTTACCAGCATAATTTCTCTGCCTATTAGCGTTCCCAGCTTCCAGTTCCTAGTTGCTAAGGAGCAGAATGATCAGTACAATCCTATATGAATAGTCGTATGACTGGATGCGGGGGGAGGAGGGACACAAATGTTAGCTTTCCACCCACCACTTCCTCCTGGCTGCTCGGCTTTTCACTGACTTTATCTCCCCACATCCCTCCGTCTTTGACAGCGACATTCAGATGGCAGATGCTGGCATTGGGTATGTGCCAGTCTCCAGAAGCCACATTCATATATAGAACATTTTCTACACTTCAATGGAAATGCCTGCTGGAACATTATGGGTATTAGAGGCAGCTGTTCTGTTGACTCTTGATGGTTTTCTTTGTGATGTAGCGTGGCAACATCATCATATGGGGGGGGGGGGAATGCCCTACCACCAGGGTGAAGGACTGTATGCAAATTAGCCTGAGGGACTCCAGGCCCCATAGGTGTTAATGGAGCCTGGAGCCCTTAAAGCTCATTTACATACAGTCTTTTATCCTGGTGGTAAATGCCCTTCAATTAGATTGTACAATGCCTTCAATGTAATCCAAAACATTATATATACCCATGGCTGAAACATTGTAAGGAGCTTCCAATCGGATGGGATTCACCTGGCTGGTGCTGAGCTCTCCACCGTGACAGGCTCGGCACATGTATGCCTGCCCACACAAGGGCTGCACTGCAGGGGGATATGTACAAGTTTGTACCAGTTACCCAAACCCTGTGTGCCATGCCAGAGCCAACCATTAGCAGGGGGGAATTTAACAATAAAGAGCAACCCAAACAATTGCTTGGGGACATTACAATCATCAAGACAATGAGGTCAGGACATACAGTGATAGCACAGCATGAAGCAATAGACTTCTTCATGGAGGAGGGCATTAGGGATTCCTTGACTGCTTGGGACACTATAAATACCAAATACACCTCTGATCATCTGTACCTTTGTACAGACCACTCTTGGTCCTCATGGTAGGGGGGATCATCTGTAGTTGGCTCCTGCAAGTGTTCTTCTCCTAGTTATATGTGGAACTCCTGCAGGCTGCTTCTTCTGGTTCTACCAACTCAGACTTTCTACACTTACTGCCTAGACTTTCTACTGTACAGTAAGCCCTCCCCCCCTTCTGTATTGCACTTCTGGTTTATCAGTATGTCTTTTGGCTTGAAGACATTTTTGGAAATCAAAGAGAATTGAGAACCACAGGTTGGAGACCAATAGTGAAGGCCAAAACTTATTCTTTTTGGGTTGTTAGGATAGAGTAACCGATAATGGCTTACCCTACATACCAAATACTGGTCCATGTCAATACTAATAGCCACTAGAAGCACAGAACTTTCCATACACCAAGTGGCAGACAAGGATATCTAACTACAGGAAAATGGGGTACAGAGGAGGTAGTCACACCCAACTATTGTTTCTGAGGGGGCTAAAGACCCTGGTGTATATATCAGAATTGTCAAATTTTGATTATGCCTTTAAGCATATACAAGAATTCATCATTCCATTGAGTACAGGGAGTACAAAAAACAATAGGAATATGCTGTAAACTATTAGTGTTTAAAAGGTACCGGTCACTCCTATTTGTAGTAGAAGCATGACTGAGTGTTTTCCTGGGGGGGGGGGGGGTTAAACCACTCCTCACTGGCCACTTCCATGGGACACTGCTCTGCAGAGAGAAAGAAAAACTTTCATCTAACTTTCTTTTTATGGGAAAAAAACCTATTTTATTATAAAAACACTTTGACAATGTGCACACTATTCTCTATGGGTACATGGGGGAGCCAGCAAAAGAGCTCCCGATGACAGGTTCCCTTTTAAACATGTTATATATACCCATTTAGTATTATTGTTTTTAGGTTATTTTCAGTTGTAGATTATAAGACCATGATTTATTTTCATATTTTGTTGTTACATTACATTATTTGTCTGTTCTGTCATAATTCTATCAGATCTAATAATAAATACACAAATTAATTACGTATTATAAAGTACATTGTTGAGGAACTCTTTACTCATTTGACCAATGAAATAATATCTTATTTTCCCAGAATCTTTTAAGGACAAAAGCATTTCCAACGTCTCCCTGTATTTTCAGCAGTATGTTCACAATATGGCTCATATAATTCTGTCTTGTACTCTAAGTATGCAATATAAAATCATATGATCAAATCTTGTCCTTGTAAGTAACAGTTTTCAGGTATGAGAAATAAGACAAGAAATGTATTTTTTTTTTTACTTATCCTAATAAGGTTTTACTTGGTTTTCTTACTTTACACTTTTAATTCCTAAATGTGTCTAAGGAACATGTAGCTCCTAGACCTCAATGTTAAATTTATAGTTGGGCTCCAGCATATCATTTGACATTTATAATATTGTTTTATTCATACATAGTATAACAATATTTGGGCCCCTTAAAGAGCAACTGTCACCAGAATTTTACCCCTTTTCTTTATTTCAGTAACTCATACTAGTAAATGGTTAAAAGTCCTCCCCATATAACCTAAATTACCTGTAACTGAGGCACTGTACCTTAATCACAACCACTTTTCTTATATAAAAGGAATAGACATGAGTCAACTACTGAAGGGAAGAGTCAAGTTTTCTCCCGAGCTGACAGTGAACCACACCTCCTCCTTTTGACTGACAGCTCTGGGTCTCTTTAAATCTCACCCTGAGCAGACAGGAAGTCCTGTCTTAACAGTGACCACTGAGCAGCAAACTGCAGACTTTGTCACCATTTCACCCAACTCTGATGGGTGGGACCAGCTTAGACTAAGGTTGGAAACATTCAGGGAAGTATACAGGAACTTATATGACATCCTCCTGGTCACATGACATGTGCCTAATGATGTAACAGAGCTCTCTCTCAATGTTTCACACAGCAGCTTGTCAGTTAAGTCACCAAGCAGTTATACCTGTGAATCAGGAACAAGGGCAATGCAAGTATACTTTACTATGCAGGTGAGTTGCATATAAGTTTACAAATTGATATTTTAACATTGCAGCCATGGAAAGGAATCATTTAGGACTGAGTGTAATGTTTTTAGTTTAAAGTTTTCGATGAAGTATTTACTTTGGGTAGATTCATTTGCATGGTAGGTTCTCTTTAAGCCTTCAGGACCTGGTAGCAACAATTACCCCTGCATCTGATATACCTATTGCCATGAAAAGAAACCCTAAAATATCAACTCCTACCTCCACCCTCTGCTCATATGCTCTCGTGATTCCATATTATTATTTCAGAAATTATTAGTAAATAATTGTCAAGGGAACTTAGCAAATTGGAGGAACAATAGATGGGATTGCAGATAAACCTGGCTCTAGGAAATTACATCCCTAGCAGCAAGCAGTAAAAACTATAAGATGCTGTATGGGCCTGAAAGAGCATTATACCACTAAGTGCAATGTCTACTCTGCTGAATGAGACTCCTGAGAATAAGTCTTTAGTCTTAATGAAATCTTACAAGCCCAAGGTTGATTCATTAATAAAAGAGGAATGAAGAAAAGTTAACGGTCTTCCAATATTAACTATTTTTTTAGCATATATATTACACAACAGTATTGGTGCAGTATGTCCATAAATGCCAATGCAAGGTAATTGGGATTCATATGCCATAATTCCAAAAGCGATGCCACAAATCTTATCTTTTCATTCTATTTTTCCATAATAAATTGTGATATTCATTAACATTAGTGAACATTTTATATAACAACACATTAAAAAACACATTGTATCCAAAACAGGTGAAAACACATTCACAGACCATTTAGTTTATGATTTTCACCTGTTAAATTAATAAAACTGCACTGAAAACCACCTCAAAACTGAGTGTGATGTAGTTTTAAAGGGAAGCTGTCACCACATTTTTACAAAAAAACAGCTTGTGACAGGCTTCCATAGAGCTCTATTAACTAGCTGACACAGTTCTTTTAGCTAAAAATTGTTTCCCTTACGTCCCCATAAATCAACTTTTTGTTATATTCTCTGGCATCAGAGGGGGTGTGTCCTCCTCAGCCAGCCCCTCCCTTCTACTCTTCCAAAGTATTCAGTACTTTGTGTTATGTGACCAGGGTGATGTAATCCAAGGTCCTGTTACATCTGCATTGTCTACCCCATGTATGTATCTGATCCCATGAAATTACAGCAGTCTCTATTGAGGATGGGACGCTGTAGAAGTCCATGGAGGTATACTGCTATGGGATAAGATACATACATGGGGTAGACGTTGCAGATGTAACGGGACCTTAGATGGAATCACCATGGCCACCCTGGTCTTTAATTACCAATGATGTAACAGAGCTCTCTCTCGATGTTCCTTACGGCAGCATATCATAGCACTGAGACCTGTCAATCGGGAACATAGAGGCAGGGCAATGCAGTAACCACTGAATATGCAGGGCCTCATTGGACTTGGTGCCATTGGACTCATATCAGCAGAGATGCATATATGTTTACAAACTGATCTGTTTAACCCCTTAACGCTCTGCGCCGTAGCTCTACGGTGCAGAGGTATAAGGAGTGTATGAAGAGGGCTCACGGGCTGAGTCCTCTTCATACAAAGGTGGGGGTTTTTGCATATTGCAGAAAACCCCCACCGCTAATAACCGCGGTCGGTGCTTGCACCGTTCGCGGCTATTAACCCCTCTGTTGCCGGCGGCAAAGTCGCCGGCGGCATTGTTATGATCGCCGCGCCCCCGAACGTCATCGGGGGGGGTGGCGATCGGTTGCCATGGTAGCCTCGGGTCTTCGTTTGACCCGAGGATACATGGCTTCTGCATATCCATTACAATGAGCCAGTGGCTCATTGTAATGTATAGTGTGCAAAAATGCCATATATTGCAATACAGAACTATTGCAGTATATGGTAGGAATGGTCTGACCATCTAGGGTTAATGTACCCTAGATGGTCTAAAAAAAAGTGAAAAAAAAAGAAAAAAAAAGTTAAAAAATAAAAAAAATTAATAAAATATTAAAAGTTCAAATCACCCCCCTTTCCTTAGAACAGATATAAAACATAATAAACAGTAAAAATCACAAACATATTAGGTATCGCCGCGTCCCAAAATGCCCGATCTATCAAAATATAAAGAAGATGGCAAAAAAATGTTTTTCTTTTTTGTACACATTCGTTTAATTTTTGAAAATGTATTAAAACACAATAAAACCTATATTAATTTGGTATCACCGCGATCGCACCGAACCAAAGAATAAAGCTGAGGTGTTATTTTGAGTGCACAGTCAAAGTCGAAAAAACTGAGCCCACAAGAACGTGATGTTTTTTTTTTTCAGTTTTTCCACATTTGGAATTTTTTTTCAGCTTCGCAGTACACGGCATGTTAAAATAAATAACATTACGGGAAAGTAAAATTTGTTACGCACAAAATAAGCCCTCACACAGGTCTGTACACGTAAAAATGAAAAAGTTATGGATTTTTTAAGTTGGAGAGCGAGAAATGAGCGGAAAAACCCTGCATCCTTAAGGGGTTAACATTGCAGCCATGGAAAAGAAATCACTTAGGAATAATGGCAATGCTTCGTAATCATAACTTTTAATGAAGTTTTTATTTTTGGTGAGTTAATTTGAATGGCAGGTTCTCTTTAAATGCAATGTGTGACTGCACTCTAATGACACAGGTAAAAGCAAATCCATTACAGATGTGAACATACAATTGCATCCTACAACATTAGGCAATGGTGAACCATGAATCTAGTCCCTTTTATTAAATATCAATAAAATACATAACCGATGAACCACATAAAACACAGAAACTAGAGGGCGCAACAAGCTGCCTGTGATGGCTCACAATACAACTTAATTACATGATCAGATGACGCCAGGTAGATTGCACATTGTAGTCCCCCCTTAACTGGCCTACAACCAGATTACCGATAGTAAACTTTCCACTTATACATGCGTGTTACCTCTAGGGGATGAGGGCAGCATTTGCAGCTAATTTCAGGGCTTCCGGATTCCAAAGAAAAATACTTTATAAAAATATGTAAATGAGCCTGATGGAAGCCTTAGGGAACATTGGAGCCAAGAGGCGCTCAGGTGACGTGAGCCTGAGCGCCTCATGGCTCCACTGTTCCCTAATTACACCCGACCTCCTCCTGCTCAATATTTACTCCTGGGCATTGACCTTTAATTTTAATTCATCTGCCTTATGTATACATTTCTTCAATTGAATGTTATTACAAAAAACGGGAGCTGTCCTGGAAGTGACCGCCGCTGCCGCAGCGATTGCACAAAGAAACAAATAGTTTTTGCAAATGAAATGGCTGAGAGTTGCTTCATTTCCCACAACTTTGTGATAGTGAACACTGAATACAGGTGCTCAGATATCCCTTTATAGCGTTGCTGCCTGGTACGGTGGTGATCGTATCCAAGGACAGTCTTCTGATTTCTAAGGGACAACAAGGCTACATTTATGAGATATTAACTTCATACGGGTACATTTTTTTAATAACCTCCAGTTGAAGAAATGTATATTATATAAAGTTGAGTGTGCATATATTTGTATGTCCGCTAAAAGAATCTGCACCGGTGCGTTTATAATCTCCAAATTTTACACAGCCACTCCATTTGACTCTTGGTTTGTAGTCAAAATTTTCACCCCACGCTTTCCAAAATATGCTTATTAACTTAGATGTACAGGAGACATTTTCTGCTGCTGCTGTGGCAGTGAAAAACCAATCACAGCTCATCTACGGTGTATAAGAATTTGAGTAAGAATGTCATTGCATATAATGTAATATATATATATATATATATTGTAAATAATGGAGGATGGTGTGAAATAAAAACTTTATTCAGGAACATGTGTGTGTTTTTGGTGTTGCATATAATTTTATGGACATGTTCTGGGTCGTGGTTTTAATATGTATTCACATTAGGCAAAGAGGATTGAATGTTCATCGTATTGCTCAATTTTCACAAAAAAAATCATGAAATAAAAGGCAATCAGAGAGGAAGATTGTTCTGGATAGGAGAGGGTTAAGAACATGAACATTAGTTGATATTATCCCTTATCAAGGGCCGTGGAGCGCACTTTCGTTAGACTGTGCACCTTTTCGGGGATTACACTGCTTGCCCAGGTATTTAACAAGCGTCTGCGCTGGGATTTTGGCGCATGTGATCCTTCTTTGGTGTAGCTGTGTTGGCTTCCATACGATACAACTAAGGGGGCGTGCCATTTAGGACTAAGCACGGGATTTAACTTTCGAAATGTTGCCCAAGCCCAAGCACCAACATGCACTGCTAAAAAGACAGTGAACTCAGACCTGAGCCGGGAAGCGACACTTGCAGGATATCGGGCACATGATCTTAGTGAATCACGCCACATTGCATTATCGTCAGGCAATGCATGTTCAATGAACCACATGGGGAATGTAATTAAATGTGCCCCAATAGTTATATTATCTGTGAGGTGCAGCAGCTCCTGTGTGCAAAATCTCCAAATTCTCCCTGTAGCCTGCCAGCTAAGAATCTGGAAGGGGGGTACACTTCAGAGGGCTGTATCTCTGGCTCTGTAACACCTTTTTACCTATGAAATAGGGAGTTTCTTCACATGAATGGATCTAAATTTGTGTTTCTAGGTGTCAGGAAAACTGAGATATTAACTGTTAAAATGCCGATGGGAGTGATTTTTACATATAAAAATGGCACCCGAAATTCTCAATTTAAATGTGAATACCTCCGGTTCCCTGTCACCTAGAAACACATTTTAGATTAATTTGAAAGAAGAGAATCTCCTCTTTCATGGGGCCCTTGGCAACTCGCAGTGGGACAATACTATAATGTTCTGGTACTGTGGAGGGTGTATGGAGAGAGCTCACGGACTCAGCTCTCTATACACAGCGGGGTTGTTCTTAAGTTGAATTTGTATGCAAGTCGAAACTGTATATTTTATAATTGTAGATCCAGACAAAAAAACTTTTTGCCCCAGTGACAATTGGAGTTTAAACATTTTTTGCTGTAATGGGACCAAGGATTATCAATAAAGCTTCATTACAGACACCTTACAGCTGATCATTGCAACCTGGGACTATGGTAAAGCATTCAGAAAGCTTCACCAGAGGTCAGAGGGGTCTGTCTGTAACTATGCGTTGTCTGTAAGTCGGGTGTCCTTAAGTAAGGGACCGCCTTTATAATACAGCTGACACCTGCCTGTTACTGCCTCGATCGGTGCCAGCAGTTAATTTTTTTTTTGTACAAAAGATTTAATTTTTAAAAAAATCTATTAAAACCTGATAAAACCTAATTTAAATTTAATATCCCTGTGCTCGTAGCGAGCCAAAGAATAAAGAGAAAGTATCATTTGGAGTGCAGAATAATACCCGTAAAAATGGAGCCCACAAGAAAACGCCACAATTGTATGATTTATTTGTAAATTTTTTTATGCCCAGCCTCACTCAGGTGCTACCTCCAGCGGCCCCTGGGTAAATTGAGTTTGAGACCTCTGCTTTAATGTATGAATTCAATGTAGGAAATCTTAACGTTACTCGGCTGTATTTTTCTGTATAATAACTTTTTTCTTATTAAGAATACTAAACAGAACATGCACAGCAGTGTATCATTTTATCATTTTTTTTTTTTTGTATGATAATTTCGGTATTGTTTACATTTCATCATTTTAATGTGATTTTTTTTTTTTCATTGTATTAATTAAACTTTAAAAATACATTTTTCATCGACTCCCCTCACGATCCTAATTAACCTCCTAATCATCATCAAACAGTTGTGAACCTGAGAGTATTCACATGCCAGCGTTCCTTACCTGTGTGCAGCCATGTTTTCCAGTTCATTTATAAATGATCATTTCCAGCTTTATTATAGACTGTCGTTCAGTAGAAACAATTAAAGCCTATATTCTCTATTTTTGTAGCAAATTTGTCTGTGAATGTGAATTGGGCTCTACAAACCCAGATAATAGCTGGATGCCCATCTCTGTGCTGCCCATTTCTCTTACCTTTCATAACCTGCTAAAAAAAAAATTGGATTTCTTAAGACTTTAACCTTTTCTCTTATGTTTTTTTTTACCATTTTTAATGGTTGTGACATACATGGAACAGACAGAAAGCTGCAGAATAACAGGCAGTGCTATGAATCAAATAACAGACCATTTTTCCACTGACATGTGACTAAGGAATAATAATGAGATTTTTTAAGTCTTTTGATTCCCTTCTAATATAACTCCCATGATGTCTCAGGGTGATTTTCCCACAGTGGTGCTTTCTCGTGTGCTCAAATAATGCAATCATGGTAACTACTGCATAGACAATTATGACTTATTGGGGGAGAAGTATAAATGTGTCTGTCTTTAGACCAGTGCAGAGTAGTTCTCTGATGCAGATTTATCAAGGTGTCTGATGCTGGATGATTAATCTGGTGCAGTATAAGACTAGTGAGTTGTACTTTGCATTTCCTATTAGTTGGTCTAGTTTGCTGCACCACAATATAGCATTTTCAGGCGCACAGTCTATTTTCTGGACACGCCCCCTAGTTACTGAGAACACACCCTTTTTTGGAATAGGAAAACACCCGAAAATGGTCTAAAACCTTCAATAAATGTGGCATAGGGCATTTCTGGTGCAAATTAGTCTAGATTTCTGGTGTAGACTGATTGATACATCATCCCATAGTGTATACCTATCACATTATATTACACTGTGCATGACATAGCGAAAGCGGAAAAGTCTGTTCCAGGAGCACAATTGCATCAAAACCTTTGAAAACAATTGCTGCAGCCTAAGGCCATAAGGGAAGTTTACAATTGAAGGGGTATTCCCATATGTGCATTTACATTTAATTAAATTCATTTGCCGTATGTACACATTTCTTTAACTGGATGTTAAAAAAAAATGTTCCTGTGTGAAGATATTTTCTCATAAATGTTGCCATGTTGTCCCTTAGAAACGAGATAGCTGCGCTATTGAGCACTGTCTGACCACCTGGATTCAGCAATGATTGCCACAGGACGGCTGTAGTATATTCAGTAACTCTCGGACATTTCATGTACCAAAATCTTTTTGTTTCTTTGTGCAGAGAAATTATCTTCACACAGGTAAATTTTTTTTAAAAAATATCTAATTGAAGAAATTTTTATATATGTCAGATTCATGAATCTGGATGTGAATGCCCAGCCGAGAATACCCCTCTAACCACAGTTGCCCTTTAAGAACATATATATTTTAGGGACGTTTTACTCAAATGTAGTATCCAAGATATCTTTGAAATCCATTCTGAGAAACACATGTTCATTTTCAATTTTGTAAGGAACTAAGGCCTCTTTCACACGAACGTATGAGCATACAGCTGCATGCTGGAGAGAGGAGAGGTGAGCAGCACTGTCTATAGGGAGGAGTGCAACATGTCCTTACTGACAGGAAAAGATAGAGCAAGCTCTTTTTCCTGTGTACGGTATGGTGGACAATACGTCCATTCAAATGGGTGGATGCATTGTCCATTGAAATGCATGTAGCTGTATACTAGCTGTATGGCACGGGTCGTATACAACCGGAAAAAACATTAAATTGAAAGGGGCCTAAGTTTAAATTGGATGCAAATATGAAAAGACTGTATGTAAGGGCAAGACAGAAAAATCTTAATTCTACCTACACCTCACAGTATAAATGCAAATAGTTGTACCAGTTATTTAGGTAAGAACTGCTCAGGCAAACCTTTGTTACTTTTGTTGTTCTGTCTACAGTTAAATCCTATGTAAAATATTCTACAAGTATTTGGCATACAATATCTTGTAAACTGTCTGTAATTTCAGTTCATAAGGATGAGTTCATGCGCTGACATCTGTGGGTCTAAGCAGTCGCAAAACACCCCTGAAGGAGGTTACCATCGCTATGGAGTTCGATCCTATCTACACCAGTTTTATGAGGATTGCACTGCTTCAATATGGGAATATGACGATGATTTTCAGATCCAGAGATCGCCCAGTAGGTGGAGCTCTATTATCTGGAAGGTAAGTAGTAGAGATGAGCGAGTATACTCGTCCGAGTATACTGCTTGGTCGAGTATTAGCATACTCGGACCGGCTTGTTGCTCGGACGAGTATCTCGCCGGCTCGAGATCGAGCATTAAATTAATAAAAGACAGTGAAGAACAGTGCTTACAGTGCAGAATAACACATTACACATGTTTACAGATGTGGCGGCACATCTCCGAACTTATCGGAAGACACGCGCGAATACCTGCAATGTGAAGAATAGAATAAAAACAGTGAACACAGGACCATCTAAGTGCAGAACACATTGAAAGAACACTATTCTTCACATTCCAGATGTTTGTGCACATCTCCTAACTTAGCAGAGAAAACATCTGTAAACATCTGTAATGTGTTATTCTGCATGTGTTCTTTCAGGGAAAAAATGCTTGGGTCTCCCATTGACTTTAATGGGGTTCGTTATTCGAAACGAGCACCCGAGCATTTTAGTGCTCGCTCATCTCTAATAAGTAGAGATTTGCCTAAACATCTTGTTATATCTATACATTCAAGTCATACAAATGTGTTTCTACACAGCAATCTATCTCATTTGATAGTAATGTGAGAAGAGCGAGAGCTGTTGACTCATTCACAGATGAGACATACTCCCTGTAGGCTCTGTAGCTGCGCTGTAGTCACAGATCGCAGCTGTGCCTCAATGAAACCAAAGGAATATTCCCTTATTGGAAATGTATAGTATATACACAGGATATGTCATTAAGTAAATGTCTTATAGATGCTGGACCCACTGTTGGAACATCCACCTCCCTTGTGGCTGCAGAGACTAGAGTGGTAGTCATCTATGTGCAGCTCTCTCCATTCACTTGTATAGGAGTCTCAAGAAAAGCAGCAAGGAAAATAATACAGATACACTTGTTCAGCTACCAGTCTCATGATAGATGCAGGTCACATCTTTGGATATGCTGTAAAAGGTGTCTAGTGTTCTCATCTTCTGGCAGCATGTTGTAAAGCAGTTCACCACAATCTCCAACCTGCCTGTATTATTTCTTTTCATTATGCTATTTCTGAGAAATTCTTATTTTAATCCATATGCAGATTACAAAGTTTGTGCACCAAGGTCATGTCCTGAATACCTGCACCACTGCTTTACCTGCCTGGATCATTAGTCATTTGTCCTGTGTGAAGCACAATAAGACACCAGAAGGGATTTAGGTAGGGATAATGCTCTGGTGCTGAGGACATGACCGACTACTTCATTAGCATACAGAATAAACGGGAAATAATAGAGATATGCTGGAAGTGTATTTCTCTACAACATGCTGTCCACAGATTATAAAACCTGGCAGAGGTGGTAGACGCCTTTTGGTTGAACTTGAAGGAAATGTGCCCTTTGTCAACCGTGCAAACTATGTAAATATGTAAATGTTCAAGATAGCGCTTTAAAAATTTTAATCTACAGTATATTATTGTATGTAGATTATTATATCTGTGTGTAAATTATAATTATGCCCTCTCGGTAATTTTTGGATATAATAGGTGCTGTTAATCTGGGGAAATTTGTGGGTGCATCGATACAGAATAGAAAATTGTCAATGATTTATTTTTGCATTGCATACATTGAAATTTCACACGTTTTACATATTTGTCAAATGTATATTGTCATATGGTTCTTACCTGTTTCTCTTTGAAACACACTTGTAAGTGTCCTACTGTTTTGAAAACTGCAACAACACCATGCTTCTGTGTTTGTTTGGAAGCATGACGCTAAAGCTAAATGTCAGCCTCCTTAGCAAGTCTAACCATCATTCTTTGTGCCTTCTTTATACTAGAATTCTGGGTAATTTAGACGCAGCATACTGTTTTCTCAAAAGGGACTACTAAATACCAATGTTATCTATCACTCCCTCCATCCAAGCCTGTGATTCTGCAGAATTTTCTCTGCCTCTCTCTATGCCTCAAGTTTTATCATAGATTCCACTGCAGAAACCTTCCCCCAACTTCTACCTTCTTAACACTATCTTCGCAGCAGTGAAACTGTTAACCTTACTATACACTTAAAGGGGTATTCCAGGAATAAGCATAATTTATATATAAATGGGTACTCAAAATATAAGCTTATGTGTAATTAGTTGTTATTTAAAATTTTGCTTTCCTTACCAGAAAATGCTGCTGACATAGACTATAATGAAGAATGAAAATGCTACTGGCTATTTAATCAGTCGGTTAATTCCCTCCTCGCGGTCCGTTGCGGAGTAGACACAGGACAGAAGATGGCTGCTGGTCACATGTCCACATCACATGTCCTGCACCTGCCTGTACAGGTCATGTGATCACCACTATGTTTGGCTGTAGTCGGTTAGTTGCAGTGCATCCAGTATGGCCAGTGTTGTGGTGATGGCAGTTACACATTATTACTATGGTAATAGAGCAAGAAAACCTGTTAGATCATCGCCAGGAGCAGAGCATAAGAGGGAGGAGGAGTTACTGAGAGGAAAAGATCATGAAACTTGTAGTTTCCAGTGGCGGCCATCTAAGTGATAACTCCACCTACTTTAGAGAGGCCATAAATCCATAAAATTAAACTATTTAAGCTCCGTTTTGTGACTAATGACATTGAGTATTGTTGTATTCATTTATTTATATCATCATGGGTTTATGTGTCAGACATTCATATTCCCGGAATACCCCTTTAAAGTAACTGTCTCACTGCTGGTTTCTGCTACTTATTCCATCCATTCCACAAATGCCAGTATAGTCAATATATAGATTCTGTATGTTAAAACTGTGCTGAGGTCAGTGGATTTACTTCTAAGAATCTCACTGGGTTTTCTGAAATACTTCAGTTATGTATATAGAACATAAAGCATCATGGGAAGTGAGGGAAGCTTATTGACTCAGTTTCAGGGCAAAGACTTGAAGAGGTTAATAACCACTCACTCTCTGCTGTTTAGGGGGATGTATGACAAGTAGCTTCAGAACAGAAAATGCCATAACTCTGAAAAGAAAAGGCCAGCAACACAATATCGGCATCATTTTCTGACAATGCAGTAAAAAAAACATTATGAAATCAGACTTACACTTTAAGTTGTCGTCATTCAAATCACATCAGACCTCCCTTTCCTACCCTTTCTGTAGGGACTGGTAGATTAGTGGGATAAAATCTGTCGACAATCTCGTTATATATTTATTTATAATGTGTATCTAATGTATTATGATCTTCATTACAAATACCTCTGCAGGCTAACTGACCTTCAACACTTTCCTTTTAGGTCGGACTCATATCTGGCATTGTCCTCATGCTGACAGGTATCACAGTTCTTGCAGTTGGTTTTCTGGTATCGCCAAAAGTCGAAGCCTTTGGAGAAGATGATTTTGTTGTGGTGGACAACCATGCAGTCCAATTCAATGGAGCACTTGATATTTGTAAATTGGCAGGCGCAATCATGTTTTGCATTGGGGGAACTACATTAGCAGCATGTCTTTTAATGTCTGCTTTTGCTAAAAGTTACTCCAAAGAAGAGAAGTATCTACAACAAAAATTTAAAGAGCGAATAGCAGACCTTAAGGCTCATGTGCACCCTGTGACAAAGGCCCCGGCTCCCGGAGAATCAAAGATACCTGTCACTCTATCCAAGGTTCAAAATGTCCAACCTTCATCTGAAACCTGACATTTTCCCATCATTGTACACGTAATTAAATTGAAAAGGTCAGCTTTTGTGAGTGTTACAGTAAAGTCCTTTGCAGTACAGTCCAACTGTACGTGGCTAAAATAGATGAAAAAGCCAAATAATAGCAAAATGTGAAAAGATCCAGAATTTCTGTGTGTTATTGTTGGGAAGCTTACCCGTCCTGAATGGTAAATCTTCTGAATTGAACAGTGCTCATAACATTCAATGTGTTCCATCAATAGTCCTCTGGTGACAGCAAAATAATATTAGTGTTGTGCTGTTCTTTTCACACTCAATCATTATAAACTCCGAATAATATAAGAAAAGGGATAAGATTATAGATAAGATCTTGACATAGGAGGGTCAAGAACTAACCCAGCGTTTGGAGTAGTTTTCAGGGTTTTGTGTAAGTAAAGTGCTTGCTAAGGCTGAGGTCACACAGATACTTGCATATTGCCAGCTTGACATTGGATCTTTTTGGGCCACATGTTTAGTTTATATGTAACCTAGAAACTGATCTCTTTAAATATACTTTTGAAAAATTATATTTTATTTATAAGCAAGTTAAATCATTCCTCTTAGCTTCAGAGCTTGAAATGCATTTCTAAACTAGTCCTTTTCAGACGTCGGAAAGTATTTCTAAACCTGTCCAATTCAGCTTGTACAAGTACCTGATACATTGCAGCAGATTCAGGTGGGGCTTAGGCTTTCTGCACATGAAGTATGGAGTTCTCAGGCCTGAGTTGGCCGACTGTCATTGGAGTGGGAGCTCAAACCATCAGTCAACATGCTGATGACAATAGATAAAGGTTTTCCGAGCTCAGGCAGGAATGGGAATTGCTCTCTCTTTTATTCCCCAGGCAGTCGGCTTATACACGAGGCCATGGTATTCCCAGCCATGGGGTATGAACCAATAAAAGTAACTGAGGACCTAAAACGGCTAGCAGATGTCCCGATTACATGTTCGTGTGCATAAGGCCTTAGCTACAGCTTTTGGACTGTGTGTCCTCAGCCTTATATCAAACCTGTTACCAGTAAAACACAGTCTGATCTGTTGGCAGCATAACAACCGGGAATGTCAGGAAACCCTAATGTATACCAGTCACAATCAATGACCCTGAGTTCTATAACTGTAAGCTACTGAGAGATATACAGCAAAACCAATCAAGAGTCACCATGAAACTTCTTCACACAAAAAACTTGTTGTACAATGCAGTATGTTAAGAAATAATCTTTATGTAGACTAAGCGGACTAAGTTTTGTGGGGAATGCTTCAGTTTAACTTGTCTATTCATTTATATGCACGTTCAATGCTTAGATGCAGGTAACTAGTCATTGATGCTGGTCCTATCAGTGTGGGACAGTTCTCTCTTTGTGTAAGATAATCTAGTCAGAGGGAGGATCCTCCGGTAGGCCAGTTCAAGACTGCATAGGAATGACCGTGCATCCAGAGAGAACTGTCAGTCCCTAGGACAGAACCACCATGACTAGGTAACTGCATCTAGTTAGGCATAGACGAAGCAAAGGTGTAAGTGAATAAATAACACCTTGTACAGACCTTTGGTAAAAGATTTAATATATCCAGCTCCCTCACCTTTATAGCCTGCTGTCAACAGATTATACTGTATATTAATGGTTACAGGTTCCCTCTCAGACACCTGCAATTGCATTGCTTTTTATGAATCATTAGTAAAGCGGGATACATCAATAGTTTTCATATGTCTAGATGGGGTACGTACAGCAGAAAGAAAAGACTTATAGCATCCACTGTAAGGTCAGTTTATAAATCTGCCAGACAACAGAATAAGCAAAATAATCAATTTACCTAATATTAATATTATATTATATAATAAATCAGAGCAAATTGATTCTATCACCGGCTGCTATGCATCTGTAATTCTCACTACTAATGGTTTATGTAGAGTTGTGGATCAGTAGGTCCCTAATGTATGTTATACTGTAGGTTTATATTGTGCATCTCTCTATAGTCTTTCTTTACTGGATGGAGTTATGTTCTATGACTCTTTCCTGCTAGAACAGGTAAACTCAGTATAAGTCATATATATGTTATATCACACAAATTGTCATGTTATAAAATACGGAAAGACATATTGACATAAGGAAATTTGGCAAAATTTTAAAGAATTTCTTTTAAATGCATCAATTTGCACAGCTGGTCCTGTTAGAATGGAAGATAGTTCAAAAAGCTCAAGTCCAGACAACTAACGTTTATTTACCAACGACTAAATGCTGTTTTCGTATCTCAGATTAGAAGAATAGTCTGCTCTTGTTCTTCAAGCATAAGTGGTCATATGACCACCCTGTAAATGATGGCTAATAGAGCGGCACGCTCATATCTAATGGTTATCTAGTATTGTAGCATAGCCATCATTTACGGGGTGCAATGCCACTTATGACCACTAGACAAGAGTGGCACTGTTTTATTTTTGAGAAAAGCAGATTATTTTTTGTAATGTCATAGAATTCTTGCACTGCCATATGAGCTTTGTCCTGTGACATAATATGTCAGCATTCTCTTCAGGTCGATAAATTAGATGCATTCAAGAAAAATCACTTATAACTACAGAAAATCTCTATGCATAGGGTTGGCTGAGACGTAAACAAATATAATTATATAATAATTATACAATTATATAATAATTATAGTATAATTGGTCTTATTGCCATGGTTGTGCATAGGTTGTGTCTTGTACTGTAGCTCTAATAAATTTTCCATTATCGGTGAGAACTGCAATTCCACCCACAGCCTATGGCCAGGGGTGGCACTGTTTTGGAATATGTGTATATGTACACATGCTTTTTGTTCATACTTTGGACCCAGAAATTCTTTGGTAATACGGTCTGAACACTGTATGCATGTCTCATGACAATAAGTGAAGATGATATATTGCCTTACTAGGAGTGCAACTACAACAAAGAGGAAGCACATATCCAAATAAACGTAGCATTCTCAGGGACATTTCTGAAAAGAACATATTATGGAGATCTTCTGTTGAGGGATGACTTTTCTGTTTCAACTTTTTGAGGTTAAATTATGCAATAATATACCCAATTTTACCTTCCAAGAGAAGAACACCTTGTGCCCAATTCAATTTTTAATACTCAGTTATTTTGCCTCATTTGCTGTGTGTTAATCTTTCTGTAATACTCGTTTACACGTATCCCCATTATCTCATAAGCAGATGTTCTCCTCTTGACTGTGCAATGATCTGCAAAGATATTGGCTGCCCTGTATGCGATGACTCCAGCCCAGTAGTTGTCTGAGTGTTAGAACCGCGGCATCAAATACAGCTAATGCACTATTAATGTCTCAGCTCTGATTATTGCTTTCAAGCCGCCTTGGAAGTCATTCAGAAAGGCACCGTTCTTTTTTATTCCGGAAAAGTTATTTTTATGATTTGTACCAGGGCAAAATGACCTCAAGGGTTTGTATAAGATTAGATTAAAGGGTCTGCTCCCCTCTTATCTATGGACTTTATTACATGCATAGTTCAGGTAAGTGGACACTGCTCACTGATAAAAGTGGTGGTTTTCATATTCTAATATTAGGGGGGTGTAGGCCCCTAAATGGCTATATTATGTAAATAGCTGCCTCTACATGTCCCTATATGTATAATTAGTACTTGCATTCATTAGCATGCCACACATACTGTATGTAATAGAGCAGTGATGGCGAACCTTTTAGAGACCGAGTGCCCAAACTACAACCAAAATCCACTTATTTTCCGTGAAGTGCCAACATGGCATTTCATGCAGTAACTTATCGCTGCCTGTTTTTCAACATCATCCAATTGTATTGGCTCTCCTAAGGCCACCAATGCAGTTGAAAGAAGGTGGGCACATTCAGACCATCATTGTAGCTTCTCTCCAGGAAGAATGGGGGGTCCAGCAGGATGACCTCCAAAGACAATGCAGTTCAGTGCACACCTTTCACTTTTCCTGCAGTTTCAAACAGCCAGTGAAGTGTTGCTTTAAAATAGCACTGAGAGCAGCATACCTGAAGTTGTTTGGGACTGCAGAAAGATTTGGTGGATTTCATCCTGTTTGGTGAAATTGGGGTGATGGCCTGAGTGCCCACAGAAAGGGCTCCGAGTGCCACCTCTGGCACCCGTGCCATAGGTTCAACACCACTGTAATAGAGGGTCTTAGTCACTGAGCTAGAGCCACTCCGATAACCAGATAACACCTTTATGCACATGATCTTAATAAACTTTGACCATGTGCCATTGTCTGTTGGTTTTGGCACATTGGCAGTGCAGCTGGAAGTACCTACCCTGGCTTCTAGACCACATGCATGGCCTACAGTGACTGTTCACCTGATGGGCTCTACTTCCATGACCCTAAGAACCTCATGGTGTTCACGGTACATCTACGTGATCTATCCTCCATACTTGGTAATTTTTCTTTAAACTAATTTAATACTGTATTGGGAGCCCCTAGTTGCAATTCACGTCGCCCACATACATATAGACTTTTTTTTTCACTGAACCGATTTTAGCTTATGAACTTCAGTGATTTTTCATCGATGACTTACTGAACCATTCTTTTCAATGGGCTTTTTCACGCTTCAATTTTTTTTTCCCTGATCAGTGGTCAGTTTAGAATCTGCAATTTTTGAGTTCACTGACAACAACTATTTGATTTCAATGAACAGTTAGAAAAAACTGAAGTGTGAAAATGCTCATTGAAAAGAATGGGTCAGTAAGGCATCAGAAAAAAATCGCTGAAACCAGGAAGAGAAAACAGATCTGTATGTGTCCATAAAACAACGCCAATGTGAAACCACCCTTGGGGTAGACATCAGCAAAGTATTATTAAAAGCTTGTCTTCTCGTGACATCCATATCTGGACACATCTACAAAAAATAACAGTATGAAAGTTGTGTACATACATATAAACATGCATAGGCAACTGTTTATAGGTACTATAATGCAGTGGTGGTAGCTTGGAGACTCAAGTGTTTTATGACTTTATGACTTTTGTCATAATGCAAGAATCTACATTGCCACATACAGCGTCATATTATGGGAATGTGCTGCAGACAGAGCCAGAAGTCAGATAACTCTATTAATGCAGCTTTATATATATATTATAATCTCGGTAGTACATGTAAATTACAAAAACTCTGAAGTCCCCCCTTAAGTCTCTAAGTTTGAAACTTCTTTAAATTGAGTCTAGATCCTCTTAATTTAACCTAAATAAAAGTAATCTTGTGAAGGGCACTTTATAATTTTTCTAGTCATACCTTTCCCGTTTTTCCTATCTCTCATTTTAGAAAAAAAATCAATCTTAATCTTCAGGCAGATTACCTTCTCAGTGCACCAGGTTAGAGCCATGTCTACTTCTTTCCACACCTTCCTTCCTTAAATTGTGGGTGGGGCAAGATGTAGTCAACTACCTTAAACTTTTATTGTGAGTCATAGCTTAACAGTTACATAAAGGCCAGGAAAACCTGTCCACTCAGCAACATGAATAGAGAAAAATGCTCATATAAAGGGGGTTTCCATCTATTTGAACTGTAGGCTTTTCTTTTGTTTTGTTTTCTGGTGTAATCAAGCAGTTGAACACTTTCCGGTTCATGTTTCTTTTATGGCCCAGTGTGATGGCGACATCCAGAAAATTAACTTTGAAGTAAGATGCAAAATGGTTATATAAAGCATAGAGATGAAGGCACTGAAGTCCAGCTCTCCACTCCTAAGAGAAGCCCTTCATTGTAAAAGACAGCCCTACATGAAGTCCCATATGTAAACGGCTCTCCCAAAGTCTGGTGACTGATGTCAATCACACGAGAGGGGGTGCTCTGAGGAGGGGAGAGCTTGACAGCTTCAGTTATAAATTCTTTCACTGAGACTTTAAACAGCCACTTCAAAGTTGAGAAGGTAGGTCTTGAAACACAATTTGTAACATTTTCATTGTTACAGGTTCTATTTAGGTAACTCTAGACTCATAGTAGTCAGACAATTGTACCCTTAATGTGTCGGCCATTGTAAAGGTAGGGAGGCAAACAAAACCATGGATCTGAACTTCCTCGAACAATATAAAGCCTCATGCACATGAATTTGTGATTGCCTGAACACATGGCCGGGAGGAGAAGGAAGGTGTAAACGTCCCTCACCCCTAGCCCTTTTCATAGGTTTGCACCAAATATAGGACACTCTGTGGTTACCGTGACCTGTTGCCATAGACCTCTGTGTGGCTGTGATACAGCCACAATACTGTAATGTTTGTTGGCCCTAAGTGTGACTCATGTAGGTTACATTGTGCTTAATTACACTAAAATCTGCATTTTCATCTATTTTATGGATTTTTCCATTGTAATCCTAAGAAGTAAAAAAAGTTATAATGTATGGTACCCTATTAGTATTGGTCTAGAACATATAATTGTAGACCGGAAAAGATAAATTTCCATAAATTATGGAAGATTTGTGGCTTGGCAACCGAGAGATTGCATAACAGTTGTGATTAAAAAAAAAAATTACGTTAACACATTTACCAGGTAACCTCAATATTTCCCCCTGGTGTGAGAAACATTGAGGTCACCATGGAGCCTTATCCTTCAGGAGACAGAAAAATTGTTGAATAAGCTACTTTTGGATTTTTTATTATTGCATAAACTTTAAACCTACGGAATATTGAATAAAATAATGGTGTCATCTGCTGATTCCCTCCATATTAATCTGCATTTTCTCTCACAAACTGGTTACTGCTTATTACATCAGCTCTTCATTTGTCTTGTCACTTTTGGCAATTATGGAACTAGGCCACAACACAGCAGGAGCTGATCACATAATCCTTCAGGAGACACCGAATCATTTACGATTCCACAATATCAGTTGTAGGAAGGAGATATTGGGATTGTTAACAGTAATAGCAAAGATAATTAATATCAAAGGAAATCTTCATCTTCAAGTGAATTCTCTTGTTGTAAAATTGCCTCCCAGTCAAGTCTGTCTGAACAGTCACACATTGTGTTTTTCTATCATGTGAAGAGTACAGTCTAGAATAAATTCACAATGCTTTCCTGTTGCATTTCAGATGTGATCCTTTACATTTTATTTTATTGTCTGCAAATAAAAGTTCGCTGAGCAAATAGAAATCAAATAAGTGTGTCAAATCACTTTCGGCTTCTAAACATCTCTGTCTGAAGTCTTTTCAGAGTATAAAATGGAGATAGCTAAGTACTACACCACAGGGTCATCCCCCTGCCATAAAGATCTTATCTGTAGTTTGTAGCGTAAGTCTGTGCAGGCTGCTTGCTGGCAGGAAGTGTCTGTGTGTGAGCCTGTCTTGTAATGGAGGGGGAGGGGCAGAGAGCACACTGCATAGTGCGGAGAAACTATTCATGAAAGAATCTGTTTCCACCATAAAAATCTGAAAATGTAAGGTTGGATCCAGGGCCAACCAAAATTGTACACAGGACTGATAGAGACAGGTTGGAATTATATCTGTGAAATGCTGTATTTTTGTTCATAAGAGTGAATTAGAGAATGTGTTATTTTGTTATCCTGAGTGTATTTAAGAATCTGGCCTTTAAGGTTATCAATTTTGTGGACTATTAGGAGTTTCTAACATCATTCTGGAGTCATTTTGCTCCATACTACAACATTGATTCAGGTCAATGGAGTTTTCGGCATTTTTATTTACACACAGGTCTCAAGGTCTGGACGTTGACTGAAATATGCTAACCAAGACCTAAAATATGTCTGAGATGTAGCTCTTGGGTGTAATGTCAATTAACATTTACTATGCACGACTCACTTAGTGTCATTGGACTTAGTGTCATTTGGTGAGTTACATATAAGTTTACAAACTGATTTTGTAATATTGCAGCCATGGAAAGGAACCATTTAGGGATAAGGGCAATGCTTTTTAATCATTGTTTCTTATGAAGTATTTATTTTGGATGGGTTAATTTGCATGACATGTTCTCTTTAAAGTGCATGGCCAAACTTCAAAAAAACTACCAGGGTAAGTACAATACCCTGATAGGGTTATCCATATTATACTTACTCTCCAGGAGTGGTAACTACCTTCTTCCAGGTATAAGGGGCTGTGCACTCCCTACTGTATGTACACCCCTCCAACCATAGACTGCTATTGGTGTTCAGAGAAGAGCAGGTATTCAGTAATGAGCACATAGCCTTTTTGTTCAGATCAATTTGGATGCACGCAGACATGCAACAAACAGACAGTTTAAGGACATTTACCACCATGATGAAAGACTTATGCAAATGAGCCTAAAGGACTCCAGGCTCCATTAACACCTATGCAGCTTGGAGCCCCTGAGGCTCATTTCATATGCATACAGTCCTTCATCCTGGTGGTAGAATGGGGTTACAACATAAGGTCTTATGCAGGATATAAAATGAGAGCTCAGAACTTGTTTTACACAATGACATAGTGTGGCACTGACAGCTGGAGTATAGCTGTATATGTCACTGGTCTCCATTAGCATCTACGTGTGAGTTCCAGACTTAATATACAGCAAAGGTAAATTGTACTATAAAAACTACTTCTTTCTGTAACATTTCAACTTAACTTGAAGTCAAAATAAGATGTACAATTTGCCAATATACACTGATCAAAAATACAACCACATGTTAGATTTCAATGAATGAAACATTCAGTTGCAATTCTTTTTTTACTTACATACTCAAATGTGTTGAGATCAACTAAACATAAATTTTTATTTGAAATTATACTCAAAGTATAGAGAAAATCAAATACCAGGCTGATCTAACTTCAGTAAAAATGCAAGAAAATGAAGATCAATAGTGTGTGGTCTCCATGTGTCTACATGACCTCGCTACAATGCCTGAGCATACTCCTGATGAGACGGCGTTATACTGAGGGATCTCCTCCTGGACCTGGATTACAGCCCCATGAGGCTTAGCATAGTCATTGTGAGAAGGAACCCAGGGCCCTCTGCACCTGCTTATGGTCTCACAAGGATTCTGAGGATCTCAACCTGGTACCTAATAGCAGTCAAGGTACCCCTACATATCACATGCAGGTCTGTGCAGCACTCCAAAGAGTGTGGAGTGTGTGCCAAATCCACTACCAAACCGGTGATGCAGGGGGATGTTGCACGCAGCAGAGTGTTCTCCATGGTGTCTCCTGCTCAGTGTACACCTGCTGTCATCCTTGAAGAGCACAGTGTGCCAGGCTTGGTGTTCTCTGGCCTCTCGCCGTGCACTCTGCTGGACTATAAGTATAACAATGCAAAGAATTTGTCTGTTCTCTTCGTGTTTGCTTGGGTTTCCTCCGGGTCCTCAGGTTTCCTCCCACACTAAAAAACATACTGTTAGATTAATTAGATTGCGAGCCCCATTGGGGACAGGGACCGATTTGGCAAGCGCTGTGTAGCACTACATAATCTGTGTGTGCTATATGAATAAAGAATTATTATTATTTATTATAACACTGACTAAACATTCATGACACACTCATGGAGTCTTGTTTTGACACTTTGGGCAGAAACATGGATATGAGTGGCCTACTAGTGGCCATTTTCAAGGCTCTGGCACAGCACCTTGCCCAAAGGAGTGAGTAGTGGTCCTGCTGCTGGGCTGTTGCCCTCCTAAGGCCCTCTCCATGTCTCCTGGTACTCTGGCCTGTTTCTTGGTTGCTGACACAGCTGACATTCATGTGCTATCCAGGATGAGCTGAACTACCCAAGAAACTATTGTGGATTTTTAATACCTCCTCATGATTCTAATGGTTAGAGCAATGACAAAATGCATCAGTGACAACAACAACAGTCAAAAAAGAATGAGAACAAAGAAATAATCTCTGGTCCCCACTACAAAACCATTGCAAAATAGGGGTTGTCTTGCTAGTTGCCTGTTATTTCTACCTGTTGTCTGTTACATTTTCACAAGTGCAGAAGAAATTGATTCACAATCAGTGTTGATATATAACTGGCCGAGTTGATTCCACAGAAGTGTGATTGACATTGTATTGTTTAAGTGTTCCCTATTCTTTTGAGTAGTGTACTTTATGTCCACTTATCCTGGCAATTGCAGGGTGCTCCTTCCCTTCTGCGCCTCACTGTGTGCCCATAGAAAAGTAACGGCCACATGTGGGGTCTCTGTACTTGGGTGAAACTGCATAACAAATTGTAACATGGGTTTTCTATTTTTATGTTTTGAAAATGTGTAAATTTTAGGGTTAAATGAAGGTATAAGCGACAAAATTTGACCATTCTAAATTTCACCTCCATTTTGATTTAAAGGGAACCTGTCGGCAGAAATTGACATAAAAACAATACCAATATGTTGTCAAGCAGCTGAACACCTTCCAGATCATGTTTCTTTCATTGCCCAGTGTGGTGGAATCATTGAGAGAATCTACCTTGAAGTGATATGTTAATTGGTTGTATAAAGTCAAGGAGGCAGAGATTTTAACACTGAAGTCAAGCTCTCTCTTCCTCAGAAAGTCCATTTCATTGTAATTGATGGTGCTCCATCAAGAAACATTGCTAACCAGATCTCCTGAAGTTCAATGCATGCCAGTCAAAGAGGAGGAGGCATTCAGAGTTGACTTTAGTGCTAAACTCTCCTCCTCCTTGACTTTACACAACCAGTTGACATCTCACTTCAAAGATTATTTTCTGGATTATGCCACCACACTGAGCCATGAAAGAAACAATAACTAAACTGCTTGATAATATTCTAAGGGTTTATAAGGTCAATTGCTGATGACAGGTTCCCTTTAATTACTATAAATATCTCAAGGGGTTAACAATCTTCCTTAAAGCTGTTTCTGATAGTTTGAGGGGTGCAGATTTGAAAATGGGTTTATATTTATGGGGGTTTTAATGTTATATATTTAAAATTTCATTAAAAACAGTAATTATCTTTAAAATAATAAATTCTGAAAACACAGAAAACCAATATTCGTTTTTTAAGCCGCGTGACATCAAAATACGTTATCCAGACATTCCAAAAATTATAAAAATATAAAGTAGACATATGGGAAAATGTTATACAGCAACTAATTTAGGTGGTAAAACTATCTGCCTGAAAACACAATGATTTCGAATTTTGAAATGGCAAATTTATCAAAAAATTATTGTTTTGTTTTATTTTTTTTACCAAAAGTGTGGCTGAGCCTAAATCTGCAAAATGGCTGCGTCTTAAAGGAGTTAAAGCATGAAAAATAGAAGAAATTGATAATGGAATCCATGTACTAGCAATATAACCTACATTTTATAGGTTTGGAAAGAAGTGTAACTTCAAAATTATCTCAACATGGAAGGTCAATGGAATGTTTAATATAACAGCTCAGCCAAGTTAACTCAGTATACAGCCAGCCCCTCCTCAGTATCCAGCCATCCCCCCTCAGTATACACCCAGCCAGCCCCCCCATAGGGATACAGCCCGCCTGCCCCACCAGTATACAGCCAGCCCTCCATCAGTATACAGCCAGCCCCCCTCAGTATACAGCCAGCCCCTCCTCAGTATAAAGCCAGCCATCCCCCCTCAGTATATAGCCAGCCCCCCCTCAGTATACAGCCAGCCCCTCCTCAGAATAAAGCCAGTCATCCTTCCCTAAGTATACAGTCAGGCCCCCTCTCAGTATACAGCCAGTCCCCTGTCCAGCACGAAAAAATAATAAACCATGTAATCACATTTTCGACACTGCCCTGCAGCGCCGCTACTTTATCCAGTCTGGCGGCAGTGACAGCTCTGTGCACAACGGCAGGTGCACATACTGTAACCTGACACATCATATGCTGTGCGCAGTCTTCGGGGTCGGGTCGGAAAGGCAAGTGCATGGTTTATTATATTCAGACCGGCCCCACCAGTCCCAGACTGGCCCTGCACCAGCCTCAGAGCAGTCGGCCCACTGATATTTACCACGGTGGGCTTAACGGCTAGTCTGTCCCTATTTTGGTTTGATCTTTGTTCAGATCTGCTCAGATAGCACCACATAAGCAGCAGAGCAGGGAAAGAGGAAAAAATAAAAATAAAAAATATTTTTAATCCTACTTTTTTTTTTTTAAATAGCTGTTTTCCCTTGCGACCAGAGGGCATATCCCGACTCCCATGACTTCAACTTTATCTGAGCCTGAGGAGGGGCCACAATGTCAGGCGAAGGAAATGGACCACAATTTGAGGAGAGGAGAGGGCCCACAATGTAAGGAGGAGAGGAGCCACAATGTGAGGACGAGGAAAAAAGGGGCCACAATGTGAGGGGTAGGAGTAGGGGGGCAAAATGTGAGGAGGAGAAGGGCCACAATATGAAGGGGAAATGGTCAGAATGTGAGGGGAGGAGGAGTACCGAAAGTTAGGGCATTGTAAGTGTGTAAGCGTGTGTGTTGAGTAAATAAAAGGGCTCAGTAAATGGGGGACCAAAAGTTAAGAAGGCATATGTGAGGGGTAGTAAGGGTTGCGGGCCTCAGAAAATGGGTCAACTGGAGGGCTACAGAGAGTGAGGATGTAATCAAGATCCAGTCATGACCCATCTTAAATGATCTAACTAAGGGAAAGAGGCTGTTGGCCAAAGTCTTGTGTTGCATTACCCCATTCTGCCTCCCTTTGATATGGTGCAGTCATCCTGTCTCCTCTGCATACTCAAAGTATGATGTTTCCGCCTCTGTTTTTCACGGCTCAGATGGTGTTCTTGTGGTTGTACTCCTCTTCCTCATGGCAGGTGGAGTGCTCTGACCATATGACCTGTAGAGGGTGCTGGTAGTTCAGTGGTGTATAAGCTGGTGACAGTGTCCCTCGCAGTATTAAATTATTTGAATTTACACATTTTTGAGGGTCTATTTGGGTGGAGTTTTCTGACTGTTTACATACACAGTCTGTTAGCCTTTTTACCAAGGTTTATAACTGAACATATTCCGTACAATATATATTATATATTAAAAACTTTGCACTGTTACAGTATCCTTTTATGATATATGTAAATGCAACATCTGTATAATCACATCAAGAGCAAGAGCAGGTGAAGTAGCTGGAATATGAGGCAGACAAAACATGGATAGTGAAGGTCATCACCTGATTAGCAATGCCACCTACTGCTCCTATCAATAGAATGTGATGACACGGGCAGCTTGCTGACTATATGACTCATGGATTGCTGTGACAGTAAAGGAATAGTACTATTATCTAGATTTCTGTAATATAAAAGCACAGTATGCAATCAGAAAGAAATGCACATTGAACATATGTAATATCTCTGATCTTACTCCATAATGAGATTAAAATGAATGGAAATGTTAAGAACATCCGGACAACCATGAGCTAGTAATGAGGGATCATGAAGCTATGTCATGGACTATACCATTAACAGACAAGCTGTGTGATTGTGTGCAGTGTCCTCAGCAGGTGTTATCAGAAGCTGTTCCTGCAACACAGAGAACGGTGTAATCTCACACTCACATAAGCAGGATTTTTTCCAGCCATGGACATCTTTTAGTTTCAGGCATTAACCACATGGGACACACATTGTAGATAGTCAGTGGCAGCTTTGCCAATGCCTAGTTTAATAGATCTCATCCACGTTATCCTTGAGATGCACAGCTAAAATCTTCTGAATGACTACCTTTTTATGTACACTCCGCTATAGCCCTTATACCTGCTGTTACACAGAAGACGATCAGTTTATGGGAAGACCAAAGGAGAATGGATCCCTCTGTATGGAAAAATCACAGTGGCCACATGTATTACTATGGGCTCATACATGTCTGTGGTAACCACCGTCCAGTATGTGAGCCAACTTCCCAAGACGCAACTTATAGAGCAGGTCCTCTTACACAGTATGGCGTATAAGCATAGCACACACTCCTATGATACATGGGCCACAAACTACAGACCACGGCCATTGTTTGCGGCATGAGATTACACATGTTTGCCATCTGTATAGAAAATTCACTGAGAATCAAAAGGGTCATTTCCTTCCTCTTTTTTCTGTCTATTTTGAGACATTTTTTCCCGCATTGCAATTTTTGCGCCTTTTTGGGGACATCTTGAAATGTCCGCCGGACATTTGTTTTTCATCCGTAAGACAAATTTATCCTCTATTCCAAACATACTGAAGGAAACCTTAGAAACTTGAAATAAAATGACTTGAGACATTTGTGCAACATTTGTAACAAATGTCTCAAAAAGAGATCTGAAAAAAAAAAACTCATTTAACGCAAGGAAAAAGTTAGATAAATAAATTACCAAAGAAGCAGATGGAAAAAAAACCCCAAGCAGCCCTAAGTTTGAAAAATGGGTAGATCCCAGCAGCATAAATAGAAAAATATGTTTATTAGAAGCTCTGTACTTGTACTTGGGTACAAAGTCAACTTTAGTTTTATGCTAATGAAGTGCAAGGGGTCCTGGCTATTACAGAGCCCCCCAGGAGCCCTTGAACTTCATTAGCATAAACATAAAAAATGGGACACTTATCCATAGACTTAGTCACTGTGACTGTTTTAATCATCTCATATTTAGAATCCATAACCTCCATCCTTGTAATGAGCCAGAAAGGCTCTGGGGGCATTACAAGAGCCCTTCTGTGCTGTAGCTTCACAAGCTGTGCAGGAGCACATCCCACCTCCCACAGTGTGAGAATACATCAGGCAGAAGGAGGGGTGTAGTGCCAAGGGAGTAAGACTACAGCATGGAGGTAATGCCCCCCAGAGCCCTTCAGTAGACTTTAGAAGGGAGGCGGCCATGGATAAAAAATATAAGAAGATTACCATAGTCATAGCGCCTGTATCTATGAGTAAGTGTGCCTAGTTTATAATGATAGCAGAGCTCCTAGTAAACATATATTTTTAATCAGGTTTAATAGTCATGAAATCATGAAGTCTTATGATAGATGTCATTTAAGTGATGGACACACCATTGTGACTTTACACCTATGGACAACTACCTGAAACATACTTTTGTTTCTAAATCAGCTTCAATTAATGATACAAAACTGTGATGCTTCTGTGATAACTGTGATGGAGTCACGCATAGCATGATGCCACGGAGTTAATATATAGACATTTTATTAAAGGGGGTCAGTCATTTGATTTCATGTTTTTTGTAATATTAGGTCATTTTTCAATATACATCTATTAAAAGTTCTGCCCCCAAGTAAAGAAATGTCTTTTATCAGCGATTCCTGTCCTGAAAATGGCAGGAGATGGAGGGTCTAGTGATCAGTAACTGTCTATGATTAATCTACCTTCCAGGACCTTAATATTGTATTCCTGAATACTATCATAAGGTCCTGGAAGGAAGGTCGGTCATATACACATATCACATGATCCTCCATCTGAGGCCATTTTATAGAAACAATATGTTGCAGGTGAGGTAAAAGACATTTGTGAACCAGGGGACCTGACTATACAATTCAAGAAAGTGGCGTAAAACTTTTACTAGAAGTATATTACATAACAGAAGACTTGAAGTGGCTGGCCCCTTTAAGTAAATATGATATATACCGTATATTCCGGCGTATAAGACGACTTTTGAAGACAGAATAATCTTCTGTCTTCTCTGGGGTCGTCTTATACGCCGGTAAACCCGCCCGCCCGCTGTGTATTCACGGCGACGGTCGGGTCGCGCTGCATGGAGAGGGCTCACGGGCTGAGCCCTCTCCATAGCTGGTAAGTCTTTGCTGCATATTGCAGCAAAGGCTTACCGGTAACACCCGCGATCGGTGCTAGCACTGATTGCGGGTGTTTTGACAGCGATGACTGCAAGCAAAGCTGCCGGCAGCCTCAAAAAGATAGCGGAGCATGGGCGCCGCCATCTTACCTGGGATCGCCGATCCCTGTGACCGGGGGCTTGGTATCCTCGGTCTTCCGAATTTCGTTTTAACCCCTTCATTACAATGTGCTGATAGCACATTGTAATGAATGAGGAGGAAAATCCCCATTTACTGCCATACTGTAGTATGGCAGTATATGATAGGATCGAGCAGACAACCTAGGGTTAAAGTACCCTAGGGAGTCTGAAAAATAGTATAAATAAAAAAAGTTTAAAAAAAAAAAAATTATAATTAAAAAAAACTAAAATTTCAAATCACCCCCCTTTCACTAGAACTGACATAAATATAAATAAACAGTAAAAATCATAAACACATCAGGTATCGACGCGTCCGAAAATGCCCGATCTATCAAAATATGATAACGGTTTTTCAATGCGTTTAACCCTGTAACGGAAAATAGCGCCCAAAGTCAAAAATGGCACTTTTTTGCCATTTTGAAAAATATAAAAAAATCTATAAAAAGTGATCAAAAGGTCGTACAGTCCTAAAAATGATATCATTGAAAATATTATCAAATTTCACAAAAAATGACACGACCCACAGCTCCGTACACCAAAGTATAAAAAAGTTATTAGCGCCAGAAGTTGGCAAAATCAAAAAAATTATTTTTGTACAGGAGGTTTTTATTTTTGTAAATGTATGAAAACATTATAAAACATATACAAATTTGGTATCCCCTTAATCGTATCGACCCAAAGAATAAAGTAGACATGTCATTTGGGGCGCTCAGTGAAAGACGTAATATCCAAGCCCACAAGAAAATGGCGCAAATGCGTTTTTTCACCATTTTCATTGCATTTGGAATTTTTTTCCCGCTTCTGAGTACATGGCATGGAATATTTAATAAAATAAAAATTTAAGGTACAGTATGGTAACATTTACAGTAAAATGGACGATGGTAATGTTGTTGTTGTATGCCTTATGTTTATGAGCGACAGTTTTCCTGCTATATACCTGCATGTCATAAGAATTTAAATTAAAAAAAGGACCATGTTAAATTCAAATCTGTTTTTTTTAAAATTTTTACCGGTGTTTTGTATGCGTTGGAAAAGGGGTAGTCTTATACGGCGAATATATCTTAAACTCTATATTTTAAACAGGAAAGTAGGGGGGTCGTCTTATACACCAGGTCGTCTTATACGCCGGAATATACGGTACCTAATGACCTGTCAATCTCAAGATATGAGGACTCCAATGATGCACATAAAGACAGAAGTAATGTAGATAGTTTATTTGTGACACAATATATAGCTTTTTATGTATTATTTTTGCATATATGAGAATCTCTGGTTGTTAGGAAAAATAACTTTGTATAACATATGTAATATGAGAGTATAAGAAATAAATAATGCAATATAACATTATACCAGACTCTTTACCGTGTCAGTAATCTTTATGAACCACAGGGATAATCTGCACACTGTGCATGCCTAACAACTATTTCACTTGAGCTCTCAGCCATTAATAAAATGGGTCAGATTATATCTGCCTAGATGGGTAGAAATTGTTTCTGTGTATTCACATCGAGGTCCCCGGATAATCCGTCCATGTGCATTAACTCCATTTCATCAGGACCAATCTCCTGTATGTAATATTCCGTAAACTTGTATAGTAACAACCTGCTTTTAGGTAAAACATTGGCTTTTCTTAGCTGGCTATGTGTGTGGAGGGATTTTGGTTTAATGACAATGACATTTTACACTTTACAAGGACGCGCTGAGTAAATGTTAGTGCATTTCAAGCTGCTGATCAGAGTAAACATGCAGAATGGGACATAGGTCATTATTTCTAAGCGGCTGTCGATATTCCCCTGAGTCTGTGCTCAGTAGCAGACATCACTGGCTATTAAACAAAGCCCATAAAATCTTTGCATGCACAATGTAAATTACTGTCAACGGCCGCCACATGTTGTTGTGTAATGTACAATAGCAATGGCCACGGATGATGCTTTCTAATTAGCTGCAGCATTGTCTCCGAGAAGGACACATAGAACCAGAATCTGACTTGTGTTGCTGTATGTTTAGTGTCTGATTGAGACCAAATACTGACTACTATGCATTATAATTATGTTATTTAAAATTCTATTAAACATATTGAATATGTGTCTATCTAAGGTAGCTAAGAAAACAAGCTGTGACACATAGCAACTAATGGGATTATACCCTCTTGTAGGACAAGTTAGAAAACTGGTTGCTGTATGTTACTTTGTTTTTTTTAACCAATAAGCTGTACACCAAATGTAATAAAAGTAGCAACAAACAATGGCTATATAGGAAGGGCTGGGAATAGTGCAATGTAATGTAATATGGCTTCACAAAACATTCAAATTATGATTAAAAAATATCTGGCGGTATAAAAAGTACCCTAATAAATAGATAGGAATGACAATCTTCATAAAAATTAACCTGCCTTACAAACTGCATATAATATGAGGGCGTGTATAGCAGTCTACAAACATACAATATAATCCCCCAGCTTTGTAATGATACAATAGAACATGCAGATTCAAGTATCAAGGTAGCATTGTAGAATAGGTGTCATCTTCTCCAGTTTAGGCCACAGCAACAGATTCCTTGTTGTCATCTTCGCTAGGAGTGGAAACCTTCTCCAGTAGTCGTGATGATGTTGGTCTTGGAAGTGAATCTTCAGCCTATAATGACAACAAAATAAAAGATGCTAAGCTTTGGTAATGAAACTATGACACTAGCACCAAGTCTAAATGGAAGAATCTACAGTGCGGCTCCCTCTTTATGTCATATTGTGTGCTTGATGATGGGTAGATTTCTCTTATGTGATGCCCTCTGTTGTTTCAGGTATTATAGTGTGTAGTTGGGCTTCTGTATATTTTCCAGGCTTGGGTGATTTGGTGATTAGTATGGATGTACTATTTTAAATTATTTGATTGTCCTAATAATTGTTGTCAGTTTAGATTTCATTAATAAAGTTATAGATTTGTTCCAGCCATTTTTTATGCATCCCTTGTCTTATTGGTGTATTTAGTGTTTTTTCATGTGTCGGCTTTAGTTTTTTTCATGTCATATTTTGTATTACAGCTGTGTCTGCCCCCAAACCCATAAAAAGTAGATTAACACTAATAGACTTTCATTTAAAAAACACAAAGTGTACAGCCATCAGCCCGTTACCTTCATATAACATTAAAACTGAGAAATATGGAAAGAAATCTCACAATTTTCCAAGAGCTCAGCCATGCCCAACCCACCTTATGCCCTGTGTCTGGGTGCAAAATAAGTAGCTGGCACAGGAGCCACAGTAGCTAGCACAAATGGCAGGTTTTAGTGACAGCCCGTGAGCCCGCTTCATATTCCCCACTCCACTGCAGGACGTTCAGAAATGTCCAAATGTGGTAAGGTGTTAATGTGTATGTTCCTTGCAAGATTTCTACAAAACTGTGGGGGAGATTTATTAATCTACTTGCACCAAATTCTGACATCATATGCATCAAAAAAACTGTTTAGTAAGGCCTGGGAACAGACAGGGGACATAGACAAAGACACTGGGCACTAAAACTAACCGCCTTTTCAGCTGTCCCCGGATTATCACCTTGTCTTCCCCAAATTCTATTGGACAACTGGTGAACATTCTTTTCCTTTGCCATAGGGCAAAACACAAGACAAAACAAAGAGAGGAATAGTCTCCAGAACGAAGTCAGAACCAAAAGGACAAACGCAGTACAAAATAACAAGGCAAAAAGACAGTGTGAATAAAAGCAAATGGTCAACCTGAGTACAGAATAACGGGATGCACAGCAAGCTTACTAAGTATTAACCCCTTAACGCTCTGCGCCGTAGCTCTACGGCGCAGAGGTATAAGGAGTGTATGAAGAGGGCTCACGGGCTGAGTCCTCTTCATACAAAGGTGGGGGTTTCGCATTTTGCAGAAAACCCCCACCGCTAATAACCGCGGTCGGTTCATCTTTTTTACGATCGCCGCGCCCCCGAACGTCATCGGGGGGCGGCGATCGGTTGCCATGGTAGCCTCGGGTCTCCTTTTGACACGAGGCTACATGGCTTCTGGAGATTCGTTACAATGAGCCAGTGGCTCATTGTAATGAATGACCTGCGAAAATGCCATATATTGCAATACAGAAGTATTGCAGTATGTGGTAGGAGCGATCTGACCATCTAGGGTTAATGTAAGAAATAGTGATAAAAAAAAGTTTAAAAAATAAAAAAAATTAATAAAATATTAAAAATTCAAATCACCCCCCTTTCCCTAGAACTGATATAAAACATAAAAAAGCAGTAAAAATAACAAACATATTAGGTATCGCCCCGTCCCAAAATGCCTGATCTATTAAAATATAAAAACGGTTACGGCTGGCAGTGACCTCCGAGGTGGGAAATGGCGCCCAAATGTCCGAAATGCGACTTTTACACCTTTTTACATGACATAAAAAATGAAATAAAAAATGATCAAAATGTCGCACAGACCTCAAAATGGTAGCAATGAAAACGTCGCCTCATTTCGCAAAAAATGACACCTCACACATCTCCGTGCACCAAAATATGAAAAAATGATTATTAGTGTCAGAAGATGGCAAAAATTTTTTTTCTTTTTTGCACACATTCGTTTAATTTTTGAAAATGTATTAAAACACAATAAAACCTTTATAAATTTGGTATCTCCGCGATCGCACCGAACTAAAGAATAAAGCTGAGGTGTTATTTTGAGTGCACAGTCAAAGTCGAAAAAACTGAGCCCACAAGAATGTGACGCATGTGCGTTTTTAAAAAATTTTTTCCACATTTGGAATTTTTTTTCAGCTTCGCAGTACACGGCATATTAAAATAAATAACATTACGGGAAAGGAAAATTTGTTACGCACAAAATAAGCCCTCACACAGGTCTGTACACGTAAAAATGAAAAAGTTATGGATTTTTGAAGTTGGAGAGCGAGAAATGAGCGGAAAAACCCTGCGTCCTTAAGGGGTTAATACTATAGCCGACAAATATCCTAGGGCAGGCCCACCACTTATATGATATCAGAGTACCGCTCTAGGAGGTGATTGGATCAGAACTCTAAAATCAGCTAGGGAGTAATATTAGTGGAGGCAGATTCTGTTACTGTAACTACGGGTTAACTATTGATGAGCCGGAGCAGAGCTGCAGGAGACTGACAGGTGTGGTACAATTCAATTAAGGCTTTCAGGGAAAGGGAAAGCTCATGCAGATGAGGGCAATTATATTTTGTGTTTGCTTTAATCATTCATTTCTAGGTTTAGTGTCCCTTCAAATAAACTATGCCAAGCTATGGAGTCTGTGGCACCTAAGTGGATAAACTGCCTGGGTCATTTCTGATAGAGGCAACTACAGCATGAACCTGTTATTTATGTAACCACAGGCCCCCCTGCTATGCGTACATTAGTAGTGCCCATGTCATTTTTCGTGATATGTCACGGTGCAAATATATTGGTTAAAGTATGATGGTTAATAGAAAATGCAGTAAAATACCATGGGTTTGCTCTGGTCTGCAAAGAAATAGTGTGTGGATCGCACTACTGGACCTGTTTTAGCCAATTGAAGTGAATGCACATTGCAATTCTTGGCACAGAAGAGTATCAGCTACGATACGATGTGCATGTTACTAATTCATAGTAATTGACTAGGATGTCTCTCCATTACTAGGCTGCAATGTTCAGCTGTAAGGTGTCTGTAATTATGTTTTAGTGATAATCATTGAAACCAAACATTTGGAAAATCCAACTGTCACACGGAGCAGAACACTTTTTTTTCTAAAACTACAATGATAAAATATACCAGATCTGACTTACATACAAATAAAACTTATGAACAATGCTTGTATTCTCTTCTCATGTATGTTCCTATAAGTATACCTTCCTTAAACCATCATTTATATACACAATACCTTTTTGACTAAAAGTCACAATGAAGAACGTATCAAGGCAACAGCTCTCTGACTGTGTTCCTTATGAAATATGTAAGCTGCCTGTGATATTTTTGTAGATATTACGGTAACCTGAAATAATTAGCAGAATTAATAATTTATCAATCAGGGCAGAAAGCCTCTCTTATTCAGTGGAATGGTGTCTGAGATGCAGTTACACTGCTTAGCCTCCCCATAGAGAAAGGACATGTTCTTCTAGGAATCAACTTACCAGTGGGGATCTCAGTTGCTGGAGCCCCACCAATGTGATACTGATTACCTATCCTACAGAGAATTAGGGGATTAACTGTTTGTTAATTGGAAGTTATTGTAAAAATGTATTGTCTAACACTTCTTTTTGAAGTAAAACGAAACAAGTTATGAAAGTGCTGCATGTTGATATTTCCAGAATACATTTCAGGTTTTTACATAGATTGTCTTCACCTTGGTATATATGTGTGACTATGTTCTGCAAATTTCCACACACAATCCCATAGAAGTTGGCAAAAAAATCTTTTTATTTACATTGGCTGTGAGTGAGATCTCATAACTGCACATTTTTTAAGAAATATGGAGAAGTAAACACACATTTCTTTTACACGTCTGACACCTACTGGTCTGTGGTCACGTTACACGCTGCCTCTATTCCTGTGACATCCCCCGGCAGGTCGTGCTGTCATATCGAAGCAGAGTCACCTTTACATGATATGTGATCATACCACTACATTGCTGACTCTTTACCATCATTATACACTCATCCTTCATATTTGAAGTTGTTATAAGGGGTCCTAGTCATTTAATGCATCTAACATGCCAGAGTTTTCGGCCCTAGGCTGCTGTTTTCCTCCCATCCTAAGCACTTTGACAGGTGCCTCCCTCACCAAGTACCTTATCCTGTGGCGTTAAATTGGAAATGTCAAGTCTGTACTGAATGGCAGAATTGATATTCAATACCTGTACTGTAACCTAGTAAATCATATGTACTAAGATTATTCTTCCAAACATATTTCCATTTTCCCAGAATGTTGTTGGACAAAGACTCCTCTCATTGCTTATTCCTGCTGAGACTAATAACCTATTATTACAATAAAACCGATTGTCTACAGCAGATGCATATCTACCAGAAGAAGCTGACCCACGATGGCCCTACAGTTACACTTGGTTATGTTTAACATATAAAACTTTCTGACTTTGTAAATGAATTTTTTGGGTCAAATTGGTCTTTATGCAGTTGCTGTTCATGTTGGATTAATCATGATGTAACTTAAAGGATAAACATGAAATGCTCTTATAAACTTTGACTGAATACTCAGGTGGAGATTTACCAGAAGTGTTGCCCATGGCAGCCAATCAGAGCTCAGGTTTCATTTTCCCACAGCTGTTTATAAAATCAAAGCTGATCTCTGATTGGCATCCATGGACAGCTAAAACAGTTTTACCTCAGGTATTTCTGAAAAATCTCCCCCGTTGAACACTGTGGGAGGAGTGGATACATAGTTGTAAAAAGGAACTACTGTATATACTCGAGTATAAGCCGAGTTTTTTAACACAACATTTGTGCTTATACTCGGGTATAGAAAAATAATAAACTTACTACTCACCATTCCGATGGCCCTGACAGCTCCTCTTCATCTTCATGCCGCAAGTCCGCGGCAGCTCCGTGGGTGCGCCTCTTCTGTCTTCATGCCGGCACAGGGCAGCGACAGCTCCGTGCGCACGGCCACTCTGTGACGCTGTTGACGTACGGAGCTGTCGCGGCTTTGAGCCGGCATGAAGACAGAAGAAGCGCAGCCATGGAGCTGCCGCGGACCTGCGACATGAAGATGAAGAGGAGATCTCTGGGCCATCAGAATGGTGAGTAGTAAGTTTATTATTTTTTTACCGACAACAGGGGGCTGGCAGGCTATATAGATAAAGGGGCTGGCAGGCTATATACATAAAGGGACTGGCAGGCTATATAGATAAAGGGGCTGGCAGGCTATATACATAAAGGGGCTGGCAGGCTATATACTGAAGGCGGCTGGCAGCTATATACTGGGAGATTGTGACCAATACATTTCCCACCCTCAGCTTATACTCGAGTCAATAGTTTTTTTTTTTTTTTTTTGGTGGTAAAACTGGGTACCTCAGCTTATACTCGGGTCGGCTTATACTCGAGTATATACGGTATCCAGTCAAAGTTTATTCATTGAGTGATGCAATTCATTCCTAGAACTTTTCAAGAGATTAGAGTCAAGCTCCTCACTTCATGCCCTGCACACGATTGAATTCAATAAATCAGCTTTGACTGGAGTGTTCCTAATTTTTTAGAAACTTTTAGACACTTTTTGGACAACTGGTAAAAGACCAGCACTGGCCTCAATAAAAGAGTGGGCACCAAAAATGCACCAGATGTGACCATATTTTTCTGGTGTACCTTATGCCAAACATAGGTGGTGCAAAGTTAAATTAGACAGTCTTAAACTTATAATTCCACATCACAGTTTGAATAATTGCTGCAGTTTAAAAAGTTTGTCTAGAGGTATTGAATTTTGATAAATCTTCCCTAAAAGTCTGGGTCTGGAGCAGAGAGGAAGGTTGTTAAAGTGGCTAACGATAGTCTCAAGAAATATCAATATGTTGATGTAGACATACAAGTGATTTTTAGTCAGCAAATGAATAATCTTTTTTCAGAAACCTTCTTATATGAAAGGATCCTTTATGTTCTAGCGACTATAAAACAACATGTTAAACATGGCCAACTTCTATAAGGATACAGGAGCTATTTCATGGAGCAAACAAATATGCAACGTGCAGATTACTGGAATCAGGCAAATCCATTTTTATCTCAGCCTCCCAACATACCACAGAGTAAATTACTATGAGTAGGGATGGGTAGAACATGGCCTTATAAAGAATAAACTTGGAGGCCACTGAGTGGTATTCTATAAAAGTAAACCAATTAAATTTACCAGGCCCTTTGATTACAGATACTATTGCCTCTAGGCATGCCTTAGCTGGATGATGGAATCTGAGCTTCCTGTATCCTAGATCAGTATTACTAGGTAGCTTGTAAAATAAGCTATTCCCAGAAGGCAGCTACATGAAGTGATGGATATATAGAATTCATAAACAAATTTATGTGAGATCAATGTCAACAGACAACATAAAATGTATTTTTTGCAGATTATTAACGAATATGGTAGATAATAAAAATATGCAATAAAATATGTTTGGTATTATCCTGGAAAGCTTTACCTGACTTTGGTCATTGCCGTTTCCCACATGGTCTTCATCTTCTTCTTCTCGCTCATAAATATCACCATTAACGTGACCAATGCCGTCATGTGTGTCTACTGAATTAACATGCTGATCTTCTTCCCAATGTCCATCTCCATAATTATCAATCACATCTTCTGAATCATTCAGCATCTTCCCATGATTTGCTTCGACTTCATGACTTACCATGCTGTGCTCCTCATTTTCACCTGTTTCTTCTTCATGGAGATGTTCTGCTTGAACATTATTAAGGACATATTCATGTTCTTCTGCTTCTTCAGCAACCACCTCACCATCTTGTCCCTCATTATCTCTTACTTCTTCTTCCTCAACTGGTTCAGCCACTCTCTGTAATAATTGAAAGCCCATTAGACAAGAGTTGGAAAGTGTCAGGTTATGGACACCAAGCTTTGAAGTACGTATAATTCTTCAATTATAATTTATAATAAATGAATTCTAATATTGTATCTATAATTATGCAGAGTGGCTATCAATAATGTTAAAGAAAACTACTTTTGTAAGACTTTTTCAATATCTAAAGACACGTAAATGGTTGTTAATGGTGTGGTCCTGGCGCTCTGCCTAATCGTTGGAATGAAGGTCCTATTGCTGACCTTCTTCAGCTCCATTGACCCTCCATCTCTCCTCTGAGTGCTGTGGATGGACCTCAGCTAATATATTACCTTCACACTTTTTTAAAGAAAAACATCAGATTCAGAAACTCGGCTGAGTGCTGAAGCCCCTTTGATCTGTTAATCGATGGGAGCCCACTAATCGCAAAATGACAGTAACCCTATTAGTGAAATATGAAGCCCACTCTGGTGGAAAATAATGGAAGCGTATTATGTACTTGTTTGTTTAGCAAACATCCATTTTTGTATGAAATCTACTGCTTCATATCTCCGATAGTCCTTGAATGAACAAAAGTCTGCAGCAGGTGTTTTTTTCACCCTTTGCAGACCTATAAGGACTAAAATATGCATCAGAACAAGTATACACCAGGAAGCAAAAAGCTTTCAAAAAGAATGTATGTGTATTTCATTCTATCAAAAAAGAGAACTATGACCTTTGTGTTTCCTAGACTGTGCAGGGATGAAAGAGTAAGAATAGTTAAAAAGCACTGCCTCTAAAAAATGTATGTAAAATGGCAACATTCCTTAAGTGAGTAAAGAAAACCTGTATCCAGTTACAGTGGTATTTACATTGCTGGTTTCTAGTTAAATTGACCAAGGTTCATTAATATCTATAGGAGCAGGTAGAACGTAATGCATAGAAAAGCACTTAAAGGAGGAAATAAAACTGGTTGTACAAAATAAATGTCTTCTCTTGTCAACTCCTCATCTTTTGGAACCTCTATCCTTTGTTTCATAGTTTTCTAGCTATTGTCTTGGACGAAGTCTTTAACCCAATGATGACCAAGCACTTTACATGTACTTTGCCTGGCCATGTGCTTTAAATTGGGATTTAAGCTCCTCTGTTATCAAGCACAAGCAGTTTTGGTGTCTTAAAGTAGAAAACAGAAGGAGGACACATAGGGGAAAGAAATACAAAACATAGATTTGTTTGCACTAGTTTTATTTGCTCTTCCATTGTGCAGTGCCACACATTAGTTATTTGTGTTGCATACTATTGATTAATCAGGTCAGTTTTCGGGATGTGCACAAAGTAGTACAGTTATAAATGTGCTGCAACCTATGAACCAAAACTACCACTCCCATTTAAGTCCACTGTACTAAAGAGTGTTGGTCAAAATGCATTTGCAACACAAAAATGTGTCCCACAAACATAATAAATACATGTGATAGCTATTGGTTTGGCTATTGCAAGCTACATAGAATGCCTGAAAATCAGTGGCCATCCGAGGAATCATATTTACAATAGGCAGGGTTTACACCAGCAAACGTGTCTATAGGCATACACTGAAGAAATCTTCCTCTTTTCCTCCATCTCCTCAGTATAAATCACATTTAGCAGGAAACACTGGATGAAAGAATGCTGAATTCTGTGTTTTTCCATTCTGAGAGCGCATTATGCACTCAGGGGAGGCCATTACAGGGAGGCGGATACAGCTATATGGCTGCTGCTGAGAATAAACTGTGGGTGTTTCCCAGCGATGTAACTGTCCATATAAGCACAGTTACGTCACTCTGGAGACACCCACTTTTGGGAGGAGGAGCTGAACAGGAGGACGCATCACACTTTATGACCATATGTTGTATATGTTGTAGCCCTCCATTATAAAGATATGTCGGGAATCCTCCTGATGTATCCTTAAAATCAAGGGATATAATGTGATGTGAACATAGTCCAACAGTACCATGCTCTGAACTAATAAGGGGCAATATCTTTAGCTGGGTATCTGGTTTGGTTCATATAAGCTAATTTGCAATAGTTTTTCCCATCAAGCATAATTAGTTAAAATGACTCCACACAAAGAAGTTCATTTTAGTAAAAAGCATTACCCCACACTATTTATTTAAAGGGAACCTGTCTCCACATTTTCACATGTACAGCTACTGACAGGTTCCCACAGAGCACTATTAACTAACTAACACCCTTCTTCTAGCTAAAAATAATTTCCCTTACATCCCCATAAAACAACATTATCTTATATTACCTGTGTGAAGTGAGAAATCTCAAGATTATGCATAGTTTACTTATGTGCACAAAATACCTTTATTAACCTTTCATCATGTGATCAGATATCTGTCTACAACTACTGTGAAATGACTATGCTCTAAAGATGGCGTCTGTGTCTGAGACTGCACTCAAAGATGGCGTCTGAGAAAAGACTGAAGCTTTCTTCATTTTCTTCAAGAAGAGACACAAAACAAAGCTGGTTCTTGTTTCTATATAAGTTTGTGTACGTCCTTGAATAAAGCAGAATTGCCTTTTCCTCTGACCGAGAGGGAATTATACAGAAATACTTTTTCTGTCTGGAGCAATCCTTATGCATCCACTTGCTATAAATTAATTTGGCCAGCAACAACTCATAAAAAGGGAGTCTCCTCACCATAACACCTACCTAGCATAAGAGAAGGGGGTGGGGGTGTCCTTCTCGGTCAGTCCCATCTACACCTCCCCATGTTCCAAGCCTCTTCTCAGTATGTCATGTGACCATGTGTGTGTCATATAAGGTCCTTTACGTTTGCAACATCTACCCAATGTATGTATGTAATCACATGGCAGTATCATGGCATGATCATAGCATGGCTCCATGGACTTCTACTCCACCCAATCCTCCATGGCAGCTGCTGTGATTTCATCGAATCAGATACTTACATGAGGTAGAATGTGCAAATGACCTAATATGATGCCACCCTGGTCACATGACATTAAGTGGCCAATGATATCACAGAGCTCTCTATCAATGTTTCACATAGCAGCCCATGAATATGCAGTGAGTAACTGGACTCACGTAGTGACATTGGACTTACATCTGGTGAGTTGCATATAAGTTTACAAACTGTTTTTTTAACATTACAGTCATGGAAAGGAACCATTTTGGGATAAGGACAATGCCTTTAACCATAGTTTTTAATCAGGTATTTGTTTTTAGTGGGTTAATTTGCATGACAGGTTCTCTGAAAAATATATGAACCCAGAAGGTTTAACATGTTTTAGTCACAATGGTAACAATACATAAAGTGAGCTTGTCAAATTATAAGATATACAGTAAGCAAATGGTTATTTACACAAAGGGCATGTAACTGTGTTGTGTCTGCATATGCTACTATATTGATTAATTTTATCACTTTCTGCCTCAAAATGACCAGTGTTGTACATTTTATTACATAAAAGCCTTTTCAGCTGAAAAACCCTATTTAGAAATTCCTGAAATGTATTTGCCCTACAGTTAGTTATTTATGAAAGAGAAAATGAAGTAATTAGTTATGGTCAGAGAATGATGATGACCAGCTTCAAATGCAGCTTTCATTCTGGACATTGCATGCATTATTGGTATTCCCTTTAATGTCTGGCTGGCACTGTCTGAACTCTGTGACCCTTTACTAATTTGCTTACTTGGAAATCATCTCTCGGTGCATTTAGTGTACAGAAAATATAGTGAATGTAATGCAAGTTAATGAGCTAATTACAAGAGATCCTGGAACCTGTCTGCTGCCAAATTACCAGTCAGGAACCTGATAGCGGCAGTATTACATTTACATCTTCTGCAGAAGATTAGGGACCCTCAATAAGATTATTATCACAATGTTTATGTAAAGAATTTACACTTTGCATTGTCATGTCTTTACTACAACATTAAAGGAAAAGTTCAGGTGAACTGCCCCTTCTGTACTGTAATCTGTCCATACCCCCTCTACCTGGATACCTATGTGACTTAGTGTTTACTGGTCATGAAAATCTAGCCCACAGACTTTCAACATCTTTTTACGCTGGATGACGACAAGTTCACAAAGATTTCATTGAATATTCAAGGAGAAGCAGTATTTAAAGGAGTCACAGGGGCGGAAAAAAGTCACAATGTCCTGTCCCCAAAGCTGGAAATGATTAGTACATCATAAGCCACATTCAGCAGCTGTAACCTGGCTTGTGATAATGTACCTGGTCTTATGGAACATTAATCAATTGAATAGGGGTCTTCCTAGAATGACAGTTCTCTACCCCCATGAATCCTCACAAGTCATTTAAAAACCATATTCATCATTGTGATCTTGTCACCATCATGGATAACAGGTTGATGGTCCTTTGTTGGCCTAAACCCTTGTGAGTGGATCCCTTTAAGATCTCTAGTCGAAAGAGGAACCATATTGATTTGTTTAGAAACAAGTAAAATATTTTAAAAAATGGATTACTATTGGAGAACATTGCGGAACTGGAGATATCTATATGCTTCAAAGGTACAGTAAAAAATGTTACATAATACTACTGTAGTACAAGTGAACAAAAGGAAACTTGGTAAAATATATATTTTCATCTGCATATTATGAATAATCCCCCAGTGGAGAGTCAATGGCTGTAAGCCCCCACATGCCTGCAAGGCAGCCTTCATTGGCAAAGTCTCTGTAAGGATAACCAAGTCAGCTAAACCAGTTTCCTACTCTGTACTGACGCGATGCAAGGACATTGAAACATTACTGTCAATAGTTGGGAATCTGTTATTTTTGGAGTAGATGTACTGGTATGACTTAAATCCTGCATTATGTCATTAGGCTTATAGGAAGCAATGCTAGATGTTAATGGGGATGTCGTACAAGGTAGCTAAAACAAGCCTTCATTGGCAAAGTCTCTGTAAGGTGAGCTCTTACCTCACAACACAAGTCAAATGCTTCTAACTCAAGTAAAGCAGTTTCCTACACTGTATAGAAAAAAAGCAAACACATAAAAACAGTGTTGTTTGGCTGTAATACCATATTATGTCATTAGGCTTCCTGAAGTAATGCCTGATGATAAGGGGGTCTCTTAAATGGTATTTTTCCTTATCCAGTAAAATGTATTTGCCTATTTCTCATAATCCCCCAGTGAAACGTCAATAGCTGTAAGTCTCCACATGCCTGCAAGACAGCCTTGGTTGGCAAAGTTTCCCTAAAGAGAGCACCTCTCTATTCACTGATTCTCTCCCTGCTTTGTCTATGAATTAACTTCAGAATCAACCTTGAGACAAGCCAGTTGGCTAAAAGTTTGGGTTACATTCATAGATGTCTATAGAAAGGGTATGGGGTATAGATGGAAATGGCTGCTGAGAGAAAGGCTTCTGCAGATACTGATGAGTGCAGGATTTATAGTTATTGTAAACTGAAGTTAGAGTTCTGTGTGCAGTCTTTTGGAGATATCACAGCAGCTAATCCCCACCCTCAATAATGGGCTTGTTTTTTGTGGAAACAGCTGTATTTCTATTTCTGTATTTCTTTAAGCCTAATGGACACATCGGGGGTCATTTACTAAGGGCCCGGTTCACGGTCTCCCGACGTGTTACCCGAATATTTCCGATTTGCGCCGATTTCCCCTGAATTGCCCCGGGATTTTGGCGCACGCGATCGGATTTTGGCGCATCGGCGCTGGCATGCACGCGATGGAAATCGGGGGGCGTGGCCGAACGAAAACCCGATGGATTCGGAAAAACCGCCGCATTTAAAACTAAAAATCTGTCACGGAGCTTGCACTTACCTTCACTCAGCCCGAGCCGGTGAACTCCAGCGCGTTCCAATGCTTTTCAGTGCAGCAGCGCCACCTGGTGGACGGCGGAGGAACTACCTTAATAAATCCCGGCCGGACCCGAATCCACCGCAGAGAACGCGCCGCTGGATCGCGAATGGACCGGGTAAGTAAATCTGCCCCATCGTGTGCAGAAATGGCCCCTAAATGGGAAAGTTTGTGTTCTGTTTTAAACGGGTGGAGATTACCGTAGCCCTTAGCCCTCTCTCCTTGGAATTAGATGCTCTCTATGGGAACCTTTTGACACGCAAACCTAGATCATTCTGCTTTGATAATCACTGGCTGCGGTGGGTCATCAATGTGTACAGTGATTGGATGAGTGCTAATCAAGGCACTCAGAAAACTTTACTAGTGGCCTGAGCAGGGTCTAAACCAGAGAGACAGTTGACTAAAAAGAGGTCAAAATTTTTCTTAACCATCTTGGAGCCTCATAGTCAATTTTTCATTTGACAAAAGATATAACTCATAAGATATTGTGACTTTAATATTAAACTGAGCCTTTCAGCTTCCTAATCACGTCACAGGTAAATACAGCAATGTGTAGCATAAATCATAAGTTGTCCAAGCATACCTCTCCTGTTTCCCAGGAGTCGGTTTTATATTGCACTGGGGTGGGGGAATATCTACTGGTTCCCTCCTTATCCTTTGTCTGTGATGCCCATCTCAATGCCCAATGATTAACGGGAACCTGTCAACACATTATTCACAAATACAGGTTCCCATAGAGTCCTAGTAACTAACTGACACCTTTCTTTTAGCTAAAAATTGTTCCCATCAGACCCCAATATATTCAACTTTATAATTTTACCTGGTGTCCAAGCATGTCTATAGCGGGTCGAGGTGGGCGTGGCCTCTTCAGGCTCAATACAGCAGCCCCTCCCCATCCTTTCTCTTCATATAGCAGTAATGTCATGAGACCAGGCCGACATCATCACAGGCCCTTTAGCCTTCTAACATTAGCAATCTGTACACCAAGCATATATCTCATGAAATCAAAGCATATCATATCACATGAAATCTCAGCAGCCTGTATGGAGAGGACTTGAAGTCCATGCAAGCTGTGATTGTTTTATGTGGTCAGATATGGGCATGGGGTACAGTTTGCTAACGTTAAGAGGCTAAAGGACCTGGGATGATGTCACCCTGGTATCATGACAAGTTTATAACTCTGACTTTGTAAGGATCCAAAGATAAGAGTTTTTAGCTAAAAGAAGAGGGTCAGATAGCTACTAGGGCTCTATAGGAACCTGCCACTAGCTGTATTTGTGAAAAATGTGGTGTCAGATTCCCTTTAACAGTTCCCATACATAAATATTGTGTAGAAAGAAAAACATGGGTGCACTAGCAGGCACAGCCATAGATGCACAGAGAAGCTAAGTTCTATATTGATATTTGTAAAATAACAGATCTAAGGGAAACGAGAAAGGTACAGTATTTCTGGAAAGCTTACAAAGCATTTTTACATAGTCGGGCACAATTACTTACCCATCCATGTCGCGATCCCGGATCCGGAATGTCCGACGATCATGCATTGTGTTGGCATTCACGTAGATTGTGCACCCAATTTCCTGCATGTGTCGCTTCCCCTGCTCAGGTGAATGTAAGTGTCTTGTGACACAATTTTAAAGTTAAATCCCGCGCTTAGTCGGAATGGCCCGCCCCCCCCCCCCTGATTTGTGTTGCATGAAAGCTGGCGTGCGATTGCATGCAACACAATCCCCTGCTAAATTTGCCGCAAATCGGAAATCACCAGAATATCTGACAAAAGTGCAGTCCACGGACCCTTAGTAAATGAGCCCCAGTGCCGTTTTTACTTAGGAGGCGATTTGGGAGCTGGTGGTTTCCTTTTAACATCATTCTATATACAGTTATAAACATGATCTGTGCATCAGCCACTTTTTGTTTCCCCATTATAATATGCATATTTCTTCAAAGTAAAATTTCACTATTTAGTTCGAGTTAGGCAAAGCTAAGCAAAAATGTCATATACTACAGTAATTATATATATAAATATATACATATATATATATATACATATATATATACACTCACTGGCCACTTTATTAGGTACACCATGCTAGTAATGGGTTGGACCCCCTTTTGCCTTCAGAACTGCCTCAACTCTTTGTGGCATAGATTCAACAAAGTGCTGGAAGCATTCCTCAGAGATTTTGGTCCATATTGACATGATGGCATCACACAGTTGTCGCAGATTTGTCGGCTGTACATCCATGATGCGAATCTCCCATTCCACTACATCCCAAAGATGCTCTATTGGATTGAGATCTGGTGACTGTGGAGGCCATTTGAGTACAGTGAACTCATTGTCATGTTCAAGAAACCAGTCTGAGATGATTCCAGCTTTATGACATGGTGCATTATCCTGCTGAAAGTAGCCATCAGATGTTGGGTATATTGTGGTCATAAAGGGATGGACATGGTCAGCAACAATACTCAGGTAGGCTGTGGCGTTGCAACGATGCTCAATTGGTACCAAGGGGCCCAAAGAGTGCCAAGAAAATATTCCCCACACCATGACACCACCACCACCAGCCTGAACCGTTGATACAAGGCAGGATGGATCCATGCTTTCATGTTGTTGACGCCAAATTCTGACCCGAATGTTGCAGCAGAAATCGAGACTCATCAGACCAGGCAACATTTTTCCAATCTTCTACTGTCCAATTTCGATGAGCTTGTGCAAATTGTAGCCTCAGTTTCCTGTTCTTAGCTGAAAGGAGTGGCACCCGGTGTGGTCTTCTGCTGCTGTAGCCCATCTGCCTCAAAGTTCAATGTACTGTGCGTTCAGAGATGCTCTTCTGCCTACCTTGGTTGTAACGGGTGGTGATTTGAGTCACTGTTGCCTTTCTATCAGCTCCAACCAGTCTGCCCATTCTCCTCTGACCTCTGGCATCAACAAGGAATTTCCGCCCACAGAACTGCCGCTCACTGGATGTTTTTTCTTTTTCGGACCATTCTCTGTAAACCCTAGAGATGGTTGTGCGTGAAAATCCCAGTAGATCAGCAGTTTCTGAAATACTCAGACCAGCCCTTCTGGCACCAACAACCATGCCACGTTCAAAGGCACTCAAATCACCTTTCTTCCCAAACTGATGCTCGGTTTGAACTGCTGGAGATTGTCTTGACCATGTCTACATGCCTAAATGCACTGAGTTGCCGCCATGTGATTGGCTGATTAGAAATTAAGTGTTAACGAGCAGTTGCACAGGTGTACCTAATAAAGTGGCCGGTGTGTGTATATATATATATATACCGTATATACTTGTGTATAAGCCGAGTTTTTCAGCACAAAAAATGTGCTGAAAAACCTAATCTCGGCTTATACACGAGTTAATTAAAAAAAAAAACATGAGTTAATTAAAAAAAAAAAATAATACTCACCCTCCGGCTCTCGGTCCTCGGCGGCGGCTCCTGGTCCTCGGCGGCAGCTCCCGATCCTCTGCGGCGGCTTCTCTCTTCGATCTTCACGTGCCGGCAGTCGCGTCTATGCGACTTGCCGGCGGGCGCACAATATGATGTAGCGGTGTCGCCGCTGATGACGTCGCATCGCACTGTGCGCCCGCTAGCAAGTCGCATGGACGCGACTGCCGGCACGTGAAGATCGAAGAGAGAAGCCGCCACAATGGATCGGGAGCTGCCGCCGAGGACCGGGAGCCGCCGCCCAGGACCAGGAGCCGCCGCCGAGGACCGGGAGCCGCCACTTCAAATCAAAGGTGAGTATCGTCGGAGGGTGAGTATTAAGTTTATTTTTTTATTATACTGAGGGCAGGCTGTATACTTTTTGGGGCAGGCTGTATACTTTTTGGGGCAGGCTGTATACTTTTTGGGGGCAGGCTGTATACTTCATGGGGGCAGGCTGTATACTTCATGGGGGCAGGCTGTATACTTCATGGGGGCAGGCTGTATACTTCATGGGGGCAGGCTGATTGTATACTACTTGGGACAGGCTGTATACTACAGGGGGCTAGCTGGCTGTATACTACACCCTCGGCTTATACTCGAGTCAATAGGTTTTCCCATTTTTTTGTGGTAAAATTAGGGGTCTCGGCTTATACTCGGGTCGGCTTATACTCGAGTATATACGGTATATATATATATACCATAGATTTCTAGAAATTCCATAAGGAATGACTAATAAATCCATGTAATGTGATGGCGAATATATAAAAAAGGTGACTTCAAAGCGCTGACTGGTCCAATTAGTGCAGCATTCATAATTATACATTCAGGAGGTATTTAAGAGAGCTATAAAGCAGCTATAAAGATCAGCTTAAATGTAATCTGACCAAATCTAGAGACCCACTTTGAAGCCACAGCAGCCTCTCCTAAGGCTAGATTTATAAAAGGTTACCTAAGGCAAAGTTAACATTATGCAAATCACTCCTTAAAAATAGTAACATTTACCAATCTATAACTCTTAAAAAAAATAGCCTGAAAAAGCTTTGAATGCTCCAAATTAAAAGCACTCGTCTGCATTTCCACTTTAATTAGCTGCTGGAATATGAGCTTTAAAATGAGTCCTTTATAGCTTTCCAGCCTCAGCTGCTGGTGTTGAGCGGGCGAACAATTTGTATTATTTTTCTTTTTCTCATTACCATTTGATGGCTTAAAAGCTGTAAGGCAAATTACCTGATCAACCGGAACCTCCACTTTAGTGTTTTCATCTTCCTGAACTTCTGATGCCCCCCACATTTCTGATCTGTCTTCACCAGCTTTGAAAATGCCATCATCTGCACAAGAAAGCAAGAGAAAATATGGTTTTACTGAAATATGGCTCGACTCTGGCCCTCTGTGGCGGTATAAAACAACTACAACTCCTGGATTGAACATTCAGAAAAACAAAGTGGCACATGCAATATTACTGTAGTGATCACACAGCCATCTGAGATGTACTAATCCTCAATGAAAGACCAGAATATTTCATAACATCTTGCGATTTACAGTTGTAAAGATTCAAAAATGAATCAAGTAAAGCATTGCCATACATATAGATGCTCATTCCTGCTTATATGAATATATCTTCCTGCAATGACATAATGAAGAAACCAATACAGTCTAGAGCTAAGGGTACATTCAGACGGCCATCTGCTTGCCAGGACCAGATCCGGGTGAGCACTCCTCAACCCTCCCTTCTCTATAGGCAGACGAGCCAATGTCCACATATTGAACATTTCCTATATTATGCTTTACAGTCTCCCGTGAGGTGACACACCGGGAGCTATAGACTTTTATTGTGGCAATTGAATTCGTCCACAATTCTGGCAGTCTGAATGTAGCCTAAGGCAGAGCAAGTTGCAATGGATTCCGTGTTCTGCCATTAAATGTATAAATATCCATTAGGGGGTCCCCACACTTAACTTTGGGGCCCCAGAAATACCAAATCTAGCCCTGAGTAGAAAAATATTATAAATCAGCAGTCATGTAACCTAATGGGCGGCTTCTGACTCTAATGCATTCACCATGCGATACCACAGTTGATGGCAACTACAAGCACTATACTCAACAAGCAGATATACACAAAGATCAAATGGTTTCTTTACAATGCTTCTTGGTGGTATAGCTATTGGGGTTGACCATATGAAGTCACAGCAGCCTTCTCCTCTCCATCCTCCATATAGGCTGCCGTGATTTCATGTAATCACATACATGATGTAAAGTTTGCTATTCTTAGAAGGCTAAAGGACCTGCGATGATGTCACTGGTTACATGTCATGAATGTAACACAAGGCACTGTGTAAAAAAATTGACACAATAGTTCCCATCTGTCCATAGAGCTTTATATGTCTGTAGCTGAATATTAGCAGACAGTCCCTGAGTACAAGGAGGCAAGGCAGTGATTTGAAGAGACACAGAGCTGTCAGTCAGAATAATGGGGCGTTGTTCACTGCCAGCCTGAGAGACAGAAGAGTCACAAACACCGCATATGAGTCAAAAAAGCTGATTTGCATATCAGAAAAAAGTCTGTAATGAAGGTACAGAGCCTCACTTCCAGCTAATTTTAGGTGATACAGAGAGGACTAATAAACCCTTAATCAGCAGGCATCGTTAGTCAGGTTGGTCAAAATCTGGTGACAAGTCCTCTTTAAGCCACCCATACAGGTTTCTGTATGGGTCTCCTGTGCGGAGAAGAGCAGTTGCTTGGCTGTGGTTCTAACAGTCTGGATTGGAATGAGTTCAGATCTGAACTGTTCAACCCCTTAAATACTGCAATAAATGCTGTGACAGCAGGATTTACATTCCTTTTTCTCTCATCCTATCGGCACTCTGCATGCTATTGGGTGGTGCCGACTCCTCAGGAGGACAGCCTGAAATCAAATGAAGGTCCCTGAGTATGTCATTGCCATATGCTGCTCGATTCTACCTCAGAAAGGGCCTATATGCTGTACTGAAGAGACGCAAACATGTAAAAACATTGCTGTCTAGAGTTGGTAGTTTGTTCCTTCTGGAATAGATACACTGGTTTGGGTTTAATTCCTCATCTTGTCATTAAGCTTCCTGAAAGTCATGCTTGATGTTAAATGGGCTACCTTTCAAGGTAGCAAACAGAGGCATTGTTTCCCTTGTTCCATCCTGGAAAACAGATTTGCTTATTTCTCAGAATCCACCAGTGGCTTCAATGGCTATAAGTCTCCATATGCCTAAAGGGCGGCCTTATTTGGCAGTCTCCGTAAGGAGTCTAGCAGCCTACCAGTAAGTCTATGCAAGTGCATAGGCTGACATTACTAATACATGGATCTAAGCCAGAGAGATCCCACTGTGTGGCGAGAGATACTGACAGGAGTCGGGAGCATGCAGCATTGCTTAAACATTATATCAACATTATGCTAAAATTGAATTAGTATAAACATGGTCTAAATACAATGGAGCAAACGGAGAGTTAATAGAATGTAACATATGGTGAGCATACACTGTACACTTCAAAGTATCTTCTCTGACACTGTCCCGTCAGCACCAGGCAGATTATCACAACAAACGCCCTTCCTAAACTCCAGCAACTCCACTCTTACAGTGGAAAGGATTACAATGGTCAGAAACCAGTACTGATACTTCCACAGATTATCATAACAAATGCCCTTAAACTCCAGCACTTCCGCTCTCACAGTGGAAAGGATTACAATGGTCAGAAACCAGTACTGATACTTCAATAGATTATCATAACAAATGCCCTTAAACTCCAGCACTTCCGCTAACACAGTGGAAAGGATTACAATGGTCAGATATTTCAAAAACCCATTAATCAAACACAGTCTGAGTATTTACATAATTAAAGGGGCAGGAAATTTGCTGCACGATCTACGTGGCACAAAGACAATTTTCTTAAATGTTAAACAAAAAAGAAAAAGAGATGTGTATATGGGATAAATAATACTTTATTAAATCATGTAATAGTTAAAACCAGCTTTTTTTTAAGTCTCTTTATTAAATTAAATCAAATTTCCATTAATACATTGCATTGTTTACAAACATATTGATAATCCATTTCATAATCACAATGTCAACATCCCAAAATCTTAACATGCAGTTAAACACATCATATACTGTACAACAAGAAAGTTCAATAACCTTTCTATCTTATTATAAGGTTAGAGACCCCTTTTCCGTTTCTATCTATCGTGTATTTATATATTAACCATTTTCCCTCCCTCTCCCCCCTACGTCCTGGCAGCAGCAGCGTGTGGAGAACTACAAGCTATAGACAAATAAGTTGTTTATCTGGGGAGGCTGATACACTAGGACAGGGGTCGGGAACCTATGGCTCGCGAGCCAGATGTGGCTCTTTTGATGACCGCATCTGGCTCGCAGCCAGGGCCAGGGCCGCATCCAGAGATTGGGTTTTTAAAAAAGCCTGGCTTCTCTCCTCCCTCCTGCGCTGCAGACATTACATTACTGCAGCTGATGGCCCGATGGATGGTCATGCGACCGGAGCCCAGTAATTGTGTACATAACACTGACGCTCCGGTCACATGACCAAACACTAAGTCTGCCGGGACCTCGTGCTGCTGGAGCTGTGCCTGACCCTCTCCTGCAGGAGTGTGAGGAGGGGGGAGGGGCTGCAGCTCATGTCTGCCGGGATCCAGCTCAGAGAGCAGAGCCTGAGCTTCCTGTGCAGCCTCTGTACAGCCCCCTGCACTGATATCCTGGGGGATTTATTTAGAAGACTTCTATCTCCACCACAGGCTCTAAGGATATAAAAGTAACTGTAAATGTGTGTCATATGTATTGTACTGTGTGTGTAGTACCAGTGTGTCATATGTAGTGTACTGTGTGTGTGTGTAGTACCAGTGTGTCATATGTAGTGTACTGTGTGTGTAGTAGCAGTGTGTCATATGTAGTGTACTGTGTGTGTAGTATCAGTGTGTCATATGTAGTGTACTGTGTGTGTGTGTAGTATCAGTGTGTCATATGTAGTGTACTGTGTGTGTAGTATCAGTGTGTCATATGTAGTGTACTGTGTGTGTAGTATCAGTGTGTCATATGTAGTGTACTGTGTGTGTAGTATCAGTGTGTCATATGTAGTGTACTGTGTGTGTAGTATCAGTGTGTCATATGTATTGTACTGTGTGTGTAGTAGCAGTGTGTCATATGTATTGTACTGTGTGTGTAGTAGCAGTGTGTCATATTTATTGTACTGTGTGTGTGTGTAGTAGCAGTGTGTCATATGTAGTGTACTGTGTGTGTAGTATCAGTGTGTCATATGTAGTGTACTGTGTGTGTAGTAGCAGTGTGTCATATGTAGTGTACAGTGTGTGTAGTAGCAGTGTGTCATATTTATTGTACTGTGTGTGTAGTAGCAGTGTGTCATATTTATTGTACTGTGTGTGTGTGTAGTAGCAGTGTGTCATATGTAGTGTGCTGTGTGTGTAGTATCAGTGTGTCATATGTAGTGTACTGTGTGTGTAGTATCAGTGTGTCATATGTAGTGTACTGTGTGTGTAGTATCAGTGTGTCATATGTAGTGTACTGTGTGTGTAGTATCAGTGTGTCATATGTATTGTACTGTGTGTGTAGTATCAGTGTGTCATGTGTATTGTACTGTGTGTGTAGTATCAGTGTGTCATATTTATTGTACTGTGTGTGTAGTATGAGTGTGTCATATTTATTGTACTGTGTGTGTAGTAGCAGTGTGTCATATTTATTGTACTGTGTGTGTGTGTAGTAGCAGTGTGTCATATGTATTGTACTGTGTGTGTAGTAGCAGTGTGTCATATGTATTGTACTGTGTGTGTAGTATCAGTGTGTCATATGTAGTGTACTGTGTGTGTAGTAGCAGTGTGTCATATGTATTGTACTGTGTGTGTAGTAGCAGTGTGTCATATGTATTGTACTGTGTGTGTGCGCAGTATCAGTGTGTCATATGTATTGTACTGTGTGTGTGCGCAGTATCAGTGTGTCATATGTAGTGTACTGTGTGTGTAGTATCAGTGTGTCATATGTAGTGTACTGTGTGTGTAGTAGCAGTGTGTCATATGTATTGTACTGTGTGTGTAGTATCAGTGTGTCATATGTAGTGTACTGTGTGTGTAGTATCAGTGTGTCATATGTAGTGTACTGTGTGTGTAGTAGCAGTGTGTCATATGTATTGTACTGTGTGTGTGCGCAGTATCAGTGTGTCATGTGTATTGTACTGTGTGTGTGTGTGTGCAATATTAGGCCACATGCACATTAACATGGGGGCATTTTGCAGGCCACAAACAATGGGCTTTGTCCCATTGTCTACAACCCATCTGATAACGGTGGGGTGAGTGGTACTCTAAATGTCCAGAGTAAGTGACTGTGCGGGATACAAAGACGGCAGGTCTTTCTCCTGTCGTCTTTGCATGTATGAGGAGGTTCTGCAGCAGCTGAGGCTTGTGTGTAACAGTGTATGTCCATGCTGTACTAGGAGAGAAAAATATTACACATTTGGCTAGGAAAGATCCAGAGTGTAGAGTGCTGGTCTAGACCTATTGGGAATCAATATTTACATTCAAATTGCATTGCTGCAAATAGAGGTCTTTTGACCAAAAATAAAGAATATAAAATTTAACTTTTATTTCTATTTGTCTAATAGCGATTCAAAACTCAATCTGTAATTGTTGTTTGAAATCAATATACTGAATCAAGGCTATTATTAAAATCTTTACGTGATAGCGGAAGGTGAGTATTATTATATATCAGAAACGGGACCTTTGGAATGTAAACCCGTATAGTATGTGTGTGCAGGTTTCCTGCTATGCAGCTGACTGCTATTTGTATATCATAGCTCTCCTGACAGTCCTGGCTCTCCTGACAGTCTCCAAGATTAAAGGAGGATAACTGCCGTTGATCCTCTCTTCACTTGTGTTCACACATGCTCTCAAGGAGGGGGTATTTGTAGGAAACTTCAGGCATGCACATGCTCTCAAGGGAAGGGTATTTGTAGGAGATGACAGGCATACATATTGACATACACACACACATATATCTATCCTGGTATCCAAATGGTCTGTATACTCAAAGTTTAGAGGTAGTTGCTAGATTGAACTAGAAGATTTCTCACTGCAGTCTGACAAATCTAAGTTCTGTGGCTAACCTCCGCTTTCTATCACAAAAATTAAAAGGTTTTTCGTTCGGTCAGCCCCCCCTGTACTAGGCCACCACTGGACCACAACAATGGTAATTCCCTGTAAAATAAAAACTAGATAATTTACATTGGAGCTTGCCATGCAGGACATCTCGCCCAGCACTCTGGCTTCTTCCTTCTTCTGCGCACGCCTGAAAGCTGCATCTCTCATCATCAGGTGGGAAGGAGCCAGATCCAGGCAGCACATTAAAAAGAAGCCAAAGTGCTGGACGAGATGTTATGGATTGCAAGCTCGCATGTAAATTATCTAGTTTTTATTTTACAGCTAATTACCATTGTTTCGGTCCAGTTGTGTCTTAGTACAGTGTCCCTTTAAACATATTGTACGGCTCTCGCCGAATTATATTTTAAAATATGTGGCGCTTATGGCTCTCTCAGCCAAAAAGGTTCCTGACCCCTGCACTAGGATATAGAAAAAACACTATATTTATGCCTATGTGTATCCCCAAGTACAAGGCTGATTCACTCTCCAAAAAAAACACCAAGCGTATAAATACGCTTGGTAATTTAATTGTGTAAGCGCTGTCTGGATCTCGGTAGTAGTGATGTGCAGCTGCCGCCTGCTAGTGTGTAAGGGACAGAGCGGGCAGCAGAGCTCAGACAGAGAGCAGTCACGTACACTGCAGACGGACCCACTACACTGCAGATTATCTGCTCCTCCCCCGCAGAAGAGGAGCTCAGGCCACACCCCCTCAGCACGGAGCAGTCACTGTCTTCTCCCAGCTGCTCTGTGTCCAGTGTCACTAGCATATAGGGAGCAGCAGGGGAATCACATTACACTGAGGGGCGGGGCAAGGCACAGTCTGGAGGACAGGACATATGACCATTACTGGGGTCTCTGCTCCTCCTCCCCTCCTGACCCGTCTCTCTAGCTCTAATATATACAGCTGCACATGTGCACTAGCAAACTTAGCAGAGTGAGAAAGAAGGAGAGTGGAGGAGTGTTTGATTCCAAAGGTGTATGTTGTCATCTGTGGTTGTGGTCCTGTGCCTGCTGTGGTGGTCCTGTGCCTGCTGTGGGGGTCCTGTGCCTGGTGTGGTGGTCCTGTGCCTGCTGTAGTGTTCTCACAGGTTTGTGTGACTGACCTGCTCCCAGGGAGTTCAATTAATTAATAGTGGTTACCTGAGCCTGACATAAGATGTATTCAACAAAGTACAAAATAGTTATGATTGAGGTTCTATGCATGGCTGGACTGCATGGGACACATGAGGGGACAGTGCTTGTACAATGGTCCCCAGAGCTTACAACCTATGAGGAGGGGGGAACATAAGAGGTGACAGTGCTTGTACAATGGTCAAAGAGCTTACAATCTATGAGGAGGAGGTGACAGGGCTTGTACAATGGTCACAAGAGAACCCCATAAAAAGTGATCAAAAAGTAACATTTACCCAGACATGCTCTGTAAACAAAAAAAAATGTTCTGCCCATTGTTACATGGCGATGCAAAAACAAGCAAATTTCTTACAAAATGAGTTCTCTATTCTTCAAAACAAGTTAACCATAAAACAGCTATATAAGTGGGGTATTCGCCGTAATCGTGATGACCCATAGAATAAAGATATCAATGCTAAAAAAAAATTCTAAAAACCATAAACAAAAATTAATGATTTTTTTAAGCCACCTTAAAAAAAAGAGTTCATAAAATCTGGTTATTACCTATTGAACCCCCTGGAAATGATGTACCTGAAAAGTGGATCTCATCCACACAAAAAAAATAATCCCCAATATGTCCAAATTACATAAAAATAAACATTTTATAGCCTGTAAAATGTGACATTGCAGATCTACTCTGATTGGCTCCTCCTTCCTTTCTATGCCCGGCCGTGCATCCATACAGCAGTCACCACCACATATTGGGCATCCTCATACTCTGAGAAATTGGGAATCAAACTTTGTGGAGTTTTTCGTCATTTAATTTAAGGTCTGTAGGTTTGTTCTTAAGTTGAATTTGTATGTCGGAACTGTATACTTTATCATTGTAACCCCAAGCCAAATTTTTTTTGGTCTCTGTGGCAACTGGATTTTAAAAATGTTGGATTGTCATTAGAACCAGGATTAACAATAAAGCTTAATTGTAGACACCTGTGATAACTGTTATAGCTGTTATAACCTCCTATAATGAAACAGGGCAAATTTTAAAAATTAGGCCTGGTCCTAAAGCGCTAAAATGGCTTAGACCAGAAGGGGTTAAACAGCTGAAGAGGAGATTTGCCTAATTACATTGTTGTCAACATTGGGTTTACAGGATGCATGTGTTAACATTTGTTAACACACACATTAATGTTATTTTTACATGTACACATGTACCCATTGGAATAATACAGCATGCAAAATTCAATTTTCCCAACAAAAACTGTAAGTCCCTCTGGAAGATCTTCTGCAAATGTCTAGCCCTCTCCACATCCTGGCACAACCCCTCAACCTTAGCCACAGGCAGGCGACACTCCATGTGACAGGAATCAATAGTAATCCCCAAAAACTCAATGCACAAACTTGTCCTGTCCCTTGCCAATGGAACCCCAAACTGCTGCGCTACCCATTCCATGATTCCCAACAACAAGTCACACCCCCATAAATATGCCGACCTTATAAACAGAAAATCATCCAAATAATGGATAATTGACTGTACTGCCTCTACATCCCTGACCACCCAGCCAAAATTAACTAAAGGCTTCAAACAATGTGCAGGACAATGAACACCCCATCGGCACCTATCCACCAGGAAACTCCCTTCCCAAAAACATCCCAACAGCCACTGACTATCTGGGTGGTCTGGAAGCAGCCAAAATGCAGCTTCGACATCCATCTTTGCCATAAGGGCCCCTTCCCCATAAGTTTTAACCCATTCAACTGCTGCATCGGAAGACGTGTAAGCAACCGAACACAGTTCAGGCGCTATGCCAGGGGTCAGGAACCTTTTTGGCTGAGAGAGCCATAAACGCCACATATTTTAAAATGTTATTCCGTTAGAGCCTTACCATATGCACATGCCGCCCAGAAGATAGGTAGTCCCAGTGTCACGGGTGCCCCTACGATCTACATATTGGATCGCAGGCACACCCGTGGCCCTCTCTCTGTAGCAGCACCCCTTTCTGAGCTCACTCAACTCACCACTTTCCGGGTCTGTCCTGGCTGGCCAGCACGCCCACCGGCACTCACAGATTTAAAGGGTCAGTGCGCCGCTGATTTGCGCTGCCCACTTGCCGGTTCCTATAAAGACCGGCGGCTCCCAGCATTCCCCACCACAGCACATGCCCCCAAGTAGATAGGTAGTCACAGAAAAAAAAAATTAATATTGACTTAGCAGCGCTCCCTGCAGCCAGCTCCTCATCGCTCCCACGCTCTTCTCTTTGACCCAGGCTTAGACGATGGCAGCAATGGCGCCTGGGTCGTGCAAGGGACGTAGGCAGCGGTAACATCGCTGCCTGTGTCCAGTGATCAGTCTAAGAGACACACAGCAGACATAACTATTTATTAAAGATCAGTCTGAGAGCCAGAGGCAGCCAACAAAAGAGCCATATCTGGCTCCCGAGCCATAGGTTCCCTACCCCTGCGCTATGCTGTCATTCACTGACGCCCCTTTTGGATACGACAAATGGTAAATTAATCTAAACCTATTGGGCTCTTTCTTTGGGACTAGACTGAATGAGGATACAACTAAACCCTCAAGCGGCGGCTCAGAGATGGGCCCAGCCATCCTGCCCAAATCAACCGCTTTTTGTAACTTTTCCACTGCAGTGCACAGGTGTGCCCTCTCCAACAAGGCCGCTTTCTCCCTGTCCGGATATCTATTTAGATAAGGGACCATCGTGGGGAGTATTACTGATGTCCTCTGGGAGGGGCTCCTGAGCCGGTACATGCTTAGGGCTTAATCGTTCAGGCGGCCACAAACGACACTAAAGGCTTTTGCAGACGTGTGGCGACTCAATGGAAATCTACCACTTGCGTGGTAGGTATTTAAGCTAAATATATGTTAAAAGCTAAATATATATTTTCCAGGATAATGTAATATTTTCCTAATAGCTACCTTGTAAGGCCCCTTAACATTAATCATGACTTACTCCCATGAACTAGTCTATGGTCTCTCACCTAGCAAAAAAGGTTCCTACACTGTGCTGAATAGATGCAAACACATCAAAATAGCACTATCCACAGTTGGAAGCCTATTAATATATCAGTTGTGAATACCGGCCCTAAATCCTATGGAAGATGTAAGGCAGCAGTTTTTGGTCCACTTTTGTTAAATATGTAATTATATGGTGTGAAATTGATGAGGAAAAATCAAGCTATATTCTTCCTTATTTGAAACCTTTCCTTTCCTTGTTTGAAAACACAAATTCTAAACAAGGTATCTATTAAATATTATTGACTTGCAACAGATGGATGAGTCTTAAAGATTGAACTCATTCGACTGGAGAAAATTTTTGCATCTGACAAGACCAAAAAAGCACATATGTATAAAAAATGAACACACACGCCGACTAGACGGCTTTAATGATTTCCTTGCTCTCCACACACATGCATATGCATGGAAACATGTCTTACACAATCAGTGACTGAACAATTTATCACGGGTAACGCTCCAACATATGGTGAATATGGTGTCGAGCTACATCTTAGAGAGAAAGAAAATTGTGCTTTATCTCAATATTTTTTAAGTTGGTCCTAAATATTAACAGCGATTCTAAAGCAGCCAGTGTGAGATTCTGCCATTCTCTTTTATATAGAGAAAGAAGAAGAAAAAAAAAATCATGAGGCTTTTGTTCTTTTTCAAAACGTACAGGGCCTTGAGCTAAATGTTACACAGCAATATATCTGAGGCAGCCTCTTTTTTGTAATCTAAACACGTGCAAGTCCTTTGGCATCCTGGATAATCTATGCATATGCCTTTGTAGCTGAGGTAACTACATACAATAAAGTTAGGAAACCATTGTGTTTGAGAAATAAATAAATAAAATGAAATAAAAGCCATACAGCCAGGCATTACATCATCTTTATCTGAATTTCTGAGAACATAGCGATTGTTTGTAGTCCTTGATATGAAAGGGAGGAAAATACAGTTTACATGAATAGAACCATCTGCAGCTGGAGAAATGTCACGGCTGGTCCATGGCAGCTCTGTCTTGCATCTTTCCTATATCTCTTTTGTTTGACAACAGACCATAATTCTAAAATATGAGATTTTATTTTCTAGGTTAAAAATCTAGAATCTGTTTTCCATAAGAATTAAACTTAGGAAAATATAAAATAAATCTGTGAGCTGACACTGATGTCTAAAATGTTATATACTGTAGGCTGAATTCACACACATTTTTATTACCTTAGTGCATGATACAGAGATATGATACGGCAGACAAACCATTTTTTTGTTTGTGGCATTATGTTATGGGTATGTTTTTTTTTCCTAGCACACTGTCAGGACATTAAAGGACATCTAGCCTCTGGGTCCTACCTTTTTTTATAATACATAATAAGACTATAATAAGACTATTAATACGATATAACAATCACAATATCCACCAACCCCTCAGCCAACCTCCCACCATATTCCCCTTGCTGGAGAAAAAAAATAAGGAAAATATCCCTCATACCTATAAACCAATGATAGATTCCATTGATCCCAAATAAGGTTCAACCTATTCCTCCTCTATAACAACTCTTGTATACTTTGATCTTACCCACTTAATTTACCCTTCCCTTATCACGGGGAGCCTTATAATTTTTCCAATGTTTAACTAAAATCAACCTAGCAATAAAAGTAAGTTTCAGAACACCTCACACCAGTATCTATCAATCGTGGGACAAGCCCACAGAACACGAAAAATGTCTGTGTTGGACGTCTTACATCAATAACAACATGAATTATTTTTTACTCCCATTTTGACCATTAATAGGGATGAAAAATATATTCTATATGGAATATTTAATTGTGTACATCTTTGATTTGAATTAATAGAACAATTACAAACATTTTTTATACATCTCCTCCCACTGTTCTTCAGTGCACCTCTTTCACTCATTTTGTCGGACTAACATGTAACACATTTTGATCAATAATATTCAAAAAAGTGATAAATTTCAATAAAGTGATATATCCTTGCTAAATTCTTTACCTTCATTAGTGCATGGGATAGCTGCCTTTATTTGAATCTATCCTTATCAGTGAGTATCCCACAATTCACCCACAATTGTAACGGTGGCAATGCTCCCTCCATACCAAGCTGTGCAAAAAATTTGCTTCCTTCCCCTATAATGGTGTGAATGCAAAACCCCCTTTAATGCCTATCATATTCCTAAATCTTGTCCAACTATTGACTAACAATTTTGCAATCGGAAAATTATACAACTTCCAGTTACCCAGTTGTCCTGATTCAAAAAGAGCAAACTAATTATACCTGGTCTTTACTAAACTGGATAACGCAGAAAAAATTCCATTCCTCCATTGGCACTTTGATGGTGTACTATAATTATCAAAAGGAAACAAGATAGATTTCTGTAAGTCAATCTAAAACCCTGAAACCTCCCCAAACTCACTAATCACTCTCATGGCCCTAGGAACTGAGACCACCGAGGCAGAGGAGGATATTGTCCGCAAATAACATTCTCTTTCTTTAGAGCCAGAGGCTCAATAAACATTGCTAATAATGGTGACAGGGAACACCCTGTACCCCATGTTAAGGAAAAAAGGAAGAGTCATCACCGTTAACCCTGATACAAGCTTTGGGTGTAACATAGAACAGTTTTACACACTCAACAAATCTCTCCCCCAACCCAAATCTAGACATCGCCTCCCTGAGGAAGATCCCCTGCACCCGGTCAAACACCTTTGAGGCGTCCTAAAGACAGGATGGAGCGGGTCTCCACTGGCCCAACTGTTGGCTAACAAAGAAACGCCTAATAATTGTTCTAATGTTTTCACCCAAAAGGAACCTGCACTGATCCTCATGAATAAACGATGGAGCCAACTTCTTCAAGCGATTTTCCAAAAGTCTAGCCATCAACTAATCGTCCAAATTCAACACAGAGATAGGGCGGTATGACTCACTTTCTATCAAATCTTTATTCTTCTAGTGGATTAAAACTATGATTGCCTCATACCACAAATTGGGAAATTTACCCACTAACTGAGCATTTTCCCAGACTTTCACTATAATAGGGAAGAGTATATTGCCAAATCTTCTATACATCTCAAGACGTAGCCCATCTATCTTCAGGGAAACATTATGTCTACAAGAAGCCACTGTCTCCTCCAATTCCAAAACTGAAATTGTATAAGACAATCTTGGAAATTGTATTCTGTCCATGTATGCCCTTTTATCCTCTAATGAAGCATCCAAATCTGAAGAATAGATATATGGAAAGAATTGCAAAAAAAATATCCTTAATTTCTTTCTCCTTTGTAGTAATTTCCAGAATTTTTTGGCTGATTTCTAGTTAATTTCTGCTATTTCTTAGGTCTCTGTAATAACCCCTTAGAAGGCAATCCACTTTCACAAAGTGCTTTCTGGTCTAGGCAAAATTGTTTTTGGAGGGCCTTATTGGTCAAGAATTTATTATACGTTTTAAGTGATGGGGGTCTGTTCTTTTTTTTTTTTTACTTCTCTTGTACTTTTTCTGTCTAGCAAACTGTTTACGCATATAGAAAATTTCAGAATTTAGTATTCCTCTTACAAAGGATTTCAAGGCATCCCAGAATATACCCACATTGCCAGTCTATTAGCTTCTATATAACAATATAACTTCTTAATCTTATCTTCGTCTGTCAATCAATAAGGAATATGTTTCCAATACCTTGTTGTCCCGTTTATAGTACCCGCTAACTCCAAAAGTGAATGAATGGTCTGAAATATTGCGGCTATCATAACGCATTTTTGAAACTCAGTCAATTGCTAATTTCTTTTCCAATGCTAAATCGATTCTTGAAAAGGAATTGTATATGCGGTTATGGCATGAATACACTAGCCTTTTAATTTTCTCCATATATCTATTTATATGGAAGAAGATGGTCTCCAATCGGCCCCATTCATAAAGGACCCTTATAAAGGTGATTGCTATAACGAATGTGCTGGGGGCCCAGGAAGCAGACCACCACCAATCAGATACTTGTTTCCTATTCATAGGTAAGCCATCTACATTTTACAATTAATACTACAATTAATCCAAAATCTTTGACAACAATTGCAGTAGGATGCAATTTGATTTTAAACTCCACATTTCAAAAGACAGTCCTCTGTAGTCTGGCTACACTAGTGTAAGCAGAGTTATCTACTTTCCGTCAATTTACAGCGCCCAAAAATGGCTATGACATATATTAATTGTGTCTGAGTTTCCACTCCGCCAAAGCCACGCCAATATACATGTACATGCATTGTTATGTACAATTGGCATACATGCTAAAAATAACCTGAAAACAATCACCTGTGGCCATAAACTGAAACAAGCAAGTCCCATGTAATACATACAATACATATTATAGCATTTTTCAGTTCAACTATATACAAAAAACCCTTCTTAGCAATACACATGGTGTGAAGTTTTCCAATTTTGCATATATGTGTATATATGGCAAAAACCTTTATGAAAATACATGATCATTTAAATGTTACCAACATAACATTAGGCCAGGCTTCCTAAGCGGCTGTTTACAATTCAAGTCATGACTATAATGCACAAAATAAAATTGTGCTCAACAATTTGGCAAGAAAAAAAAACTGTCATTTTCAATAAATGAAAGAGATAAATGGAAAAGCCGTATTTCAATTCAAAAGGCTTTTAGCCGATTTACGTGGAAAACAAGTGGAAAAGGAAAACTGTCAAGAGAGCTCATTATTTCCCAGTAACATCACCAAAATCCTTTTGTACACTCTAATAAACAAGAAAATTACATGCATGCGGTAAATAGCAAATGAGTTATAAATTCAAATAACTAGTCCAAAATCAATATATTTTAAATAATTAAGCATGCCAATTAATACCTTTTGCCCAATTCTCTTTTTTTAACCATTGACGACTATAAAAAATTTACTGCGGCACAAATTATAACATTACACACAGCCATTTAATGCATTTCGAATCTAAAACTGATTGAAGTTTAGCAGTAGGGATAAAAAAAATCATTGTAATAATGGCCCGCTCTGAATATTTTATGGAAATCAGAGTCATTTATTAACTGTAAGCTCTGTATGTAAGCAAGAAAGTTAATGTGACCATAAACATTTTTAATGTGATTTACCACGTTGGCTGCCTCATAAAAATGCAAAATCAAATTAAAAATAAAATGTAAAAATCTTTGCCTCATTAAATCCCATGGATTGCTGTGAGGGATGGAGACGGACACATGAGTTTATTATTTGCTGTCGATAATACAATTTGCTGGAAAGGGGAAAAAAATGGAAAAGCAAAATGATTATGATATTAGAGAAGGTATATTTCAATTAAAAAATTAAGCAGACAAATAACAATCTCTGCTTAATAAAAATCCATAAAGTCAATGGCATCTGTCATGATTAATGCTTCAAAATAAAAAAAATGCAAACTAATTTCCCTCACTGTCTCCGTCTACACGACCACTGGCTTTTGGAATGAGTGGGATCTGAGTTATCAGAAATCACATTATTGGGTATTACAGTGGCCTCAGAAGACAATTAAAGGAAATCAACCTCAAAATATAGGATAAACTACATACTAATAGATCCAGGCGTCATGACTGTGATAATCTTATATTTGTTATCCCCGGCCTCCTTCCTTCTAAAATCAACTTTTATAATTATGCTAATTAGCTTGATAAGCCCGGGACACTTGCTCATAGATCCAGGCACCTTGACTGTGGTAATCTTATATTTTTTTTATTCATGGCTGCCTTTCTTCTAAGAATCAACCTTAAAATTATGCTAATGAGCCTTAAAGGCTCTGGGGGCTTTACCATAGTCATTCCATGTTGTAGATTCACAGTCTTTTACATTGTGCAGTAGCACTTCCCCCTCCCACTATGTGCTGACATTTACTCTGCTGCAGTGAGAATACATTAGTCAGAGGGAGGGGTGAGAGAGTGTAACAGCCTGTGAATCTTCAGCATAAAGGTGATCTGGTAACACCCCAGGAGCCCAACGGGCTCATTAGCATAGTTTAAAAGTTAAGTAAGTGATAATATAATGATAAGTGATTTTTTGGGGGATATTTGCTATGTTTTGTGCTTTAGTAGACATAACAATACTTGTGGATTGTGTACAACTTGCCAAACTAGTTAAGGATAAATACATAATATAAATGCAATCACCAAAAACTTTATTCTGGATGAGTTCACCCATGTGCCAACAAGCTGAAAGAAGTGAAAACACTTCTCTTTTAAACATACCGCCAACCTCTTGACAATACTCCAGACTGACAACCAAAGACAAGAGATCAATTTTTTTTAACTGGATGAAAAGGTGTTACAGTACAGACGTGGTCGATAGCATTCATCTTGGCCGTCAGTTCTATAATGTATATGTTCTTATTAATGCTAGAAGATATTTTGTGTAGTGAAAATAAAACTCTTTAAAGTTATGGCCAAAAATCTGTCTACTGTCTTGTGGTCCCAACAGGTGGTAAGATTCTGTGTGTGCTTTTACACCTTACCTTAAATATCCCCAAAAAAAGAGATGCAAAATGACTAACCGGAAACCTAAAAACCTTACCCAAAATATGTGTCGTGGGTTGTAAGTTTGGTGCAAAGGAATCTACTCTTTATTGCCATCAACAAAATCCGAGCAAATGTGACTTATTTCATAAAAGACTTCTCACCCAAAATATGTCACATATGTCAGTATTGTTTTGGCAATACCGTGAAGACTTTCCTCAGGATAACTCTATAAGGTGAAAAGGTTAGGACTTGCACATTTGTATATAATATATACTAGTCCAGTTATATTGGGGCTAATTTACAAATAATATCTAAAAGTTACACAGTGTAAAGATAGTTATCATCACAGTGGCGATACTGAATGACAAATCTTTCGTAATACAAGACTGTCTGGTATATCTTCTTTAAGTTATCAATGACTTTGAGATATTTCCTTAAAAAATTACACGAGAGGACACAGCAAAGCTCAAAAGAGACGGTGAAGTTTTTTTTAGAATCCACATACATTGTATCTCATTTCTTAATAGTGAGGCAAACGTGCCTTACTAATTTGCAGAGTGTGTCTGCAAACCCCTGAAGGACCAGGCCCTTTTTCGTTTTTGCGTCTTTCTTTTTAACTCCCCACCTTCAAAAATCTATAACTCTTTTATTTTTCCATTGTACTTCATAGTGGTGGTATTTAATATTCTGTGCCGTATATTTGGGATCGGTAAAAAAATTCTGAATGCAGTGTAAATGATGAAAAAACATATTTACGCCATTTCTTGAGGGTTTGGATTTTACGGCTTTCACTGAGCGCCCCAAATGACATGTCTACTTCATTCATTATGTCAGTACAATCACAGGGATACCAAATTTGTATAGGTTTTATAATGTTTTCATACATTTACAAAAATTAAAACCTCCTGTACAAAAAAAATTCTTCACTTTGCCGTCTTCTGGCGCTAATAACTTTTTCATACTTTGGTTTACAGAGCTGAGGGTGGTGTAATTTTTTGCGACTTTTGATGACGTTTTCAATCCTTCTATTTTTAGGACTGTACAACCTGTTGATCACTTTTTATTGAAATTTTTATATTTTTCAAAATGTCAAAAAATACCTTTTGCGACCTTGGGCACTATTTTCCGTTACGGGGTTAAACTCAGTGAAAAACAAGTATTATATTTTGATAGAGCGGGCATTTCCGGACGTGGCGATACATAATGTGTTTATGATTTTTACTGTTTATTTATATTTTTATGACTTCTAGGGAAAGGGGGGTGAATTTTAGGTTTTTTTAATATAATTTTTTTTTTTTTTACTTTTTAGTTTTTACTATTTTTAAGACTCCCTAGGGTACTTTAACCCTAGGTTGTCTGATTGATTCTACCATATACTGCCATACTATAGTATGGCAGTATATGGGGATTTTGCACACCATCTATTAAAATGTGCAAATCGCACATTGTAGTAGTCATTGCTGAAGGCATAGCACACAAAGGAACGCCCATCTTACAGCTCATGATGCATGGGTTATGTAAGTGAGGGCTCATTCAGACGGCTGTTTTTGACATCAGTATGCTATCCATTTTTTTTGCAGATACCAAACTGACCCGTTGATTTCTATGGGTCTGGTCCTGTTCGATGACATAAAGATGCGAAACAAACAGATGCGGATACAAGACAGACTGCACAAAGATATCAAACACAATGGGGCAGATTTACTTACCCGGTCCATTCACGATCCAGCGGCGCGTTCTGTGTGGAGGATTCAGGTCTTGCGGCGATTCCCTAAGGTAGTTCCCCACATGTCCATTAAAAAATGCAACGGGCTTTCGTACGGCCACAGCACCCCCCCCCCCCCCCCGATTTCCGTTGTGAGCACGCCGGCGCCGATGAGCCACAATCTGATCACGTGCGCCAAAAATCCGGGGCAATTCAGGGAAAATCGCCGCAAAACAGAAAAATTCAGATAACCCGCCGTAAAAATGCGATTCGGGCCCTTAGTAAATGACCCCCAATGGATTTGTCCATTAGAATGAGCCCTGAACAACAATTTTTTTCTCCGGTTTTTATCTTGCATATATGACTATTTATATAGATATTTATTTTGGGATATATGATTGCTTTATGATACAAAACATTAAATGAAGAACTTGTATTAAGCAGTGTGACAAGTTTATAGGGTACATACTGTGATTGGAATCCTATACGGTATAATAGGTATGTTCAATTCAAAATTCCAGGGCATATTAGCGGAAACTACAACCTACAAAATACTCAACATCGAGTATCTAACAGCTGCTTGGATAAAATAAGTAATGTGAGGCTGGTTTATAAATATCCCTTCACACTATATATTTTAATAAGCAGTTAGAAAATTTTTAGCACACATTATGGAAATCTAAAAAATCTAAAAATGAAATATGTATCCTAGCACTAGCTAGATAAAGAGGTGATTTGATGGAAAGTTTTAGAAGTACAATATTATTTCTGCAGGCATTTCCTTGTTTGTCCACTTAACCCATTCAGTCATCTAATCTCTAGTGAAATCCTTGGGTCTATGGTCACTAGTGGATTCATATACTTAATTGGTTGTGACTGGGAAAAAAATGACACATGATAGAAAGTGAATGCGCCGGCATCAACATGCATAGTTCCCTCCAGCAACTAGTAACCTTTCTTTGCCTTCTTACATCAAACATAGATGATAAGGCTCCACAATGAAATTGCTGCAGCAGATTTTAATTTAGTTATCTGCAGGAAACCAAGTAGAACAATATTTTCTATGAACAGCTATGCTGGGAGGAGGTATCTGGATGGAATATTATGCTAATGTTTTAGAGGATCTGCAGACAGGTAATTGTTCATGTATTGGGACAAGTATACATACGCCGACTTTGTGACAGGCAGAGCGTTCAGTGTCACATTACAATCCATATCATAAAAAGGAAATTAGAATACACTGAGGATCGTCTCAGTGCCTTAACTTGCCTTAACTGTCTCAGATCAAGCACTGCACACTTCTACTTTTCTCCTCAGCTCTTATGCTTCGAGTCTTCACCTCAAAATAGGTTTCTCTGGCCCGGGGGCTCATTATTACTGTATGTACCAGAACATGGGCCCACACAAGGCTCTAAATAGGACAGATATCAGCAGTTCAGCTATAAACCTCCCTGCTGATTTGGAACTCCTACATCAAACCTGTTACACCAGCATTTCTACATGAAATGCTACTATAGAATACCCCCTTATCTCTACTTCTCCCTTTACTGCCCGCTCATCTAGAATGCCCTGTGACATCTGTTATCCTTCCTCCATACTGGAAGTGCTTTGCTGTCGACGCTCACTGAAACCTATTCACAGGGGCGTAACTTGAGGGAATGCAGAGGGTGCGGTCCAACCAGACCCAAAAGGCTTATGGGGCCCATACAGTGTCACTTTCCTGTATAAGAAGACTAGTACTATAAACCATACATTATAGTTGGGGGTTTGGCACAGACTTTGAACTGGGGCCCAATCAGCTTCAAATTATGGACAATCTGCCTCACGTAGCGTGCAAGTAACAGCATTGGTAGTAAAGGTTTGGGGTACATACAATGTGACTATAGTAGATTAGAATATACTGGGGTTCATTTATTACATATATGGAAAATAGGTGATTGGGACAAATTCCATAACAACCAAGACCAAACATGGCAAAGCACTCTCAATATATCAACGGTATGTAAAAAATTATGGAACACACACAACTCAAAGTGATTTGCCTGACTGTTCCCAATGTGACACATTGAAATATGCGCCTTAAAAATCAAACTACTGGTATGCAATCCTCAGTTAGATCCAGTAATCTCATTGGCAAGCTTCTACTAAAAAGAATACAGAGACATTACTTGAGTGGTTTAATGTTCTATGAGACAATCTTCATATTAAATTCAAAATGTTTCCATTCTTTGAAATTCATTATATTCATTTACAGTACTGGTAATTTTCCAAAAAATAATTAGTACCTAATGATTTATTGGGACACCTACTGAGCAATCTCCTGGATGGATGGCGTTAGGACTGACAACCTGATTTCCTCTAATATATTTTCTTTAAGTTTTTCTCATTGTACTGATCTGCACAGTTAACGGCCATCATGAAACTCTTTACCATGTTGGAAAATGTACCCATATAAAGGCCCTTTAAAATACATTGGTTCTGAATATTTTCCCCATGTCACAGGCAGAATAAGTTTGGTTTTATGATAAACTAGTACTCATATTTCTTGGACCTGTAAATGTGACTGTGAAAAGCAAAAGGGAAATGCAATGAACCTTCTATAAATTTTACATTTTGGTTGACAATTGTCTGCAGTGCATCAGTTATAAGGAATTCTACGCATAGCTGTCAGCATTGCACCTATGGTTGGACTGAAAAGTACATAGAATACATTTTTATTAAGAATAAATTCCTGGCAATAAATACCATGCCCATTTCAACACATATCATTAGTGGGATCCTCGCTGCTACAACCTACTGGCCTAGAACAGATCAGACTGATCATGATTTATGGGAGGGAAAGTCTCATTATTCGCAGTTTCAGAGTGGAGCGCTGCTGTTTACACTACATTTAACTTACAACAGTTTAACAATGAGCAATTCCCTGGTGAATAATCTGTGGTTTCTAGCAAATTCATTTACAACACAGAATAATATTGCCAGTAAGAATGCAGATAAATCTTTCCTTTAATCTAGTCAACATATCTAAAGGGGTTGGAGGCCCTTGTCTCATAGGATTTATCTCACTTTATCTGTTGGACTGACAGCAGGACATCCAAGCCTTGGACAACCTTTCCAGTCAGGTATACCTTGCATCTGCAGGAACATTTTCTACACCTATTGCTTCAAAGGAGTCTGAAATAATTTCAGACAAATTTCTTTCCCAAGATTAAGTTCTGATCAAACTCCAGATTAAAATGGTTGTCTAGGGATAAAAATAAATTTGATATATGGTTGGGGGACACTTCTGTTAGGCTACATTCACACGAACGTATGAGGGACGTATATACGGCCGACGTATATATGGCGTGTATAAGTCCCCCATACATCGCAATGGCCTCACGGGGCCGTATGGGAGCGGTACGGCGCAGCACATTCGTGTGAATGCAGCCTTAGTCAGCTGAAGCTGAACTCCTGTTCAAGCCACCCAATTTCCCCTACCAGCGAATATTGGAGGAAAGATGGATTGGGTTTTTATAATGGGAACTCATCTAGGCAAAAGTCATCCAACAGTGGATTAAGCCACAATCCTCATTCAGAAAACATGCCAAGTGTACATGTGTATTGGTGTGTTGGAAGAAATCATTGTAAGATAACTGAGCATTAAAGTGAACTTGTCAGCAGAAATATACCTAATAAACCATTACAAGTATGTTGCCAAGCAGCTGAACACCTTCCAGATCATGTTTCTTTCATGGCCCAGGGTGGTGACATCATCCAGAAAATCAACTTTGAAGTGAGTTTAAATTTGCTGTATAAAGTCAAAGAGGAGGAGAGTTTAACACTGAAGTCAAGCTCTCTCTGTCTCAGAATGCCCCCTTCACTGTAATTGATGACCCTGCATCCAGAGACATTGCTATCCAGATCTACTGAAATTTGGTGCATGATGTAATTCATGAGAGGAGGTGTTCAGAGGCAGGGAGAGCTTGACTTCACTGTTAAACTCTCCGCCTCCTTGACTTTATACTACCAATTTACATTTCACTGGGTGATGGAACCATGTGGGGCTATGAAAAAAACATGATTTGTAAGATGTGAAGCAGCTAGACAACATACTGGTAGTAGTTTATTAAGCCAGTTTCTGATGACAAGTTCCCTTTAAACCAGCATTTTTCTAAAGTATAAAGTAGCAAGCAGTAGGCTTAAAGTGATTCATCTAATCAAAGACACTTAACCCCTACCAATAAGATAGGACCCCAACGATTGGTAGAACAGGGGATCAAAAATCGTCCTTATTCCTGCACCTTCAAGGAAATCTACCATTTGTTTTCATACATTGTGAACCAAACATACCTTGAGAATGCTGTAGTTACACTGATGCAGAAATATATCTTGTTTAGCCCTGATCTGAGTGGTGTTGCTCAAAATACAATTATAAAATTCAGGGCCTTGGCAAAGCTGGGTGCTCCTGGCTGCCATGCATTAACAGAGCTTCCTAAGCTGTCCAGACAGGACTAATCAACCTGAGCTGGATGACTCAAACACAGCAGCTGGGGGATGCTGCAGCGATTGATTACTTCTGCCTGTCAGGGACAACACAGTGATTACAGTGTTCTCTGAAGCAGTGCATAAAAGGAGAAGCACCGAGCAGCCACAGGAGCAACAGAGCCTCATTATCATAATGCTACAATTGTTTTTTAAGCAAAACGACTCAGTTTAGGGATGTTTCTCCATCAGTGTAGCTACAGCATTCTCAAAGTTTGGTTCATAATGCATAAAAGCAGAGGGTAGATTTTCTTTAACAATTACTCACTACATATTATCCCTGGTGCTAAGGCATTGTTGGCTTTACGTATAAACTATAAAAATTAAGGGTAAATATAAACAATACCGTACCTTATTTCATGACAGATTTTTGTCTACCACCCTGTGGCATCCAAAATGAAAATGACAATCCTAATAGTGGCAGGTTTTAATTAAACACATAAAATGTAGAAAACACTACGCTGGTACATTTGATAGCATCAACCATGCAAACATTTGTTCCTCCTTGAGGGGATAGGTCTGTTGCTATATGCAATGGTACACTTAATTTTCAGTGCGACATGTTACAAAGTAAGAGATAAGCAAAATTGTGCCTCTACATACAAAAAGTGTTAGACTTCACCTTCCATTACTTGCTGAGACAGTTTAATGCCTGAAGAGCTGCTGAGCCTGTAACTAAGAATCACAATAGTTTGTGTTTTACAGTTTGATCTATCCTCTAGACCATGGCAGCCTGCTCCGGAGAGGTCACTTGTTGTTTTATCAAGGACACTGGCTGTAAAAAGAAATTAGCAGGAGGTTTATGTTACTAGATTATAAGCTTCTCTGGTTTCTACTGTACAAAGCAAAGCAACTGTTTTATACATTTGCTATTTTAACTGTTTGCATACACACTAAAAGTTCTCTACAGTTTTGTAACTTAGTATATATAGCCTTTCTATTGTATTTGTGTTTTCAAGAAGAAGAGCAAGAGCAAGTGAGAAATCAAGACATGATCCAGCCACAAACATATGGGGGGAAATATAGCAGGGCCTCAGTGGGGTAGAAGCCCTGAAATAATCGCAAATGCTAGCTTGTGAAAATTCGCCAGCTGCATTTATTTCTACGCTAGGCAGGGCCTGGGGTAGAGATAAACGCTGCACAGGACCCCGCTGGATACATCAAGAGGGTATTGTTACCCTCAATTTGTCCTCAAAATAAGTTCTGAATCCCCCCCCCCCCCATGCCCAACTGATCGTCTGACATTAATGGAGATGGTGTGGAACTATGAATACAGTGTCCAGAGCCATAAGCCATTAGATTTATCCACTGTTTATAAGCTGTTCCTAATCACTATCACTCAGTTTTTCGGAGTGAAGCTTTAAAAACCTGGTTTGACCTGACACAATGGAGGTAGTTTCTGGCTTTATCTAACGATAGGTCATCAATATCTCTATAGATAATTAACTCTAACTGAATAAGCGCTATACAACATTCTTCTGTCACAGTAGGTATCTACAATACTGTTTCCAATGGTAAATGGATGAACTAGTTAGAGGTAAGATTACTAGGTTTTCAACTTGATTAGACATACTTGATTGTCTACAATGAAGGAGAACACAAAATGATAAACTGAAGTGAATTGTTTAAGCTGAATTGTGTTTTGACTTAGGTGGCAATTTACAGTTCCCATAATCCTGCAAGCTGTTTACTTACTTGTGACTATATGCAATATCTCCATGTGATCTTCTCAAGGTTCCATGGTGATTTACTTAAAGAGAACCTCTTACTTCCTCCATTAACCCCCAACTCTCTACATCTTTAAACTGGCGTTACTCCACTGATTCTGGCATACCATTGTCAGAATCCTCTGAATAGGCTCTGGTTAGTAAGTTCTGGGCTTGTGAGCCACACCCAGGGCTGCCTTACTGGGAGCTGGGATTGCCCCTGCTTTTTAGAATCTTTGGAAAGCTGGGTGATTCATTATGGATAGTGCTTGTCTCAGCTGTGGGTAGAGTAGTGCAGTCAGCTAATGTATTGATGGCTGATACTCAGTTCATTCAGGTCTGACTCTGTGTACCTCAATCTGATCTGGTACTTCTGTGACCTGTTGTTCTCCTGCCTGTTACCTGTACCTGACTCTGTCACCCACAGTCTGCTTGCTTGACTTGTGGTATCCTGTAAGCAGCCCTGGAACTCTATATCCTGAACCTGATCCAAAACCCTGTATTGCGACCCTGATCTGGAACCCTGAACCTGCACCCTATTCCTGTGTTTGTACCTTGATTCTATTCCATGATACTCACATATCTGCATATTTTTTATTTATATTGCGCACACAGATTATGCAGTGCTGCACAGAGCTTGCCAAATCAGTCCGTGTCCCTATCGGGCTTACAATCTAATCAACCTACCAGTATGCTTTGGAGTGTGGGAGGAAACCAGAGGACCTATAAACCCATATTTATGTCTTGAAAGAATAAATAATTATCTAAAATCTTTTTCTATAGCCTCCAAAATACCTAAGAAATCAATTGTCATTATTGACACTTCTTGATACTTTCTTTTAGATGGACGGAGCCAGGCTCCAGCCAAGGGCCGTGCATCAGACAGTGGAGCCTTATTAGCATATTGGATAAAGCTCTCACTATTTCAGAATCAGTGGAACAACGTTAAAGTATGCAAAGAGTTTGGGTTGGCGATGGTCGCGAAAAAATTTCTTTCAGGTAAGTCCTATGGATATTCCTTTGGATAAATGACTAGTGGACACATGACATGAAGTTCTATGTATACTTAGGTATTCAGAATATAAAAATATTCTACAGCAGCAAAATGATAGGACGTGGTATAATAAAGGGGTATCCCACTTCGGCAAATTAATGTTATTGTTCGTATGATGAAAAATATTACAATTTTCCTATATACTTTCTGTATCAATTCCTCAGATTTCTGTCCAATGGAAATAAACACGGCACTTTCTATAGAATGACAGCAAGCAAATATCCAGAATTGATACTGAAAGTAAATTGGAAATTTGTATAACTTTTCATTATTTAAACAATATCAATTACTTGTTGAAATGGAAACACCCCTTTAACCATACAGATTTGAACCTGTAATGACTACAGTCAAATAGGTCTATCGCAGTTAAACATGGATACAGATCTCAGGATAAGTTCTTTTGTGGTCCATTAATAATATCCAGAATTCCATCGAACTATCTCACTGGCCGAGGCCCCTAATTTTACCACAAATAACTGGGAAAACTTATTGACTTGGCTATAAGCCTAGGATGGAAAATGCATAGGTCACAGCCTCCCCGGGAATGTAATGCCCAGGCAGCCTCCCCAGTAATTTAATGCCCTGCAGCAGCCTCTTTTGTATAGAAATGCCATGCAGCAGCAGCAGCAGCAGCCTTTCCCCTATAATTAAATTGACTAAAGCACCCCCTCCTTTTGTATAATTTTTTTTTTTACATAGATGGACGCGTCCCTGACTGCTCTGTTATGAGTGAAGAGCAGAAGGAAGATGAGCCCCATATCGGAGGAGGAGCATCAGGGAGCATCAGAAGGTGAGTAAGTAAGTTTTAAATTTTTTTATAGATTCATGTATAAGCCGAGTTGTTTTTTTTTAATCAGATTTTTTTGTGCTGAAAAAGTTGGCTTGTACACGAGTATACACGGCAGTAACTACAGTATTAAAGAGTAACAACCAGTATTACACCCCAGAGATTTTTGAAGCAGTTGATAAACGGAGAAAGTAACAAGAAGCAGATAGCCCTTTCCTTAGTTTTGTGGTTGAAGTGGGTTACTGCAGCTCAGTTTCAAACCAAATTAATCTAAGCTGATCTACAGTAACCGTGTTGGACCACCAAACAAGTAACAGTGCTTCCTGGTATTTGTTCTATTTTCTGTTTAGTACCTGCTGAGAACCTCTGATCTGTGGAAGCGCTCGGTACTGGACCTCCACCAATCCTATATTGGAGGACCTGTACCATATCCTATATGATCCACATATATTCTCCAAAAACACCTTCAGTGATAGAAGTAAAATGGATCATGTAAAGGTTTCTTGCCACTGCTAGCTTACGTTGCCTTGTTATTATACTTGGTATTGTATTTATCAAACAGAGAGGTTCAGGCATGATGGATGACAATTTTAATTTGGAGCAAAGTTGTCAAGATACAGAAGCCCCATAAACGCCTGCCTTAGGCTACTGTAATTTGCCGTTATGGGTTATGTCAGAATGTGATAATTTATAGCATATTCTAAGTAATGGTACATTTACCATCTGTGAAAAAATGGACCTGCAATAAATGTAACTAGGAAGAAGGCTGAAATTGAAATGTCTGGCTGTATGCAAAGCACAATTTGTTTTTTTACAGCTATACATGAATTCCCTTAAGTATCATTTGTTTTCTTAACCACTAACTGATAAGGACAGCAAAGCAAGGAATATCTTAATGATATCTTCAGAGGAAAGATACCGTTATATCAATGAAAAGCTAGTTGGCAGGAGGAAATAAGAAGTAGGCAACAATTCACAGAGGAGACTTCTTATTACTCTTCCAGATTGCTACCATGACTCTACCGGGAAGCGAATCAGAAGATGCCTCCAGGAAGTCTGGAGTGTGATTATTCTCCACAGCAATTGGCTAATTGGAGTTCTCACTCTCTCTGCTCTCAAAGGATCACTTTTTTTTTTTTATCGAAGCAGAATCGCAACACTATGAGGTGTCTTCTGGGATGACTTGGCACATTCTAAATAGACTAAGCAGATTTTTAAAGACAGATCCAAACAGTGACAAATTGATTCTGTCAAAGTATTTTCCAAGTAAGGTGTGTAAGCCAAACATACGTCTGAGCCAAAACTAAACTTCTGGAGTCCTATAATTACAGCCGTCCATATTGGGAATAAGCCTTTGTTGAGCTGAACACCTGTAACTGGCACTAAAACAGGATTTGGAATTAATCTAACAATGTGCAAAGCATCATACAAAAGATCAATTGTTATATAAAAAGTTTCAATACAAATGTATACTGTATATCATATCTTCGTCTGAGAATATCTTCCTTCTTATTCTTGTGAGCAAGGAACTCACATCACAACCTTCACTACATGAGAGTCTGATAATGGCCACATTTTGATTACATATACAATAACTGTGAACAAAACATTATAGGAAACATTGTATGAAGCATCAGAGATGTAAATGAATCCACAGTTGACCTGTGTGACTATTTATACAAGGTAGAACAACGACATACTGTACTCGGTTCTATCAAGGCTCGGTTCATATCACACTGAAATGTCTAAAATATTGTTTGAGATGCTGAACTGTGATAACATCTGTCCTCCCCCTTCTATATACATGTTTAGCCATTGATGACATATAGAGGGGATATACGGCAGTGATTAATTACAGTAATTAGTGCTAAGGCTGAAGGAGTAGCTGATGGTTGCAGGATTTATGCATCACTGTTCACACCTTGGTTGTCCAGGGTTCACTAAGGCACAGGCAAACATAACATGAATGACTGTTCCTGTAATATCCCAGAAAACACAGCCTCCGGTGTACATAATATAACTCAAAAGGTGAGCTCAGCTAATAGTATCAAAATCATACTCATATAATAAAGTTTGTTAACGTTTGAAGTATATTCCTATATGCAATATACTAAGTCAAAACCTGCTATGCTCTCACAATACTCTAGCACCTTGAGCAAAACCGATACTGCGGAACCGATACATCATATAATATTTTGGGCACTAGCATACTTGACAATAGACACTTACAGTAAGTTTGAGAAACTCTTATTACAGATCGTATATTGCTTCAATTGCCTTAATAAAAAATTCATGTCTATTAAACGAAACAAACAATGATCCAATATAAAATAACATAGTAAGTGGCAGGATGCTCAACTCTCCAGACATAATTGTTAAAATTAATGCACAAAAAAGAGTACATGCCTTGAAAAAGTCACAATTCTTGGTGCTACTTGTCAGTAGCAGAGAAGTGGAGAAGGTCTAACCAAGAATTGAGTCTTCTTTTTACTGCCCTCAATTCCCATGATGCCTTGGTTTAACAGAAAATCCAATGAGATTTTAATCACTAAATCTATTGAAATCCACTTACTTCTGCATAGTTTGAACACGCAGTATACATTTAGTGACTAGCCTCATAGCCTTCATCACATGGACAAGCAACTTTCAAGTATGGAATAGGTAGTAGAAAACACTAGGGGCTATGTGGAAGTGAATTGAGACATTTATCACACTATGGCACTCAGGGCCGCATCTGCCATGAGGCGAGATGAAAATCTCGCCTCAGGCGGCGGATGCCGAGCCCTTAATAAAGGCGGCGAAATTGTGGGCCATATTGTGGGCGATTCGGGTGGCAATTGACGCCCGAATCGCCCACATGAAAAATCAATCGCGCCTGCCTCTTTAAGAGACAGACGCGAATGATGTACAGAGCGGCGCCGGCACAGATCCTTCTGTCCGTGCTGCTCTGTTGCTCTGGAGGACTCAGGCAGCGTGCGATGATGTCACGCTGCCTGCGTCCCCTCACAGAGCACACGGCAGCCGAAGACCCGGGAAAAGGACGCGAGCGCCGCCGGGATTGTGACAGGAGTCGAGGTGAGTTGATTGCTTTATTATTTTTTATAATGTATATAATAGAAACCGGGGGTCTGTTTATATTAGAAAAGGGGGACTGTATATATGAGAAGAGGGGGATTGTATATATAAGAAGAGGGGGACTGTATATATAAGAAGGGGATTGTATATATAAGAGGGGGACTGTATATAGAAGAGGGGGACTGTATATATAAAAGGGGGATTGTGTATATAAGAAGAGGGGGACTGTGTATATAAGAAGAGGGGGACTGTGTATATAAGAAGAGGGGGGCTGTATATATAAGAGGGGGACTGTGTATATAAGAAGAGGGGGACTGTATATATAAGAGGGGGACTGTGTATATAAGAAGAGGGGGACTGTATATATAAGAGGGGGATTGTGTATATATAAGAAGAGGGGGACTGTATATATAAGAGGGGGACTGTGTATATAAGAAGAGGGGGACTGTGTATATAAGAAGAGGGGGACTGTATATATAAGAGGGGGATTGTGCATATAAGAAGAGGGGGACTGTGTATATAAGAAGAGGGGGACTGTATATATAAGGTGCTACATATTATTCAAGGGGATTGTATATAATAGAATAGAGGAGCTGCTTATTTTATAATAAGGGGGCTGTATATTATATAACCTGGGGGTGGCTTTTAACCATATTTTAACTACATATTATATAATCAAGGTGGGCTGTATATAATATAACTTGTGGGTGAAGCATTATATGGTAGGGGGCTGTATCTTATATAAATATAGGAGGGGGCTGTATTTAAAAGGGAGGGTGGTTTATATGGGGTACTGTATGTAATTTAAGTGAGTGGGGGCATGATTTAAATAAAATTTGGGGCGGTAAATCTGTATATAGTTAAATGTGGGAGAATCTGGATATAGGGGTCAGATTTTAATTAAACCATAGGAGCTGTATTTAATTTAATTGGGGGAGAGGAGCTTTTATTATACATTTTTAAATAAATGAAGAAGGGATTCTATATCCACTCTGTGTGTGTGGTGGTAGGGGGTAGAGTGGTTCATTGTGTCATGAGAGGTGTACAGTATATGATTTAGGAACACTATTATTTCGATGAATATATACTGTAAGTGACTGGTATATTATTGGTGCAGTACAGAGATGTGGTGCCGGGAGCTGAAGACATCTGCCAGCAAATTCAACAGTCCTGGGTGGGAGAAGATGTAATGATGTCGTCTTACTGATGGAGCAGATCGTCACCTGTGAGGTACTAGATGCCACTATTGTCTGTGTCACTGACCGGCTAGTGGTACCACGTGTGATGTCACAGAGGGCCAATTACTAATTTTAAGTAATGTTGTCAGCATTACGGTGTTGGGGCAGCCGGGGGGGCGGGGGTGGGGCAGCATTTTAATTTTCGCCTCAGGCAGCAAAAACCCTAGAATCGGCCCTGATGGCACTGCAGCCTCCTAAATCCCACCAGGCAGCTGCAATGCTCTGCATCAGTGGGGTAATTCTATGTGGAGTAATTCTGGCCTGGTGTGAAATTACACCTCAGCCTGCACTTGAAAGGGCATAGGAATGGCCACGCTGGTACATTGCGTGGCCTGGCACTGCCCCTCCCCACCCAACAGGCGTACTATACGTGGTAACTCCCTCCAGAAAGTTTTGCATGATCACAGACTGGAATAGAAAGATTGATTGGCAACATGGGAGGGCCACTGCCATCCCTACTCTTTGCACAAGACTTCTGCATCCACAGTTATAGTAACCCCCCTCATCCACAGTATTCCAACCCACGGTCAAAAGATCCGAGAGCCGTGCCCTGAATTTCCCGGGCCAGCGGGACACTAATCATTACAGGGGGCATTACTGGTGGCATACAGCTGCCATAGGAGAGCATTGTGCCCGGTATGGTGAGCACACTTTTGTAATACTGTGCCGTCACTGGAAAATAGAGCTTTCCAGTAAGAAAAGCCCGTCTGCATGGTTTCTTATGGAAACGGGAGGAATGAGGACCTTTCACACCTTCCCTTTCTCCAGCAGTCCTCGCCTCGGCATAGCATACATCTGCCTGTGAAAGTGATTGGGGTTGCAACACGATAACAGTGTTGGGGGACCAAGATATAGGGGCAATGATGAACATAAGATTTCCGTGTGGTAAACTCCACAGGAAGGACACGTGGTGGAAGAAGACACATGGTGAGGCCTAATGGAGAAGACAGAGAACAACTACACTCCGAGGACATGTCACCTTCAGTCACTGGGTGTAATAGGTAGGGATATCTCCTGTGTTTTCCATATCTGTATATGTTAGGTACAGTTGTTATCGGCAGAGCCACACCTGAAGGAGGTTATGTACAGGAGTGGACACTACTGAAAATTTGGTAAATATGCATTGGGGCCAGAGCCCCGAATCTTTTGCGACCCTAGCAACGCCCTTGATTATACTTATGTCTCATATACTTATGTATCTTACACTGTATGCTGCAACCTATACGTGGCCCCACATGGTATAATTTTCCCTTCCTGCGACAACCCAACATGTATAATGCATCTGCATCACCATAACATACAACACTATTTGTGCCTGGATGGTGTAAATGTAGTTAAAGCCTGGAGTTTACCTCCTGCCACTAGGGACAGTGGCCCTCAAAATCCAGAAAGGTTTAGTTGGATCTGGGACAGTTGGGAGGTATGCAAAGCTCTGCTTAACCTACAGCATCACACAGTGTTCCTTTCCCTCCAAAGTGAGAAAGGAGCAACAGCCCCTCCAATGTTCTGGTAACAATCCATTTTCTTGAGAAAACAATCTGTGGACTCACAGAGATCATCAGAAAACAGAGTAAGGACATAGGAAATCACAGGCTTCTACTTTAATGGGCCAATCTGAGGAGAATAGCAAAGGAACTGCTGTCTATAAATAATGTAAGTAACAGGCAAGTTGTCCTATTTACAAGAGCTATTCAAAAAATGACTCTATTATTGGAGGAACACTTTAAAATACAACCCTTTCTCACAAAGAAAAGCCCCTTTTTCTGACGCCATCCCATTGTCAAAAAAGGTACAAAAAGTATCTAAAGCCATTTATAAATTCGGTGTCAATATCTGATGAGAATAATGGTAGTATTCTGGCCCATTTTTATCACTATATATAACATGCCAAAATCCTGCCACAAATGCCACAGCTATTCTTAAAGCATCTGAATATTCAGTAAATGCAGGCACTGCTCTTACATTTGTCTATTATACAAGACTGTATGTATATTGCTGCTTTTTGTCAAATGACAAAATTTTATCTTTAGCAAAATTGGTAACAAAGGGATACATTTACAGTTTTACAGTTCTAAAAACTTTCCAGCTGTGACAGGGAACAAATGTGAGGTGATGACCTTGCAGAGGGATATAGTCTATCTCCCTGTGCTATTATAGATTCCAGCCCACAAGTCCTTTACATCATTAACTTACACTCATGAACAAAGTCAGACCAACATACAAATAGTGATGTTTTATCTGTAAGATGTACGGTATATATATATATATATATATATATATATATATATATATATATATATACACACACACATATATATATATTTATATTATATAGATAGATACATATCTATATATATATTTATAAACACAAACCATATTTTTTGGACTATAAGGCGCAAAAAAATCTGCCTTATAAATGAACCATACAACAGCTGCCTTGAACTGTGCACAGGTCTGTCACCTGCTGGTCATTCATTCTTATAATCAGGTACTCCTTATAATCCGGTGCGCGTTATCTATGAACCTAGACGTTTTAGCAAGCATTTATTGATCTACCATTTGCTTTTACGCATTATACCAAACATACCTTGACAATAATGTAGCTACACTGATGCAGAAACATATTGAGTGGTTTTGCTTAAAAAGCAATTATAAAATCATGATAATGAGGCTCTGTTGCTCCTGTGCCCAGCGCTTCTCCACTTACCCTAATTATGCACTGCTTCAGAGAATGCTGTAATCACTGTGGTGTCCCTGACAGGCAGAAGAGATCAATAGCTGCTGTGTATGAGTCATCCAGTTCAGGTTGATTAGTTCTGTCTGGACAGTACAGGAAGCTCCATGTGTAATGTGTTTATGTAGGCACCCAACTTTCCTGAATTTTATAATAGTTTTTTGAGCAAAAGCACTTGGTTCAGGAATGATTCTGCATCAGTGTAGCTACAGCATTCTCAAAGTAAGTTTGGTTCACAATGCATAAAAACAAATGGTAGATTTTCTTTAAAGCATCGCATTGTGTAACTAAACAGGAAGTAACATAAATATTCATCATACCAGCACAGGATGGGCCAAGTTGGTAGGCAGAGTAGACGAGGGCGCGACCCCGCCACCTAAGCTAAGCAAATAATAATCAGCAGTATTTACATTTTTTAAGATGCACACACACAGAGTTTTGCCCTCTGTGCACTTTCAAACCATACATGCATACACGTGTACAGTTTTTGGCACCCTTGTATAAAATAGGACATAGTACAACTGGAACATGTGCAGAGGAGAGCTTATTAGGGGAGATTATTAGGGGAATGAGTGCACTATAATACATTGATTGATAATGAAATAGAGGACCTCATTACAATGCACAAAAATGAGAAGAACAGACAGCTTTCCAAAGAGCTTTTCATACCTAGGTCTGTAGCCAGGACAAGGGGGCATCCTCTATGCCAAGAGGAAATGTGCTTCTACCATTGCCATAGACAGGCATACTTTACTGTAAGAGCGGTGAGACTATGGAAATCTCTGGCACAAGACGTTGTAATGGCTGATAATTTGTAGATGTTAAAGAGAGGCCTGAATGCCTTTCGGGAAATCAATAATATCACATCGTATGGAAATAAAACTCTTTGTAAGTAGTTTCTGTTGATCCAGGGATTAATTCCAACCGCCATATTAGGGGTCAGGAAGGAATTTTTCCCTCCTGAACTATGTAACTATGTAACTAGGGTGCTACATTTCTAGGGGGGTCCAATGGTCCTATATTACTAGAGGGGTTGTATTCTACATAACTAGAGGAGTCCTGTGTTACACAGAGCAGCTCCTATGCTACATAACTTGGGGGGCCCTATGCTGCATAACTAGGGGCTCCTATGCTACATAACTAGGGGGGCCCTATGCTACATTACTAGGGGGCCTTATGCTACATAACTAGGTTGCCCTATGCTACATAACTAGGTTGCCCTATGCTACATAACTAGGTTGCCCTATGCTACATAACTTGGGGTTGTTGTGCTACAGGTGATTCAACGTTGTGCGTGTGGTTAGGGGAAAGGGTGCAATTTTGCCTGTCTGTCTAGGGTACTTAAATTCCTTGTACCAGCACCTGAATCACCCCACAAGTAAAACCAGCATTGCATAGGGTTTTTGCTAAGCTTTCCAGACACACCTTTCCCATTGATCTTTCAGTTTAGAGAAAAGACTCCTTTATCCTTATGCAAAATATCTTCTTGTGAACTACGGGTGGGGCTGAAACTGCTAGTGTAAAGGAGCAAGACAAGAACCCAAGAAATAATGATATAGAGGCTAGGAGTTAGGTCATTAAGGCAAAGGAAATGGAAGAAGAAAGTACAAAAAGAGGAAATCCACCCCATTTACACTCAGAGCCCCTTGACAGTTGCTGTCCCTCAGTCTTCAAATATGGTGAGTGCATTAGGACCCAGACCTGACCAAAATCTCCATTAATAGAGAACTGCAGCCCTCCTCTGCGGCAGCAGCATGTTATAACCCCTGAGGTTGAGGTTTGAAAAACTGAAATATCATATGGACGTAAGAATTCATAACCTGTCTATATAAGGCCTCACAGCTCACAGTGCATGTCACAGCACATGAGAATCATGAGGTCTAAGGAACTGCCCATGGAGCTCAGAGACAGATTTGTGGCAAGGCACAGATCTGGCCAAAGTTACAAAAGAATTTCTGCAGAACTCAAGGTTCCTAAGAGTGCAATGGCCCCCATAATCCTTAGATGGAAGAAGTTTCGGACGACCACCCCTCTTCATCGACCTGGCCCTCCATACAAAGTAGGTATTTGTGGGAGAAGAGCCTTGGTGAGAGAGGTAAAGAAGATCCAGAGATACAGTAGGGAGATGGGAAAAAATTTGACAAAGTCGACTATTACTGCCGCCATCCACCAGTCAAGGCTTTAGGGAAGAGTGTGCCAAAGTGTCTCCTTGGTGCAAGACATATGAAAACCTGCATACAGTCTGCAAAAAAACACATGATTCTCAGACTATGCGAAAGAAGATTCTCTGGTCTGATGAGACAAATATTTACTTTTAGGTGTTAATTCTAAGCAGTATGTGTGGAGAAAACAAGGCATTTCTCATCACCTGCCAAATACAATCCCATGACTGAAACATTGTGGTGGCAGCATCATGCAGTGGGGGTGTTTTTCAGCTGCAAGGACAGGACAACTTATTGCAAAGGAAAGAAAGATGAATACGGCCAGGTAGATATACTGAATGAAAACCTCCTCCAGAGTGCTCTGGACCTCAGACTGGGCTGAAGGTTCACCCTCCAACAAGACAATGACCCTAAGCGTACAGCTAAAATAACAAAGCAGTGGCTTCAGAACAATTCTGTGACCATTCTTGACTGGCCCAGCCAGACCCTTGACCTAAACCCATTTGAGCATCTCTGGAGAGACTTGAAAAGGGATGTCCACAAACTTTCACCAAACTGAGGGAACTGGAGAGAATCTGCAAGGAAGAATAGCAGAGGATTCCCAAATCCAGGTGTGAGAAACTTGTTGCATCTTTCTCAAGAAGACTCCTGGCTCTACTAGCTCAAAAAAATTTTTTTTTAAAAAAGCACTCTTCGCGTCAAATAACACCTCAGCTTTATTCTTTGGTTCAGTACGATTGCAGTGATACCAAATTTATACAGGTTTTACTGCGTTTTAATATTTTCAAAAATTAAACAAATGTGTACAAAAAAGGAAAAAAAAAATTTCGCTGTCTTCTGACGCTAATAACTTTTTCATACCTTGGTGCACGGAGCTGTGTTAGGTGTAATTTTTTTGATAGATCAGGCATTTTAGGACGCAGCGATACCTAATGTGTTTGTGATTTTTACTGTTTATTATATTTTATATCAGTTCTAGGGAAAGGGGGTGATTTGAACTTTTAATATTTTATACATTTTTTACATTTTTTAAACTTTTTTTTTCACTATTTTTTAGTAATGAATATGCAGAAGCCATTCAGCCTCGTGTCAAACGAAGACCCGAGGCTGTCACGGCAGCCGATCACCGCGCCCCATTGACATTCGGGGGGAGCAACGATCGGAGGTAACATGGCAGTGCTCATGTGCCACCGGCGACTTTGCCGGCGGCGAAGAAAAGGTTAACACCCTCGATCGGTGCATGCAAGCACCGACCGTGGGTGTTAGCGATGGGTCTTTGCTGCGATATGTAGTAAAGCCCATCTCTGTATGAAGCCCGTGAGCCCTCTTCATACACCTTGCATAGCTCAGTGGCGGATATATCCATCACAGAGCATGAAGGGGTTAAAACTGAGCAAAGGATCTGAATATTTATGACCATGTGATATTTCAGTTTTTTGTTTAATAAATTAGCAAAAATATTTACATTTCTGTTTTTTTCTGTGAAGATGTTCAGAGTGTACATTAATGAGCAAAAAAAGAACTTTTTTGATCTTACCAATTGGCTGCAATGAAACAAAGAATGTAAAATTTAAAGGAGACTGTATACTTTTCATACTCACCGTAGTTGAAGATTGTGCGCCAGTATTCAATAATCTGGCACACCCTGCACACTCGGAATGCAAATTGCAAATAGGGGCACATTTATTAAGGGTCCATCGGACGCATTTCCGTCAGGTTTCCCGAATTTTCCGTTTTGTGCTGAATTGCCGCTGAATTTGGCGCATGTGATCGGTGCCGGCTTTCATGTGACACAAATCGGGGGCGTGGCCATCGGATAACCCGACTGATTCGGACAAACCGCAGAATTTAAAAATCAAATTGTGTCGCAAGAAGAAGGTGACACATGCAGGAAATTGGACGCACGATCTTAGTGAATTACGGCAGCTCCGAATCCATGTCAGACATTCTGGATCGGCGGCGTCAACGGGACGGGTAAGTAAACGAGCCCCATAGAGTGCACTACTTTTGATGACTCTGGTCCACTGTCCTTATGTGAATAAGCATCTCAACTCAACAAGACAACTAGTGAAAAGGTTATTATTCAGTCTTTCATTTAGAGAAACTAAATGGAAAACACATGATTACCATATATACATGTGGATAGATCGTGCTACATGAAATCAATAAGAAGGAGGTTTATAATCAAAGAATACCATACAGATCACCCAACTCTTGGGATAGATTTATTTGCAAAGAAAGCTGCAAGTGCGGAACTAAAATTAAGATAGGGACCTATGGGAGCGCCTGTGTATGACATCATGAGGCCGCTGAGAGATATTGTAGATAAGAAAGTGCTGTATGCTTGACAGCTGTAGTGCTCACCACATCCCTTCTCTCCAAGGTTCAGTAAAGTTCATGTATCAAGAAGCTAAATCCCACGTCTGCAAATTGTCTGAACCTGTCTCTGGGGAGCCACAAATATGACACATAATACGAAGCTGAACTATATCAAGTGTCAAGGCCTCCCATGTACATGAACACAGAAGTCACACAGAGACTTAGGAAATCAGTTGCAGGAAGTTACAACAATCAGTAACACAAGAACAGATGTAGGAAACGCATTCAGAAACGCAATAAAACAGCTGAGGAGATGAAATTACCCAAATAAACATAGCTGTTAGCAATTGAAATGTGAACGCATTCACCTTACACAAACATTTGCACTTTGTAAATACACTGTTAACTGAATGTTGACAACATGTAAATGCATGTGTTAACATTGTGTTTTGCAGACACCAGTTCAATACCTGTCCAAGCCGTGCAATCCCCAAAAAAGGCGAGCAGTCCAACAAAAGTGCGATCCACGACCCCATGCCCCCATGTGTGAAAGCAGCCTTAGGGTGAAGACACACATGGCGTTTTTGGGCCGTTTTTAGTTAGTGCGTTTTCACATCGTTAAAAACGCATGCGTTAAAAAACGCATGTGTTTTTGAAAAACGCATGCGTTTTTGACCAGTTTGAATTAAGATAATTGCTCAAACCTGTCAAAAACGCATGCGTTTTCAAAAAACGCATGCGTTTTTGACGATCAGAAAACGCACTAACTAAAAACGGCCCAAAAGCGGCCTAAAAACGCCATGTGTGACACACGTGACGTGTTTAGGTCGTTTTTGGGCCTTTTTTAGTGCGTTTTCAGATCGTAAAAAACGCATGCGTTTTTGACCAGTTTGAATTAAGATAATGGGTCAAACCTGTCAAAAACGCATGCGTTTTCAAAAAACGCATGCGTTTTTTACAATCTGAAAACGCACCAACTAAAAACGGCCCAGAAACGGCCTAAAAACGCCACGTGTGTCTTCACCCTTAGGGTGATGCCACACGTCACTTTTTTGAACCATTTTGAAGCAAGCGTTTTCAGTCAGTTTAAAAATGCATGTGTTTTTAAATGTTTACCATTTGTTTTCTCCCATGTGGTTTTTGAGGTGCGTTTTCATTGCGCTTTTCAATGCGTTTGTGGTCTGCGTTTTGAAACGCATGTGATTACATGCAAAAACAGCAGGGAGAAGATCGCTGCGTTTTTACAAATTCCAAGAGACCACACATTAAAAATTGCGTTTTTAAAAACGCAAACATTTGGAAAAGGCATGCGCAAAAACGCATCATTTTGAATGTTTTAAATTGCAACACTAACGCAACAAAAATGCCACGTGTGTCATCGGCCTAAGGCCGAGTTCACATGGTGTGTTTACATTGCTTTTCAAAAGCCTTTACAACAGCGGAGGAGAGGTGATTTTTCCTAATCACAAGGGTGTTGAAATTTGCGTTTACAAAAAGCAAGCGTAAAAGCGGAGTTAAAGCATGTGTTAAAAGTGGGTGATCACTTTAAATTATGAACATTGGAGAGTGGCAGCCACCATAGCCATTCAGATGGTGAAGACCCTAGGACAGTGGTGGCGAACCTATGGCACGGGTGCCAGAAGTGGCACTCAGAGGCCTCTCTATGGGCACCTGTGCCATCACCCCAGCGCAGTGTTCGCCAGACAGGACTCAAGGCCTCTTGCAGTCCCAGGCAGCGCAGAACCCTAGAAGGAAGCTACAACGATAAACCAAACTTCTTCTCCTTCTTTTACGGTATTGGTGTCTTCAGGTGCCTATACAAATTATACATGTGACAGAGCAGGGAGTAATAAGTTACTGCTAAAATTGTCACATCGGCACTTTGCAAAAAATACATGGGTTTTGGTTGTAGTTTGGGCACTCAGTGTCTGAAAGGTTTGCCATTACTGCCCTTGGACAACTGCTTTCTGACTTTCCTGTATGTAACTCCTGGCTAAGCAGCTACTGTACGAAGACACATGAAATTATGCACTAGGTCCATCCCAATGCTGTAGGTGTCACTGGATCAAGAAGACACTGAAGACAGTAGGACTGTAGTATACAAATCTAGTCGTATTAACATTTATCTTCTACTCATACTTGCCTTTTACAGCTAAAAGCATTTCATAAATTTGATGTTCCTAAAAAGCTCCTAGCCAATAGTATATATTTATCTAATTCCCTATCTGTAGTAAGTACACCAAAGCATAGGAGAGCTGATGTAAAATGTAATTCACTTCCAACTTTATCAATCACAGCCATATCTCACATTGCATCCTGGGTGCCAAGTGAAAATAGGATCTGTTTCCCTGAAGAAATGGCTCATCATGTTTTACCATCTTCATTAGAGGTTGAGATAAGACATTCCTGTGGTATTGTACTGCCATCTAGTGAGAAATGTAAGACGTTTCTAAAAGTGCTGGGTAATGCTTTTTTATTTTATACCTGTACTATATGTTTTTAAAAGTACAAGAGGAGATAACAATTAATGATAATAATGTGACAGTTCCTAATATTTGTAGGCCCCTTATAAGGCCCCTAATTTCCTAATACTGCATACTGTATAATTTGGGCTGCAGGTTTTGGAAACGATACAAAACTTACAGTGTGACAACATGATGTTTCTAAACACTTATACTGTACATGTAAACATAGGCTCAGGGAGGTAAGTACCAAAATAGTGCATTCTACGATGCCCCTCTTACCCCTATCACAGTCTATTCCCGCCTTCCTATGCCCTAACAGAGTCTGGCCAATATGTTGGGTCCGGAAGTACTAGCCCCCTCCGAAAATTAACACAGGTAAATGTACATGCAGAGACCGGTCTAATGGAACAGATTTATTAAAAAAGTGGCCAACCCCATTAAGTATAAGTATGATTGATAATAGCTCCATCTAGGTGCGGACACATAGCACCTTCCACAGTGGGTGAATAAACACTTGATCGTTTACCAGGAGTGCTGCTTCTCTGTGTATTTTCAACTTATCTGTGAGGCAGGTTTGCTTGAGGCTTGCTCCTTACCTTGTGGGATTTTTTTAACCCTCGATACTGCAGTGCTGCTCCACAATCTTCATTTGGACATATGTACAGGTCTAGTTCTGCTGAGAAGTTGGAAGCTACAAAGTCAGCTGCAGAGTGTCAGTGCCATTTGTGAGCATATGTGCCAGCTGAAAAATGTCATTTCTCCAGTCTGATATCTACCAGGTTACTCATCTCATCAGCTAATTACTTCCTTAATGAGGCTATTTATCATCTGGTAATGCTTCATAAAAATAGATTCACCACAATAACATATGTGAAATTTATTGTAGTTTAATTCATAGTCCAAAATGGGGTCATTGATTCCTTGAGTAAGAAATGTCTGACCCACTGCACATATAAGTAGACAGTTGTCAATGTCAGATGTAGCATTCTCAAAACCTACAGATGTTTGCTTGTTTTATTAAATCAATATCAAATGAAAGGTGTTACGGGTGCCCCTGTGACCCATGTTCTGGGTTGCAGGCGCACCTGTGTGCCACCCTGTGCCCCTGGAGCTCAGCAGCTTCACTTCACTTGCCACGCTCCAGTGACGGTCTCCTTGTTCCAGCGCGTGCGTAAATGTCACCAGAGTAGCTGGGGTAACACAGTTGCTGGCTGGGGACAGCGTTACCCCGGCTACACTGTGACATCCATAAAGTGAGTGTTAGTTGATTTCCACACTATTCCGCCAGAGTATTAGGGTCCAGCATACTGCAAATACATTTCTTTTTTTGGATTATGCCGATTACTCGCTTTTACTTGCTTTTTAGTTATCTAACATTGCTGTATACATATATATGGTCTGCACCTTACATAGTATTTTGTGGTAGGGGTAACCAAATTTCTGTTTCAGACTTATCTGCTGCTTTTTAATGTTTTTACAAAATTGTTATAATAAAGTCTATTTCATTTCATGAGTTTTCTCCTCATTGGGATAAAGTAGGTATTATAGTCTAGTTTATTAGACTGGGACTTGGTGTTGTTAAGGGGACTTATGAGCCAATCTAGGCCAGTATGGTATATTATTAGAGATGAGCGAACACTAAAATGCTCGGGTACTCGTTATTCGAGACGAACTTTTCCCGATGCTCGAGTGCTCGTCTCGAATAACGAACCCCATTGAAGTCAATGGGAGACTCGAGCATTTTTCAAGGGGACCAAGGCTCTGCACAGGGAAGCTTGGCCAAACACCTGGGAACCTCAGAAAAGGATGGAAACACCACGGAAATGGACAGGAAACAGCAGGGGCAGCATGCATGGATGCCTCTGAGGCTGCTTAAACGCACCATTATGCCAAAATTATGGGCAACAGCATGGCCATGACAGAGTGACAGAATGAAGCTAGATAGCATCTAAAACATGCAATAATTGACCCTGACACTATAGGGGACGGCATGCAGAGGCAGCGGCAGCAGGCTAGAGAGTGTCATGGCGACATACCCTAAATGGACTCAGGCTTCAAACCAATGGGTGGCAGAGAGGAACCAAAGGAGGTGAGCAAGAAGTGCTCAAATAATATCGGTACATGATAAAAGTTTGCCAGTATATTTTGTGGATTACACAGCAGGGTGGCGACAAAGTTAACATGGAAGCCATGAAAACAACCCAAAATTCTGCCTGACACAGCTCGTTTGATAAGGGGACCATGTATGGAGGCAGTGAACTAGTAGTAGATTAAAGGTGCTGCAGTTAAAACTATGTTAGTTGGATCTTGGCATGGAGCTGGCGCTCCGCTGCCAGGCGAGCTTTCGCCAATCCAAGCCCCTGTCTCTAGGCTACTCCCCAAACAGCACTTTTGTATAAGATCAAGTGTAGTAGCGTTCTTATAAGTTTAGGATATGCCGGGTGAGGGGAATGTAAACAGATACGCAAGAAGCGCATGATGCGCATGGAGCTGGCGCTCCGCTGCAAGGCGAGCTTTCGCCAATCCAAGCCCCTGTCTCTAGGCTACTCCCCAAACAGCACTTTTGTATAAGATCAAGTGTAGTAGCGTTCTTATAAGTTTAGGATATGCCGGGTGAGGGGAATGTAAACAGATGCGCAAGAAGCGCATGATGCGCATGGAGCTGGCGCTCCGCTGCCAGGCGAGCTTTCGCAAATCCAAGCCCCTGTCTCTAGGCTACTCCCCAAACAGCACTTTTGTATAAGATCAAGTGTAGTAGCGTTCTTATAAGTTTAGGATATGCCGGGTGAGGGGAATGTAAACAGATGCGCAAGAAGCGCATGATGCGCATGGAGCTGGCGCTCCGCTGCCAGGCGAGCTTTCGCAAATCCAAGCCCCTGTCTCTAGGCTACTCCCCAAACAGCACTTTTGTATAAGATCAAGTGTAGTAGCGTTCTTATAAGTTTAGGATATGGCGGGTGAGGGGAATGTAAACAGATGCGCAAGAAGCGCTGAAATAATATCCCTAAATGGTAAAAGTTTGCAAGTATATTTTGTGGATTACACAGCAGGGTGGCGACAAAGTTAACAACTTTGATGTGGAATCCATGAAAACAACCCAAATTTCTGCCTGACACACCTCGTTTGATAAAGGGACGATGTATGGAGGCAGCTATATGGACGACTTTTGGAGGTAGCAATGGAGACAACGTGTGGAGGCTGCTATGGAGACAATTTAATTTGGATAGTGCCTGTATGTGGCAGTCCCAAACATTTTTCAAACCAGAGGAGCAGGTAGGTGGCCCTCCAGTAAAATGGGATAGATTGAGTGCCTGTATGTGGCAGTCCCAAAAATTGTTCAAACCAGAGGAGCAGGTAGGTGGCCCTCCAGTAAAATGGAATAGATTGAGTGCCTGTATGTGGCAGTCCCAAAAATTGTTCAAACCAGAGGAGCAGGTAGGTGGCCCTGCAGTAAAATGGAATAGATTGAGTGCCTGTATGTGGCAGTCCCAAAAATGTTTCAAACCAGAGGAGCAGGTAGGTGGCCCTCCAGTAAAATGGGATAGATTGAGTGCCTGTATGTGGCAGTCCCAAAAATTCTTCAAACCAGAGGAGCAGGTAGGTGGCCCTGCAGTAAAATGGAATAGATTGAGTGCCTGTATGTGGCAGTCCCAAAAATGTTTCAAACCAGAGGAGCAGGTAGGTGGCCCTCCAGTAAAATGGAATAGATTGAGTGCCTGTATGTGGCAGTCCCAAAAATTCTTCAAACCAGAGGAGCAGGTAGGTGGCCCTCCAGTAAAATGGAATAGATTGAGTGCCTGTATGTGGCAGTCCCAAAAATTGTTCAAACCAGAGGACCGGGTAGGTGGCCCTCCAGAAAAATGGAATAGATTGAGTGCCTGTATGTGGCACTCACAAAAATTGTTTCAAACAGAGGACCGGGTAGGTGGCCCTCCAGAAAAATTAAATGCATGAAGTATAGCAAGAGCCAGTGGGCCCTGTCAAAAAATAGCCATTTTCCTCTGCTTTACTGTACAAAGAGGAGGAGAAGGAGGAAAATGAGGAGGAGGAGGAGGAGTGGATCAATTATTCAGGTTGAGCTTCCTTCACCTGGTGGAGATTGGAAATTCTGAGAAATCCAGCCTTTATTCATTTTAATAAGCGTCAGCCTGTCAGCGCTGTCAGTCGACAGGCGTGTACGCTTATCGGTGATGATGCCACCAGCTGCACTGAAAACCCGCTCGGACAAGACGCTAGCGGCAGGGCAGGCAAGAACCTCCAAGGCGTACAGCGCCAGTTCGTGCCACATGTCCAGCTTTGAAACCCAGTAGTTGTAGGGAGCTGTGTGATCATTTAGGACGATGGTATGGTCAGCTACGTACTCCCTCACCATCTTTCTGTAAAGATCAGCCCTACTCTGCCGAGACTGGGGACAGGTGACAGTGTCTTGCTGGGGTGACATAAAGCTGGCAAAAGCCTTGTAAAGCGTACCCTTGCCAGTGCTGGACAAGCTGCCTGCTCGCCTACTCTCCCTCGCTACTTGTCCCGCAGAACTACGCACTCTGCCGCTAGCGCTGTCAGAAGGGAAATACTGTTTCAGCTTGTGCACCAGGGCCTGCTGGTATTCATGCATTCTCACACTCCTTTCCTCTGCAGGGATGAGAGTGGCAAGATTTTGCTTGTACCGTGGGTCCAGGAGAGTGAACACCCAGTAATCGGTGCTGGAATAAATTCTTTGAACGCGAGGGTCACGGGATAGGCAGCCTAGCATGAAATCTGCCATATGCGCCAGAGTACCAACGCGTAAGAATTCACTCCCCTCACTGGCCTGACTGTCCATTTCCTCCTCCTCCAACTCCTCCAACTCCTCTTCTTCTGCCCATACACGCTGAACAGTGAAGGACTCAACAATGGTCCCCTCTTGTGTCTCGCCAACATTCTCCTCCTCTTCCTCCTCATCCTCCTCCACCTCCACCTCCTCCGATATGCGCTGAGAAACAGACCTCAGGGTGCTTTGGCTATCAACAAGGGAATATTCTTCCCCCGTCTCTTGTGACGAGCGCAAAGCTTCCGACTTCATGCTGACCAGAGAGTTTTTCAACAGGCCAAGCAGCGGGATGGTGAGGCTGATGATGGCGGCATCGCCACTGACCATCTGTGTTGACTCCTCAAAGTTACTCAGCACCTGACAGATATCAGACATCCACGTCCACTCCTCATTGTAGACTTGAGGAAGCTGACTGACCTGACTACCAGTTCTGGTGGAAGTTGACATCTGGCAGTCTACAATCGCTCTGCGCTGCTGGTAAACTCTGGATAACATGGTCAGTGTTGAATTCCACCTCGTGGGCACGTCGCACAACAGTCGGTGAGCGGGCAGTTGGAGGCGGCGCTGCGCTGCCCTGAGAGTGGCAGCATCTGGGCTGGACTTCCTGAAATGCGCACAGATGCGGCGCACCTTCGTGAGCAAATCAGACAGATTGGGGTATGTCTTGAGGAAACGCTGCACTATCAGATTTAACACATGGGCCAGGCATGGCACATGTGTCAGTCTGCCGAGTTGCAGAGCCGCCACCAGGTTACGGCCGTTGTCACACACAACCATTCCCGGCTTGAGGTTCAGCGGTGCCAGCCACAGATCAGTCTGCGCCGTGATGCCCTGTAATAGCTCTTGGGCGGTGTGCCTTTTGTCGCCTAGGCTCAGCAGTTTGAGCACCGCCTGCTGTCGCTTAGCGACGGCACTGCTGCTGTGCCTAGAGCTACCGACTGATGGCGCCGTGCCCACGGATGGTAGTTCGGAGGAGGAGGTGGAGGAGGGGTGGGAGGAGGAGGAGGCATAGTAGGCCTGAAACACCTGGACCGAGGTAGGCCCCGCAATCCTCGGCGTCGGCAGTATATGAGCAGCCCCAGGGTCAGTCTCGGTCCCAGCCTCCACCAAGTTAACCCAATGTGCCGTCAGCGATATATAGTGGCCCTGCCCGGCAGCACTCGTCCACGTGTCCGTGGTCAGGTGGACCTTGTCAGAAACGGCGTTGGTCAGGGCACGGATGATGTTGTCTGACACGTGCTGGTGCAGGGCTGGGACGGCACATCGGGAAAAGTAGTGGCGGCTGGGGACCGAATACCGAGGGGCGGCCGCCGCCATGAGGTTGCGAAAGGCCTCGGTCTCTACTAGCCTATAGGGCAGCATCTCCAGGCTAAGCAATCTGGAGATGTGCACATTAAGGGCTTGGGCGTGCGGGTGGGTTGCACTATATTTGCGTTTCCGCTCCAGCGTCTGGGGTATGGAGAGCTGAACGCTGGTGGATGCTGTGGAGGATCGTGGAGGCGACGATGGGGTTTTTGGGCCAGGGTCCTGGGCAGGGGGCTGACTAGCAGCTGACACAGGGGAAGGAGCAGTGGTGTGCACGGCCGGAGGTGAACGGGCTTGTTGCCACTGAGTGGGGTGCTTAGCATTCATATGCCTGCGCATACTGGTGGTAGTTAAGCTAGTAGTGGTGGAACCCCTGCTGAGCCTGGTTTGGCAAATGTTGCACACCACAGTCCGTCGGTCATCCGGTGTTTCCTTAAAGAACCTCCACACTTCTGAAGATCTAGCCCTCGCCGCAAGAGCCCTCACCACGGGAGCTTCACTAGTTGACAGTGGCGCTGATGCACCAGCTCTGGCCCTGCCTCTCCGTCTGGCCCCACCACTGCCTCTTCCAACCTGTTCAGGTCGAGGACTCTCCTCCGTCTCAGAAGCACTGTGTTCACCCGGCCTCTCAACCCAGCTTGGGTCTGTCACCTCATCATCCTCCGATCCCTCAGTCTGCTCCCCCCTCGGACTTCCTGCCCTGACAACAACTTCCCCACTGTCTGACAACCGTGTCTCCTCATCGTCGGACACCTCTTTACACACTTCCACTACGTCAAGAAGGTCATCATCACCCACAGACTGTGACTGGTGGAAAACCTGGGCATCGGAAAATTGCTCAGCAGCAACCGGACAAGTGGTTTGTGACTGTGGGAAGGGTCCAGAAAACAGTTCCTCAGAGTATGCCGGTTCAAATGGCAAATTTTCCTGGGAGGGGGCAGACTGGGGGGGAGGAGGCTGAGGTGCAGGAGCTGGAGGAGTGGGGATTTCGGTGACATGGGTGGACTGCGTGGAAGACTGACTGGTGGTGGACAAATTGCTCGAAGCATTGTCAGCAATCCACGACATCACCTGTTCGCACTGTTCTGGCCTCAACAGTGCTCTACCACGAGTCCCAGTAACTTCAGACATGAACCTAGGGAGTGTAGCTCTGCGGCGTTCCCCTGCTCCCTCATCAGCAGGTGGTGTCTCACCCCGCCCAGGACCACGGCCTCTGACCCCTGCAGTAGTTGGACGCCCACGTCCCCGCCCTCGTCCTCTACCCCTAGCCCTGGGGTTAAACATTTTTAAAATGAGAGTTATAACTTTTTTTTTTTTTTTACTTTTTTTTTTTTTTTTTGTGTGTTTTTTTGTGTTTTTTGTTTTTTTTTGTGTTTTTTGTTTTTTTTTGAGTTTTTAGAACCAAACAATCCTATCCTATTGCTATGGCTATTTTCTAGCCAAGTATCAAAGGAAGCACACTACTATGCCAGATGAGATGACACTGAGTTATTGCCTAATAGAAATCCAACCCCTACTGAATTTTCCCACTTCAGCCTTTGCTATGGATATGTGCGCCACTAAGCGCAGAACACAGCGGTCGCAAGTCTCACTACAAATTGCTCAGAATTGGCAAGTACATGCACTGCAGAAACTACAGCCACCAGCAGATCAACCAGAAATCAAATATATAGAACGCTACTGTAGGCTTCAAGAAGCTATTTGTATTCTCCTATGGCTATTTTCTAGCCAAGTATCAAAGGAAGCACACTACTATGCCAGATGAGATGACACTGAGTTATTGCCTAATAGAAATCCAACCCCTACTGAATTTTGCCACTTCAGCCTTTGCTATGGATATGTGCGCCACTAAGCGCAGAACACAGCGGTCGCAAGTCTCACTACAAATTGCTCAGAATTGGCAAGTACATGCACTGCAGAAACTACAGCCACCAGCAGATCAACCAGAAATCAAATATATAGAACGCTACTGTAGGCTTCAAGAAGCTATTTGTATTCTCCTATGGCTATTTTCTAGCCAAGTATCAAAGGAAGCACACTACTATGCCAGATGAGATGACACTGAGTTATTGCCTAATAGAAATCCAACCCCTACTGAATTTTCCCACTTCAGCCTTTGCTATGGATATGTGCGCCACTAAGCGCAGAACACAGCGGTCGCAAGTCTCACTACAAATTGCTCAGAATTGGCAAGTACATGCACTGCAGAAACTACAGCCACCAGCAGATCAACCAGAAATCAAATATATAGAACGCTACTGTAGGCTTCAAGAAGCTATTTGTATTCTCCTATGGCTATTTTCTAGCCAAGTATCAAAGGAAGCACACTACTATGCCAGATGAGATGACACTGAGTTATTGCCTAATAGAAATCCAACCCCTACTGAATTTTCCCACTTCAGCCTTTGCTATGGATATGTGCGCCACTAAGCGCAGAACACAGCGGTCGCAAGTCTCACTACAAATTGCTCAGAATTGGCAAGTACATGCACTGCAGAAACTACAGCCACCAGCAGATCAACCAGAAATCAAATATATAGAACGCTACTGTAGGCTTCAAGAAGCTATTTGTATTCTCCTATGGCTATTTTCTAGCCAAGTATCAAAGGAAGCACACTACTATGCCAGATGAGATGACACTGAGTTATTGCCTAATAGAAATCCAACCCCTACTGAATTTTCCCACTTCAGCCTTTGCTATGGATATGTGCGCCACTAAGCGCAGAACACAGCGGTCGCAAGTCTCACTACAAATTGCTCAGAATTGGCAAGTACATGCACTGCAGAAACTACAGCCACCAGCAGATCAACCAGAAATCAAATATATAGAACGCTACTGTAGGCTTCAAGAAGCTATTTGTATTCTCCTATGGCTATTTTCTAGCCAAGTATCAAAGGAAGCACACTACTATGCCAGATGAGATGACACTGAGTTATTGCCTAATAGAAATCCAACCCCTACTGAATTTTGCCACTTCAGCCTTTGCTATGGATATGTGCGCCACTAAGCGCAGAACACAGCGGTCGCAAGTCTCACTACAAATTGCTCAGAATTGGCAAGTACATGCACTGCAGAAACTACAGCCACCAGCAGATCAACCAGAAATCAAATATATAGAACGCTACTGTAGGCTTCAAGAAGCTATTTGTATTCTCCTATGGCTATTTTCTAGCCAAGTATCAAAGGAAGCACACTACTATGCCAGATGAGATGACACTGAGTTATTGCCTAATAGAAATCCAACCCCTACTGAATTTTCCCACTTCAGCCTTTGCTATGGATATGTGCGCCACTAAGCGCAGAACACAGCGGTCGCAAGTCTCACTACAAATTGCTCAGAATTGGCAAGTACATGCACTGCAGAAACTACAGCCACCAGCAGATCAACCAGAAATCAAATATATAGAACGCTACTGTAGGCTTCAAGAAGCTATTTGTATTCTCCTATGGCTATTTTCTAGCCAAGTATCAAAGGAAGCACACTACTATGCCAGATGAGATGACACTGAGTTATTGCCTAATAGAAATCCAACCCCTACTGAATTTTGCCACTTCAGCCTTTGCTATGGATATGTGCGCCACTAAGCGCAGAACACAGCGGTCGCAAGTCTCACTACAAATTGCTCAGAATTGGCAAGTACATGCACTGCAGAAACTACAGCCACCAGCAGATCAACCAGAAATCAAATATATAGAACGCTACTGTAGGCTTCAAGAAGCTATTTGTATTCTCCTATGGCTATTTTCTAGCCAAGTATCAAAGGAAGCACACTACTATGCCAGATGAGATGACACTGAGTTATTGCCTAATAGAAATCCAACCCCTACTGAATTTTCCCACTTCAGCCTTTGCTATGGATATGTGCGCCACTAAGCGCAGAACACAGCGGTCGCAAGTCTCACTACAAATTGCTCAGAATTGGCAAGTACATGCACTGCAGAAACTACAGCCACCAGCAGATCAACCAGAAATCAAATATATAGAACGCTACTGTAGGCTTCAAGAAGCTATTTGTATTCTCCTATGGCTATTTTCTAGCCAAGTATCAAAGGAAGCACACTACTATGCCAGATGAGATGACACTGAGTTATTGCCTAATAGAAATCCAACCCCTACTGAATTTTGCCACTTCGGTCTTTGCTATGGATATGTGTGCCACTAAGAGCTAAACACAACGGTAGCAAGTCCCCCTGCTAATTCCTCACAAAATGGTAAAAGATGCAAATTAAAATAAAAAAAGTAGAACGTTATTGTAGCCCTAAGAAGGGCTGTTGGGTTCTTTGAGAATCACTCCTGCCTAACAGTAAGCTAATAGAACACCCTAACGCTTTCCCTGACCAGCAGCAGCTCTCTCCCTAGCGGCATCCAGAGACAGAATGATCCGAGCAGCGCGGCCAGCGGCTAGTCTATCCCAGGGTCACCTGATCTGGCCAGCCAACCACTGCTATCGACGTGTAAGGGTACCACGTCATGCTGGGTGGAGTGCAGAGTCTCCTGGCTTGTGATTGGCTCTGTTTCTGGCCGCCAAAAAGCAAAACGGCGGGAGCTGCCATTTTCTCGAGCGGGCAAAGTATTCGTCCGAGCAACGAGCAGTTTCGAGTACCCTAATGCTCGACCGAGCATCAAGCTCGGACGAGCATGTTCGCTCATCTCTATATATTATATTACACTATAATATGTATGTGTTTTCTCCCTATCCCCTCTATTCTTGTTCGAAATTTGGTGTTAACGCTTTTACATATACAAGTGATTTTGAAATTGTTTTCTCGTATCACTTTGTACTTCATGTTGGTTGAAAAATTTTGGTGGTATGTTTTCCATTTATTTATATAAAAATATTTGGTGAAAATTTGGAAAAATTCTTGATTTTAGAAATTCAAAATGTTCTACTTTTTGCACACATAGTCATAACAGCAAAAAAAACTTTATAACTAACTTTAACTGAATATCTGCTTTATGTATACATGGTTTTTTATGCATCATCTCCTTTTTGTAGGAATTAATGGGGCTTTGAACTTTAGGTGCGGCTTTTCACATTTTCAAAAACAACACAAAATCACGCTATCGAGGAACCTGCTTAGGTTTCAAGTCACGTTCACTAAATGAAAGTAAAACCCCATAAATTACCCCATACCCCATACATTATAGAAACTACACCCCTCAACGTATGTAAAACGTTTTTAAGAGGTTTGTTAACCTTTAATTGTTTACAGGGGTTAAAACAAAATCGTGTGCAATCTTGAAATTTTAATTTTTTTTTGGCCAAATGAAGTTTCAAAAATTGTACAAATTCTCAGTGGATAAAATACCAAAACGCTCCACAAAGTCTGATACCCAATCTCTCCAGTGTATAACAATAGCCCATATATGGTGGTACCCTGCTGTATGGGCACACGCCAGGGCATTGAAGGGAAGCTGCGCCATTCAGAGCAGATTACGCATTGTCACTTTTTATTGGCTATACAGTCTTTATTTTTTTGATCATTTGGACATATAAGGGCTTATTTTCTGCAAGATTAGATGCACTTTACAAATACTTCATTTTAGTGGGTCTTTAGTTTATTGATGAGATTTTAACTTCTGGTATCCTTTGTATTTTTTGGGGCCGTACACCGTACCTTAATATAACATATTAAGGCACATTTACTTACCCGTCCCCGGGGCGTTCCCCAATGTGCACTGTGCACCAAAATCTGATCGCATGCGACACAATCTTCTAATAAATACCTGTTCCCGCAGTGCAAATCCCGAAAACATCGGAAAGTCCGACGGAAATGCGATCTGCGGACCCTTAGTAAATAAGTCCCATTATCTTTATTCTATACATCAATACAAATACGCCGATACCTCATTTCTATAGTTTATATATTTTCACACTTTTAGTGAAGAAAAACTAATATAGGTAAAATCTCATTTGTTTTTTCGGAGACATAACTTTATTATTTTATGGTTGACAGGGCTTATTTTTTACATCTTGTGTAGTCCTTTTTAGTGGTACAATTTTGGTGCACATCTTTTTTTGATCACTTTTTAGAACATTTTTGTGAAGGGATTTCAGTTTTTGTACAGCTTGTTACGGACACGGTGATACCAAATATGTAAGTTGTTTTTGGTGATTTTTTTTACATCATTAGATGTATATAGGGAATGTTTGTGCTTAGGGGACTTTTACTTTATTTATTTTAAAAGTGTTTTTATTGTTTTAAACTCTACAGATGTATTACACTGTGTTATGTAATGTTATGCATGCTCAGTGTGTTACAGGAGGTAGGACCCGGCTCCCGCAATTCATTGCACAACCACAGGGCACTGGCAGACCCTCCCCCGATAAGCGGCGTGGGGGGGTCCAATCTTGTGTAGAAGCCCAATCATGCGTGACTGAGGCATGTAAGAGACGGGTGTCAGCTCTAACATACAGCTGACAACCGCAGCTTCTGGTACCGGTTCTGTTCAGGTATTACGTCAAATGTTGGTAAGGGGTTAAAATCTCTATAAGGCCTTATGCACATGGACATGTGCTCGCCCGGGTCGTAATCCAGGCAAGCACACGGTTGGGTGGAGAAGAGACGAGTGAGAGAAGGCTCCTTACCCTTCCCCTCTCCATAGAAAGCCGGGCAGCCACTTCCGTATTTAGGCAAAGGAGGACAAATCCCATATAAAACGCACTGCAACCCGGTGCTGTAGACCTCTATGTGGGCCTTGATAAGGCAGCAAATTGTGTGGACAAATCACAGAACCAAATATGGTTGTGTACATTAGGCCTAAGCCGTTTCTAAAATCCTGTACCACTTGATGGTGCTAGTCATCTTTTGCACATTCAGAGCTGTTTTATCTTCCCAAGTACTCAAGTTCATCCATTCACAGATAAACACTAGTTGGAGACTGACCACCATATTATATTCCCTAGTAAATAGCTCAGATGCCTTCAAGCATAAGAGGTAAGTTAATAAATACTTTCCATGTTGGAACATTATAATAAGCAGCAATTTCATTGGAGACACAATACTAAACTCCTACAATAACATGATATGGAACTAACTAGTGCCACTTCCGTCTAGCTTTATGTTCTTGTTTTTTGTTGTGTATGTGAACGCTTCTTTGAATTATAGCACCACAGAATTACTGGTTCTCTCTAAATACTAGTAATATCTCATAAGACGTGTTCAGTATACATCACTGGCCTGCGGTCTTTTACAAGAATATTAACCACTTAATGGAATGAACACAACTAAAGAATGATATCAATATTTAGATCATAAGCTCTTGGATCTGAGACAATATAGTAGGATAAAAGCAGAAATCCCATTCCTAAAACTGACTATGTGTTTATAACGCATTCAGAGAGACAGCTGTGAGCAGGCAAACTCAATTTCTTACCAACCGAGACAGAAGAACAACCGCTAGAACCTAAATGGATCACAAAACACTATTCTAGCCTTGTGGCCAGAGAAAAATACTTTACTCTCCATCTTTATTTCATCAAGTATTTAATAAGATAGCTGATGGGAAACCCACTGCAGGAAACTCAATGGAAAATGCCATAAAATATCAGTTTTGTGCCAAATGATTTGTAGTCACTTGGAATTACATTTAGCCCCTATATAAGGAAAACTTGGGTTATTTAATAATGGGATGACTTTATTCCCCATTTAAAATGGAGCAAAATTTTTTGTAACACATTATTCAGACCCGGTTTTATTCCTGGATTGTATTCCTAGAGGCATAAAATTATAACAAAATGATAACTAAATCATAATCATGTTTCATTATCAATACATTTCCTGAAAGTGGGGTCAAACAAAGGGGTTGTCCGCTTTCAATGAATAATTGATATTGTTTCTGTAAGGAAAAGTTGTACAAATTTCCAATATAATTTCTGTATCAATTCCTTTTGGTATGTCAAAAGATGACATTTTCCATCAGAGCTGAATCATGTGTCAGTTAAATTTTTCACACGTATTTTTGATCAGTTTAAGGTCCCATGCACACGAACCTTGTAGGGACGTATATCCTATCCGCCATCCTCATAGATGCGTACGGCACCCAGTTGCGATATGCTGAGCATAACTATAGCCTTTAGACTATATAACTATAGAAAATGAGAGAGTATGCTCTATCTTTTCCCATAAATGTGGTCCTATGGAGAGGAGAGGGGTGAGCAGCGCTCATCCCTCCGCCTCTGCAGCCGAACGTGTGCAAGAAGCCTGTGTTTTTTTTTCCAGAGCATGTAACGCGCATAAAACATAAATATGTAAACTGAATGCAGATGCTAGTGGGATGTGGAGTAGCCTTAGCTCCCAGTGCCCTGCCAGGCTAGTACACGCCCCAGCAGCCTCTGCAGTTAATTTACATACTACTAAAATAGAGTTTTTAACAAGTTAGGCTCCATGATTATGAATTACAGATCAGGGCAGAGGCAGGCAGGAGGAATGTACCATCACATCTACCTCATGGTAGGTTTCCTTTCATGTAGTCTGGACCCATCAATTTAGTGAAGTTAAAATCTCCTATATCCTCTATATAACCAGCAGTACCCGGCTACCAGGCCATAGAACAACGATCCCAGGCCAAGGCCAAAGAACTTGGTGCTTACCTTCGGCGCTCCCCGCATCTCCATGGGCAGAGGCACGTCTATGCACTATGCCCATGCACACACTATGACGTTGCAGTGTCTTTGGATGATCACATCATAGTGTGTGAGCGGGCAAATCGACCGTACCTCTTCCCACTCTTCTTGGAGGCAGTGATGAAAAGAGGTAGCAGTACCCACAGGAAGAACAGGAAGCCGGAGGTAAGTACAGAGTTAATTTATTTTTAAAGGGGCTCTGCTGGACATTTAATGAGTGAGGAGAGGTTGCTGTGGACTTTTAATTATCATGGGTAGCATGCTGTGGACATTTCACTAATGAGGGGGCTTCTGCTAAACATTTTATAAGTGGGAGGAGCCTGCTGCTGGCCATTTTATTAACCCTTTCAAGACCAAGTTTTTTTCAGTATTTTTGCATTTCCATTTTTCCCTCCTCACCGTCCACAAGACGTAACTTTTTGATTGTTTTTGCTTACAAAGCTATTTGTCAGCTTGTTATATTCAAGACAAATTTTATTTTCTAGTAGTACCATTTAATATTCTGTGCCTTGTACTGGGAAGCTGGAAAAAAAATTCCATAAGGTAGTGGAATTCCAAAAAAGCGCAGTTCTGCCTTATTCTGATGGGCTTCATTTATACTCCTTTCAATGTATAGTCCAGATGATATCTCACCTGTTAAGTTCTGCGATTGGGTTGGACCTTTTATTAGTGAAGGAAGCCTGCTGCTGGTTATTTTATTAACAGTAAGGCCCCTTTCACACTTGCGTTTTTCACACGCGTTTTCTGCGCATGCTATTGATGCGCAGAACTTGCATTGCACTCTGACCCATTGTAATCAATGGGTCTTTTCAGACTTGCATTCTCGCACACACGCGTGTTTTTTTTAACGTGTGTTTAAATCTCGACATGCTCTACTTTAGCAAGTCACGCGTGTGGAAAACGCACCATACAAGTCTATGGAGATGCATCCAAAACGCATTGCACTCTGAGAGACATGCAAGTGCAATGCGTTTTTCACGCATCTATTGCCATAGAAAACATAGACCTCAGTACTGAGTCCATTTCATGCGCAGATGGACGCATGAAAAAGTGAAAAACGCATTGAAATTGCATTGAAAACGCGCGTGAAAAACTGAGACACTGAACAAACTCTGACTGAAAACTGATTGCATTCTGATGCAAAATGTCAGTTTTTCACTGACCAAACCCTGATCGCTCCCAGATCAGACTCTGACGTGATCTGCAACAGAAGTGTGGAAGGGGCCTAACAGCTGCATTTCGTTCCCCTAGGATTATACTCGAATCCCTTTACTTTGTTTTTTTCATCTCATAATGTCGATTATTTAGATGTAAGGCGTAATAAATTGTTTAAATTTACAAATATTTTTCATTGCTTTGTTTCTCTAGAAAACTATATTCGAATAAACCACTAGATGGAACCAAAGGAATATTCTTTGTCTGTCAGACAAAAAATATTAGAGAACCACAGGAACCTCTCATTGAAGCCATGCCAGGCATATGTTTTTTTGTCTATTTTAAATTTGGAAAGTAAAATGTAGAATCTATTCATATTCAGTGCAGTATATCCCAAATCTTCAGACTGCTTATAGTCATTAGACTTGTAAATGGTCAGCCTTGTCCTAGCATACCTCACAGAATAAATAATGCTAACATTAAAAACACATCCATTGTACATGTTAAAGTTATAAGACATTAGAGAATTAGGCCTCTTCCACACTAGCGTTGCGTTTCACGTCAGGGTGCAATGCGTGAAAAACTGACGTTTTTGGCTGCGTTTTTGTTCCATTTTTCCTTGGAGTAATTAGCGTTTTTGCGTTTTTCACGCGCGTGTTGTTAGCGGTTTTTTTGCGTTTTCGGCGCATTTTTCACGCGCGAGTCAATGGGAGAATCGAGCATTTTTCAAAGGGCCATGGTTTGGGATTAAAATGGGTTATTTAATTAAAAAATAATGTCTTCTGATAAGTTGCAAACATCTGCGATCTATTCTTCACTGTTCCCCGTGTATATTATCTCCCGACAAGTTAGCAGATGTGAAGAACAGTGAAGAATAGAATAAAACCAGTGAACACAGTGAACACAGTGAACACAGGATCATTTAAGAGAAAAACACAGTGCAGAACACAGTGCAGAATAGATTACAGATGTTCGGCACATCTGCTTACTTGTCGGGAGATACGCGCGGAACGGTGCGAACAAAATAGCATGTGAAGAACAATATATATGTGTGTGAAGAACAAATTGCAGATGTTTAAATACATCTGCAATGTGTTCTTCACACATATATATTGTTCTTCACATGCTATTTTGGCCGCACCGTTCCGCGCGTATCTCCCGACAAGTAAGCAGATGTGCCGAACATCTGTAATCTATTCTGCACTGTGTTCTGCACTGTGTTTTTCTCTTAAATGATCCTGTGGTCACTGTTTTCACTGTGTTCACTGGTTTTAGTCTATTCTTCACTGTTCTTCACTGTGTTTTTTTAATTAAATGATCGTTCGCGAGCAGGGGAAATACTGTTATTCTGGTCACCTAGCAACCCTTACGTTTAAAACGCATTGCACTTGCAATGATTGCGAGTGCAATGCGTTCTTGATGCATCTCCATAGACTTGAATGGGGCGTGAAAATTGCGCGTGACTCGCAAAAATAGAGCATGCTGCGATTTTGACGCGCGTGCAAACGAACGCAAGCACGCGCGTCAAAAACAACGCTAATGGAGAAAGAGCCATTGAATACAATGGGACAGAGTGCAATGCAAGTTCTGCGCGTCAAATGCACGCGCAGAACTCGCGCGTGAAAAACGCCAGTGTAGAAGGGGCTTTACACTCCCTCTGGTTAACAGTACTCACCATTTTCTTGGTAGACAACAACATTGTTGTTCAGTTCTTTCTTCTGTTTTACACGGACAGGTTTGTTCAGTATCTGAGTTTCTGGATTTCCTTTTGGTTTTGCTTTAGGAGGTTGAGGAGATATGAGATGATCCCCATTATCAGCAGAACCTCCAGTAGACTTAGTGTGACGTTCATGTCTCTGTCAAAAAAAGATGGTATTTTAATACTTATGCCCATTACTTTCATAGAACTTCAACTGCTTGAAATACTACTAACAAGCCAAATGATTAATCTCTTCTCCGATCAGCGCTGACCAAATCATTATAACATCCAAATCCATTTCACCCAAATTTGAGAATGCCAAAAAAGGAATGGGCCTTTACCCCACCCCTAGCAAATTACATTACAGGATAATTCCCGTGCGGCAAATTTTATAATGTTCCCCTTAGTGGCCCCAATAAAGTATAATGCCCCGTTACAACCCACCCTGTGCCCACCCCCAAACTGTATAATCACCACTGTTTATTCCAAATATAATGTAGCCCAACAACTATTAATGCACCCCCTACTAAAAACCATCCTCTTTCTTTCTACACCACTTATGATACCCCCACATGCCTGCCGCCCCCCCTTATGATGCCCCCTATGCCCCCTATTCTGTAGCTCCTCCCCCTCATAACACCTATATTTCTGTTGCCCACCCCCTCATAGTGCTCCCTCTTTTTATTGATGTAAAATATTTTAAAAATATGCTGCATCCAACTCTGCCTAATGTCATCACATCCTGCCTGTCTGCCCCTGAGCCGCACACAGCTCTGAAGCAGATGGAGCTGAAATCAGGACAAACCTCCTGCAGAAGAGGAAGCATTGGCCAAACCCCAAGATCCTGAACTTTCTGGAAGCCTTTTTACAATGGACATTAAAGGTCCCTTTTTCTAGAGTATGCTGTTTGTTTCACAAGAGCCCCATTGGAGATTGTTGCTACCTCAAGTGCTTCAGAAAAGGCCTTGTAGTATTGAGGCAGATCTGCCTTCCTAATCACAAAATACACAGCATTCACAAAAAGAAAATTCAGATAGATAGACAGATACATAGATATAATGAAGACTTGTTTACAATACACCTTATACTGCTTCCTAAACACCTTTAGTCCTCAGCGACAAACCCGCAATTCCTGAGGGACACTTTTCTAAGGCCTAAGGGTCTTAAGGGAACATGTGCTTGTGGTTGCAGTGTGAGTTTCCTTAGTAGCAAAACACATCTCTTCTCTTGTCTACAACAACCTGCCTAATTATCTCCCATTATCTGGTGGATGAAACAAGTCCCTCGGCTTCTGCAGTTCCTCTGGTAACCACATAAATAAATACATTCCAGAAGAGTGTCTCAGATGGAGAAGTCCTTGGGTCTAAAATACAGTAAATGTACTATGTGTACAAGAACAGTTACTGTAACACTCATTGTGTGATCTCTCATGGTATATGTAGAATGAAAAGACGCATAACACAATAATGACACATGATATCCATTGTTTGTGTCTCCCTTTTAGCGATGAAGAAATCTGATTGTTGGGTCAGTTACAACAAAGTCATATAGTAGAAGTCTTTTACAAATGCTGGTAACATATAATCAAGGCCATTGTTCTTAATTCACTACACACTTCTTAGTTACAAAGCCGGTAACATGATAAGGACAAAGGTGACCACAAAAATGTCAATCAGCTGGATATTTATATTAAGTGAATTATCAATATGAGATCCGCAGAAAGCTATTAATACAGATAAGTAGCGAAGAATCTATTTCATATCGGAACTGAGTTATCAATATCAGAGGGGTACTGAGTTATCTACAACAGCACGTCAGCAAGACTCTATACAGAAAGCATTGTGGCACCCCTTCTCCAAATTGTGCCTTACTTATAGTCATTTCCTGTTGGTGTATAATATTTGTCATTGGTACACCTACTTATTGATGAGCTTGAGCATGTCAATGCTTTATCGTTAGGCCACCTCCTTACGACGAGTATATGTATGTCTTTGGAGCTCTGCTGCTGTCAGAATCATTAAAGTGCCTTTGGCCTTTGATAAATCAGCTGGCAGAGTCTTCTGATATATAGGTTGTTTTTGACAATTAACGCAAAACACCGGTGGCTCGTTCCCTATCGCAGGCGTTTCCATACAAAACGCCGATGCAAACGCAGACAAAGCGGCACGTGTGACATCACCCTTACTTTACAATTTTACTCAGTGTTCTTGCTGTTTTAGCTCCTATCACTCTTTATGCTGCACAGTGCATAGGGGTGCGGGTGGGGCCTCTCTAAGCAAACACATTACTGTATTATCCATCTAGTTTAGTGGGGTGACAGTGTGGTTACATTAACAGGATACAGGGTTCATATACACTTTCATCTGGATTCTGACATCAGAGATTCATGAGATTACACATAGGCTGACAGACAGAGGCTTTTACACTGTTACACTGTGGGCTCTGCTACATCTCACTGCTATGTGTCTGCCTCCCCCTTCCCCCGGGTCCCTTATCTCTTTGTAGCTTCTAGTTTGCAGCCTCTCTCTCTTTGCTCACCAGGTTCTGACAGGATATGAATCAGTGAGTGCCTCTGAGCTCTGTGCATGGGGCGTGGCTACAGATACACAGCATAGACAGATAGAAATCTCAGCTCCACAATCTCACACGTAAATCCAGGATGGCCCTAAGTCAGAAGTTACAGGGTCATGTTTAGGGGCAACTGAAATTGTGTCCACCTGGACTGATAGAGACCGGTTGGACTTATATCTGTGAAATGCTGTATTTTTGTCAATAATAGTGAATTAGAGAATGTGTTATTTTGTTATTCTGAGTACATATAAGAAACGTGTCTTCGTGGGAATACCCCTTTAAAGGGCACCCCACCATTGAATAAATTGAAAACAAATCACTGGCCCAGTGTCAATAAGAAAAAAGAAGCAGATACTGTAGTTAAGCATAAAAAAGAAATTCAGATTGTTTGCATATTCAGCTCCAGGGATCAGGGAATTGATGAGGTTTTTCTCATCATGCTCTCGCCTAATACTACCTATGATATTGCCAAAAAAAGAAGTCGTTCTTATAAAGAAATAATTTTCTAATAGTCCATAGATTCATAATAATGTTATGATTATCGACCCCTTAAGGACGTATGTTTTTTTCTCTCATTTCTCGCTCTCCAACTTAAAAAATCCATAGCATTTAAAATTTTCCCTCTACAGAGCTGTGTGAGGGCTTATTTTCTGCGTAACAAATTTTTCTTCTCAGGGAGGTTATTTATTATCCCATGCCATGTCAAATATGGTGAAATTGATGTGTTTGTGTTACTATTTTTGTAGGCTCAGTTTTTACGACTTTCACTGTGCGCTCCAAATAACACCTCTACTTTATTATTTAATTCGGTACGATCACGGTGATACCAAATTTATATAGGTTTTATTGCATTTTAATATATTTTTAAAAAATTAAAGAAATGTGTACGAAAAATAAACTTCGCCATGTTCTGACGCTAATAACTTTTCCATACTATGGTACAGGGTTTTTTTTGCAAGATGAGCTGACGTTTTCATTGCTACCATTTTGAGGACTGTGCAACATTTTTATCACTTCTTAATACATTTTTTATGTGATCTAAAATGTTGTAAAAGAAGCGTTTTGGACATTTGGGTGCTATTTTGCATTATTGGGTTCACCGCCAATAACCATTTTTATATTTTGATAGATCGGGCATTTCGAGACGCGGTGATACCTAACGTGTTTGTGATTTTAACTGTTTATTAAAACTGTGTATCATATTATTACCACAGAGGATCACGTAGTCGCCATGAACTTTTAGGTTTTTAAATTTTTTTAACTTTTCTTTAATGACATTAACCCTAGATGGTCTGATTGTTCCTACCTTATACTGCAATACTACGGGTATTAGCGGTGGGTGTTTGCAGTAATATGAAGCAAACCCCACCTGTGTATGAGGGGGCTCAGTCCATGAGCCTTCTTCACACACCACCGCACCTCTGCGCCATAATTGTACAGCGCGGAGGGGTTTAAGGAACACACCAGTCTAAGCTAATTTATTGAATAATGCATGGTGCAGGTCATGAAGGAGCATGATTTATTTTCATTGTATTCCTAGAACCTATAGTCATGCTCCTCCCTTCAGGCCCAGTACAACATATAATTCAATGCATCAGCTGTGTTCCTCTAACCCCTTAACGCTCTGCGCCGTAGCTCTACGGCGCAGAGGTATAAGGAGTGTATGAAGAGGGCTCACAGGCTGAGTCCTCTTCATACAAAGGTGGGGTTTTTTGCATTTTGCAGAAAACCCCCACCGCTAACAACCGCGGTCGGTGCTTGCACCGATCACGGCCATTAACCCTGTCATTGCCGCTGGCAAAGTCGCCGGCGGCGTTTAAAAGACGGCGGCGCGGACACCACCATCTTTTTTACGATCGCCGCGCCCCTGAACGTCATCGGGGGGCGGCGATCGGTTGCCATGGTAGCCTCGGGTCTTCTTTTGACACGAGGCTACATGGCCACTGGCTCATTGTAATGAATGACCTGCAAAAATGCCATATATTGCAATACAGTGGTATTGCAGTATATGGTAGGAACGATCTGACTATCTAGGGTTAATGTACCCTAGATGGTCTAAGAAATAGTGGGAAAAAAAAGAAAAAAAAAAGTTTAAAAAATAAAAAAAATTAATAAAATATTAAAAATATTAAAAAAGAAATCACCCCCCTTTCCCTAGAACTGATATAAAACATAATAAACAGTAAAAATCACAAACATATTAGGTATCGCCGCATCCCAAAATGCCCGATCTATCAAAATATAAAAACGGTTACGGACGGCGGTGACCTCCGAGGCGGGAAATGGCGCCCAAATGTCCAAAATGCGACTTTTACACCTTTTTACATCACATAAAAAAGTAAATAAAAAATGATCAAAATGTCGCACAGACCTCAAAATGGTAGCAATGAAAACGTCGCCTCATTTCGCAAAAAATGACACCTCACACATCTCCGTGCACCAAAGTATGAAAAAGTTATTAGCGTCAGAAGATGGCAAAAATTTTTTTTCTTTTTTGTACACATTCGTTTAATTTTTGAAAATGTATTAAAACACAATAAAACCTATATAAATTTGGTATCACCGCGATCGCACCGAACCAAAGAATAAAGCTGAGGTGTTATTTTGAGTCCACAATTTTCCACATTTGGAATTTTTTTTCAGCTTTGCAGTACACGGCATGTTAAAATAAACAACATTACGGGAAAGTAAAATTTGTTACGCACAAAATAAGCCCTCACACAGGTCTGTACACGTAAAAATGAAAAAGTTATGGATTTATGAAGTTGGAGAGCGAGAAATGAGCGGAAAAACCCTGCGTCCTTAAGGGGTTAATATTCTTATGCATTTATTGATAACACTTCCATACCGTGTGTCTCTGATAGATCTTCCTGTATAAATAACATCAACAGATATGATTTATTCTAACAACCTTGTCTCCTGAGTATCCTTTGCATGTCACATATGAGTACAAACATTTGATTTTAATGTATTCTTTATGAAATAGGAGGATGATGATGGCTGAATATACTGTGCAGCCAATGTAGTGAACTCTGTTAAACATTGCCCACGTGCCCTCCAAGCTGACTCACTATATGCTGTATATAGGTCTGGTTTTGTCCAGTTATTCCTGTGCATAGTATTTGTTCGTTGTTTGTGTCATTACCACAATTATTAACTTATGTCACAAATTCTCAAATCCTATTTCATTAAACCTTAAAAGACATTCTTAGAAATGTTTGCCTTACTTCATTGTGCCGTAGCATTTTTTTTTGGTTAACTAATACAATGGCACAATTTAATATATTCCACATGAATTTGGGTCAGGAAGAAATTCATTATTCTTATGTAGATTGCCTCCACCAGCCACCTTTTCAGGCATACAATCTTATTATCCTTGCTTAGAATCCCAAGCAGATCATACATTGCCTTTAAGACTCCATATGCCTGCAAAGGCAATCTGCATAAGGATAATGTAATAGATTTGTGTTAAAGCCCAAAATAGAAAATTAAATGTAGGACTTGATAGACTATAAACTAAATGTGCTGGTCTGTTAGATACAAACTTGATGGTCCCATTCTAAAGATCTTTCATTACACAGCTGGTGACCCCTCCAAATAAATAGCACTCCAACTGCAAGAGGACAGACCTACACTCACTGGCCACTTTATTAGGTACATCATGCTAGTAACGGGTTGGACCCCCTTTTGCCTTCAGAACTGCCTCAATTCTTCGTGGCATAGATTCAACAAGGTGCTGGAAGCATTCCTCAGAGATTTTGGTCCATATTGACATGATGGCATCACACAGTTGCCGCAGATTTGTCGGCTGCACATCCATGATGCGAATCTCCCATTCCACCACATCCCAAAGATGCTCTATTGGATTGAGATCTGGTGACTGTGGAGGCCATTTGAGTACAGTGAACTCATTGTCATGTTCAAGAAACCAGTCTGAGATGATTCCAGCTTTATGACATGGCGTAATATCCTGCTGAAAGTAGCCATCAGATGTTGGGTACATTGTGGTCATAAAGGGATGGACATGGTCAGCAACAATACTCAGGTAGGCTGTGGCGTTGCAATGATGCTCAATTGGTACCAAGGGGCCAAATGAGTGCCAAGAAAATATTCCCCACACCATGACACCACCACCAACAGCCTGCACCGTTGATACAAGGCAGGATGGATCCATGCTTTCATGTTGTTGACGCCAAATTCTGACCCTACCATCCGAATGTTGCAGCAGAAATCGAGACTCATCAGACCAGGCAACGTTTTTCCAATATTCTACTGTCCAATTTCGATGAGCTTGTGCACATTGTAGCCTCAGTTTCCTGTTCTTAGCTGAAAGGAGTGGCACCCGTTGTGGTCTTCTGCTGGTGTAGCCCATCTGCCTCAAGGTTCGATGTACTGTGCGTTCAGAGATGCTCTTCTGCCTACCTTGGTTGTAACGGGTGGCGATTTGAGTCACTGTTGCCTTACTATCAGCTCGAACCAGTCTGCCCATTCTCCTCTGACCTCTGGCATCAACAAGGCATTTCCGCCCACAGAACTGCCGCTCACTGGATGTTTTTTCTTTTTCGGATCATTCTCTGTAAACCCTAGAGATGGTTGTGCGTGAAAATCCCAGTAGATCAGCAGTTTCTGAAATACTCAGACCAGCCCTTCTGGCGCCAACAACCATGCCACGTTCAAAGGCACTCAAATCACCTTTCTTCCCCATACTGATGCTCGGTTTGAACTGCAGGAGATTGTCTTGACCATGTCTACATGCCTAAATGCACTGAGTTGCCGCCATGTGATTGGCTGATTAAAAATTAAGTGTTAACGATCAGTTGGACAGGTGTACCTAATAAAGTGGCCGGTGAGTGTATGTGCTAGAAGTATGTATGGTTCTCACTCTCTTCAATGCCAGTAAAAGAACATGCTTCATGAGCTGCACAGCTAATATGTCAATATATGCTACAGGATACAACAGGTGAAAAGTCCCAGGAAAAACTTCATTTCAGAAACAAAAGGGAAAATTACATATCAAAATATAAGCAAAACGTAATAGGCGAGGAGGCACATTATTTATGTGCTGAACATGGCTTCCATTCTTAAAGAAACTACATTAGACCAAGAGCAGGTTTTTCCAATGGAAAGATGGTCATGTTCTATATCAAACAAGACCAGAAACTGATTGCCACAATCAGATTTGCAATATTTCTTGAAGTTAAAATGAAGTTAAAATGTTCTCAGCACAACAACCGTGAATGTTCCCTGCGATGCACAGCTATTTGATGTGTTCAATGTTTTCCAAAATCAATGGATCCACATATGAATTTGCATGAGAATTGCTGGAAAATCTCTGTGTTGATAACTTTCGAACCTCAAGAGCTATTGTAAATTGTGGCGTGTAATTTTCTGGTCTTCTCTCATAGGCTACATAACCACGTTCCCTTGAAAAACTTACCCTTGATACAAAATGGCTGCATTTAAGGTGGTGGCCCTGTTCAAGACATTGCCTTGATGCATAACTGTAAAGTTATTTGACAAAAAAAAGTTTTAGCACAGCTGGAGAGAGCAGCATGCTTCTAGCTTCTTCCTACCCTGAGATATAGGGCTAATAGATATATGAGGCTTTCTGTAATATCCTCTTAGCTTTGTCGGTGGATCTTCCTGGTTGTGACATCAGCTATGGGCAATGATGCCAATAGCACTCATGGCATTCACTTGCACAAACAGCTCAGCCAATCAGGACACACAATCAGTGTTACTGCTTGTACAGAGATCTAGTGCAGAGCAAGGAAGGGAAGACAGAGCACTAGATCTCTGCATCATACAGTTAAATACTACATCAAAAAGAAAAGATATATTAAATGTGCGTTCATCTACGGAATCACATGGCAACAAACCTACAGCCAGAGAGATAAGGTACTACTAGCTTCCTGCCTGTTAGCTCACAAATCGCTGTGTAAATTAGAGCATTGCTTATGGTAGGCAAAAGTTTTTATTCTTTACAGTAAGGCTTTAAAGATAGGCCTCCTTACTCTTTACTTGCTGGGGTATTCCAAAATGTCACTTTCCCTGTTTTGTTTCTGAGATGAAGAGTGTCCTGGGGCTTTTTACCTACCCTGCAGGACCCAAAATCAAGAGTCAACATTATTTCTGTAATAAGCACAGAAAAATCAACCTTAGGACTTACACCTAGACCAAAGTCTAAAGAAAATACATTTTAATTTAGCTATTTATGACATAAAAAGATATTCAAACTTATAGAAACCTAATTTATAGGTTAAGCTTGGATAGACCAGTAACACTAGAACCAATAATGTGCATAAAACGAGTAAACACTAAAAGGGCATAGTAGTCCATGATGTGCTAAACTTAGAGTATGGGTCTTTAGGGATATACCTTATGTGTACATGATAATGAGAGGGACAGGTCCTAAGAGACCTGCCTGTAACCAACCTACTTTATATAGTTATTGCATGAAACTTATTTTAGTTTAACTTCATTTGCATATGTATTCTTCTATAGATCAGTTACTTACATTCTCTTTAGACTTTCTGTATCCATTTATAGGAGGCAAAGAAGATGCTTTAGACCTAATCGATTATGTGAACATGAAAAACAAATATTAGTTCTAAATACTTAGTGCAAGTAGAGACATTGGGACATACTACTGGTAATGCGAGAAGAAGGATACTATATATAATATCAGATAAGCCAACACAGTTTGGTTACACTTACCCCTGCACCCTTCTAACAGATGACTTGGAGAATAAGAGATCAGTGTATGGCAACTTTTTGAATTTATCTCGGCCTACTGCAACATAAATCTGTCCATATTCCAGTTCTGAGCCATCATTAACAGGAATTCCTTCCAAAGTGTATAATCTAAAGAGTGGAATCACAAATAAAACAATCATTGATGCTGGTTGGACAAGTATAACTTCTTTATCATTCGGAAATGATTCCTGGATGACTCTCAATACCCACCCAGTCAGTCATTTCCAGAATTAGTCTGCCTGCACATGAATGAGTTTCCGGTTTCACAGACTGCAAACAACGGGTCCATAATTTGCATCCTGCATGTTATTGCCGTGTGAGATCTGCTCACACACTGATTACAGTAGAAATGACAGCCCCAAATGCAAACAAGAAAAGGACCTGCTCCAAATTTTGGGGCTCTGGCAAAGCTTACATTTTATACCCCAAAAACTTTCTTGATAGGAGGCTCTTATCTAACAAATCTGCTGCTCAGTCCCTGCTGCTGAGTACATTGGCCCACATTTATCAAAAACATAGCACACTGCACTAGGTGCAGTTTTCCCTTGTAGTGTGCAGAGTGAACCACATTCGTGAATTGTGGCGCACGTTCTTCACATATCTGGCGCTCCCTGCACTGTTCAAACAGAGTGCACCAACTTTTTTTGGTGCATCTTTAATATGGGGGATGCGACACACGGACTGTGTACCGGAATGCCCCTTTATGTGCAGACATTTCTGTTGCATCGGGTATGGTGGACGGGCAACACAATTGTGCATCACTGTGCATCACATTTGTGTCTCGGACACTTCTTAAATACATGTGAAAGCAGTTTGCATTAAAAAGAACAAGTCCAACAGAAAACAGCATTGGGGCACATTTACTTACCCTGTCCTGTTGCGCACCGTCCGATGCTGATTCGGGTCTGCCCGGATTCACTAAGGTCCGTGCACCCGATATCCAGCAGGTGTCGCTGCTGCGCTGAGGTCCACCGGAGTTCACCTTCTTCTTCCTAGTGCATGTAAGTGCTGATCTTGCGACACAAATCTTTTTTAAAATTCTGTGTTTTTTCCGAATCCGTCCGGTTGTCCGACGACCACGCCCCCGCACCCCCCCCCCCATTTCTGCCGGCGCCGATGCTACATAATCCGATCGCATGCGCCAAAAGTGACGGTTAATTTCAAAGCAGAAAACCACTGTCTAATTTTGGAGTTTCAAGAAATTCTAAGGCCTCAGACACACAACTATATACGATGGTTAAAATGGTACCTAGCTCACAGCTGCTTTATAGGTCTATGGCACACGATCACTGCGCCAGCAGTCACTTGGCCATGCCGCAAAATATTCCTGCCATTTTTGTGGTGCAGCTGCTCAGTTTCCTATTGCCAAAATGGACCACAAATTCGCTCATGTGCATGAGGTCTAAGGCTTCTAACATAATAACCTATGTCTTCAGAAAAGCACACAAAAGTAGGTGGAGGTCCAGAGACTAGCAGATGTAGAGGAACGAAAAGGTATATACCTGTGTACAGCTCCACTCCGGAGTTTTACTTTATCTGTAACCATGGCAAGAACAAGCTCCCACTGATCCAGGACTTTCCTAGGGATCAATAGACGCATCACTGGGTTCATGGTATCTCCATTAGCGATAAGGCTGGTAAAAATAGACAAAGAATATGGTAACTACGATAATACTGGAAGACAGAGTATGATGTACAGTAATGCTGAAAATGATATTACTCACAACACAGTAATTGGTTCTTGAACATTTTTTCTGAATCTTGCCGAAACATTGATCCTGCTGTGGGAAACAGGTTTTACCTAGAAATTATGGGTACAATTCAGATTATTACAGATTTTGAGATTAAAAAACAACATTTTTTGGGATGAAATTATCATTGAAATTATCATTGAAGCTCATTATCATTGAAGCAAGGACCATATATATATAATTTATATTACTTAAGCATGTTGCCTACAAGCGTGTTTGGTCCAATAGACTTGCTCCTGCTCTTGTGGCACCAAACCTACAATCACTGAGCTGAATGGAGATGCTGAGTTCCACAATTCTAGGTTCAGTTCAGTAAATCCTGCAAACTCACTTGTAGGCTCCAGGCTCTACAAAGCCTTTGTTCCAGGAAAATAAATAACACAGAATGGAGATGAATATCAAAATTTACAGCATTTCACCTGAACCTTGGACCAAGCTTTAATCAACATACAGAGGAAATGTCCAACACCATGAAGTCTACACAGATGCCTATTACTATATTGTGCTAAATAGGCAGTGCACAATCTTTTTTGGGGCAAGAAATTCCTTATATGTATGGAAAGTTAACATGAAATGTGATATATTTCTGTTATGGGGGGGGGCACTTATTAGGGAACTGGGTGCCATTTTGAATCTCCACAGAGGAGATGGATGTGGTCAAATCTAAGCTAAACTCCCTATATCATAGTTGAAAAAACAAATTTGGCCTGTAATTTCCATTGCACTATATCAGAGAGAAAGAGGTTGAACTCTGTGATCCATCTGTTTATTTTTTTTTCAGCATAATTTCTGTAAAATCCTAAAAGGACCTTTAGTGACAGTACTACCTGTTTGTAAAGGTACTGTAAAGATACAGGGAAAGATATTAATTGCTTTGTGTGAGCGGGGTTAGCAGGACTGAGTTACCCTGAGTTTCACTAAGAAAGTGTGCCCTAAATCACATAAAATATATGTTTTTTAACTATTTTGTAAGAAAAACTGTAAGACTGTAAGAAAGTGTTAACCTATAAAGGGCAATTTAATAGTCTTTGGGACTGTATGATGCAAATATTTATATATCACATGTTTTTAATGCTTTTAGTTTAGATTTTTCTTACATTTATTTTGAATAATTTTACACTATGACTAGAATTGGTGTGCAGCCACAGTTACAGGGGAAAAGAGTCACAGTAACAGTGACATGTGTAAATATTGGGCAGCAGTCTACTAGCATCGTGGCGATCACATGTTGACACATGATCACCAGGATGCATTGAGGCAGTGGACCTGCGCCGTGTAAATCCGGCTTCTGTCTGCTCTCCTTAACCTTAACTCATAATGGAGTTTTAGCAAAATGCCACAATTAATAAAACATAACTTTTAATAAAGGTAAGTAAAAGCAACCACGTTCAAATCCGTGGTCCAGTTAAACCACACTTCATATGAAAAACACCTAGTGAGACAAACAACCACATGAACGGAGCAATACAAGGGGATCAGGCTATCAGCTACAGTAGGGACGAACAGGTCATCACTGGACTAAGCGGTCCCCGCTGCAGCTGCCCCTGGATGAAGACGGGTGAGATCCAACCTTTTTTCTACTCCCAACACTGGCAAATTCGCATGTGGCTCTCTCTTATGCTTCTCTTGTAAATATTGTCTAGTTATGGTACGGCATAATTGTCCGTTCATGTGGTTGTTTGTCTCACTAGGTGTTTTTCATATGAAGTGTGGTTTAACTGGACCACGGATTTGAACGTGGTTGCTTTTACTTACCTTTATTAAAAGTTATGTTTTATTAATTGTGGCATTTTGCTAAAACTGTATGACGATTGGATGCCGTGGTCAACTGCTTGTTATACACGTGTCACCTCCAGTAATCAGTGACTTGGACAGGCTGTCTATTCTATTAACTCGTAATGGAGAGTATGATCAGGAGACTTCGGACATCCGGTTACATCACCGGCTGTCTGTGGTAATGCGTGAGGGATGAGGAAGAACAGTGAGAGAAGATGTCGTGCATATATTATAATGCAAGGCAAGAGGCCTTTCGTTGACATCGAGCAGAGCGCCTCAGGCTCATTTACTTAATACTATTAAGCTGTTTTTAGTGGAATAAAGGCCTCCCAGGATTAAAGAAAAAAAGGGATGATCCCCCTAGACAAGGTAACAAGCATTTCGTTGAGGGCATCTACAATCAGTAAATCTGATGGTAGATGTCCTTTAACATAGATCCAATTCTTTCTGTATACTTGTAACATTGTCAGAATAGGTGGCGTTAATTTGTGTGTGAACTGTGGCTTGGATTAATTTAGCCACACCCAGCTCCTTGCATTTCAGCCCTGTCCAGGAAGGGTTACTAGCCTGATTGACAGTTCCCCCAGTGCGCTGCTGGAGGCGTGCCTGGGAACTGCCTTATATACCTGTCTGCTCCCATCAGACCTTGCTGTCAAACTGCTATTTTGTTCACTAGCTTCTCTTGTATTCTCTAAATTCTGATCTATTGCCTGTGTCTTGACTACTCTATTTGGATTGTGATTTGATCATTGTTATTCCCCGCTGTTGCCAACTCGGATTGTATACCTCGCCTTATTGTGTTTGTTTGTCTGTATTGTTACGTGTTCACACCTTACCCATGGAGGGAACATCGCCAGTTATTGGCCTCCGTTTAGGGGGGGGACCCAATAAGTAGGTAGGGACAGATTGGGGGTCTCAGTGCCAGGGCTCACTGTCCTTGTCTGTGTCCTGCCATTATAATACTAATATACTACTTCTAAAAAGCTTTTTTCATTTTCTGATCCACTCACAGGGACAAGTGTCATAAGATTCACATCATAATACATGTGTCGGAACAAATATCTTAACTTATTGTGATATAGATGAATTTATATTAAAACATATAGTATAAAAGTATACAAAGCTTTTATAGTTAGCATACTACCCCATTTACTAAGTGCCACAATAACCGTCACCACATCTATAACTCATGCAGACAGCCAAACTACAATAATTGTGACGTTTGTATATGAAAGCTGAAGACCATGCATAACGTGCGCCATAAGGAGGAGACACGGGGACCACCTATGAAAACAGTTCTATCAGTATGTATGGAGAATAAGTAAAAACCTGTCATATTTGTATGGTTAGGTTCACATGATGTTTGTGAGACTCCTTTAGCATGTACATTGGAAACATCAATTTGTACGTCTGGACGGTTGCTAGGTTTGCCCACACAATTACTTTGAACATTGATTTCATAGGCCCAGATCACTTATGGCTACCTGGAGGCAAAGCAGAGGTTGATTTACGTATTCATTAAAAATATGATTATCTCTGCATTGTTTCATCAGTTTATGGCACCAATGCATGTAAGTGTGATTGGTTTACAATCCTCAGGGTGCATTCACATGTTCACTTTTACAGATGCAGTGTTTGAAGCCAAAAGCAGGTGTGAATCGTAGTGGGTGAGAACATATCATTCAGATAAGCTGTTCGTCTTTTTTCACTCATTTCCTGGTTTGGACATCAAAAACTGCATCTGAAACACACCCTGAATCCTGGTGGTAGATTTCCTTTAAAGGAAATCTACTACTTGATTTGATGCAGTATGAAGCAAACATACATTGAGAATGCTGTAGCTACACTGATGCAGGAACATATCTCAGGTTGATTAGTCATTCTTAACTAACCTCCATTTTTAATAACAAGCTCAGTGTCGATCTAATGTGTTGATCTAGGCAGCCAGCCTGACCCAGCTTTCCCAAGGTCCTGAATGTTATTCATTGTTTTTTCAGCAAAACCACTCAGCTCAGGGGTTAACCAATATATCATTCTGCATCAGTGTAGCTATCAGTTCTCAAGGTATGTTTGCTTCATACTGCATCAAATGGTGGATTTCCTTCAAGGTTTGGGAGGTATTTTGCCACAGACATCTTTTAAAATCTATATTTAATAATAGTAGGGGTTTCTATACATCAGTCAACTGCCCGTCCATGTGTCAATATGTTTCCGTCAATATGTTTCCAATGTACACTTTAAATGTGTCTACAGGGTTACGTTAACAAGGTGGTGGCCAAAAATATTACAAAAATTATACAATAGTGTAACAGTCTACGCTATTCTATACAAGAGTATAAGGGAAAAAGAGAACATGTTAGATCATCACGGTTGGATCATTTGATAAGATTTGGTGTTTATTTGGTCTTCACTAAGACCTTAAAAACTAGTGGATATTGAGCAGGTTCATATGCTTCCACAACTGCTAAATTACTCATGCAGGTCCTATAATTAGGGATAGATACACAATTTCTGATAAATCAGGCTTCTTAAGCTTAGGCTGTGTCATGTGGAGGGCTAAACCATTCAACCTGGTAAAATTATAAAAGATTATAAAACACTTTGAATAAAACTATCCCTTATTATAGGAATATCTGGAATGATATCATTACCAGTACTAAAGCATTGATACTTACATCCTCTATGGGAGACTATGAGCAAACGGCAAAATTTTTTATTAGTATAAATACTCAGCAATATTATGAGGCATATAAAAAAGAATATAGAAATAGAAAAATATATACATTGCAATATTATATGAAGTTATTTAACTTTTTTACATAACATTTCTTTTATACCTTTATGTAATAAAACACTTTTATATTATACTTTTTGGGTGACATTTATCTTTAGTTAGTATATTTGTGCATGTTTTATTTTTAATCCAGGTTTTAGACCTGTTTGATTTATCTTAGATATACTGTATATACTCGAGTATAAGCCGAGTTGTTCAGCAAAAATATTCGAGTCAAGAAAAAAAAAAAGTCAAAACTCACATTTCCGGCACCCCCTGCAGGTCTTCTCTTGTTCCGTCGGCAGTGGCAGGTCCATGGGCAGTGGCCACACAGCTATGACGTCAGCCACTGCTAACATCTTAGTGTGCGCCGGCTGGGCCGCGTGCGCGGATCCGGACCCGTCGCTGATCTGGAGCTGAAGTAAGATGACGACCTGCCCGGGGCGTCGGAGAGGTGAGAACTTAGTTTTTTTTTTTTGTGCTGCACAAACTGGGGGATGGCTAGCTATGTACTACATGGGGCTGGCTATATACTCCACACGGGCTGGTAGGCTATATACTAAATTGGGCTGGTAGGCTATACACTAAAGGGGGCTAGTAGGCTATATACTAAAGGGGGCTGGCTATATACTAAAAGGGGCTGGAAGGCTATATACTCAAGGGGGATGGCTGGCTATATACTAAAGGGGGCTGGCTATATACTAAAGGGGGCAGGCTATATACTAAAGGGGGCTGGCTATATACTAAAGGGGGCTGGTTAAATACTACAGGGGAGTGCATGGCTATATACTACAAAGGATTAGCTATATACTACAGGGGTAAAATTAGATGCCTCGGATTATACTCTGGTCTGCTTGTGCTCAAGTATATACAATATCATGCAGCTGAAACTGCAGGGTTTTTTCAACTTTTTATTTAAAAGTTGCACATTCTTCTGCAATCTCTTCTAAAGTTTTTCTGAAGTGAACTAAACTGGAGTTTATTTGTAACTTTTTGAACACGATTTGCACCAAAACTGCACCAATTTACTGCAATTTTCACCACAATTGTGCCATTTTTGTACATCTACATCTGGATTCTGAAGATATATCAGCCGCAAAACTGAAAATATGCAAATGCACCACAAAAGTTCACTAATATAAGAGAAAAAAAGGGAAAAGCCAAAAATAAATGACCCCCTTTGTATCAGTAGCCAATGAAACGCTACGTGTGAATGCTCCCTTACCTGCAAGTTTCTTTGAATTGCAAATGTAAAGTCACAGGTAAAACCCAAAACAATAACTGACATGCTGAAGATATAATGGGTATCTGTCTCCTCCCCACTGCAGCTTCACAGTGGGCTTCACATAGAGCCTTGAAAACCAAGAGTGTGTGCCCAAGCTTACAGAAATAAATTTGTCTGTCAGTTTACAGCACTTCTGGATGAAGGACTTCCTTTATAGCACTTGCAAGATCTACAGCCTTTGATGACAAGTATATGGGTCACATTCATACCCCAAAATCGGTTCAAACAGCTCTCTGTGGGTATCAGTTTATGCTAAACAAGAATGAAATTGAAATTACCGAGAATTGATAAAATGTAACTCTAGGTCAGGGGTCGGGAACCTATGGCTCGCGAACCAGATGTGGCTCTTTTGATGGCTGCATCTGGCTCGCAGCCAGGGCACCTTTCCAGGGGCATAACTACAGCCGCAGCAACTTCTAAGATGCCTGCCAAGACCAGGGGCCCGTATTTAGCCGTATGTTCGTGGCCCCTGTTGTGCCCCCGGCTGTAGTTATGCCCCTGGATGTAATCGGCAGAGCAACGCAGGGGTACGTGGGGTTAATTCGGGGGCGGGCACCTCCCTCCTGTGTGAGAGAGGGGAGGAGACCACCTGCCTGCAGCCAATCCTAGCGCTGATTCTTACAGAGGAGAGAGCTGCATACTCCAGAGACATCCAGCACCATCCAGGATAAGTGCTAAGTGTCCCTTACAGATCCCTCTGCATCATCCCCTCATATCTTACCCCAACACTGCATTTCTACATTAATATGAGGTTCTGTAGCAGCTTAGACACATAGCTTGGACCAAAGACATAATTTCTGTGCACGGCCCCTTTAGGTGCAGATTTTTCTGTCTTGTGGGACACAGAGCAGCCGCCACACAAAACTGATGCAAACACGTTATAAATACATGTACAAGTTCCAAAGATGTTCTATCCAGTGCAAAGTCCTCAGAAAACTGGTGCAGACACTTTAATAAATGTGTATTATAATGTTCTGCAGCGGTTGGCTCATGTATGGGGATGTTCTGCAGCGGTTGGCTCATGTATGGGGATGTTCTGCAGCGGTTGGCTCATGTATGGGGATGTTCTGCAGCGGTTGGCGTCTGTATAGGGATGTTCTGCAGCGGTTGGCGTCTGTATAGGGATGTTCTGCAGCGGTTGGCGTGTGTATGGGGATGTCCTGCAGCGGTTGGCGTGTGTATGGGGATGTTCTGCAGCAGTTGGCTCATGTATGGGGATGTTCTGCAGCAGTTGGCTCATGTATGGGGATGTTCTGCAGCGGTTGGCTCATGTATGGGGATGTTCTGCAGCGGTTGACTCATATATGGGGATGTTCTGCAGCGGTTAGCATCTGTATAGGGATGTTCTGCAGCGGTTGGCGTGTGTATAAGGATGTTCTGCAGCAGTTGGCTTGTGTATGGGGATGTTCTGCAGCGGTTGGCGTCTGTATGGGGATGTTCTGCAGCGGTTGCCTCATGTATGGGGATGTTCTGCAGCGGTTGCCTCATGTATAGGGATGTTCTGCGGCGGTTGGCGTCTGTTTAGGGATGTTCTGCAGCAGTTGGCTGCAGAACATCCCCATAGAAGCCAGAGTGCTGGACAAGATGTGCTGCATCACAAGCTCGTATGTAAATTATCTATTTTTTATTTTACAGGGAATTACCATTCTTTCGGTGGTCCAGTGGTGGCTTAGTACAGGGGGGAGGCCCTTGAAGCATATTGTACGGCTCTCGCAGAATTATATTTTAAAATATGTGGCGCTTATGGCTCTCTCAGCCAAAAAGGTTCCTGACCGCTGCTCTAGGTAATACTAGCGGATGTCATAGCAATGTCTATCAAACTGTAACTAGCCCAGATTTATCAAAAGTGCACTCCTGTGCAGGGTGTGCCAGATTACTGACTGCTGGCTCATGACCTGGTGCCCCCTGCACTGCTTGGAAATTGTGCACTCTTTTTTCAGGTGTACCTTTAAAGTACAATGTGCGACACAATTCTGTCGAGTCACTGTATTAAATGTGTTGCAAACTCTTACTAAGTACTAACACACACCTCTAGGTGCACATTTTCAATATGATTGAATTTATTTTAGGATAATAACACACAATCAGGATGCAACATTACTATAACAAAGTCTTATACTGCATGATCGCACCTGCAGAGGTTAAAGGTTTTTTTTTACTATTATACTATTGGTATTGCATGTTGGTCCTGGACTACAAAAGAGTTTTACTCTCTAGTTTAAGCAATCTAATAGTAACATTGATGGCATCCACAGCCACATGGTCAGATATGCATCCTTACCCTGAGTATTTTAATGTTGACTCAAAATGTTCCCAGTCAAAGGTCCATTAAATATGTCCCTACTATCCTGATTAATGTGGTGGATACAATTAGCTACTGTCACCAAGAGGCGCCAGATCAGATAACTTCAGCTACGGAATGTACAAAATAAGAAGTCCCCCTTCCTACAACAAGGGGCCAAACTAATGATTAACCTTCCAGAGTTAAAAATCAACTTGTTTTCCCAGAATACATTTGGGGTTGACAGGGAGTTAGTTATGTGCTTGCATTTGTGATGTAGATGTATGGTAAGACTACGGGAATACTGTGACCCCAGGTCAGTAATATGTATAGGATAAGTATCATTGTACTAACAGGAAATGTGTCTGCAGAATTTCTGGTTATTATTTAAGCCTAAAAGCCAGAGCAACACCATTACTCATAGTGGTGAATGTAACAGTAAATGACCACATTCAACATCATGGGGTTTACACAGTAAAACCCACCAGAACTTCAGCTCAATGTGAGCTAAAATAATATTAAACTCGTGTTTAAGGCAAGTTTACAGACACTTAAATTAAAAAAGAGGAATGCTTCAAAGTAAAGTAAAATGCTTTGGCATCCTCTGGGCTAACTTTAGGCCTGAATCAAGACCTTTATTTTGCTGCCTCAGGTTTGCGGCTTTTTGAAGCCAGATCTAAATTATCCCGTCATATAGTACCTGATTTTTTTGTCAACTCACTGGTCCACATTTATCAAAAGTAGTTTACAATACTATGTACTATGTGCTACCAGGGACTGAACCTGTCGCCAGCGTTACATGAACTTTATGGGGCACATTTACTTACCCGGTCCCATCGAGATACCGTGGTGCGTTGTCCATTGTCCCATGACCGGGTCTGCCGCGATTCACTAAGATCGCGCACGAGTTTCTGCATGTGTCGCTTCTGCGCCGAGGTCCGCCGGAGTTCACCAGCTTCTTCCCAGTGCATGTGAGTGCTTGATCTTGCGACACAAATCGCAATTCCGCGGTTTGTCCGAATCCGTTGGGTTGTCCAACGGCCCGCCCCACGTTTTTTGTTGCATGCAAGCAGATGCACCACAATCCGATCCCGTGCGCCAAGAAAACAGGGCCATTCAGTGCACAACGGTAATATACGGGAAACCCGAGGAAAGTGCGGCTTTCGGACCCTTAGTAAATGAGCCCCTATAGGTTTTGGTTGTGTTGTATGTAGTACTTCTTTACAAGCAGTGGATGGTGTACACTAATAGAGTTTTCAGAATCCAATATATATAATATATACTTTATTTTGCATAGAAAACTGGGTATGTGCCATAGTGATTGCTCTTCATTTTTATCTTACAATGTATATTAGCTCAATAAGTTGAAGTTTTTTTCCACACAAGGGTCTTCACCAAACTGTCCATCCTAAATTTGAAGACACACACTCCAGATCATCAAGCTCAACAAGGTTTGCAGTGTGTGTTAAACTTTGCAGCTGATGTTGCTTTTGTGAAAATTGTGTGGAACTCAATAACAGCTACAAATAGTATAGGCTCTCACCCTAAAAACTATTAAGGTCCAACCCTACAGGCCTCAGCATTTGTCAGATAGATCACTGATCCTATGTAAGATAACTCACTTTAAAAAATGACATTAATAGCCGGCCAAATCTACAGGTTTTGGGAAGACCATTGGACCATAAGGGGATTTCTGACTTACCCTAATGGTTGATGTCAAGACCATTAAGAACACAATTTGAAAAGCATGCAGGTTGAGATTTGAGAAGAATAAAAAAACATTAAATAATTAACCTGTAAAAAAAACCTGGTTGCCAGGAATGGGAGGATGAGTAATAAGGGCACTAACCTCTATGCTGCTCCCCATTCCTGCAGTGCACTCCTCCAATGTGAAGACCTTGGCTGGGATGAAAGTGTGAATGTAGAAGGGAGAATGGTCACATCCCTCCTGAATGTCACTTTTCTATCCCCAGTTGAAACAACAGCAACTGAAGAGTGTGCCAGCAAAGGGCTTTCCAAGTTATATGGAAAACCCCTTTAATACATTTAGACAAACAAAAATGATCAAAGACATAAAAAGCAGTGTACAAGTCTGTAGGAAGTTTTGTTACTAGCTGTTTAATATTCATCAGGCGTGTGTGGCTAACTCAGGGAGTAAGCCTGCCCAGACATGTTCACAAGATTTGTTGATCCTTGAAAGCTAATGAGATATTCTTAACTTAAAATGTTTCTGCCAAAACAGCACTTCAAAAGCTGATTATTTGGGCTCCAATATAACAAATTCAGTCAATTATCTTTTCTACAAAATCACAACGGTAACCAAGAAAGAACCAATCTGGCAATCTGAGTACTAATCGACAGCAGACTGACAAAAGAAATGAAATTACACTTCAAGTTGGTTTCAGACTCTACTGAAAATTATCTTACCCCTTTTTATTTGATTCAGACATTTAACCCCTTAACGCCGAAGCCACTTTTCACCTTCCTGACACGGCCCACTTTTTCAAATCTGCCCTGTGTCACTACAAGTGGTTATAACTTTGGAACGCTTCAACATATCAAAGTGATTTTGAAATTGTTTTCTTGTGACACTTTGTACTTCATGTTAGTTGAAAAATTTTGGTGGTATGTTTTGCATTTATTTATGAGAAAATCAGATATTTGGTGAAAATTTGGAAAAATTCTCAATTTTCGAACTTCAAAATGTTCAACTTTTTCCACACATAGTCATAACCGCAAAAATACTTAATAACTAACATTCACCGAATGTCTGCTTTATGTGGACATGTTTTTTTATGCATACTCTTATTTTTGTAGGATGTTATGGGCCTTTGAACCTTAGGTGCGTTTTTTCATATTTTCATAAAAAACGCAAAATTCCTGCTGTTGAGGGAGGCCTAAATAAAAGTAAAACCCCATAAATTACCCCATTATAGAAACTACAGCCCTCAACATACATAAAACAACAGGGGTTAAAAAAAATCGGATACAATTTTGAAAGTAAAATTTTTTTGGCTAAATTAATGTGTTTTTCAAAAAATGTACAAAATTTTGGATAAAATACCAAAACGGTCCACTAAGTTTGATCCCCAATCTCTCCTGCGCATAACAATACCCCATATGTTGTGGTAACCTGCTTTATGGGCACACGCCAGGGCATTGAAGGGAAGCCGCGCCATTCAGAGCTTGTCTAACCTGCTTTGCGGCGTGCTCTGGTGAAAACCTGGTACCACTTAGACTCTGGTCCCAGGTAGTGGCTTGAGTCATCGTCTGCAGTGGTCCAGTGGATCCACAACCCGCAACCCTGACAGTAAGATCCGGCCATGGATCCCGCTAAGGTTCCATCTCCCAGTCGACCCGATCTTGCTACGATTGTGATCCATCAATCCCAGCAGATTGCCGCACAGCGCAAACAGCTGGAGCAAGTCACCGCCATACTGCTACAGTTGCTAACTACCCAGCATCAGCAACACGTCCCTGAAGCTGTTCCTGCAACTCCTGCTACTCCGGCTGTCCTTCCTCCTACCGAATCCAAGCTACGTCTTTCTATGCCTGGCAAGTATGACGGGGATCCCAAGCTATGCAGGGGCTTCATCACACAGTGTTCTTTACACATAGAGCTCATGCCGTCCCAATTCGTCACGGAGCGTTCCAAGGTGGCATTTATCCTCAGCCTCCTCTCCGGGAAAGCCCTGGCATGGGCTACTCCGCTTTGGGACAGAGACGACCCGGTCATGGTTACACTCTCAGCATTTCTGTAAGCGGACAGCTTCTTTCCGATTCGATCCGGTACCGCACGGAACCTATCTGACTTCAGGTTGGAGCCTTACATCAAGAAGATTTGGTCTTCTATGTCATGCCTCGCTCCACTTCAGCTCTTCTCCTGGGTCTTCCCTGGCTCCAGCTACATGCCTCGATTCTCAATTGGAAGACTGGTGAAATTCTGCGTTGGAGTCCTGAATGCCAATCTCGCTGTATGGTGGCTCCACTTCAAGTCTTATCCTCTTCTGTGTCTTCCAACTCCCTGAAGGGTCTGCCAGCTTGTTACCGGGACTTTTCTGATGTTTTTTCTAAGAAGCAAGCGGAGACCTTGCCACCACATCGTCCCTATGATTGCCCAGTGGATCTCCTGCCTGGCACTACCCCTCCCAGAGGTCGAGTCTATCCACTTTCAGTTCCAGAGACGGCTGCCATGTCTGAATACATCAAGGAGAACCTTCATAGGGGATTCATACGCAAGTCCTCCTCTCCGGCTGGTGCAGGTTTTTTCTTTGTCACCAAGAAAGACGGCTCCTTACGTCCCTGTATAGATTATCGAGGGCAGAACAAGATCACAGTTAAAAATCGCTATCCTCTGCCGTTGATTACGCAACTTTTCGATCGCCTACGAGGTTCTAGGGTGTTCTCCAAATTGGATCTTCGGGGTGCAAACAATCTCATCCGGATCCGCAAAGGTGACGAGTGGAAGACGGCGTTTAATACCCGTGACGGGCATTTTGAATACTTAGTAATGCCCTTCGGACTGTGTAACGCCCCTGCCGTTTTTCAAGAATTTGTGAACAACATTTTCCAGGATCTTCTTTATACGTGTGTCGTGGTCTACCTGGATGACATTTTGGTATACTCTCCAGACCTTGAATCCCATCAGAGACATGTACGTCAAGTTCTTGGCCGACTTCGTGCCAACCATCTGTACGCCAAACTGGAGAAATGCCAGTTTCACCAGCACAGACTTCCATTCCTGGGTTACATAATTTTCGATAGAGGCCTTCAGATGGATCCCGCAAAACTGTCTGCTGTTCTTCAATGGCCACGCCCAGAAGTTCTCTGAGCCATACAGAGATTCCTGGGGTTTGCGAATTATTATGGAGAGTTCATTCCCCACTTCTCCACTGTTGTGGCTCCCATCTTGGCACTCACTAAGAAGGGTGCCAATCCATGTGCCTGGTCTTCTACTGCTGAAGAGGCCTTCTCCAAGTTGAAGTCCGCATTTGCCTCGGCACCAGTCCTCTCTAGGCCTGATACCAACAAGCCTTTTTATATTGAGGTGGATGCGTCCTCCGTAGGAGCTGGAGCAGTGCTCTCCCAGAAAGGGCCTAAGGGCCGAACTTCTACATGTGGCTTCTTTTCCAAGACATTTTCCCCAGCTGAAAGAAATTATTCGATTGGAGACAGTATCTTCTGGAAGGTGCCCTCCATCCTGTGAGTGTGTACACTGACCACAAAAATCTATTGTACCTCCAGACAGCCCAGCGCCTGAATCCCAGGGAAGCCCGGTGGTCTTTGTTCTTTTCCCGTTTCCACCTGCTGATCCATTTTCGGCCCGCTGACATGAATGTCAAAGCTGAAGCTTTGTGTAGCGGAAGACCATGCAGCCGGAAAATGTGTCTGAAGAATAAACTGGTAAGCTGTGGAGAAGACGGACATCTTTGAAAACTGGTCCGTCACCACCCAGATAATAGTACTGCCCGAGGAAATGGGCAGATCGGTGACAAAGTCCATAGCCATGTGGGACCACGGGCGACTGGGTATCGGTAACGGCAGTAACAGTCCAGCCATTTTGAGACGGGAGGCTTTGTTTCGGGCCAGGTCTGGTCACCAGTAGTTGCGGGAGATGAAGGCCACAGTGCGTTGCACCCCAGAGTGCCCAGCCATCTTGCGTCTTGCCGGGAGGTAGCTGCCGAAGATCCACTGGAGCTGCAATACAAGCTGGTCTGGAGAGATTATGTGTTGAGGAGCTGGTTCTTCTCCGACAATATGCGAAGCCCGGGACAGGGCTTCAGCTTTGACATTCATGTCAGCGGGACGAAAATGGATCAGCAGGTGGAAACGGGAAAAGAACAAAGACCACCGGGCTTCCCTGGGATTCAGGGTAATCAAGCGTATCAATCAAGTAGCCTACAAGCTCTGCCTTCATCTATGCACATCCTGAACTCCTTCCATGTCTCCCTCCTGAAGCCAGTCATCTTGAACCGCTTTTCCAAGCAATCCCCTCCTCCGGCTCCTGAGGCGGATTCCCCAGATGTCTATGAAGTTAAGGAGGTTCTGGACGTGAAGATCATAAGGGGTAAGTGGTTCTTTCTTGTAGACGGGAAGGGGTTTGGGCCCGAGGAGAGATCTTGGGAGCCCGAAGAGAACATTTTGGATCGGACTCTCCTCCAGAGGTTTCTTGGGACCAAGAAGAAGAGGGGGAGGCCGAAGGGGGGGGGGGGGTACTGTCACGGGTGCTCCCGCGATCCCTGTCTCGGATCGAGGGTGCACCCGTGTCTCTCAATGTTCCGGTGGCTGGCTGCACTCACCTCCCCCGGCTCCAGCGGCGTCCTCCGCAGCTCCCGCAGCTCGGCGTGCGCGTCCCCGCCTCCTAGGGCTGTCATTTTGTCTCTGCCCGTCAGGACGACTGGTCCATTTTGCTGCCATGGGCAGAGTTCTCCTATAACTCACTGGACTCTGAGTCTACTGGTGCAGCCCCGTTCTTTATTGTCTACGGACAATTTCCACGCCCGCCTCTTCCTCTGTCCGTTCCCTTGGATGTTCCTGCGGTGGAATAATTGGTGCAGGACCTCAAGTCTATCTGGGAACAGACTCGTCAGTCCCTACTTCGGGTGTCTGCCCGCACCAAAACCCAGGCCGATAAGAAACGCAGGCCTCCTCCAGTCTTCTTTCCGGGTGACAATGTCTGGCTTTCGTCCAGGTACGTTTGGCTGACAATAGTTACAGCTACAAGCTTGGACCACATTTTCTGGGGCCTTTTAAGGTGGTGAAGCGCATAAACCCTGTGGCATACAAACTCCACCTTCCTCCCACTATGCGCATCCCAAACTCGTTCCATGTCTCTCTCCTGAAACCTGTCATCTTGAACCGCTTTTCCCGGCAACCTCCTCCTCCTACTCCTGAGGCTGATTCGTGGTAAAGGAGGTTCTGGACATGTAAACAGTGGGAGGTAAGCAGTTGACTGGAAGGAGTTCGGGCCTGAGGAGAGATCATGGGAACATGGGGATAACATTCTGGACCGTGGCCTTCCTCCAAACCAAGAAGAGGGGGAGGCCAAGCGGGGAAGGGGTGCTGTCATGGGTGCCCCTCCCGCAGCCCCCGGCTCCCCTCACGTATGTTACCGCTTCCTAGGGTGCGCGCGTCGGCACTCTAAGACTTAAAGGGCCAGAGCACCACTAATTGGTGCTGCCCATTTTAAGAAAAACTATTTAAGCCTGCCTCTTCCTGCAAAACCTGCCGGATCTTTGTGCCTACGCCATTGAGAAAGCTTCCCTGTGACATTCCTGAGTATTCCTGCGTTCCTATGTGTTCCTGCTCCTGAGTCCCGTTTTCCTGCGTTCCTGTGTGTTACTGCTCCTGCGTTACTGTGTGTTCCTGCTCCTGCGTTCCTGTGTGTTTCCGTGTTTCTTTGTTCATGCGTCCCATGTGCCTGTGTTCCCATCTGCCTGGACCTCCAGTAGCTGACCCCAGATTGGGTATGATCTTGCATCTCTACCACCTGCCCTGACCCTGTGCCTGAACCTGACCACGAGACTGTCTTCTGTTAAGGTACCTCAACCTCGGCTGTCACCACGGGCTAGTCGTACCCTGCCACAGCAAGACCATCTGGTGAAGACCAGGTGCCACTTAGATACCGGTCCCAGTTGTCGGCTAGTACCACCTCCCGTGGTGGTCCAGAGGATCCACTGATCCTGAATGATGACATTTATATTGTTCTCCTCTGGCCTTTTACACTGCTAACAAGGGCTTTAACACTGGAATGTATATAAGGATTGTTATAAACACCTAATACATATCATATTATATGGGCAGCATATAATTAGTTTATATAATGATATCCAATTATTTACTTATGCAAATGTAGATTCATTTTAAAATATACTGAATATATTAGGTGTATATAATTATAATTAGTTGAATACCTAAATATATATAGCTCAAACATTGCACAGTATATGGAAGGCTGTAATTAGAAAGCTGGGGGTTATTATGTTACTAGGATGCAGTTGAGCACAACATGACAGGTATCATTGAGACCGACTATTGCTGCAATTCCTTGGATTCCCATATACTGTACTGGGTTTTGTAGTAACTTGTGGCATTGTTAACCCTGATAGAAGCAACAAACCACACACAAATGTGCCAGAATGTATTTATGAAGGTTATAGAGCAAGGGCTGAGTTATCATGCGGATGAAATGAATGTGTATATGGGAATATACTGTACCCTATTAAAAGATTATTTTGTGTGGAACCATATGAGAAAAGCTTTCACTTTGCCGTCCAAATGACACATCCCCATTATTGTTTGGGTTAATACAATCACAGAGATGACAACATTATCTGACACCGGTAACATTTTTATACGGGATTAGCCTTTTTGAGGAAATGTTTGTTCTTTTGTTCAATTTTTATTCAAATATTTTTAAGTAGAAATATGGCAATAAAGGGACTAAGACAAAATTTTAACTTTTTATTCCAGCATTCAGTGCATGGGATGAATATTTTATATGTTAACAGATCTGGCAATTTTAAATGTGGGGACAACATTTTAAGAGATAAAAAGAATACCTAACAAGTACTCAGGTGCAAGATCCAGGATGTAGACAAAATCCTCTGAGATACAAAGCAAAAAATGGCAGCACTCCAGGCTTCAGTTCATGGTCACCTGTGAATAAACCAGTACACAATATTTTGAACTGAATCATGGAGTGCTGCCATATATGATATATAATTGCGTATAAACTGAGTTTTTCAGCAAAAGATATGTTCTCAAAAACGCAGATCAGCTTGTACACGAGTGTACAAAAAATAAACTTACATACTCACCTACTAACTTCTTCCTTCTACCGTTCACATGGAACAGAGTTGGCAGAGATGCATCCAAGCACTCTTCCCTCGGGCAACACTGACTTTAATAGCGGCGACCACTACTGCGGTCATAGTGTGCGCCGCGTGTCCTTCTTCACATGAATGGGAGAAGGACAAGGAGTTGCACAGATCATCAGGGTGCATCGGAAGGTGAGTATGTAAGTTTATTTTCTTATACAATAAGGGGCTCAGGGGCATTTCATTACAGGGGAGGGTGTAGCACGGGGCATTTTTCATTACGGAGGAGGTTGCAGCACAGGGCATTTCATTAGGGAGGAGGCTGCAGCATGGAGCATTTCATTGCCAAGAAGGTTGCAGCACAGGGCATTTCATTACTGGGGGATACTGTGACCAATGCATTTTCCACCTTAGGCTTATACTCAAGTCAATAAGTTTTCCCTGTGGTAAATTTAGAGGCCTCGGCTAATAGTTGGGTCAGCTTATACTCAAGTATATACGGTATACATAGTATTTATATATGTTTTTACTATTTTTAAAGCCCACGAAAGCGTCTGAGCCTTATGAGGTCTGATCGCTTATATAATATACTGCAAAACTACTGTATTCCTGTATACTGTGAATGACAAACAAGTTGTAGAGAAGCACTGGCACCGATATGGTGCCACCCATGTGCCACCACAGTTTAGAACTCAACTGAGGCATCAAACAGGTTAACATCCATGATCAGAGCTAGCAGCCCATATATGTGCCGAGCTGGCTCTGCTGCTGACTCTGCTTAGTTTTCTAAAGTCTACCATTGTCATCTGTTTGCAGACCTTACATTTTACATCTATTATTTAAATACTTCATGACAGATCAATTTTGGCCTCAATTCTGCCCTGTGTCACTATAAGTGGTTATTCATGTTTGTTTTCTCATAACACATTGCGCTTCAAATTGTTTTTTCAGACTATAAGACACAAAAAATCCTTTGATTTTCTCAGAAATCAAAGGTGCGCCTTATAGTCCAGTGCGCCTTATATATGAGCCGTACACAGGTGCACAGGTCATTCATCCTTATAATAATGGGCAAATATAGCTATATATTTTTTTTTATGTGGGCATATGGGGCTTAATTTTTGCCGGATGAGATGCACTTTTCAGGTACATCATTTTGGGACATCTTTTGATCACATTTTATTGCATTTTTTATGTGATGTAAAATGCTGTAAAAGGAGCGTTTCAGACATTATTTTCTGTTATGGGGTTCACCGCAGGGTATAACCGTTTTTATATTTTTGATCATCAGGCATTTTGAGACATGGCGATAACTAACATATGTGATTTTTACTCTAGTGAAAGGGGAGTCATTTGAAATTTTTTTTTTTTTTCATTATTTTTTTTTTTACTTTTTTTAACTATTTTTTTAGACCATCTAGGGTTCTTTAGCCCTAGATGGTCTGATTGTTCCCTATATGGCAGTATATGGCATTCTTACATAGAATTATGCACCACTGGGCAATAGTAAAGAATCTCCAGAAGCCATACAGCCTAATGTCTGAGGAAGATGACATCATGAGGAATGGCAATCTCAAAAAAGATGGCAGAACCATGCGGCGCCTTCTTTTAAATGCTGCCGGTGGTATAATATTCGGGATCGGTGCTAGCCCCACTTCTGTATGACAAGGGCTCTGAAACCTGGTGCCGACCCTGTCCCATGCACATATCGGACCACATAAAAAATTACATGTCTGCATGGACTTCTATTTCCCTCCATACAGGCTGCTGCGATTTCATGCGATATGATTTTCTCTGGTTTCATGAGATATATGCTTGTTGTACAGTTTTAATGTAAGAATACTAGAGGACCTGCAATTATGTGACCCCCTAGACATGCTTGAACACCAGGTAAAATTATAAAGTTAAATAAATGTTATAGGAATCTGAGGGGAACAATTTTAAGCAGAAAGACGGGTGTCAGGTAAATAGTAAACTATATGTCTGTAGTTGAATACTGGCAGACAGTCCCTAAATACTGTAGGACTCAATTAATATCATTGGACTCACATCAGGTGAGCGGCATATAACTTTACAAACGGATTTTTTAACACTGCAGCAATGGAAAGGAAAGGAATAAGGGCAATGCTTTTTAACCCCTTCCCGGTGCATGGAGAGGGCTCGCGGGCCGAGCTCTCTCCATAGCCGGTAAGTCTTTGCTGGATATTGCAGCAAAGGCTTACCGCTAACACCGCTAGCACCGATCGCAGGTGTTTTCACCTCGATCACCGCCGGCAATGACGTCACGGGGAGCGGCGATCCGTCGCCATGGTAGCCTCGGGTGTTCCGAATTGTAATGAATGGGGAGTAAAATCCACATATACTGCCATACAGTAGTGTGGCAGTATATGATAGGATGAATCAGACTACCTAGGGTTAAAGTACCCTAGGGAGTCTGAAAAATAGTAAAAGTAAAAATAAAAAAAAGTTTAAAAAAAAAATTATAATAAAAAAACATAAAAATTCAAATCACCCCCTTTCCCTAGAACGGATATAAATATAAATAAACAGTAAAAATCATAAACACATTAGGTATCGCCGCGTCAAAAAATGTCCGATCGATCAAAATATAATAACGGTTTTTCACTGCGTTTAACCCCGTAACGGAAAATAGCGTCCAAAGTCGAAAATGGCATTTTTTTACCAATTAGAAAAAAATAAAAAAAAATAAAAAGTGATCAAAAGGTAGCACAGTCCCAAAAATTATAGCAATGAAAACGCCATCAAATTCGCAAAAAAAGACACTACCCAAAGCTCCGTACACAAAAGTATGAAAAAGTTATTGGTGCCAGAAGATGGCAAAATAAAAAAAAAATATTTTGTACAGGAGGTTTTAATTTTTTTAAATGTATGAAAACATTATAAAACCTATACAAATTTGGTATCCACGTGATTGAACCAACCCAAAGAATAAAGTAGACATGTCATTTGGGACGCAGAGTGAAAGCTGTAAAATCCAAGCCCACAAGAATACGTTGCAAATGTGGTTTTTCACCATTTTCACTGCATTTGGAATTTTTTTCCCGCTTCCCAGTACACGCCATGGACTATTAAATACCGTCACTATGAAGTGCAATTTGTTACGCAGAAAATAAGCCATAACACAGCTCTTTATGTGGAAAAATAAAAAAGTTATAGATTTTTGAAGTTGGTGAGTGAAAAATGGAAGTGAAAAAACTAAAAAAGGCCAAGTCATTAAGGGGTTAATCATAGTTTCAATAAATCAAGTATTTATTTTGGGCAGGTTAATCTACATGGAAGGTTCCCTTTAATGTTATAAAAGATCACTAGCGTACTTGACTTTACATTAAGCAGTACTGTTCAAGCTTAATGCTTGAAATGCTGGGGGACCAGTTTAGGGTTAAAAGCCACACTATAGGGACACATGAAGTATAAATGGAATTCCTACTGGCAATGGATTCTAGTTGTGGAATTCAACACCCCCTGGATTTCCCAGAATAGAGGACTGTATATCCACCTGGACTCCTCCATACTAGTGGGAATTCTAGGTTTCAGGGGCCCTCTAAAAGTCAATAGAGTGTAGTTCCGGTGTGAATTTCAGATTGGTTTTCAAGACAGTCAATCCAGGAAGCATGACGTGAGGTCCCCCATTCTACAGATAGTGACAAATGTTGCTCTTAGCACAACCACTTCCCTCCTTTATGTGATAACCTTTATGTTCAGATATTGATGTTCCTTGTTAGTTTCTCCAAGTCAGCCCTCTAACACATTGAATAGCAACATATTTTAGTGATTGTGTACATCATGGACTCCAGATAGTACAATATGAATGACAGGTTACGAAATGTATTAGCAACAACACAAACTCAGCATTCCACATACATAAACATCCACATGCCCCCACACAACCAAAACAATGGACCAGTCATTGTAGGAGGTGAACTGTTGTAATGGATATATTGCACCATAAGCAACTAATACTCTGCTAAATTGAACACTGCACGGTCTTATCCAAGTGATGTCAAGTGCTCAATGGTATGTCAGGTGTACTGAAGAACTGCAAAAACACTCCCAAGACAAAGACAAGGGAATAAAAAGGAGCAAGGGATGTCAGCCAAAAAGAAAGAAACACAGACTTGAACTCACCTAGCCATAATAAAGAGACCCAGTGATCCGTAACACTCCCCATCTACTAAAGTATATCCATCAACGATAATAGACAAGTTACCTATCACTGAAAGCCAAAGCAAAAGTTCACTGCTGAATGTTAATATTCATTATGTAGCGTGTTAAATAACATATCACTTATACTTTTTATTAATTTTCCACCCCTACAAAGCTTTAACTAACAAATTATTGAGTAACAAACATTACATGAAATATCATACACTGCAGTGTAACAAAGGCTCATGTGCCCCTGGACAAAAGTTACCTTGGGGTCATCATGCATCATGCAATGTTTTCCATTATGCTTTTCTGGAGGTTATTTGATGCACTGATGCAATACTAACCGCGGCTTTTCCATATTACTCTATAAACTCTCTTTATAACATTCATCTATATGTATATATTTTAGAAGCATTTCAATAATACATCTTTTCTAACAAAGCAGCTTACATTCAATGGCTATGTATAGTGGATACCTCTACTAGTGTTTAGATATTGGCTATATATAGTGAGAAATAAAGTGAGTATTGAAAATGAAGTAAAGGAGTAGACTGTAACCAATGGTTGCAAAGTGCATAAAATGCATATTTCTCTACTGATTCAGTTACTGGACTATAAACTGGCTTACTGCTAATTCTGACATTAAAGGGTTGATAAGTCTCCTAAGCGGTGTGGGGAATAACATAACACATGTCATAAATCTTGGTGTACAATCTTGGTGGAGTATTTATTATGCTTAAATTGTTGAGATGTAAAAGGAGAGTAAAGTGATATACACAGGCTTGTGAGCTCACCTGGCTTATGGGCCTAGTAGCAATGTAACCACTGTGTTCTCTAGTGTTACATCACTGATCATGCAATGGTATTAGTCATAATTTGCCATATTTCTTCTGTTCATTACAAGTCTATTTTTAATGTTACTACATTTTTGCGAGTAATGGACAAAAAGTTACAAAATAGGTAGGTAGGAATGTAGTGTAGGAATAACCCATTCAGACGGTCACAAAAAAGCATTACCCTTATTGCTCCTTGTTCCTGTGTTCCTTGTTTCTCGTTATAACATGCAGCTCTGATTACTCTCTAATGAGCTGTAGTTTACATCTAATAAATAACAAATAAAAGCAAGCAACGATCTTGAAATTCATAATGAACTAATACTTAGGCCCTTTTCATATGAATATATGCTTTTTTCATTCATGTATTTCAGTGCCGTATTTGACTGTATATACATGGCATTTTTCAGTATGGCACAGCTTTCTGTTGTATCCTAAGCCAACTAATAGGTGCAAACTACAACTAGACAGTCTTAAACTACACCAGATTTATCATCCAGCATCAGACACTTTGATAAATCTGCCAATGCATGTTTACCATAGATGTTGTGGGGGGTATTTACCATACGCCAGCCCCCTCCAGCACAGTGGGATGAATCAAGAGGCTTAGGCTGCGCTGCATTTCATTTCTATGCCAGGTGTAGCAATAGGCGTGTGTAAAGTTGTTGGCTGCAGCAAGTGCATCGCCACGGGAACAGAAACACCCCACCAGCCGCACAACCTAGCTCGGAGCTGGTGTGAAGGGTGAAAATAAAGGCAAATTATAACAGTTTATGATCCCCAAAATGAAATTTGGCTGGCTTCCAGGGATTGGAGGGGGGTTCGCAGTCCTTACCGTTTGCACACCTTCTTCATGATAACCACTCCCATGGAGGTGGCTGGCGGAACATGTCAAGGATGGCTCACACCCCTCCAACCAGTGATTTGGGAGTGGTTATCATAGAGTAACAGCAATGACCACACAGTTCCCTCCATGTGTCAGATGCCAGCAGGACACTTGACGCCACAGGAAGTCCAGGAAGTCACCAGGGGTCACGTGATCCGAGGCTGCACAGAAACTTTCGCAGGGCAATTTTGATGTGGGTGACCCTATAAGCGTCTGATACTTATACTGGTAAAGTTTTGTATCGGTGACCAACGGCCATGCAGCTACTTTTTTCTATGGAGAGTGGTGGGAGCGAGAAGTTCTCATCCCCTCCTCCTCTTCCATGCGCCAACATGTGCCCGCCGTGCATATATTCTTTCACATAGGGCCTAAGCTTTTAGCCAGTTACAATAACCCTGTGTTGGCACATTTGTTATTTACTTTATCTATAGCTAGTGAAGACTGATAAAGGGCAACTAAATAAGTAGGATAAATGTGTATCACAGGTGACTGTTCTTTATGCCTGGGGACAGCACCAAGCTTTTGTCTAGTGACTGTTGCTATATCTCAGTTCCCATTAGGCTTATTTGCATTGAACAACATTGATTTATTTACACAGCCACCTCTGGGGATACACTTTCACATTACTGTACCCAAAAACAATTGTGTTTGTTCACCATCTATGCCAACTTTATCCTTCAAATTCACTGGTGGCTAAGGAGTACAAATTGAAGAAGTCCATATACAAGCTATTATTATCAAATCCCAAAACTCTGTGCACACTCCAAAGCAAGAACGGTAGAGTGAAAAGCTGGGAATATGTCTTAAAATAACACATATAAAAATAGAGATTAGTAAATGGCTAAATTAGCAAATCGTACACATGCATGATAATAAATGTAAGGTTCGGGTCTACAGAGTTAATAATATCCAGAAATAGGAACTCACAATAAATAACTGCTATCAGAAACAACATGCTTTACCAGGAGGAAGATTGTGCTAATAACATACGAGGCAGTGGGAAAGCTGGTGCTAAGGTCGTGACAAATCTATCATAAATGTAGGAGCCAGCACCGAAAGAAAGAAGCCAACACAGAATACTATAGGACTGGGGTAGCACTGCATGAATCTGATTTACATAAACTGCTTAAATAAGGAAGAAATTCTTTAATAAAGTAGATCACAAAGTTTACTATTAGGGTCAACCTACATCTAAATATGTGTATATCTAGATATGTGTTGAGATCATGACATGTATTTATATTTAATTTTTCTATGGGGAAGCACTGTAAATGCTCTCTGTAAAAGGTTTGATACATGTAGGGGGAGGATTTTTCAAACAGACTTTTCCTCACATAGCCACGCCCCTTTTCTTTGGATGAGAGATTAATTTACTTCAAGGTCAAACCTAATTTTCATAGAATTTTTCATTTTATTTGGCATAGCAAACAGCAGCTACAAAATGCACCTCTCCTTCTCTGGAGGATCAAGTGGGGGTAATGTATCATTTTATTTTTGTCTATGTGTGGAGTTGTTTGGTGCAATTGTGGTGCAGTTGCCTTTTTGTGACTTTCCATTGCAACAAATGACAAGTCACTTCGTCATTGACCCTGTTTGCAACAAATTCAGTACATCTGTCAAAATCTTACAATTGGACTGAATTCATCCAATGTGTCTTTCCATTCAAGAGCATACCCGAGGCGGCATGGTTTCTGAAGATTCTTTACAATGAGCTAGTGGCTCATTGTAATGAATCCTATGTAAAAACGCCATATACTACAATACTATAGTAACCATAGGGTTAAAGCACCCTAGAGGGTCTAAGAAATAGTAAAAAAAAAAAAGTTAAATAAAAAAAATATATATATTTAAAATTCAAATCACCACAATTTCCCTAAAACTGATATAAAACGAAATAAACAGTAAAAATCACATACATGTTAGGTATCGCCGCGTCCCAAAATGCCCGATCTATCAAAGTATGAAACTGGTTATTGCCAGCAGTAAACCAGATATTAGAAAATATGGCCCAAATGTCCAAAACGCGACTTTTACACCATTTTACATATGTAATGTAAAAATGTAATAAAAACTGATCAAAGGGTGCACAGTTCTCAATTGGTACCAATGAAAACGTCAGTTCATCTAACAAAAAATGACACCTCACACGGATCGTCCACCAAAGAATGAAAAAGTTATTAGCATCAGAAGACGGCGAAACAATTTTTTTTTTCAAACACATTGTTCTAATTTGTGTGAAAATGTATTAAAACACAATAAAACCTATATAAATTTGGTATCACTGTGATCGTACCGAACCAAAGAATAAAGTAGATGACAGTAAAAATCGTAAAAACGGAGCCCACAAGAAAGTGAGGCAAATGCATTTTTTCAACAATTTCACCACATTTATTACAGTATGGAATAATAAATAACGTCACTGAGAAGTAAAATTTGTTACAGAGAAAACAAGCCCTCACACAGCTCTGTACACGAAAAATTAAAAAAGTTATAGATTTTTGAAGATGAGGAGCAAAAAAGTAGCAAAAAAAGTCTGTGTCCTTAAAGGACACCTGTCATCAGGTCTCTGCCACTATTTCTGTCACCACTACCTGTTGGAGCAGCTCAGAAGGATCCATCACAGCCTTAATTTAGTCAATTCATACATTAATCATTATAAAATCATCCTTTCTCTATTATGTAAATGAGGCTGGTCACATGGTCAGAGGCAGTGATGTCACCCCTGTTCCCCCTCTCCTCCCCCTGCTCATGTCTGTGTGTAATGTATAGTAAAGCATAGTTAGTGCATCTGCTGACATGCTCCATCCTCCTAATACATATGTGTGATACACAGACATCAGCTACACAAGTACCTGACATGTTCTGTTATAACATGGCTGCCTGGAGCTGCTATATCTCTGCTATACACACACAGGGGGCGTGGCCGCCAACACCAGGAAGCACATCACCGTTACACCATTATACCTCACACCATTATACAGGCTGTCAGTCAAGCACTGGGGGTGTGGCTGTGCCTCCCACTCTTGAATAAGCTGGACAGCTTGAATATGCTAATGACCCATTGAACATTTCACAGGTCATTTGCATACAGCTTTAGGACCTCATTGCTTAAGTTTACAGGCATGTAGAGGGAAAATTAAGGGATAGAGGCCATGCTCTCTAATGGCAGTTTATGAAAATATATTTAGGTTAGGGGGTTATTTTGCCTGACGGGTTCTCTTTAAAGGGGTATTCCCATTACAGCAAATTAATGTAATTCTTTTTATGTAATTCTTTTCTGTAGCGATTCCTTACAGTTTTTTAGATCTCTTTGTTCCCTAAATACTGAACACTTTAAATACAATATTTCACATTATCAGATAGAAAAGCAAGTCTTACACAAAGAACATGTGTAAGACTTGCTATGACAATGACTGCACATAGTAAACAAAACACAAGTGGCAGTATCCAGAGACTGCTGTAACTATAGCCTAAAGACGTAAACAATCCAAGGATTGGGTTACTTTTTCTAGTGTCAGATCCTGGGTTGCCAAGTTAAGTTTCACATATAAGGTTGTAAAAGACTTAATAGAGTAAAGGGTCTTCTCAACCACAAAAATGTTTTGCGAAGTGGAACCAAATGAGTTCTCGTTTTACGCTGACACAGAGCAGTCTAGAGAGGTGGACATGTCACAGGGCACTAGAGCTTGCTACACTTTGTGTAAAAAGTCTTATATAGGAAAGTATACAAACATTGTTCTATCTTTCAATCCAAAAAAAGACACAACAAGTTTATGTACTGTGTAAGTGGTTATTAGCATATTATCAAGTATTCAAAACTGTATTTGCTATAACAACAAAACCTTTCTCTTTTTATTGACCTATTTGGAAACTGAAAAATCAATAATAGCAAAATAATGGTAAAATATTTATATATAAAAGTTTGGTTGTCTTGAGTTCAGTAACTTAGGGCTTATTCAGACTGGTATGTCCATTTCCTGCCTGCAAAAAAAGCATCCTTTTTTAGTCTGTATTTTCTCTGTAATGTATCCACATCTGTTTTTTTCACATCCATATGAAAGTTTTTGTTTTCACAAAAATTAAATGGCAAAAAAACCCCTAATTCTTCATCATCCGTGTCCTATCCACTTCTTTTTGCTAAACCATTGAGCCAATGTTGTGGCTAAATTTCGTTGACAAACCAGAGTACGGGGATACTCCACTTATCATGAACTATGATGCAAGGAGTCCCTTCTTCCCCGCTAAACAGAAGCGCAAACTGTAATAAAATGCTCCTGAGTCCTGTACTCAGCACTGTGGTAGGTCCATGAAATCCAGCAACCACACAGTTCGTGATTTACAGAACGACCATGGTGGTCTGTTTTAGCCTTGTCTGTCATTCTTGAAAAATAATTGGTTGTCTGAATAAGCCCATAGAAAATAATGGGTCAGTATGCATCAGAGAAATTACTGATAGTAAACGTGAAAAACAATTTTCAACACACGAATATTAAAATGTTAAACAGCATAATTTCACAAAGAGAGCCTTAGGCTAGTTTCAGATCAAGATTTCTAAGTCCATTGTAAGGATATGTTGGGAGCATTTAACAACGGGGTGCAACAACTTCTATCACTGTATGCTCATACGGTATCGAGGGATATATCGTTTGGTTCAGCACATCCACCTGTGATTGGCTGTTTCAAAGATACAGGGTTTCTCCTAAGTAACGTTACAGTCCTTATATGGACCTTTACATCACTGGGGAAACACTCACAGCGTACACTCAGTAGAGGCCGGAGATGAATGCAATACAGCTGCATCTGTCCCTCATAGGCTATTTAGGCCTCTGCTGACCATCAATGTTGCTTTACACCACCAGCAGGATGGAAAAACACAAATACACTGAGCAAAGAAATTAAGAGGGTGGACACTATCCATAAAGAAAAGAAATATAGAAAAAAGGACAGTTGCTAAGGTTGGGGAAAAAGTTACATAAAGACCAGAAAAATAGAATAGAAACCAACTATGTTAAGTCCACATCCAATATTTTATTGTATTTAATATATAAATAGTATCATGCAATTATAACACTGAAAACTAAAACAAAACTCCCTCCCCCTACACAAGAAACATGAAATACAATTAAAAGAAGGCCATAGTCGCTGAAAACTGCCTTGGGAGGAAAAACACCATGGGGGAATTCTCCGCTGGTTTTCCACCTGCCCAGTTCACTGCTCTCCGCCCCGGCATGCCCAAAGCCCAAAAAACAGGGGGAGAAGGCATAATGAATCTCTCCCTATATGTAGTGACCTCCTGACTTCAGGTACCTGGTTATAATAGACCAATAATTTGTATTATATTAAATGCTCCAGAGTGTTACAGAACCTGTAGTATATTTTAGCACCATAGTACAAGCCCCTTTTTATGGGCATTTATGAGTTAACTTTCAACCTTATGCTACGGAGGATTCTACAGGTTTTTTATATAGCTACTATTATAACCAGGTACTGAGCAGTTGGGTAGGGAGGATGTAACTGTTCAAACACTTTACTGGTTGGAATTCCCAATAATATATTTAGTCAGTTTTAGCTTTCCTGGCATACACGACCACAATAATCTAACCTTAATCCACTTGCCAGAACGCTAAATCATGAACATGACATGTTTTGTGCATATTTGCTTGAGAAAAACAATAATTGTATAAGCCAAATAATAATTATAAAAGCTTAATTAAATTTATTTACTCTAACAATGCTATTATAAAGGACAAGAAGTCATTACCTGGATCAGTGGGTCCAATGTTTTTTTCTTGTTCTCTCCAATATGTAAGTAGCTACAAAGTACAAAGAATATATTAAGTTAATTATGTGTCATCCAACATACAATATACTGAGAAATATATGCAAAATTACCAAAATTCAACCTGTTATTAAACATGCATAAACCCTCTGCCACAAGCTAAAGGTCCTTCTTAAACTAAAATATGAAATATATTATTTCAACTCTCGTGTCAGGTCTGTAAATACAAAATTCACAAAGACAGGTAATATCGGGGGTTCATCTCTGATGGTGTTCTAGTTTTACTAATATATCCTTTAGGTCAGTGATTTATATATGAATTCATCTAGCTATTTTGGCTAGCAATGAAAGACTTCAGTCAGCTTATATAACAGATAAGGTGGTTGGCCTCTGCCACAAGACTTTACAAGACAGGGCAAGTACAAGACCCTAATAGGGTCACCCATATTATACTTAAACTTCGTGGTGTGTCATTGTTTGCGGCCTGTAAGACATCAGTAGGTGCCCCGTGCCACAAATCCTGGCAGAAATGGGACCTACTTTATCATTTCCGGCCTGGAATACACCGTGCCTCACGGCTCCGTGACTGTGCACAATCGAAGTCAGTGGGGCCATAAAATAGCCACCATTTTTTGCAACTAGCTCTCACAACCCCAAAAATCTGGGTGTCCACTTGAGGCCTTAACCTGGTAAAGTTTCTGTAAAGCTGTCCTGTGATATCCCATGTCCTGTTGGCTCCGGCAGATGGAGGGGGCCGTGCAGTCATTACAGTAAGCACCCCATTGCAGTGGTTGGAGAGCCGTGACTCCTGCTGTCACATCCTGGCAGCTTTACAGAAACTTTACCAGGGTTAGTACAATATGGGTGAACCTCTTTAGTAAAGTTTTGTGATGGTGACCAACCCTTTTAAGGTGACTTTTTTGCTCAATAAAACTCTCAGATGCCATGGCAGAATTTTGACACATTAAAAAACACACACAAAAAAAATGCTGACACTTTCTGCCATTGAAGCAAAAAATGTCTGGGAAAAAAGGGTGAAATAATGTATTTTTGTCCACAGCAACCAATCAAACCACAGCTTCAATTTCTAATTGAACTGGCACTGAGAAAATAAAGCCCTGATGTAATTGTAACATAAAAAGTAGCATTATTTTCACGGCTGCATGCTATCACCTTCCTTTGGTGTAATTTCCGCCTCAAATACAGAGCGCCAGATTAATTACGCGTTTTAGACCATTTTCAGACAGTTTTCTGACTCGTCAGAAAAGGGGCATGCCCTTGGGAAAGGGGTGTGTGGCCTAACTTGGGCGCCAGAAAATGTAGTTCCCAAAAATTCAGCCTTATACTGCACCAGATAAATCATCCAGCTTCATTTGACTGGCGCAGAATCAGACTGTGGAGTTGGACTCTGCACATGTCTATTCATTAACAGTGTGTGTCTAAACTGCCTTTAGTTTGGCACCTCATTACTAAATACAACAGATATGTATGCAATTTATTCTCAGTATAACTTAAATCTTTTTGTGAAGTTTTGTTAAGGCCTCAGAGGTTTGTTAGAGAACACTAGAGAACAAACAGCATCATGGAAACCAGCACAGCTCTGGGATGATGTTCCGGCAAAATCTACTGCAGCGTTAGGTTTTAAAAATGAGCTAAGCTTTAAATATCTCACTGAGCCCACTTTGCTGCCGAATCTGTAAATGGAAGGAGTATAGAGCAACCGATAACTACCAAGATATTGACGACTACCTAAACTCACAATCCAGACCAGGAGAAACAGCCAAGAGGCCCAGGGTCACCCTAAAAGAGCTGCAATGTTCCACAGAGGGGAGACTCTGTCTACAGGAAAACCTTATAGTAGAGTGGCAAGAAGAAATCTACCAAGAGAAGCACTGACAATAATCATATGGGTGTGTGCTCACCTATTTAGGGTTGTGATGATGTCACTACCACATGTAGGGGGAAATTCATTAAGACTGGTTCTCCAGCGCCCATATCCACTAAGTGGCTCCACTCTCTTAGTCTGTTAGTCTCAAACTGTGAATACTGCCTATGGAGTGCGTAGCGGTATAGCACATGCCAATCTGGGCTGTGCGATGTATAGGAAATGGTCAACAGACCATGAGAAGAAGATAACCCCTGTGGCCCTCCCTCCCATATGTATATTTCTGTTGACTTAAATACATTAAAAAGATCAACTGATTGTACAGAGCATTATGGATATTTAATTCTAAAATAACAGGAGACGCCTTTCGTATCTGGACCCGACCCCTCCTCAGTCTGGACTGAGGACTGTAAAATCAGTTTTATCCTTTTTTATGTAAATATACATGTTTTTTTTACTTCCCATATATACATATACATACATATATATGTGTGTGTGTGTAAGCCGACCCGAATATACTACAAAAACGGGGTAAACGTACTGACTCGTACTAAGCCGAGGGTAGGAAATGCCGCCGCTACTGATGTCTGGTGGAGGTGTTTTATGGCAACAGCAGTGGTCCAATGTCCTACATCTGCATAATAAATATCCGCACACACAGGACCCCCAGGTAAGAGTTTAGATGCGCCGTGCAGCGCTTACATTGTGTGCAGGGTGGTGCCGCGTGTCTGACAGGGGCTGCCGCACACACATACCATCGGCAGCCCCTGTCTGATCTTTGCCAGTGTAATAAGGGTGTTTGGGCGGCAAAGACAGCAGCCCATTAGAAGACTGACATGTGTATAAGCCGAGTCGGGATTTTGCAGCTCAAAAATTGAGCTGAAAATCTCGGCTTATACACGAGTATATACAGTATATAAAAATATACATATTTTATAAGAGTGAGCCCCACAGTGGATATCTTTTTCTCATGGTCCAGTTTGCAAAATGCTATGTAGGGGATACCGGAAGCATATAGAAGAAGGTGCTCTAGTCAGGTTGGTCTGGTCAATGTACCTTTTTGGATAAAATGCCATGATGGTTTGTTCTTGATACGGCCGTCATGCAGTTGAGATGCGGCCAAAAGTTAAAACAGTTTTCTTACAATTCATAACAATCTTGTAAATTAGTTAATGTTTCACATTAACATGTGCAGGTTACACAACCAAAATAAAAAAGAAACACTTTGCGGGAGATTTATTAATCTGTCCATGACACAATTCTGTCGTAGTTTGCACTAAAAAAACCATCTGCACCACATTATATAAACGGTTTTAGACACTTTTCTAGCTCTCCTACGACTAGCTCGAAAAAAGGGGCATGACCTATGAAAAGGGGCGTGGTCTTGTGCCAGAAATACTGCTCACCCGACAGAATTGTGTCCTAACTTTGTGGTAAAGTAAGCCAACTAATAGGAGGTGCAGAGTACGACTAGACAGTCTTATACTAGGACAGATTTATCACCCAGCATTAGACACTTGTATGAATCTGGTGCAGAATAAGACTCCCCAGTCTAACTCTACACTGTCTGACCTTAGAACACTTTTAATAAATCTGCCCCTTTGTTTGTTATGAATTATAGAAAAACTGTGTTAAAGAAAATCAACCATTTACTATTATGCACGCCCTTGCCACCTCCCTCTCTCATTCTCCCAGCATGGGGGAGGGAGGTCGGGGACGCCGTGTGTGAAGGACTCAGGACTGAGTTCTTTCCTTTCTATGGCAATTGATGCCTGAAAAATGCATTGCACTTGCATTGGACTTGCATGTATCTCAGAGTGCAATGCGTTTTTGATGCATCTCCATAGACCTGTAGTTTGTTTAGTGTCCCAAATAGATAAAAAAATAAAATAAAATAAAAATTCCAATATTTCTGTAAGTTGGACAAGAGAAACAGAATGCTTAAATTTGACTTTTGCTGCAACCAGAGGAGTCCCTAGAGCTGGGTGGGCCCCAACGCAAACCCACAATGATGCCCTTTAACCCCTTAGTGACCAAGCTCATTTTCACCTTGATGACAAAGCCCTAATTTTCAATAATGCTATGTTTCCTGACGCTATAACTTACCCTGGTGGTTTTGAGACTATTTTCTCGTGACATGTGGCACTTCAAGTTAGAGAGAAATTTTGTGCTGATAGGCTTTGCATTTTATTTATGACAAAAATTTAGACAGATTTGTCATTTTCAAAATGTAAAATGTTCTGTTTTTCAAACAGATAGAAACTAATATGGGCAGTAAGACTAACTAACATTTACCTAATCTCTGGTTTGTGTTGGCATCATTTTCTAAGTGACCGTTTGTTTTATTACGATGATAGTAAGATTACATAATCGGACCGCATTTTTTACATTTTTTACATTGTATGTTTGTTTTATTGCTAATAGCTAACTATTATTATCTTTGGCTTTTCCAAGTGTAACACATGCAGATTCGCCATGGATTTTCATGTGGATATTCCACACCCAATTTGCCTCTGATTAGGTGTGGAATCTACACCTAAAACCTAACAGAATGTACAATGCATCAATGTCATCTAAATGCAGGGGTAGATAAGAAATCAACATGATTGTACTCCCCTGAGGAGCGATCCTCAACCTGTGGGCTGCGACACCTTTTCACAGGGGTTTCTAAGACCATCGGAAAACACATATATTTGATGGTTACAGGAAGCGAGACCTCGATTTGTCTCCAGGCTAGTATGCCCACATACGAGAGTCTGGTATCTACAGCTGTCGGGTAACCAGAAATGTCACCATTAAGCATGTCCGGGTGTGGGTCTCACAATGTATAAACTTTCCCTAGATTGCAGCGGATAAGCGGTCACCTAGTGCAGGTTTTATGTTTCTAGTTGGGGAATTTAGTGCCCTCGGCAGGATGCTGGGGGCTGTTACCAGCGCTCTCAGAGAATGTTAATAAGTAGGCAGCAGGTTGACTGGCACCTAGGAGGGCATTACTGTAGACATATATAAATTGACTTCAACAAAAAGAATTATGTGTTGCCCGTAGCATCCTAAAGTATGCATCTGTATGAATGAAAGTCATAATCTGATATATAAGGGATATATCTGTCACTTCCCTATCATACTGTAGTGTAGAGAAGCCTGAATCAATCTGCCTGCGAGAGATAAAGTTCCCACTGGTAAAAACGTCCTTGCCAGGGGGGATCTAACTGCACAACACATGGCATCCGATGGGAAGCAATGGAGTAGAAATTGCATTGCTGATAACCAAGTTATGAAGTAGTAACGAAAACAATTTTAAGTCTGGGAGTCACCACAATATGAGGAACTGTATAATAGTGTTGTGGCATTAGGAAGGAGGACTGGTCACAGTGAAATACAGATGCAATTTTTTTATCATATGCGGAAAGGCTTGTAAAGAACTGTAGTAACATGGTTGCTGTCTTCCAAAAACACTGTCCCAACTATCCTGAGGAAATGTCAGCCACGTTTCCCTAATCCTATCCAATCCCTTTAATACTCTATGTAGTGGTGGAGAGATAAGATGTGTCATTATCTTCAGTATGTCAAATAATCTACAAACATTTATCTACTGTAGGAAATGGACAATAGTATCAGTAAGCAGTAAGATGTCTTGTGCAATCCCATGTCACTAAGGTGATGCTCCCCACCATCCTAATATACAATGTAAGGCTATGTGCACACCTCCGTAGCAGCCGCAGTGAGCGGGAGCAGAGGGAAGGGTGAGGTCTCGCTCCATCTTCTGTGGCGTAGCCGACCAGCTCGGATGTGCTCACCACATCAAGGGAACACAGAGGAGATGTAAACTCAGTCAGGGACATAACTACAGTGCTAGAAGCCATAGCTGCTGCTATGGGCCTACAGTATCAGGGGTCCGGCCTCCAACCTACCACGCTAATGGATATGCACCATTATGTACATATTATGTATACAACAGTGCACATTGTCCACAGTATACAGCATGAATCGGCAACTCAGATGAGAGATGGAGAACTAGGAGATCTCTCATCTCTAATTTTACTGATATGTACTTCCCCCATGTGGTCAGCAGTTACTGGTACAGACCTGTATAAATGTATACATCAGTACATAAATGTATATAAATGTACGAATAGTTTATAACTATATCAGTGCATAACTGTGTGCCTATAAGTGTAGAAATGTGTGAACATACAAATATGTATATTTTTGATGGGGTAGGGGGTCCCATTCAGGAGTCTGCTATGGGGTCCTGCTTTCTTAGTTACGCTCCTGGTTCACCAAAAATCATAATCATTTCCATTTTTTTAGAAAGTAGTCCTATTCTTTTACAGGAATTTAAAGACACTTAAGGGGTGTTCCCATTATACACAGTTATCTTCTATGTCACCATGAGGAGCCCCGGCCATAATAAGAACATGGGTCTTCAAAAGTACCCATGTGCCCTATGAGATTGGGGCACAAGCTTGACTAGTAATCAATTGACTTTTCAAAAGTGAATGGCACAAAGGGTGGGCATGGACACCACCTCACCACCCATATGGGGCACTCAGGGTGTTACTTGCAAGCCATTTCTAAAAGTTGTTGTGGTTTAGGACACCCAGTGGTCAGACACTTATCTCCTATAGTGGTGGAGTGTAGATACTGGTAACACTATAGTTGAGTGCAGTCAGCATGTGACATGTATGGCACACGGCACTGGCATGCTGGGGTGTGTGACCCTAATGTCATTGTGCTCTACTTACTCCAGCTTCTTAAAGGTCTCCCTTCCTCCGGCCACGTAGTGCTCCCCGGCCTGCAGGTCCTCCAGGGAGGTCACCCTGTGCCCACTCCTGGGGGTGTAGATGTTCCTCACTGCCCCGAAGGGCGCCTGCACCTTGCCCGTCACATCCTTCAGGAAGATGTCGAAGTTGCCCACTCTCTTCTCGTGGATGAGCACCCGCCGGCCCCGGTAGAAGGGGTCTCCGTTCCGGTACACGTGCACGGCTTTCACCGCAGGCTGCTGGGCGAGGGGCACCAGGGTGCGCCCACCATTGGCGGCTACTGGTGGCGGCTGCATGACGGGAGGCGAGGGCTGAGCTGTGTGTGCAGTGCCGGCTCTGTGTAGTAGTGTCTATATACAGCGACAGCACTGCCCTCCAGCGTGTCACCACATCACTCTCCTCCTGAGGCCATGGCAGCAGCGCAGCCTGGTGCCAGCCCTCTGTGCCCACACCTGAGACCCCACCTGTGTCACCCCACCTGCTGCGCCCCCTCCTGTGACCCCGCCTTCTGTGCCCCCCCTTCACATTACTACAAGTTGCTGTTTCGCGATGCTGCACTTGGTCGCCATGGTAACCATACAAGACCGAGCACGTGACTGCACTGCCCCCTGTACATTCCCCTAAGTCCCCATCAGGTAGTAGGGTCCATAGTAGTGATAAGACCGGGGCACACAGCAGCATATTACTAATGCAAGTGATTGTAGTCACATTGGTACCCTGACCTAATGTCACATACTCTCTAACACTGCTGTTTCTTGTGACTAGAAGTTGTAGCCACCACATCCTTCATTTATTCACCTCACAGACTAATGAGTTTCATCATTTATTATATTAACCCCTTAACAACACTTTTCACCTTCCTGACACGGCCCATTTTTTCAAATCTGCCCTGTGTCACTATACGTAAGTGGTTACAACTTTGGAACACTTTAACATATCCAAGTGATTCGAGTTTTTTTTTCTTGTGAAACTTTGTACTTCATGTTAGTTGAAAAAATTTGGGTGGTATATTTTGCAATTATTTATGAAAAAAATTGTATAGTTGGCAAAAATTTGTAAAGAGTCTTGGTTTTAGGAATTCCACATTTTTTACTTTTCCGACACATAGGCCCACATTTATCAAAAACAGTGCACAGTGTAGTGCAGTGATGGCAAACATTTTAGAGGCCAAGTGCCCAAACTACAACAAAGACCCGCTTATTTATCGCAAAGTGCCAACACAGAAATTTAATGTGGGATTTATACTCAGTTTTCATTGATACCAGCACTCTGAGGACACCAATAAAGCAGAAAATAGTCCCAGGTAGCACTGTCATTTTAAAATATCTCTGTGCAAAGCAAGTCCTGGGCTGTCTGGGACTGCAGGAAGATACCTGGAGTCATCTCTGGTGATGGCCTGAGTGCCCACAGAAAGGGCTCTGAGTGCCACCTCTGACACCAGTGCCATAGGTTCGCCATCACTGGTGTAGTGTGATTCAGATCTTCATGAATCTGGAGCCCCTGCACTTCCCTGACAAGAGTGCACCATTTTTTTTAGTGCACCTTTAATGTAAGGCGAGTAACACAATTCTGTCAGACACTGTATAATAAATGTGGCGCACAGTCAGACTGTGCAGAAATTATTGTTGCGTCAGGAATAGTGCAGCCGCGACACATATGTCACTTCTTAAATACACGTGCAAGCAGAACAGAACAGAAAACTGATGCAAAGGGTTTTAACAAATCTGGGCCTTAGATATACTACACCAAAATAACTTGATAGGTGACATCTACCGAATGTCTGCTTTATGTTGACATGTTTTTTTATGCCTCCTTTCATTTTTGTAGGATGTTATGAGGTTTAGAACTTTAGGTGTGATTTTCCACATTTTCATTCAAAACACAAAATTATGAAGTTTGTAAACCCTTTAAGTGTTTCACAGGGGTTAAAACAGAATGGAGGTTAAATTTTGACATTGTCATTTTTTTGGCTGATTGAATGTATTTTTCAAAAATTACACCTTCACAATGCATAATATAACAAAATGATCTACAAAGTTTGATTTCCTCCATTTCCTCCTTGTCAGGAACCTGGCTGCTCGCTGACTGGATCTGACTTCAGGAAGGGGACCAGCCGGGTTTCACTGGACCGTGCTCTGACAGCTCTCGGCCCTCCAAGAAATTGAGCTGCCACCATTCGTCATGTATAGGCAGACGATAGGAGAATTTGTGTCCCTGTTATGCCATCGGAGTGGTCACAGACCGATTTTCCAGGATGTCCCACTTCATTCTTCAGCCTGGTCTACCGTCATCTCCTCTTCTTGCTAGCTTGTTCTTCTTCCACATCTTCCGGTTTCATGGACTCCCTCTGCACATTGTCTCAAACCGAGGGTCCATCCTTGTTTCTCGGTTCTGGTGTTCCTTGTGCAGCCAACCTCAAGTAACGTTGGACTTCTTTACTGCGTATCATCCGCAATCTAATGGGCAAGTTGAGAGAGGTAATCAGACTCTGGGCTTCTTTCTACGGCTTTTTGTTTCAGCCCGACAGGACGAATTGTCCACCCTATTACCGTGGTCGGACTTCTTCTACATTTCTCTGGACTCTGAATCCGCCGGCTCCATTCCCTTCTTCATTGTTTATGGACAACATCCACACTTACTAAGGGTCCGCGGAACGCACTTTTGTCAAATTTTGTAAATTTTTGGGACTTGCGCCGCTGGGACAGCTATTTAAAAGGGGATTGTGTCGCACGCGATTGGATTTTGGCAACAGAAATCGGGGGGCAGGACGTCGGATGATCCGACTGATTTGTACTGAACGCGGGATTTAATATTCAAATTGTGTGGCATCAAATGCACTTACATACACCGGGAAGAAGATGGGAAGCGACAGATGCAGGAAATCGGGCGCGTGGTCTTTGTGAATCGCGGCACAGTTCATTGTCATCGGACAATGCTAGTAACGGGTTGGACCCCCTTTTGCCTTCAGAACTGCCTCAATTCGTCGTGGCATAGATTCAACAAGGTGCTGGAAGCATTCCTCAGAGATTTTGGTCCATATTGACATGATGGCATCACACAGTTGCCGCAGATTTGTCGGCTGCACATCCATGATGCGAATCTCCCGTTCCACCACATCCCAAAGATGCTCTATTGGATTGAGATCTGGTGACTATGGAGGCCATTTGAGTACAGTGAACTCATTGTCATGTTCAAGAAACCAGTCAGATGATTCCAGCTTTATGACATGGCGCATTATCCTGCTGAAAGTAGCCATCAGATGTTGGGTACATTGTGGTCATAAAGGGATGGACATGGTCAGCAACAATACTCAGGTAGGCTGTGGCGTTGCAACGATGCTCAATTGGTGCCAAGAGTGCCAAGAAAATATTCCCCACACCATGACACCACCACCACCAGCCTGAACCGTTGATACAAGTCAGGATGGATCCATGCTTTCATGTTGTTGACGCCAAATTCTGACCCTACCATCCGAATGTTGCAGCAGAAATCGAGACTCATCAGACCAGGCAATGTTTTTCCAATCTTCTACTGTCCAATTTCGATGAGCTTGTGCAAATTGTAGCCTCAGTTTGCTGTTCTTAGCTGAAAGGAGTGGCACCCGGTGTGGTCTTCTGCTGCTGTAGCACATCTGCCTCAAAGTTCGACGTACTGTGCGTTCAGAGATGCTCTTCTGCCTACCTTGGTTGTAACGGGTGGCGATTTGAGTCACTGTTGCCTTTCTATCAGCTCGAACCAGTCTGCCCATTCTCCTGTGACCTCTGGCATCAACAAGGCATTTCCGCCCACAGAACTGCCGCTCACTGGATGTTTTTTCTTTTTCGGACCATTCTCTGTAAACCCTAGAGATGGTTGTGCGTGAAAATCCCAGTAGATCAGCAGTTTCTAAAATACTCAGACCAGCCCTTCTGGCACCAACAACCATGCCACGTTCAAAGGCACTCAAATCACCTTTCTTCCCCATACTGATGCTCGGTTTGAACTGCAGGAGATTGTCTTGACCATGTCTACATGCCTAAATGCACTGAGTTGGCGCCATGTGATTGGCTGATTAGAAATTAAGTGTTAACGAGCAGTTGGACAGGTGTACCTAATAAAGTGGCCAGTGAGTGTATATGTAATCTTAGGTGGGGACATATTCTATTAAATTATACTTTGCTATTTCAATGCATTTTAGTAACACAAAAGAAATTGTGCATATAACTATATTATTATATGTGATCTCACACACAACTCCACATTTCATTTTACTAATGAGAACTTGCTCTTTCTAACAGTTTCTGTAATGCCTGCAAACGCACACAGTGATCCATGCTGCAGACCAATGGACTTAATTGTATGAGGCTGCAACCCCCCACTGAGGGTTAAACATTAAATAGGCCCTGCTTACAGCAAGCTGCATTGCTTGCATTGCAACATGCTGCCTGTTTGAAGATTACTACAGTAAACACACAATCTATACAACTATCTATAATCTACATTACTTAGGTGGACGGTGCCTATCTCTACTATCTGTCCCAACACTCCCGGGCCCCTGTGGCTCTCTGCTTCATGTGTAACATCTCACCACACAGGAACTGCTTAGAAACACAACTGGAGACAATCACTGTCTTAGGCTAAATTCAGACAAACGTGTGCCCGCCGTAGCCACAGCGGACACATATTGGCACCGGAGAGAGGAGGAGGGGGTGTACTCCGCGAACCCACCCCTCTTCATAGAGAAACATGGCGCACGGCGCCATATTCCAGAGTAAGATAAGACATGTCCTATTTTTCTCCCAGCTACGTAAACAGGGCCGGACTGGCCCACCGGCGGGCCGGTGGATCCTCCGGTAGGCCCCCGTTACCTCCACTACCGTAGGGGCCCCCATACCCATCTGAGGCACCTGCCTGTCGGGTCAAATTGGCCCACAGAGGGCCCCTCAGTATGTCCGCTACGGCAGGGGCCTCCATCCCGATCTGAGGCCCCTGCCCGTGCGTGACAGCACCGGAACTCGATGCGGCCGTAAGCGGCCACTCGAGTACCGTCTTTAATGCAATGCGCGGTTTGTGTGTACAACGCGGCCAGGTTTTTTTTTTGACGCCACGCGTCGCACTGTGTCCCCAGATGCGCGGCAGCGTGATGATGCACTCACGCTGCTGCGCGTCTTGTTCCTGTCGGGCGCGCTGCAGGGGGCAGAAGAGAAGAAGAGGATGCGGGAGCGCTGCTACAGGTGAGTGAATTTTATTATTTTCAACTATTGCAGAAATATATATATATTAAAGGGGTCCCTAGAAGATTATAGATAAAAATGGGCACTAGAGGACTATATTTAATAAGGGTGGGGGGTATACAGGATAGGAGTAGTAGTACTGTGCCCATACATACAAGGTAGGAGTAGTAGTACTGTGCTGTGCCCATATATACAGGGTAGGAGTAGTAGTACTGTGCTGTGTCCATTTATACAGGATAGGAGTAGTAGTACTGTACTGTGTCCATATATACAGGATAGCAGTAGTAGTACTGAGCTGTGCTCATATATACAGGATAGGAGTAGTAGTACTGTGCTGTGCCCATATATACAGGATAGGAGTAGTAGTAGTGTGTGTGCCCATATATACAGGATAGGAGCAGTAGTACTGTACTATGCCCATATATACAGGATAGGAGTAGTAGTACTGTGCTCTGTCCATATATACCGGATAGGGGTAGTAGTAATGTGCTGTGTCCATATATACAGGATAGAAGTAGTAGGACTGTGCTGTGTCCATATATACAGGATAGGAGTAGTAGTACTGTGCTGTACCCATACATACAGGATATGATTAGTAGTATTGTGTTGTACCCATACATACAGGATAGGATTAGTAGTACTGTGCTGTGCCCATATATACAGGATAGGAGGAGTAGTACTGTGCTGTGCCCATATATACAGGATAGGAGGAGTAGTACTGTGCTGTGCCCATATATACAGGATAGGAGGAGTAGTACTGTGCTGTGCCCATAAATACAGGATAGGAGTAGTAGTACTGTGCTTTGTCTATATATACAGAGTAGGAGTAGTAGTACTGTGCTGTGTCCATATATACAGGGTAAAAGTAGTAGTACTGTGCTGTGTCCATATATACAGGATAGGAGCCGTAGTGCTGTGCTCATATATACAGGATAGGAGTAGTAGTACTGTGCCCATATATACAGGATAAGAGTAGTAGTGCTGTGCTATGCCCATATATACAGGATAGGAGTAGTAGTACTGTGCTTTGTCTATATGTACAGGGTAGGAGTAGTAGTACTGTGCTGTGTCCATATATACAGGATAGGAGTAGTAGTGATGTGCTTATATATACAGGATAGGAGTAGTAGTACTGTGCTTTGTCTATATGTACAGGGAAGGAGTAGTAGTACTGTGCTGTGTCCATATATACAGGATAGGAGTAGTAGTGATGTGCTTATATATAAAGGATAGGAGTAGTAGTACTGTGCCCATATATACAGGATAAGAGTCGTAGTGCTGTTCTATGCCCATATATACAGGATAGGAGTAGTAGTACTGTGCTTTGTCTATATGTACAGGGTAGGAGTAGTAGTACTGTGCTTTGTCTATATATACAGGGTAGGAGTAGTAGTACTGTGCTGTGTCCACATATACAGGGTAGGAGTAATAGTACAGGTGGGCCCCCAAAATCAATTTCTCTGGTGGGCCCCAGGCACCCCAGTCCCACCCTGTACGTAACGGTACGGTGCCGCACGTGTGCCGCTCCATATGGCGCTGTGTGGCCATTGCCAGCCTATGGGGGATGTATATCCGACGAATATACGCCGGCCGTATATAGGTCCCCAAACGGCAGTGTAAATGAAGCCTAAGACCTTCAAACCTCCTTTATCTTACATCACTAAAATGATAATAACGGAAGTCTAATGGATTTTGTCACACACAAGGGTGTGGGAGAGTCTCCTGGGGCAAAAGTCTGTGGACTCCCTGGACCACCTCGGGGGATGATGATACTAGCCGCAACCCGGGACCGGAATCTAAGTGGCCCCTGGTCTTTGCCAGAGCCTGCCGGATGGTCTTGCTGCAGCGGGAAGCCACCAGGTCGTTCCACGGGTGAGACTAGGCCCGTGGTGGCAGGCGAGGAACGGACACAGGAAAGGCAAGACCTTGGGTAGGCAGGACCTCGAGAATGCAGGACCTCGGGATGGCAGGACCTCAGGATGGCAGGACCTCGGGATGGCCACCGGGATGCAGGACCGCCACAGGAGTACAGGACTGCCAAAGGAGTACAGGACAGCCACAGGAGTACAGGGGCGCCACGGGAACAGAGGGCCGCCACTAGAACACAGGATCGCCACGGGAACACAGGACTGCCATGGGAACACAGGAACGCCACAGGAACACAGAGGCGTCTGGAAACGCACAGGAAACACGGAGGCATCTGGAAACGCTCAGGAAACACGGAGGCATCTGGAAACGCTCAGGAAACACGGAGGTGTCTGGAAACGCTCAGGAGGTTTTCACTTCAGTAGAATGACTTGAAGATCCGGCAGGGAATGCTGGGAGCCGCCGGGCTATATAGGAGCCTGGAAGTAGCCAGCACCAGTGAGGAGGATGCTGGCCCTTTAAGTTCCTGGAGAGTCGGCGTGGGGCGTGCGCGGCCTAGCTAGGAAGCAGGCCCGCAGCCTGGACGGGACTGCGGCGGAGCCATCAGGAGCTGGGAGAGGTAAGTACAGACCTGGGGGAGCAGGGGACCACAGCAGCGGGCACGGGTGCACCCGCGATCCATACCGAGGATTGCGGGTATAACCGTAACAGATTTGTTATTGATATATCTATAATGGTCTTTTTTCAGTTAATATTTTTTTGCACCACTTCTGTTAGTGTTTCCTAAAATAGAGGACTGGCATTAAACTTTTACTATTAACATATTGAATAAATAACACTATAGTGTAGAGTAAGGGGATATGGGCAATATAAACACTGCACAGTGGCGTTATCCCCGCTCAACATACCATATAGCACAGAATAGACAACATAGAAAAATAAAGAAAAGTGTAAACTATATGAAAAAATATATATAGTCTTTATTGATACATATACATAAACATTAGAGTGGCACAACAATGGAAATCAATTAAAAACAAGAAAGCAATGCATGAAAACATAGAATGAGTCTATAAAACAAATATAAATCAAAAGTGGAGAGGTAATACAGACATAGGTAGACTGGAGATCAATGGTGAGTAGCACAGAGTATCTGTGCAACAATACATAATATGAGTCAAACCATAGTTACCATACCACAGATGTTGGCATGCACTGCCCGACCCCGACACGTGTTTCGCATAAGGCTTTTTCAAGGGGAGTATCTGGGACAGAGGAAAATAGGTATATATGGAAAGGAGCAGCCAATGAGATAGCGTTTGCCATAGTGACATAATTTTAGTGGGAGGTGTTACGGTCTGCAGGTCCAATGAGGGACGTTAACATTGCAGCGCATGTCCGGCAGTATCAGAGCCCAGGTGTTTCGCCGGAACAGAGAGTCACCGTATTCAGGGTGCGTGATATCGCGAGACTGGATGAAGTCATGCTCCGGACAACGTCGGGAGCTCTCGCGATACGATGACATCATTGGACTGGGAGCCGGCGCATGCGCCACCCGATCAAGGAGCCAGACAGACGGGAAACAAGTGCGCAAGCGCACAGCCTCCAGAGTAGTGCAGAAAAAGTTTAACTCTTAAGGGTAAGAGAGTTATACAGTGTGTGCAACGACATATCTAAATATCAAAGTGCAAATGCTGATAAAATTATATTTATATTATAGAAAGGGAGCAAAACATAGGGTAATAAATAATATCAAAAAGTGTTGGTGCTAAGGGGAAGGTTTTTGTTATGAAAACCTAACAATTCATTGGGATAGTCATATTGGGTACACTAAAACCATGGACATAAATATATATAAAATTTAATAATAACATGACCATCTTAAATAACAATAGGCACAGGATAGTAGAAAATTGAAGGTTAAAAACATGACATATTAACAGTTTATAAATTAGTGTTATATATACATATCCTATGAATTAGTGTTATATATACGTATCCTATACATATAAATGAGTAATAAGATGACCTATAATATAAACTACGTGAATAAAGTGAAGTAAAGTGCAAAAGTGCAATTATATCCATGGTAGGTATATATAAGTGGAATGAATACAAAAGACACTGGTGAAGGAACAAGGGTGATAATCCATGAATGATGAGCACTTTCTGTTGAGATAAAAAAGAGAAAGACCATGACAGACCCTATATCATCAAAGGCAGTTTAACAGAAAAACAAATAATAATAACATGGACAATGACAAAAAAGAGATGAACACATACCAGAACAAACCAGATAATTATGATAAAGTACATTTAATAAAAATTGAGGAACACATGAATGTTTATAAAAAGGATGAGAAACTCAGTTGTTCATTGAGTCCTCGGGGTGAAACTGTGTCTAATAAATAGATCCATTTGCTTTCTTTTTGGGCCAAAACCCGTTTCCAGTTACCCCCTCGGTTACCAACGAAAACTTTATCAATGCCCCTTACCTTGAGCTTGGATCCATCGCATCCATGATATTCTTTGAAATGGCGCGGAATGGTTTTAAGTTTATACAGATCTTTTTCGTCTTTGGCCGCCTCAATTCCCAGGACATGTTCTCGGACACGGCGACGGAGTTCCCGAGTGGTGAGTCCCACATATATTAGATCACATGGGCAGGTGGCGAAGTATATAATGCCCGTCGTTGTGCATGTGATTGTCTGCCTGATTTCGTATTCTCTTTGCCTGTCAGAGTTGAAAAAGATTGTAGTTCTCTCAATATTAGGGCATGCAACACAGTTACCACAGGGACGACTGCCCCATTTAGGACCTTTAGATCCAAAGATATTACCTACCTCCTGTTCCTTATGGGTGCTTGTCACCAGTTGGTCCCGTAGGTTTTTGGAGCGTCGGTATGTGATTGCTGGATGAGATGGCAGATATTGTTGAAGGGTGTTGTCTATTCTTAACACTTGCCAGTGTCGTAGTAGGACCTGTTTGACTTTTTCCCATTGGGAGTTGTATGTTGTAATAAATCGTATTGTGTCATTGTTGTTTATTGTCTTGGGTTTGGGCATTAGTAGCTCTTCTCTTTTGGCTTTTTTAGCTCTTATGTATCCTCTTTTTATGGATTGTTCGGAGTATCCCCGTTCTTCAAATCTTTGGCGTAAGTCCAGGGCTTGCTGTTCAAAGGAGGCATCATCTGAGCAAATGCGACGTAATCTGAGAAATTGGCCTATAGGAATACCATTGATTAGTTTCTTGGGATGTGAGGATCTTGCATGTAATAAGGTATTGCTGGACGTCTCTTTTCTAAACACATTAGATGAGATGTTCCCGCAGTCATCTACGTCAAATAGAATGTCCAGGTACTCCATGTTGTGACGTCCCATTTTGTATGTCAGTTTTATGTTAGTCTCATTCATGTTGAGATCTGTCATGAAATCTTGTAATTCTGATTCTTGGCCCTGCCAGATCATGATGACATCATCGATGTATCGGGCATAGAGATGTACCCTGTCAACCAATGTATTTGGATTAGTGAGAAAAATTTCCCTCTCCCACAGCCCCAGGAAAAGATTTGCGTATGAGGGGGCGCATGCCGCCCCCATCGCAGTTCCCTGGAGCTGTAGGTAGAGGTTCCCTTTAAAAAGGAAAAAATTATGTGTCAAGGTGAATTCCAACAGTTGTATGAGAAGTGTCGCAAATTGAGGTTCCATATCTGAGGAATCCAAGAAGAATTTGACTGCAGAGATACCATCTTTGTGTCTTATAGATGTATATAGCGACTCCACGTCGCATGTGACAATATGCATGTCTGGTTCTAAATGGAGGCCATTGAATTTTTTTAGAGTGTCAGTCGTATCTTTAAGATATGATGGTAATGCCTCCACCAGGGGGCGTAAGTGATAATCAATTAATTTACAAATGGGTTCACATAGATTGTTGATCCCTGACACGATTGGCCTACCTGGTGGATTGTTGGGCCGTTTATGTATTTTCGGCAGCAGGTACAGGGCAGAGATCTTTGGGTAGTCTGGAATAAGGCACTCCATCTGGCTTTTCGTTATAATGTAATTATCCACTGCTGTTGAAAGAATAGATGTTAGTTCCTCCTTAAATTTTTGTAAGGGATTAAAGGTAAGTTTTTTATAACAGGTGATATCGCGTAACTGGCGAAAGGCCTCTTTTTCATAGTCTTTTGTCGACCATAGTACAACGTTTCCCCCTTTATCAGAGGGTTTTATCGTCACATTTTTCATCTCCCTCAATTCAGTGATTGCTTTACGTTGGGCTCCTGTGCAATTTGTTTCTTGGCCCCGTCTTGGTATCTGTTTAAGGTCCCGTGTGACTAATTTAACAAATAGGTCTATACTAGCAAAATTTGATAGATTTGGAAAATTGGTAGATTTTGGTAGTAGTATAGATGGAATTTTACCTTTTCTTTGTACGTTGTCTTGTTCTTCTAATAATTCCTCTAGGGCTTGTAAGGCCAGATGTTCTTGGTCGTGTGGTGACATTGATGCCTCCTTGTCATGAAAGATCTTTTTGAATGCCAGCTTCCGGGCGAACAGGTGCAGGTCCTTTATTGCTAGGAAGCAATCAAAATTGTCACTAGGAGAAAATGACAGGCCAAGACTTAACACTTCAAATTGTGCTCTAGTTAGTATGATATCTGTTAAGTTTATTACCTTTAATGTAGAGTTTCTGGTTTCGTTCTTATTCTCAGCTCGTGCCCACCGTTTTGGCTGTTGTCTGTGATAGGGTTCGTAGCGTCTTTTGTTGCCTCTCTGTGGTCTCATATCTACATGCTCAGAAGATGCCTGTGATAGTCCACTTAGGGATACCTGTGAAGATACTGATGGAGTGCGACTGCGGGGTGTGTTTTTGAAATTCTTCCATTTGTAGACTTTTCCTAAATTTGTATCCTGGGTGTCTCTTTGAAATTTCTTTGCCTTTAGGTTTTTAATTTGTTTTTCCCAGGTTTTTGAAGATTCATCTATCTCCATAGAGAAAAGTTCAAATTCCCCAGTTGGGAGGGATGATCTGATCTCCATTTGGATAGTGTTGATTTCTGAGTCCAAGTTTTCAAGGTGTTTGGTGTTTTGTTCCACTATGAGTTGCATAAGAGCTATGGAGGTTTTGTTGCAGATCTCCTCCCATTTATTGCAGAAGATGACATCCTCATACCAAAAAGAAGGACAAATTTGTATACGTAGCCCTCGTGGAATCATACCTAATACGATATATTTTTCTAATGAGAGACGGTTCCACCAAATTCGAGTTCGTCGGTGTAGGAGATTTCTTAGATTAGTTTTTAACTCCTTATTTTGTTTTGATTGTGTGTCCTCAATGGTTCCATTGCTGTTGCCAAATACAGCGTCCGCTTCCAGACGCCAACTTTGTTCTTTCGCCCGAAAGTCCATGTTAATGGATATAAGAATCGTCTGTAGAGAATACAGGGAAGAATAAATAACACTATAGTGTTGAGTTAGGGGATATGGGCAATATAAACACTGCACAGTGGTGTTATCCCCGCTCAACATATCATATAGCACAGAATAGACAACATAGAAAAATAAAGAAAAGTGTAAACTATATGAAAAAATATATATAGTCTTTATTGATACATATACATAAACATTAGAGTGGCACAACAATGGAAATCAATTAAAAACAAGAAAGCAATGCATGAAAACATAGAATGAGTCTATAAAACAAATATAAATCAAAAGTGGAGAGGTAATACAGACATAGGTAGACTGGAGATCAATGGTGAGTAGCACAGAGTATCTGTGCAACAATACATAATATGAGTCTAAACCATAGTTACCATACCACAGATGTTGGCATGCACTGCCCGACCCCGACACGTGTTTCGCATAAGGCTTTTTCAAGGGGAGTATCTGGGACAGAGGAAAATAGGTATATATGGAAAGGAGCAGCCAATGAGATGGCGTTTGCCATAGTGACATAATATTAGAGGGAGGTGTTACGGTCTGCAGGTCCAATGAGGGACGTTAACATTGCAGCGCATGTCCGGCAGTATCAGAGCCCAGGTGTTTCGCCGGAACAGAGAGTCACCGTATTCAGGGTGCGTGATATCGCGAGACTGGATGAAGTCATGCTCCGGACAACGTCTACCTACAGCTCCAGGGAACTGCGATGGGGGCGGCATGCGCCCCCTCATACGCAAATCTTTTCCTGGGGCTGTGGGAGAGGGAAATTTTTCTCACTAATCCAAATACATTGGTTGACAGGGTACATCTCTATGCCCGATACATCGATGATGTCATCATGATCTGGCAGGGCCAAGAATCAGAACTACAAGATTTCATGACAGATCTCAACATGAATGAGACTAACATAAAACTGACATACAAAATGGGACGTCACAACATGGAGTACCTGGACATTCTATTTGACGTAGATGACTGCGGGAACATCTCATCTAATGTGTTTAGAAAAGAGACGTCCAGCAATACCTTATTACATGCAAGATCCTCACATCCCAAGAAACTAATCAATGGTATTCCTATAGGCCAATTTCTCAGATGATGCCTCCTTTGAACAGCAAGCCCTGGACTTACGCCAAAGATTTGAAGAACGGGGATACTCCGAACAATCCATAAAAAGAGGATACATAAGAGCTAAAAAAGCCAAAAGAGAAGAGCTACTAATGCCCAAACCCAAGACAATAAACAACAATGACACAATACGATTTATTACAACATACAACTCCCAATGGGAAAAAGTCAAACAGGTCCTACTACGACACTGGCAAGTGTTAAGAATAGACAACACCCTTCAACAATATCTGCCATCTCATCCAGCAATCACATACCGACGCTCCAAAAACCTACGGGACCAACTGGTGACAAGCACCCATAAGGAACAGGAGGTAGGTAATATCTTTGGATCTAAAGGTCCTAAATGGGGCAGTCGTCCCTGTGGTAACTGTGTTGCATGCCCTAATATTGAGAGAACTACAATCTTTTTCAACTCTGACAGGCAAAGAGAATACGAAATCAGGCAGACAATCACATGCACAACGACGGGCATTATATACTACGCCACCTGCCCATGTGATCTAATATATGTGGGACTCACCACTCGGGAACTCCGTCGCCGTGTCCGAGAACATGTCCTGGGAATTGAGGCGGCCAAAGACGAAAAAGATCTGTATAAACTTAAAACCATTCCGCGCCATTTCAAAGAATATCATGGATGCGATGGATCCAAGCTCAAGGTAAGGGGCATTGATAAAGTTTTCGTTGGTAACCGAGGGGGTAACTGGAAACGGGTTTTGGCCCAAAAAGAAAGCAAATGGATCTATTTATTAGACACAGTATCACCCCGAGGACTCAATGAACAACTGAGTTTCTCATCCTTTTTATAAACATTCATGTGTTCCTCAATTTTTATTAAATGTACTTTATCATAATTATCTGGTTTGTTCTGGTATGTGTTCATCTCTTTTTTGTCATTGTCCATGTTATTATTATTTGTTTTTCTGTTAAACTGCCTTTGATGATATAGGGTCTGTCATGGTCTTTCTCTTTTTTATCTCAACAGAAAGTGCTCATCATTCATGGATTATCACCCTTGTTCCTTCACCAGTGTCTTTTGTATTCATTCCACTTATATATACCTACCAAGGACATAATTGTGGACTCTTCCATTTTTGGATCTTTGTCTCTTCATATTTTTTCACTGTTTGTCACGATTTTTTTTGCACCACGCACTGGGTTGCACTTTTGCACTTTACTTCACTTTATTCACGTAGTTTATATTATAGGTCATCTTATTACTCATTTATATGTATAGGATACGTATATATAACACTAATTCATAGGATATGTATATATAACACTAATTTATAAACTGTTAATATGTCATGTTTTTAACCTTCAATTTTCTACTATCCTGTGCCTATTGTTATTTAAGATGGTCACGTTATTATTAAATTTTATATATATTTATGTCCATGGTTTTAGTGTACCCAATATGACTATCCCAATGAATTGTTAGTTTTTCATAACAAAAACCTTCCCCTTAGCACCAGCACTTTTTGATATTATTTATTACCCTATGTTTTGCTCCCTTTCTATAATATAAATATAATTTTATCAGCATTTGCACTTTGATATTTAGATATGTCGTTGCACACACTGTATAACTCTCTTACCCTTAAGAGTTAAACTTTTTCTGCACTACTCTGGAGGCTGTGCGCTTGCGCACTTGTTTCCCGTCTGTCTGGCTCCTTGATCGGGTGGCGCATGCGCCGGCTCCCAGTCCAATGATGTCATCGTATCGCGAGAGCTCCCGACGTTGTCCGGAGCATGACTTCATCCAGTTTCGCGATATCACGCACCCTAAATACGGTGACTCTCTGTTCCGGCGAAACACCTGGGCTCTGATACTGCCGGACATGCGCTGCAATGTTAACGTCCCTCATTGGACCTGCAGACCGTAACACCTCCCTCTAATATTATGTCACTATGGCAAACGCTATCTCATTGGCTGCTCCTTTCCATATATACCTATTTTCCTCTGTCCCAGATACTCCCCTTGAAAAAGCCTTATGCGAAACACGTGTCGGGGTCGGGCAGTGCATGCCAACATCTGTGGTATGGTAACTATGGTTTAGACTCATATTATGTATTGTTGCACAGATACTCTGTGCTACTCACCATTGATCTCCAGTCTACCTATGTCTGTATTACCTCTCCACTTTTGATTTATATTTGTTTTATAGACTCATTCTATGTTTTCATGCATTGCTTTCTTGTTTTTAATTGATTTCCATTGTTGTGCCACTCTAATGTTTATGTATATGTATCAATAAAGACTATATATATTTTTTCATATAGTTTACACTTTTCTTTATTTTTCTATGTTGTCTATTCTGTGCTATATGGTATGTTGAGCGGGGATAACGCCACTGTGCCGTGTTTATATTGCCCATATCCCCTAACTCAACACTATAGTGTTATTTATTCTTCCCTGTATTCTCTACAGACGATTCTTATATCCATTAACATGGACTTTCGGGCGAAAGAACAAAGTTGGCGTCTGGAAGCGGACGCTGTATTTGGCAACAGCAATGGAACCATTGAGGACACACAATCAAAACAAAATAAGGAGTTAAAAACTAATCTAAGAAATCTCCTACACCGACGAACTCGAATTTGGTGGAACCGTCTCTCATTAGAAAAATATATCGTATTAGGTATGATTCCACGAGGGCTACGTATACAAATTTGTCCTTCTTTTGGGTATGAGGATGTCATCTTCTGCAATAAATGGGAGGAGATCTGCAACAAAACCTCCATAGCTCTTATGCAACTCATAGTGGAACAAAACACCAAACACCTTGAAAACTTGGACTCAGAAATCAACACTATCCAAATGGAGATCAGATCATCCCTCCCAACTGGGGAATTTGAACTTTTCTCTATGGAGATAGATGAATCTTCAAAAACCTGGGGAAAACAAATTAAAAACCTAAAGGCAAAGAAATTTCAAAGAGACACCCAGGATACAAATTTAGGAAAAGTCTACAAATGGAAGAATTTCAAAAACACACCCCACAGTCGCACTCCATCAGTATCTTCACAGGTATCCCTAAGTGGACTATCACAGGCATCTTCTGAGCATGTAGATATGAGACCACAGAGAGGCAACAAAAGACGCTACGAACCCTATCACAGACAACAGCCAAAACGGTGGGCACGAGCTGAGAATAAGAACGAAACCAGAAACTCTACATTAAAGGTAATAAACTTAACAGATATCATACTAACTAGAGCACAATTTGAAGTGTTAAGTCTTGGCCTGTCATTTTCTCCTAGTGACAATTTTGATTGCTTCCTAGCAATAAAGGACCTGCACCTGTTCGCCCGGAAGCTGGCATTCAAAAAGATCTTTCATGACAAGGAGGCATCAATGTCACCACACGACCAAGAACATCTGGCCTTACAAGCCCTAGAGGAATTATTAGAAGAACAAGACAACGTACAAAGAAAAGGTAAAATTCCATCTATACTACTACCAAAATCTACCAATTTTCCAAATCTATCAAATTTTGCTAGTATAGACCTATTTGTTAAATTAGTCACACGGGACCTTAAACAGATACCAAGACGGGGCCAAGAAACAAATTGCACAGGAGCCCAACGTAAAGCAATCACTGAATTGAGGGAGATGAAAAATGTGACGATAAAACCCTCTGATAAAGGGGGAAACGTTGTACTATGGTCGACAAAAGACTATGAAAAAGAGGCCTTTCGCCAGTTACGCGATATCACCTGTTATAAAAAACTTACCTTTAATCCCTTACAAAAATTTAAGGAGGAACTAACATCTATTCTTTCAACAGCAGTGGATAATTACATTATAACGAAAAGCCAGATGGAGTGCCTTATTCCAGACTACCCAAAGATCTCTGCCCTGTACCTGCTGCCGAAAATACATAAACGGCCCAACAATCCACCAGGTAGGCCAATCGTATCAGGGATCAACAATCTATGTGAACCCATTTGTAAATTAATTGATTATCACTTACGCCCCCTGGTGGAGGCATTACCATCATATCTTAAAGATACGACTGACACTCTAAAAAAATTCAATGGCCTCCATTTAGAACCAGACATGCATATTGTCACATGCGACGTGGAGTCGCTATATACATCTATAAGACACAAAGATGGTATCTCTGCAGTCAAATTCTTCTTGGATTCCTCAGATATGGAACCTCAATTTGCGAAACTTCTCATACAACTGTTGGAATTCACCTTGACACATAATTTTTTCCTTTTTAAAGGGAACCTCTACCTACAGCTCCAGGGAACTGCAATGGGGGCGGCATGCGCCCCCTCATACGCAAATCTTTTCCTGGGGCTGTGGGAGAGGGAAATTTTTCTCACTAATCCAAATACATTGGTTGACAGGGTACATCTCTATGCCCGATACATCGATGATGTCATCATGATCTGGCAGGGCCAAGAATCAGAATTACAAGATTTCATGACAGATCTCAACATGAATGAGACTAACATAAAACTGACATACAAAATGGGACGTCACAACATGGAGTACCTGGACATTCTATTTGACGTAGATGACTGCGGGAACATCTCATCTAATGTGTTTAGAAAAGAGACGTCCAGCAATACCTTATTACATGCAAGATCCTCACATCCCAAGAAACTAATCAATGGTATTCCTATAGGCCAATTTCTCAGATTACGTCGCATTTGCTCAGATGATGCCTCCTTTGAACAGCAAGCCCTGGACTTACGCCAAAGATTTGAAGAACGGGGATACTCCGAACAATCCATAAAAAGAGGATACATAAGAGCTAAAAAAGCCAAAAGAGAAGAGCTACTAATGCCCAAACTCAAGACAATAAACAACAATGACACAATACGATTTATTACAACATACAACTCCCAATGGGAAAAAGTCAAACAGGTCCTACTACGACACTGGCAAGTGTTAAGAATAGACAACACCCTTCAACAATATCTGCCATCTCATCCAGCAATCACATACCGACGCTCCAAAAACCTACGGGACCAACTGGTGACAAGCACCCATAAGGAACAGGAGGTAGGTAATATCTTTGGATCTAAAGTTCCTAAATGGGGCAGTCGTCCCTGTGGTAACTGTGTTGCATGCCCTAATATTGAGAGAACTACAATCTTTTTCAACTCTGACAGGCAAAGAGAATACGAAATCAGGCAGACAATCACATGCACAACGACGGGCATTATATACTTCGCCACCTGCCCATGTGATCTAATATATGTGGGACTCACCACTCGGGAACTCCGTCGCCGTGTCCGAGAACATGTCCTGGGAATTGAGGCGGCCAAAGACGAAAAAGATCTGTATAAACTTAAAACCATTCCGCGCCATTTCAAAGAATATCATGGATGCGATGGATCCAAGCTCAAGGTTTTGATAAAGTTTTCGTTGGTAACCGAGGGGGTAACTGGAAACGGGTTTTGGCCCAAAAAGAAAGCAAATGGATCTATTTATTAGACACAGTTTCACCCCGAGGACTCAATGAACAACTGAGTTTATTATCCTTTTTATAAACATTCATGTGTTCCTCAATTTTTATTAAATGTACTTTATCATAATTATCTGGTTTGTTAGGTATGTGTTCATCTCTTTTTTGTCATTGTCCATGTTATTATTATTTGTTTTTCTGTTAAACTGCCTTTGATGATATAGGGTCTGTCATGGTCTTTCTCTTTTTTATCTCAACAGAAAGTGCTCATCATTCATGGATTATCACCCTTGTTCCTTCACCAGTGTCTTTTGTATTCATTCCACTTATATATACCTACCATGGACATAATTGTGGACTCTTCCATTTTTGGATCTTTGTCTCTTCATATTTTTTCACTGTTTGTCACGATTTTTTTTTTTGCACCACGCACTGGGTTGCACTTTTGCACTTTACTTCACTTTATTCACGTAGTTTATATTATAGGTCAGTGATGGCTAACCTATGGCACTGGTGCCAGAGGTGGCACTCGGAGCCCTTTCTGTGGGCACTCAGGCCATCACCAGAGATGACTCCAGGTATCTTCCTGCAGTCCCAGACATCCCAGGACTTGCTGTGCACAGAGCTATTTTAAAGTGACAGCACTACCTGGGACTATTTTCTGCTTTATTGGTGTCCTCAGGGTGCTGGTATCAATGAAAACTGTGACAAAGAAGGGAGTATAAATCACAAATGAAATTTATGTGTTGGCACTTTGCGATAAATAAGCGGGTCCTGGTTGTAGTTTGGGCACTCGGCCTCTAAAAGGTTTGCCATCACTGTTATAGGTCATCTTATTACTCATTTATATGTATAGGATACGTATATATAACACTAATTCATAGGATATGTATATATAACACTAATTTATAAACTGTTAATATGTTATGTTTTTAACCTTCAATTTTCTACTATCCTGTGCCTATTGTTATTTAAGATGGTCACGTTATTATTAAATTTTATATATATTTATGTCCATGGTTTTAGTGTACCCAATATGACTATCCCAATGAATTGTTAGTTTTTCATAACAAAAACCTTCCCCTTAGCACCAGCACTTTTTGATATTATTTATTACCCTATGTTTTGCTCCCTTTCTATAATATAAATATAATTTTATCAGCATTTGCACTTTGATATTTAGATATGTCGTTGCACACACTGTATAACTCTCTTACCCTTAAGAGTTAAACTTTTTCTGCACTACTCTGGAGGCTGTGCGCTTGCGCACTTGTTTCCCGTCTGTCTGGCTCCTTGATCGGGTGGCGCATGCGCCGGCTCCCAATCCAATGATGTCATCGTATCGCGAGAGCTCCCGACGTTGTCTGGAGCATGACTTCATCCAGTCTCGCGATATCACGCACCCTGAATACGGTGACTCTCTGTTCCGGCGAAACACCTGGACTCTGATACTGCCGGACATGCGCTGCAATGTTAACGTCCCTCATTGGACCTGCAGACCGTAACACCTCCCACTAAAATTATGTCACTATGGCAAACGCTATCTCATTGGCTGCTCCTTTCCATATATACCTATTTTCCTCTGTCCCAGATACTCCCCTTGAAAAAGCCTTATGCGAAACACGTGTCGGGGTCGGGCAGTGCATGCCAACATCTGTGGTATGGTAACTATGGTTTAGACTCATATTATGTATTGTTGCACAGATACTCTGTGCTACTCACCATTGATCTCCAGTCTACCTATGTCTGTATTACCTCTCCACTTTTGATTTATATTTGTTTTATAGACTCATTCTATGTTTTCATGCATTGCTTTCTTGTTTTTAATTGATTTCCATTGTTGTGCCACTCTAATGTTTATGTATATGTATCAATAAAGACTATATATATTTTTTCATATAGTTTACACTTTTCTTTATTTTTCTATGTTGTCTATTCTGTGCTATATTAACATATTGAGGCAGATTTACTTACCCGGTCCATTCGCGATCCAGCGGTGCCTTCTCTGCACTGGACTCGGGTCCGGCTGGGATTTATTAAGGTAGTTCCTCCGAGGTGGCGCTGCTGCGCTGAAAAGCATCGGAACGCGCTGGAGTTCACCGGCTCGGGCTGAGTGAAGGTAAGTGCAAGCTCCGCGACACTTTCTTTTTTTAAATGCGGCGATTTTTCCGAATCCGTCGGGTTTTCGTTCGGCCACGCCCCCCCCCCCATTTCCGTCGCGTGCATGCCAGCGCCGATGCGCCACAATCTGATCGCGTGCGCCAAAATCCCGGGGCAATTCTGGGAGAAACGGCGCAAATCGGAAATATTTGGGTAACACGTCGGGAAAACGCGAATCGGGCCCTTAGTAAATGAACCCCATTGATCAGTGATCAGGTGCGGTCTAATGTCTTTAATCACAGTTCAAACCAGACAAAGGCATCTTTGTAGTCCTTTTGCACTGCAAAAAACTCCTTGTTGAAGTAGGAAAGTGTGTCTCTCTGTGGCGGAAACTAATGAGACAGAAACTTTAGAACAGAAAATGTTAAAATCTCTGCACTACCCTCCTGCCTTTCTAATCTATGTTTAATCAGCTGGGGACAACCTTTACCACTATGAATTTAAAAGTTCTCAATTCTCTGTAACTCATTCTGTCACCACAAGCAACTAGCAAGGATTCCATTACTATCTTTACCTAGTTAATTCATACATTACCGTATATACTCGAGTATAAGCCGACCCGAGTATAAGCCGAGGCCCCTAATTTTACCACAAAAAACTGGTAAAACCTATTGACTCAAGTATAAGCCGAGGGTGGGAAATGCATTGGTCACAGCCTCTCCAGTATGTAGCCAGCCAGCCCCTGCCCCAGTGTATATAGCCAGCTAGCCCCTGCCCCAGTGTATATAGCCAGCCAGCCCCTGCCCCAGTGTATATAGCCAGCCAGCCCCTGCCCCAGTGTATATAGCCTGCCAGCCCCTGCCCCAGTGTATATAGCCGGCCAGCCCCTGCCCCAGTGTATATAGCCGGCCAGCCCCTGCCCCAGTGTATATAGCCCCCCGCCCCTGCCCCAGTGTATATAGCCCCCCCCTTCCCCGTCGTGCAGCACAACAATACCGGATGGATCGCACAGAAGATCTACGGGTGCCGCCAGAAAGACGAGTTTTGATTTATTTATTTTTTTGACTCGAGTATAAGCCGAGTTTGGGTTTTTCAGCACATTTTTTGTGCTGAAAAACTAGGCTTATACTCGAGTATATAAGGTAATTTATCTTCAAGATTTCAATTGTTATGACATCAGCCATTGAAGAGTGAAGCATCCAGATCTTTTATATACACTGTACACATACAGAGTTATGATCAAACCACCACTCCAAGAGTTATTACTAGAGATGAGCGAGTATACTCGTCCGAGTATACTGCTCGGTCGAGTATTAGCATACTCTGACCGGCTCGTTACTCGGACGAGTATCTCGCCGGCTCGAGATCGAGCAGTAAATTAATAAAATAAATTGAATAAAAGTATTTTTATTGTAAAAAAAAAATATTACACATGTTTGCAGATGTTTTACTTGTAACAACACATTGAAATAACACTATTCTTCACTTTCCAGGTGTTCGCGCGTGTCTCCCGCTAGGTTCGGAGATGTTCAGAACATCTGGAATGTGAAGAATATTGTTCTTTCAATGTGTTCTGCACTTAAATGGTCCTGTATTCACTGTTTTTAATGTTTTAATTCTATTTTTCACTTTGCAGCTGTGCGCGCGTATCTCCGAACCTATCGGGAGATACGCGCGCACACCTGCAATGTGAAGAATAGAATTAAAACATTAAAAACAGTGAATACAGGACCATTTAAGTGCAGAACACATTGAAAGAACAATATTCTTCACATTCCAGATGTTCGTGCACATCTCCTAACTTAGCGGGAGACACGCGGGAACACCTGCAAAGTGAAGAATAGTGTTATTTCAATGTGTTCTTACAAGTAAAACATCTGCAAACATCTGAAAATTTTTTTTTTGCACTGTTCTTTTACTGTTCAGTTTTATTAAAAAAATGCTCGGGTCTCCCATTGACTTCAATGGGGCTCGTTATTCGAGACGAGCACTCGAGCATCTGGAAAAGTTCGTCTCGAATAACGAGCACCCGAGCATTTTAGTGCTCGCTCATCTCTAGTTATTACCTTATACTGTCAGCCATTCTGAAAATACAAAACTGCATATGTACCTATGTACAAGACTTATGGTATATGATATAAATACCTGATAGATACAGGTCTCATCACTGGAATTTCTGGGCAACTTTCCATATAGAGATGAATATATAGAAAATTTACTTCCACAAAACAGTGTAAGTATGAGAATAAGCTTACTACATAAAGGCAGTCCCCGGGTTGTTTTCAAGTTGAATTTGTATTAAAAAGGGTATTTCCATTTGGGCATTCACATTTAATTTATTTGCCACATGTAAACATTTCTTCAATTGGATATTATTAAAAAAATGTTCTTGTTTGAAGATAATTTCTCATAAATGTAGCCATGTTGCCCCTTAGAAACCAGATAGCTTCCTTGGATATGACCACCCCACACTCTAGCAGTGGTGGACAGACATGCGCTATTGAGTAATCATTACCACAGGACAGCTGCAGGACATGTAGTTACTCCCGGACATTTCATATACAAAAACCTTTTGTTTCTTTGTGCAATCCCTCCAGCAGAGGTGGCCGTATCCAAGGACACAGTCTTGTTTCTAAGGGACCATATCACTATGTACATGAAATGCATATATAGGACAGATTAATCAAACTGAATGTTAATGCCCGAGAATACCCGGAACTGTCGGAACTGTATATTTTATAATTGTAGCCCCAGGCAAAAAGTTTAGGTCTCTGCAGGGCAGGTGGCAGAGATGCAGGGTCAAGTCCAATCCGGGGTCAGCAACGGGAGGTCCAGGCAGATGGGAACAGGAACACAGGCACACGAGACACAGGAACACAACAACATGGAGGAACTCTGGTAACACCGGAACACGGAGGGGCTCTGGTAAAACAGGAACATGGAGGGACTCTGGTAACACAGGAACGCGGAGGGATTGTGGTAACACAGAACTCAAGAGCAGGAACACACTGGAACGCAGGAATATTGCTGGGGAGCTTTTTCTAAGGCTCTGAGGCACAAAGATCCGGCAGGGTTTGCAGGAAGAGGCAGGCTTAAATAGAATTTGTGAAATTGACTAGGGACAATTAATGGCGCCATGGCCCTTTAAATTTAGTGAAGCCGGCGCGTGCACGCCCTAGGAGTTGGAGACGTGCGCGCACGGCGGATGGGATCGTGACAGGAGCTGGGACGGGTAAGGTGCACGCGCGACACAGTGGCGGGGGCAGAGGACCACCTGAGACATTACCCCCCGCCCTTCGGCCTCCCCATCTTCTTGGGTTGGAGGAATTTCTGCAGGAGATCACGGTTCAGGATATTGTCCTCTGGTTCCCAAGACTTCTCTTCTGGCCCGAACCCCTTCCAGTCGACCAAGAAGAACCGCTTCCCCCTTACCGTCTTCGTGTCAAGGATCTCCTTTACCTCATAGGTGTCGGTGGAGTCAGCCACAGGAGCAGGAGGAGGTACTTGCTGGGAGAAGCGGTTTAGGATGACAGGCTTGAGCAGGGAGACATGGAAGGAGATTACGAGTCCAGAGAGTTATAGGAGAACTCTGCCCACAGCAACAAAGTGAACCAGTCGTCCTGATGGGCAGAGACAAAATGATGAAGGTAGCAAGCCAGAGAATGGTTAACTCTCTCTACCTGTCCATTAGACTGCAGATGGTATGCAGAAGAGAAGTCCAATTTCACCCGCAGCTGATTACATAGAGATTGCCAGAAGCGGGAGGCAACCTGAACCCCTCGGTCCGAAACGATGTGCAGCCAAAACACAGGCTGGCAAGGTGAGGAGCAGATGGCACACCTGGCAGCGGGACAAAATGGGACATTTTTGAGAATCGGTCGGTTACCACCAAGATGACGGTGTTCCCAGAGGAAAATGGAAGGTCCGTGACAAAGTACATGGCCACGTGAGTCCACGGGCAGTTGGGTATCGGCAACGGCATCAGGAGATCAACAGGTTTAAGGCATGTTGGCTTATAACGAGCACAGGAAATGCAGGAACACACAAAATCCTGCACGTCTTTGACCAGATCTGGCCACCAATAGTAACGGGAAATAAGGGCTACAGAGTGCTGCACCACAGGGTGCCCAACCACACAAGAGCAATGTCCCTAAGTCAAAATTCTCTTCCGAAGGGGAGGTTGGACATACATCTTGCCCGGTGGGAGCTGCAGGAGGTCCACTGAAGCAGCAAGAACCAGCCGTTCAGGAGGTACGATATGTCTAGGAGCATGAAACACCCCCCCGCCCCCCAATAACATCCGAGGCACAAGAGAGAGCGTCAGCCTTAACATTCTTCTCTGCAGGACGGAAATGTATCAAGAAATCGAATCGGGAGAAAAAGAGAGACCAACGAGCCTGTCTTGGATTGAGACCCTGAACAGTCTGCAGGTACAGGAGGTTTTTGTGATCAGTATAGATACTGACTGGATGACGAGCTCCCTCCAGAAGATAGCGCCATTCCTCCAAAGCAAGCTTAATAGCTAGAAGCTTCCAATCACCAATAGAGTAGTTCCTTTCCATGGCAGAAAATGTCTTGGAGAAGAACCCACAGGTGAGAGTTTGGCCTTTGGGCTCCTTCTGGGTGGGAACGGCTCCTGCACCAACGGATAAGCAGGAACTGTTTCTCAGTATCAGGCCGGGTGAGAACGGGAGCAGGCGAAAAGGCAGGCTTCAGCTTAGTGAAAGCTTCTTCAGCCGCCGGAGGTCAAAGTTTAGGATTGCCGTTCTTCTTGGTCAGCACCACAATGGGAGACACCAGAGAGAAGAAATGTGGGATAAACTGCGGGTAGTAATTGGCGAAGCCGAGGAAACTCTGGATAGCTGGAAGCCCCACTGGACGTGGCCACTGAAGTACTGCAGACAACTTTGCAGGATACATCTGTAGTCCCTTGTCTGAGATTATATAGCCTAGGAACGGGAGACTCCTCTGATGGAACTGGCACTTCTCAAGCTTGGCATACAAGCAATTGGCACTTAAGCGTCTGAGAACATGATTTACATGGAGTCGATGGGACACAAAGTCTGCAGAGAACACCAGGATATCTATGACTACGTCACAGGTATAAAGCAAGTCCCTGAATATGTCCAGGAAGGCAGAGGCTGGAAACGGTTTACCCATCCTGGAGCTGAGTAAGAAAGGAATGTTCAGATGTGGAGAAGATTCATACTCACCTAGGGACGCTTCTCCCAACCCTAGATGCGTGCATTTTCCCGAACGCTTAGGACGGAGTGGACAGGACTGAAGGAAGTGTTCCGGGCTGGCACAATAGAGACAGAGGTTCTCTTGAAGTTGCCTGGAACGTTCCTGGGAAGACAGCCGAGCTTTGTCTCCTTGAATCTATACCTCTGAAACTGTCACAGCAGGTGACTGAAGTGGTCTTTGGAAGACAGGGCAGACGAGCCGAGGTCAAGGTACCTTAACGGAAGACAGTCTCGTGGTTGGGTCCAGGTACAGGATCAGGGCAGGCGGCAGAGATGCAGGGTCAAGTCCAATCCAGGGTCAGCAACAGGAAGTCCAGGCAGATGGGAACAGGAACACAGGCACACGAGACAAAGGAACACAGCAACGCAGGAAAACAGCAACACGGAGGGACTCTGGTAACACAGGAACATGGAGGGACTCTGGTAACACAGGAATACGGCTACACTGGACTCAGGAGCAGGAACACACTGGAACGCAGAAATATAGGCGTGGAGCTTTTTCTAAGGCTGTGAGGCACAAAGATCTGACAGGGTTTGCATGAAGAGGCAGGCTTAAATAGAATTTGTGAAATTGACCAGCGCTCTGGCCCTTTAAATTTAGAGAAGCCGCGCTGTCGGCATCGCGCTGGCCATGAGGAGAACATTTGAGTGTGCAATGGTACAATTTTGCAGTGATAAGCTGGTCCTTACCAAGTGGCCGATGCGCGCTTCGGCTCTAGCTGAGTCTTCATCTGGGGGTGGAAACATTATGCCTATCAAAAAACTTAAGAAAGACTTAACCCAAAGTGTCTTCTGCAACAAGAGTTGGACCTCTCATTCTCCAACTACTATGCAGAGTGAATGCAAGTGTGTATCAGCACTTTCTTCAACAACATGTGGCTCCTTCCTTGCATTTTTCAGCAAGCAATTTTCATGCAGGACAATGAGCCCTATCACAAAACAGGTAGAGCAGTTCCTAGAAACAGAAAACACTGAAAAAATTAAATGGCCAGCCCAGAGTCCTGATCTAAACCCAATAGAAAACCTCTGGAACATCCTTGGTGACAAAGTTATGACCAAGAAACCCACAACAGTCACAGAACTGATGAAGAGACTGTAAGAAGAGTGAACCAAAATCCCAACAGAGCAGCGTGAGAGACTAGTGATGTCCTGTGGCGGCAGATGTGCAAAAGTACACTTCCTCCACATTGGTGACAGTGGTAACCTTCAAGAAATATTGTTCTCTAATTATGATCATCATATTGTCATGGGTGCCCCCGCGACCCAAGCTGACCCATGCCCCTCCATGCCCCGTCTCTGCTTCCTGTCCAGCGGGCGTGCCCGCGTGTCCCCGTCTCACCGGCTTCAGAACCCATCCCAGTCATACCAGAATCCATTATAATCCAGCTTCTCCCTGCACACCCTGCTGGTTCTTAGTGCGTTTTCCAGTTGTGACCTGGTTCTGTATTTGACTTTGATCCTGTTCCACCTGCCCTGACCTGTTGCTACAACCCCGACTCTGATCCCGTGCTGCCAGTCCCCGACTACGATTCTGCCTAACACCTGTGTACCTCACCTTGGCTGCCACTGCGGACAAAGTTGCACCTGTGGAAAGACCTGGTGGTATCACACCGCAACAAGTCCAACCCGCTTTGCGGCAGGCTCTGGTGAAAACCAGTTGCCACTTAGATTCCAGTCCTAGGTGTCGGCTTACGTCATTGTCCACGGTGGTCCAGTGGGTCCACTTCCCCTGGAGCCTGACAATTTTTGCAAAATAAAGGTTTTATGTTGGTATATTTATTATTTTGTCTACATTAAAATGGATTTTCTATTTGATTTTTGAGGAATACATTGAGAACTGGTGTTAAAAAAAAATATGTTGTGAAGGGTGGATTCACATTGGTCTTTGTGTGGTGCGTCAATTGCAAATCCCTTCCATTTTGTCTCTGTTTTGCACCAGTTATGTCTCTTCATCCGTAAATAAAGAACTCAAAGTTTGACTTTAGAAAACCTAACACCTGGTTTCCAAGACACAACAGTGAAAAAAACAGGGCTTTCATCATTTTTTTTAGCAGCCCCATAGGCTTCAATTGCTATCCGCATCAGACAGCTGACAAGTTTCCAGGGAGAACAGATGACTGAAAATAAAAACCATTGTGAAAACACCAATTGAAAACAATTGCTCAGTAAGGCATCCAAGAAAATCACTGAACCTCGGATGTAACTACGCCAGTGTGAAATAGTCCTTAGAAGGAGGACAATAGGTTACCATGGGTATTGATCACATGTATTACCAATTGCAGGGCCTTATAGAGATCCACTAAATTTCCAATATGCTACAACACAGTAGAATTGCAGTACAGGCGGTCCCCCACTTAAGAACACTCGACTTACATACGACCCCTAGTTACAAACGGACCTCTAGATATTGGTAATTTACTGTACTTTCGTCCTAGGCTACAATAAACAGCTATAACAGTTATCACAGGTGTCTGTAATGAAGCTCTAGTGTTAATCCTGATTCTTATGACAATCCAACATTTTTAAAATCCAATTGTCACAGAGACCAAAAAAGTTCTGGCTGGGATTACAATGATAAAATATACAGTTCCGACTTACATACAAATTCAACTTAAGAACAAACCTACAGACCCTATCTTGTATGTAACCCGGGGACTGCCTGTATATTGGATCAAGGTGCTAAAAAGAAAAAAAAACATTTTTAAGTTAAAATATATTTAAAATATTTCTAAACCCTTCCCGCACCCTAGCGTAAGCGTACGTCATAAGGTGCGGGTAGTTACCACACCACGATGTACAGTTGCAGTAACAGCTGGGATCGTGACTATTGCCATCCCGGCTGTTTAACCCTATAGATGCTGCAGTCATGGTGATCGTTGCGTCTAAAGGGCATTACCTGGGTGATGGGCACCCTCCATTTACTCACTGCCGGCAGTAAATGCCTGTAACAGTGCAGCCCTCAACCTATGCAGAATTCATAGGAAGGCTATGTAATATGCTGCAATACAACAGTATTTCAGTATTTTATACTGAACAAGTGATAAAATGGAACAAAATGAGTGCAAATAAGACAATTATTGTTTATATAAAAAAGATAAGATCCCCAGTTACAGAGGGAAATGAGAAGCTCTGATTAACTCTTTAGACCCAGTGGTCACTCTGCTCCTCTGTCCATCGCGGTACTTCAGCGCGATGCTGTGAGGAGTGGAGAAGCGGTAATAAACCGCATCTCCCTTCTCTCTAGGGTCTCCGGGTGTCAGAGACCCGGTCTTGCTCCCACGGCTAGCGCAGGAGCAGTAGACAATTGCAGCAACGTCTGAAGACATTGCTGCAGACTCCGGACCTGCGCGGCAGGTGGTCTGCGAGAGGTTAATACAAGGTGATGCAAAAACAAGCGAATTTCAAGTCAATCATAAAAAATCTATATAAATGGGTATCGCTGTAATCATGGTGACCCATAGAATAAAGATAACATATTATTGTCATGATACGGTCCGGAAAAAAAGCTAAAAACCCTAAACCAGAATTAATTATTTTTTTAACCACCATCAATAAAGAGTTAATAAAATCTAATCAATTAGCAACTGAATTCCTCTAAATGATGTAAATGAAAAGTTGATCAAAATCACAAAAAATCCCTCATATGTCCACTTTACAAAGAAATAAACATTTTATAGCCTGTAAAATGTGACAATACAAATCTGCTCTGAAAGGCATCCCTAATAATAATAATAATAATAATAATTCCTTTATTTATATAGCGCACACAGATTAAGCAGCGCTGCACAGAGCTTTGCCAAATCAGTCCCTATCACAAACATGGAGAGAACATACAAACTCTTTGCAGATGTTGACCCTATGACATGAACCCAGGCCCCCAGCGCTGCAAGGCTGTAATGCTAACCACTAAGCAACAGTGCTCCTTCCATGCTATGTCCTGTCGTGTGCCCATACACCGGTAGCAATTTACCAACACATATGGGGTATCGGCATACATGGAAGAAATTGGGTATCAATCTTTGTGGAGTTTTTCATGATTTAATACATTGTGGCTGTTTAATTTTTGGCCCAAATTTATGTATTGTCTAAAAAAAATTACAGCTTAAATACAGCCGCCATTTTGTTTTAACCCATTGAGAGGTGTAGTTTCTAAAATACCATAATGTAAGGGGTTTTACTGTTATTTAGGCCTTTCAAAGTCACTTAAAGCTGAGCAGGTGCCTCTAAATAAGGGTTTTGGCGATCTTCATAAAAATGAGAAAAATTGCACCTAAATTCTGAACCTCCTAACAACCTAGAAAAGAGAGAGGAGGCATAAAACCCTCTGCCGATATAAAGCAGACATTTGGGAAATGTTAGTAGTAGCACCCAAACAACTTCATAACTATCTGCCTGAAAATGTACATCATTGAAAGTGAAGAATTTTTATAATAATAATTTATATATGGCACACAGATTACACAGCGCTATACAGAGCCTACCAAATCAGACTTTGTCCCAATGGGGCTCACAATCTAATGAACCTACCAGTATGTTTTGGAGTGTGGGAGGAAACCGTAGAACTCGGAGGAAACCCACACAAACATGGAGAGAACATACAAACGCTTTGCAGATGTTGACAGGACACATGGGTCTCTTGTTTGGTATGTGTGATTAGCTTAACCCCTTAGGGACGTGGCCCTTTTTCGTTTTTGCATTTTAATTTTTCACTCCCCACCTTCAAAAATCTGTAACTTTTTTATTTCTCCATGTAAAGAGCTCTGTTTGGGCTTGTTTTCTGCGTAACAAATTGCACTTCATAGTGATGGTATTTATTATTCCATGCCATGTACTGGGAAGCGGGAAAAAAATTCAGAATGCAGTGAAAATGATGAAAAAAAGCATTTGCGCCGTTTTCTTGTGGGCTTGGATTTTACAGCTTTCACTGAGCGCCCCAAATCACATGTCTATTTTATTCTTTGGTTCGGTGCGATCACGAGGATACCAAATTTGTACAGGTTTTATAATGTTTTCATACATTTAAAAAAATTAAAACCTTCTGTACAAAAAAATTCTTCATTTTGCCATGTTCTGGCACTAATAACTTTTTCATACTTTGCATCAGTTCAACATTTCATATAAAATTAAATATATATACACATAGATAAATATAAACCCAAATTATATTATATTTATCTATGTGTATATATATTTAATTTTATATGAAATGTTGAACTGATGCATATATGTATATATTTGATGCATATGTGTGTATATATATTTAATATTTTATATGTTTATATCCACACTTATATCTACCGTATATACTCGAGTATAAGCCGACCCGAGTATAAGCTGAGACCCCTAATTTTACCACCGAAAACTGGAAAAACCTATTGACTCGAGTATAAGCCGAGGGTGTAGTATACAGCCAGCCCCTATGTAGTATACAGCCAACCAGACCCCCTGTAGTATACAGCCAGCCCCCAGTAGTATACAGCCTGCCCCCCAGTAGTATACAGCCTGCCCCCCAGTAGTATACAGCCTGCCCCCAGTAGTATACAGCCTGCCCCCAGTAGTATACAGCTTGCCCCCAGTAGTATACAGCCTGCACCCAGTAGTATACAGCCTGCCCCCAGTAGTATACAGCTTGTCCCCTTGCAGTATACAGCCTGCCCCCAGTAGTATACAGCTTGCCCCCAGTAGTATACAGCCTGCCCCCAGTAGTATACAGCCTGCCCCCAGTAGTACACAGCCTGCCCCCAGTAGTATACAGCTTGTCCCCAGTATTATACAGCCTGCCCCCATCAGTATACAGCCTGTCCCCAGTAGTATACAGCCTGCCCCCATCAGTATACAGTCTGCCCTCAGTAGTATACAGCAGCCCCTATTAGTATACAGATAAAGAAATAAACTTAATACTCACCCTCCGTTGTCCCGATTTTCGTCGCGTCTCCCGGCGGCTTCTGATCCCCATCGCGGCTCCCAGCGGCTTCTTCACTCTTCACTCTTCTCTGGCCGGGAGATCGCGCCGGCCATCGCACACTGTGATGCAGTGCTGTCGCCGCTGATGACGTCATCACAGTGTGCGACGGCCGGCAGATTGCATGAACGCGACTCTGCCGGTTAGAGAAGACAGAAGAGAAGACATGGGGAGCTGCCGGAAGCCGCGACAGGGATCGGGAGCCGCCGGGAGCCACGAGGAACATCGGGGACACCGGAGGGTGAGTATTAATTTATTTATTTTTATCATTGACTCGTGTATAAGCCGAGGCGAGGTTTTTCAGCACATTTTTTGTGCTGAAAAACTCGGCTTATACACGAGTATATACGGTATATATATTTTTATATTTGTTAACGGACCCCTGTATACAGACACAATTGGTCTACAATTTATCTTACCACCAATAGACCCCAGTTTTAAAGCTTTGTATGCTGACTCGCAATTGGTTGTACCACGCATCGCAATATGATGTATTGTATTTTTATTCCTCTATTATTATTGTATTTTTATTCTTATTCCCTATACTATTATTGCCTTTGATCCTTATGTATACTTGTCTTTTACCAAATCTACAGAATTATGTTACTTGACAAAGGGGACCCCAGTTCCCCGAAACGCGTTGTGATGATCTGTGCCCTGTTCTTTTATTCACAATAAACCCTTTATTGGAAAAACTATTCGCCCGGTCTCGTTGTGCGCCTACCGCTTCTACCCCTTCCCGATTTGTCAGTCCAGTATTATGCTTACCTCTTTTGGGGTGAGCTGGTACAGTCAGTTTCTGGAAGTTTCCAGTATCTGGGAAAACATCTGGAAGCTAGCAGCTTATTGGCAGCTGTTTTCAGGCGGGATGCGCAAAGCAAGATAAAGAGAAGGTGCTGTGTGGTCAAGCAGTTCTTGTGTCACGCCTTGAAAGAAGAAACATTAGCGTCCTGCCCGCCCTGCAATTATTGTAATTACATTGTCATTTTGTTGCTGGCGCTTATTAGTGGGATTTATTCACCCAGTCATTCCTGGGTAGACTGGTTTATTTCAATTGAACTTTATCATTATTACATGAATTGTTATTTCATTGGTAGATTTCAATTAATATTTGTTTATTTAAATTATTTAATAATTAATTTTATGTAACCCATAATATTATTTTATTTAGGAGGTGGGGGCTTGTGAACCCGGACCCCAGTGCTGCAAGGCTGTAATGCTAACCACTGAGCCACCGTGCTGTCAAAGAATTTTTAAACCTTTTTGCCAAATTTCCATTTTTTTCATACCTAAACGCAAAAGATATCACCAAATTTTGTAGTACAATGCATGATTAAAAAATAAGGAATCTCTAGGGAAAACTAAGGATATCAAGCCTGGGATATGTTACAGCGTTACAAAGTTATAACCTCTTATAATGACACAGGGCAGATGTAAAAATCAGGCTTGGTCCAGAAGCCCTAAAATGGTCCTGAAGGGGTTTTGAAAACATTTACATTTCGAATCACCCCCTTTTCCCTTGAACACAAATTAAAATATATATAAAAATGATTATCATCTATGGTAAACCCCATAACGGAAGAAAACCTCCAAATGTCCAGTTCAACACTTCCTCGCAACACATAAAACTTACACAGGTCAGTACACTGAAGTATGAAAAAGTTATAGGCCGTAGAATATGACGATGAGAAATTTTAATTTTTTTAAAGTACTAAAAAATAATAAAACTATGAATGTGGTATCTACTCGATCATACTAACTCAAAGAATAACGGAGAGGTATCATTGGGTTTCATCTGTGATAGTGGAGAATAGAAATGGACAAGGTGGTTAGAGGGTTAATAAAAGCATACATGTAAGGAAGGACAAATGTCAAGAAAATCAGGAGAGGTTAGGAAAGACATGAATGTGCACTTGCGTCAAAACACCAAAACAAACCGCTGCAATGTTTCTCCCTCTAATTATATTACTATGGGGAAAGTCAATGAGCTTTCCTGCACTCTGATACAGTCTCTGACAACATGGCTTCCTCATAGCGGACACAATGTGTTAGGCAGTTTCCCTCTAGTGGCGGCCCTTAGTGACAGCGCTTCTACTCTGCTTCCGGTTAGGAGACCCATGTGGAGTTGTAAGCAGAGGCTGAACATCTACCGGGTGCAATGAGGGTCATCCGGGACAGTTCGCTCTTGTAGTACATTGGTCCTGTGCCGGCTATGATGGATGCAGCTAGAGCGCTGCAGAGGCTGGCGGCGACCGGCAGGAGGCTGCAGCGGTGCTGTGTGCTACTCGGGCAGGCGAGGACATTCAGTGGTAACCCCGGCTGCCTCCTGCAGGGATATGAGCCCCGGAGGTGGAGGGTGACTTGTACGCCGTGGTCCCGATACCGGCGGCAGTGGATCGTGGCGCACAGCAGTGAGTACAGTCACGTGCTCCTGTGGGGTTTAGGTTTATCTGTAATCTGTGTTCTCCCAGGTTGTACCGCTCCGTGTAGCCTGGGGCTACCCGGGACGTGCGGTGCAGCCAGTCAGTGTCTATAAGTCATGGAAATGACCCAGAGCTGTGCTCTGCAATTTCAAAGTCCCTATAGTTATGAATGGAGTAGCTTGACCTGCTGATAGGATAGTTGGTATAACCCCTTTAGCCCTTTTTGGTGACACATGAAGCATTCATCATGTACATGTTTGGTCACCATTACTCATCGCTACTGTAGATTGTCCTGATGATGAGGGGACGCAAGTGTTTCTTCCTAGTACTTTAGATAGGACAAGTCTTTCAAGCAAATGGGTTCTCGTAGCATGTTCACATCCACCCTCTTCAGTTTAGTGACATATATATGGAGCTATACATTAGACAATGCTTTCTATGCATACCTCTAGCTTCCACCACAAAGACAGTTTGAATAAAATTTTAGCCAGGAGATCTTGAGGCTGTTTATCCAAGGTAACAGTTATTATTGGATCTGCAGTGTTTTCACATATGTTTTGCTTCTGCCATAGTGACTATGATCCTGAAATTTGTCTGTATCTATAGGTATGATATCCCGCCATACCCAGTCTGACGCATCTCAAGCCACATTAGCCAGCGTTGCTCCAGTATTCTCTGTGGTGAGTTTCAAAGATGAATGTATTAGAGCCGTTGTACACGAACAGCCAGATATACATCCCTATGGCGCCGCTTAAAAGAGAGATCGTGCTCTATCTTTCCCTGTAAGTACAGCCGAGCACCAGGCCTACCTGTGGAGAGGAGAGGGGTGAACAGCGCTCATCCCTTCGATTCTCCAGCCCGGTGTAGTACATGTTCATGTGCATAAAGCCTTACTTCAAAACTTGTAGCAGGTAGAAGTAAAAAGAGTAAAGCGTACTCGCTAATACTGCAGCCCCCTCTACGAGTAAGTGTCCTTGGTTATTCATGCTTGATTTTGATTTCCTTTAATTTACATACTGGGAGCACCATTAATGGTTCATACAGAATATAATGATAAATTTCCTTTAAGACCTTGTAGGTTAGTTACACTAGCCATCAGCCACAAGTTGGATACTACGTAATGCACAGCTTGTAAAGGAAGAAATCCCTAGTTCATTTGGAAGTGAAGGGCAACTAAATGTTCTACACGTATTTAGTACTTTTAATTTTTTTTTTTTTTAGATGAAATTTGACAAAGAAGGAAACATATTGTCATTTGGTAAGTATCAGCATACACAACATCTTGCTATATTTTGTGCTCTGCACACTGCTTGTCTTTCCATAGGTTTACCCTAAAGACTTTTACCCCTTTTTACAGGTAATGTAGGATCACTGGGGTGTCATACTTCCTCACAGTGTGAATCAGGAAATTTTGTATTACATGCTGCTGCATCATTTTGTTTTATGGGACTGTAGGAACTAGAGCAGTGGTGGCGAACCTATGGCACAGGTGCAAGAGGCGGCACGCCGAGCCCTTTCTGTGGGCACCCGGGCTATCGCCCCAGCACACCAGGCAGGAATTTTCTTCAGTTCCACTCAACTTCGAAGCAAAGATGCTCCTTTCAGTGATATTTTAAAGTGATACTTACTTGGCTACTTGGGACCGTAGGAAGAGGGAGAATGTGTAGACAGGCCTAATTATCCCCGAAGGACCTTCTGCTGGCCCCATGATTCTCTGTGTACAGGGGGATACAGGAAAGAAGCTACAGTTATGCAAATGTTCCCTCCTTCTTTCTACTGTGTTGGTGTACTCATGAGGCCAGTATGATTGAACGTTGTTGAAGAACAGGGAGCAATAAGTTATTGCTTTACTTTTTGATTAGCACCGCACGATAATTGAAGGTTTGGGGTTGCAGTTTTGGCACTCTGTTGCTAAAAGGTTCGCCATCACTGAACTAGAGATTAGAATGGGTTGTCTTTAGGGGCACATACCTTCAAACGTTAATTAATTAAATCAGGCTTGATGTATTGTTCAGATGTCTCTTAGTAAATCCGGCTGTAGACAGAATGAACACTGAGTGAGTCCTTACATCATACGGAAATGTGATGCAAGGGCTTCCTGTCTACTGGCTGAACTGCAGCAACGATACAGTAAGAACTGTTACAGTGCGCTGGAGTTTAGATGGCAGATAGGGAGTCCTTACATCATATTTCTGTTTGATGCAAAGACTCCTGTCCTGTGCAGTTTGTTCAGTTTGTGGGATCAGACCAGCAAACAGGTCAGTTTCCAGGGGCTGCACAAGTTTGTTTCAGCTGGCCTAAAGCATGGAATAGATTTATTATAGGGGTTATCCAGGATCAGCTGCTCCAGTTCGCCTTACTTCACCTATCATGATTGTCTTTTTATTTGCATAGAAAGGAAGAAAACCGAGTTATATCAGGAATTGGGACTCCAAGCCCGAGATTTGAGGTTTCAGCATCTAGTGAGCATCAATTCCAGAAACAAGAAGATCATTTTAAGAATGGAGGTAATATTAGTAACATACATTCATCATATTTACATTTCAGTGCTTAACTTCTTAACGCCGCAGCCCTTTTTCATTTTTGCGTTTTCATTTTTCACTCCTCACCTTCAACAAAAAAATTCCAAATGCAGTGAAATTGGTAAAAAAAAAAAAAAAACACATTTGTGCCTTATTCTTGTCGGCTTGGATTATACGGATTTCACTGTACGCCCCAAATGACATGTCTACTTTATTTTTTGGGTCGGTACGATTACGGGGATACCAATTTTGTATAGGTTTATAATGTTTTCATACATTTAAAAAAAATTAAAACCTTCTGGCGCTAATAACTTTTTTTATACTTTGGTGTACGGAGCTGTGGGTGTCGTTTTTTGTGTATTTTGATGATGTTTACAATGTTATCATTTTTAGGATTGTGCGACCTTGTGATCCCTTTTTATAGAATTTTTAAATTTTTTTTCAAATGGCAAAATAGCTTTGGGTGCGATTTTCCGTTACGGGGTTAAACGCAGTGAAAAACGGTTATCATATTTTTATAGATCGGGCATTTTTGGACGCGGCGATACCTAATGTGTTTAAGATTTTTACTGTTTATTTTTATATCAGTTCTAGGGAAAGGGGGATGATTTCAGTTTTTAGGTTTATCTATTATAAAAATTTTTTATTTTTACTATTTTTCAGACTCCCTAGGGTACTTTAACCCCTTAACGACTTGGCTTTTTTTAGTTTTTTCACTTCCATTTTTCACTCACCAACTTCAAAAATCTATAACTTTTTTATTTTTCCACATAAAGAGCTGTGTTATGTCTTATTTTCTGCGTAACAAATTGCACTTCATAGTGACGGTATTTAATATTCCATGGCGTGTACTGGGAAGCGGGAAAAAAATTCCAAATGCTGTGAAAATGGTGAAAAACCACATTTGCGATGTTTTCTTGTGGGCTTGGATTTAACAGCTTTCACTCTGCGTCCCAAATGACATGTCTACTTTATTCTTTGGATTGGTACGATCACGTGGATACCAAATTTCTATAGGTTTTATAATGCTTTCATACATTTAAAAAAATTATAACCTCCTGTACTATAATCTGTCGCCAATAACTTTTTCATACTTTGGTGTACGGAGCTGTGGGTGGCGTCACTTTTTGCGAATTTTGATGGCGTTTTCATTGCTATAATTTTTTGGACTGTGAGACCTTTTGATCACTTTTTTTGAATTTTTAGGTTTTTTTATTATAATTTTTTTAAAACTTTTTTTAATTTTTACTTTTACTATTTTTCAGACTCCCTAGGGTACTCTAACCCTAGGTTGTCTGATCGATCCTATCATATACTGCCATACTACTGTATGGCAGTATATGTGGATTTTACTCCCCATTCATTACAATGTGCAATTAGCAAAACGAAGTAGCCTCGGGTATTCGGAACACCCGAGGCTACCATGACGACGGATCGCCGCTCCCCGGGGAGCGACGATCCGCGACAAGATGCCGGCGCCCATGCGGAGCCATCTCTTCGAAGCCGCCGGCAGCAATATGCAGCAGAGACTTGCCGGCTATGGAGAGGGCTCAGCCCGCGAGCCCTCTCCATGCACCGGGACCCGCGTCGGGAAGGGTTTAACCCTAGAGTGTCTGTACGATTCTACCATATACTGCCATACTATTGTATGGCAGTATATGTCGATTTTACTCCTCATACATTACAATGTGCTGATATCAGACCGAGGCTACCATGGCGATGGATCGCCTCTCCCCGATGACGTCACGGGGAGCGACGATCCTCAGAAAGATGGCAGCACCCATGCGCCGCCATCTTTTTGAAGCCAGCGGCGATCAGTGGGAAAACACCCGCAATATGCAGAAAAGACTTACCGGCTATGGAGAGGGCTCAGCCCTTGACCCCTCTTCATGTACCCGGCATGTGCGTAATACTACGTCACATGTCGGTAAGGGGTTAATGCTCCATGACAAGTTTTAGGTATTTTTATGTTCAGGGCAAATCTCAAAAAAATGCTGCCTCCCCACCACCAAATTAAGCATATCAGAGATGTATGTATTTATTATAGTGTATGCAACACTATCCCACTAAGACTTTGCTCCTGTACATTGCATTACATATTTACATTACATTATTATTGTTTAGGTGTTAACACTTCAAACAGCAAATCCTTTTTATTTCCTCTATTTTACAGTTTGTAAAGGCAGTTATCACTTCTGAGTATCTCCTAATATTAGATTATCGGAACCTCCACCTGGAGCAATGGTTTCGCCGTGAACTTGCACCTCAGTTAGCCGGAGAAGGACAACTGGTTACATACGCTTTACCTTTTGAGTTCCGAGCATTGGAAGCCATCCTGCAGCACAGGGTAAGATGCCATTGTTTTCTAAGTGTGGCTTATAAGTAGATATTTGAGAACTTTAGAAGATCCTAGTAGGTCTCTGGAGCAGTAAGTGAAGGGAATTCAGATAGTTTGCTTCCAAAATGTCTTTGAGCATGCTAAGTTGTCAGGTTTTTATTGCACTCCTTTACAATCTAATGTGTATCGGATCCTCCGGACAGCAAAAAATAGAGGTAAGAAATTTAGTTTTATAGGTTTTCACCCTTCCAATCCTTTTATACTGCCCTATAAGCTGCTGTCAGACATGTTCTTGTTTAGAGAGCTTGTTTATAGGGTAATTTAGCAAGATGTTACAGGAAATATTTAAAATTACCCCCTTCCCTACGCGCGCCGTAATAGTACAGCTCAGCGGGAAGTGACTTGACGGAGCCAGAGCGGGTGTCCAATCGCGGGTGTTAACCCCTTACGCGCCGCGGTCAAACGTGGCCCTCCGATCCTCCTCTAGCAGCCCCGGGGTCTGCACAATCATATAGAGGCTAACACGTCAAACTAACATGTCACTAAATTAAAAAAATGTTAGAACAATAAAATTTTTTAAATAATAAAAAAAGTGAAAGTATCCCAAACACAACAATTCCCTATACGCAAGTAATAAATTACAAAAAAAAAAAAAAAACCACATCCGTAACAATCTGTACACTAAATCGTAATTGGAGCTGCTTGGTGAATGCGGTTAAAAAAAAAACCACAGAAAAACTTGCCCTAAAAGTACTTTTCTTTTCAAATTGCTTTACAAAAAAATGTTCTAAAAAGTGATCCAAAAAAGTTACGAGCACAAAAATGGTACCACGAAAGTCATGCAAAAAATAAGCCCACAACCAGCTCCGTCAACTAAAAATGGGCCATATACACATATAACACCTTGCTGAATTCTCCAAGGGTTGTACTTTCCAAAATGGTGACACTTGTTGGGTTTATCTTCTGTTTTGGTACCACTAGGACTCTCCAAATGCATCCTGACACATGTAAAGGATTTCTTTCAAATTGGGCTTCTAAAAGACCAACGTCCCTCTTTCTCTTCTGACCCCTACTGCGTTATTTCACATGTTTGGGGGTTGTTTCATGAATTATCACTTACAAAAATTTGGAGTAAAAGTGACTTTTTTTGAGAAAGTTTTAACCTTTTTCCTTTTTGGAGCATAATTGAATTAAACACCTGTTGGGGCAAATATACAAATTACACGTTGCTAAATTCTCCAAGGGGTGTACTTCCCAAAATGGTGTCTCTTGTTGGGGTTTCCTCTGTTTTGGTACCATTAGGGCTCTATGAATGCATCCTGACACATGAAAACTTTTTCAGCCATATTTGTCCTCAAAAAACTAAACATGCTCTTTCCCTTCCAAGTGCCCCCCTGTGCCCGTACAGCAGGGTACAGTGACAAAATGGGTATTGGCATGCTCAGGAGGAATTGCACTACACATTGTAAAATGCATTTTCCTTTTTAACCCATTGTGAAGGTGCAAATTTTAGTGTTCAATGAAGATATTGTAAGATAAAATTACATTTCTGTAATTTCACTTTCATTCATTTTTCATCCTCATGAAACACTCATAGAGTTAACAAACTTCCCAAACTTGCTTTGAATATTTTGAGGGGTGCAGTTTCTAAAATGGTGTACCTTGTGGGGGTTTCCTGTCATGTAGGCCTTAAAAAAATTCACTTCTAACTGAACTGGCCCTCCAAAAGTAGGTTTCAAAGATTTTTGTGAAAATCGGAAAAATTGCTTCTAAAGTTGTAAGCCTCCTAACATCCTAAAAAAACATCCTAAAAAAAATTTTTTTTTGAAAAATGGCAAATTAAAGCGTACCTATGGAAATGTTAGTTATCAAATTATTTTGGTGCTAGGACTAACTTTCCACAAAGTTAAAAATGTTGAATTTGGAAAACATTGTTTTTTTTCAAAATTTTCGCCAAATTACAGTGTATTTCACAAATAATAAACATATTGCTTAAATTTCTCAATCAATATGAAGTACAATGAGTCACAAAAAACAATTTCAAAATCAACTGAATATGTTAATGCATTCCAAAGTTATGACCACTTAAAGTGACACATCAGGATGTATCAGGAAGGTGCAAAATGGCCAAGTCGTTAAGGGGTTAAAGAATCATCTTTCCTATTATTGGCCACCAGAGGTCAGTATTCGCTGTGTATTTCAATGTACACTGTGGCCCACATTTATTAAAGCATTTTCTGTCTGACTTTGCATGGAACAGAACGTGCAGTGACTGCACTGTGTCAAACGTCAGAAAAAAGTGCACCTACAGGAGCGCAGGGAAGTACATTTTTCTTCTATTCTTGTGATCCAGAATTTACAGGACTTATAGGTATACACATTTTAATTCTCCTGAATAAAATTTGCAGATGAACTAAGCATGCTTTAATACTAACGTTTTTTTTCTCCAGATTAGCTCTCTGCAAGGGAGACTTCAATTTTTACATCCTCGTATCCTTGAAACCTTGGAAGCTTTGGTGGACCCCAAGCTACTATCTATAGATAGAAGTCAGCTACATATCCTGCTGCAAGTTGGAAAAACGTAAGTAATGTGAGTGAGCACGTTGCCTTCCGCTCGGTGAGGCCTCACACAACCGTCCTGGGCCCTGTGATCCGGCCGCACAATTTGTAGTTGGATCATGGCCCCCATAAAGTTCTATGGCACCCAGTCAGTGTGTTCAGCACACTGTGTGGGCCGTCCTATACATAGTCGATTATGATGGCGACTGCCTGGCTTTCTATGGAAAGTGGAGTGGGGGGGGGGGCACTGTATAAATCATGTTACTTTATTGTATGTTCATTTTACAGTCTATCGGAATTGGAAACTGATCTAAAAGTTTTTAAAGAAGCCATTTTAGAAATCTTGGATGAAGATGAGCTCATAGAAGAATTGTGCCTGACCAAGCTTTCTGACCCTCAAACGCTGTATGTATTAAAGCTTGAGTTAGGACACTATGTAAATATATACTTGTTTGACCTTATTTGAGGCATCTTACTTGAAGTTTTGATTGTTTGGGTAGAACCTGTGCCTATTCTGTGGCCACAATTGCTGTCATGCTTGTTAATATTGCTATGCAAATGTCAATTAAGTCCCTAATTTAGTTGACTGAGGGAAATGTGAGCATTTATAGGGAACCTGTCACCAGAGACCTCATTTTCACTAAAGACAGGTTGCAGTAGCTTATCACACCTGCATTGCAAATATGCCTTTCTGCCTTTTCTAAGCATTTGCATTATAATAACTGTGTGTTTTAACTTACCTGGCTTCCTGGCAGAATCCTCTAGTGAGTCCTACGGTATATTTTTGTTTGGATGCATTTAAAATAAAAATAAACATGTGACCTGTGTGTGCTGCTCACTCCTCAGCTCTAAGCCCCCATTGTTCTGCTCCTGTACAACTCCTCCCTCCTGCTTCTTCACTCATACATGGACAGAACTCGTGTGGTGCGCTGATATCAGTGGGGGAGGGAGGAGTTGTACACAAGTAGAAAGTTGCAGGCTGAGAGCTGAGGAGTGATTGAGCAGCACAGAGCAAGATGCATGTTTTGTTTTTTAAAATGCATCCAAACCAAAACATACCTTGGGACTCAACAGAGGATTTTGTCAGGAAGCCAGGTAAGTTAAAACACAGTAATGCGGTAAAAAGAGAAAAAACTGCGGCACTCACCCGGAAAGCAGTGTCTTCTTTATTTCATGTGAAGTAAAAGTACATTTGGCAAGTATGCCAACAAGGGGTAGAGAGGGGAGCAGGGGTACATACAAAGGCGACAGCCGTTTCGCGCCGTCCGGCGCTTTCTCTAGGTTTTGTAGGATTTTCTCTAGGATTTGTAATCCGCGTGACATCAAAATAAATTATCCAGACATTTCAAAAATTAGGAAAATGTAAAGTAGACATGTGGGAAATATTATTCAGCAATATATTTAGGTGGTAAATATATTTAGGTCTATCTGCCTGAAAACGCAATAATTTCAAATTTAGAAAATGGCAAATTACAATAAATAAAATCTAAAAAAATTTTCTTGTAAATAAATGCAAAAAGTATCATCCAACATTTACCACTAAAGTGAAGTACAACATCTGGGGAAAAAAACAATCTCAGAATCGCTTTGATAAGTGACAGTGTTCAAAAGTTGTAACCATATAAAGCGACGCAAGTCAGAATCCAAAAAATGGGCCTTAAGCTACAAAATGGCTGCGTCCTTAAGGGGTTAATATTTATTTTTAAATGTGAAGACAAAGTGATTTAATAATTTTACTTGTGAATTTTGTTATCCAGCTCTGCTTTAACTGCCATTTGTATGGCTTGAAGCATGCTGAAGTGGAACTTGGCGTAGTTTTCACATACAACTGAAAATGCCTGCATCCGATTTTATGTAAAAAAGTCGTGCCTCAAGTAAAAAAAAAAACATAAAATTGATGGCATATGATTTTTATTTAAGAATATCGCTTTGCCTGTGGTAACGGTGCCCTTTAAAACCTGTTTGGTGTGATAGTCTGTATTGTTCTATTGTAGTGAAGACAGCACTTCTCGGATAGATCACACGGAAGAAATGGAGCTGCTTCTTGAGAATTACTACAGACAAGCAGAAGACCTTGCAAATGCGGCCAGAGAGTTGCGTGTGTTGATTGACGACTCCGAAAGTGTGATTTTTATTAATTTGGACAGGTGAGTTTTTCTCCTATTATCTTGCTTTCCCTATATGATGTATACATGATGGCTATTGTTCTTTCTCAGGGTTATTTTATTAAATGTAATCTTATCACGGATTTTGGTTAACCTACGTTGTTTCCATCATTAATATATGATGATCTAGAATTCGTTCCTCTCAGATAATCATGCAGAGTACAGAGTACAATCACTCTTTTTAATTTCCGCTAAAGAGATTGTAGCCAATTGTTATCCGTAATTCCACATGTTTGGGCATAACAAACTGGTTGGCGTACGTTCCCTCATGGTCCAATGTGCGACCTGCTGCTCCATATATTATTGGGAAACTGATCTTGTGATAGATCCCAGCGTTTGGACCCTCGCAAACTTAGGACAATTTTTGTGTATTTTTATACTTGTTAATTTTGTTTTACCTACATGTTAGCACCAAGGATTTAACATTTGTGCACGGTTTTTTTTTCTTCCAGTCATCGGAATGTGATGATGAGACTCAATTTGCAACTGACCATGGGAACCTTTTCCCTTTCTCTCTTTGGTCTAATAGGAGTGGCTTTTGGCATGAACTTGGAGTCTACCTTCGAAGAGGTTTGTTTGTGTTTTTTTTTTTTTATCTGATTAGTTAACCCCTTAATGACCGCCCTCTCGGGAATCTACGTCGGTCATTAAGGGTACTTCTTCTGACGCGACGCCTTTCTACGGCGCCGCGTCAGAAGAAGATTTCGGGACATCGGGTCAGTATAGTGCCGGTGTCAAGTATGACCGCGGCGTTCAAGTGTGTCCCACGTGGATGGACCCCCCGCCCCCCCCCCCCCCCCCGGTGTGCTTACCGGGGGAACCGATCCCTCCTTCCTGCTCCTCTTCTTGCCGGGTTCTGCCTTCCTGGCAGGGCCCGGCTTTATGTAACTGAGCATGCGCAGCATGCTCAGTTACTTACACTATACACTGCAATACAAGTGTATTGCAGTGTAGAGGCTTGAATAAGTGATCGGATGACCGCTTGTTCAAGCCAAAAGGTGGAAAATATGTGAAAGTAAAAAAAAAAGATTAAATCATTTTATAATAATAATTAAATAAATAAAATAAAGTCCCATAATCTCCCCAGTTACACATATAATGCAAATACAGTATATAAAACACAAAAACACACGAAAAATGTACATATTTGGTATCACCGCGTCCGTATTAATCTGTACAATAAATCTAAATCAATATTGAACCTGCTCGGTGAACGATGAAAAAAAAAACTACGAAAAACTTCCCGTGATATACAATTTTTCATCAAACACCATCACAAAAAATGTTCTAAAAAGTGATCAAAAAAAGCTACGTTCCCTAATATGATACGACTGAAAAGAACAACTCTTTTCGCAAAAAATAAGTCCTCAACCAGGTCTGACAACAGAAAAATACAGAAGTTATGGCCCTAAAAAGTTGTCAATAGTAAAAACAATGCGATATTCTCCAATATTGGTTTTGCTCAGGAAAATTGAGCAAAGATAAGAAAAGCTATATAAATAGTATCACCGCAATCGTAGTGAACCAGAGAATAAAGATAAAATATTATTTTTACATTACGGTGAGCGGGGGAAAAAAAATGCTAAAAATCCAAAATAAAAATTGATGATTTTGTTTGTGTCCCCCTTGAAATAGTTAATAAAATCTCATGAATAAGCTATAGACCCCCTAAATAAATTATCTATACATTGTATCTCATTCCGTAAAAAATAAGCCCTCATATGTTTGCATTCCCAAAAAAATAAAAATGTATAGGTAGTACAATGTGACAATACAAATCTGCAGTGAATGGCGCCTCCATTCATTCTATACTCTACCACCACATATGGGGTATCAGTAAACTTGGGAGGAATTGGGCATCAAACGTTGCAGTGCGTTTCATCATTTAATTTATTCTGAAACTGTCAGTTTGGCCTAAATGGATGTATTTTCCAAAAAAATTCCATAGTTTCTAAATCGCAGGTCCCATGTGAAACACTTAAAGGGTTAATGGACTTAATATAAGTTGTTTTACATACGTTGAGGGATGAAGTTTCTATAGTGGGGTAATTTATGGGGTTTTACTATTCTTTAGGCCATACAAAGTCACTTGGAAGCTGAGTTTTCCCTCAAAATGTGAGTTTTGGCAATTTTCATGAAAATGAGAAAAATCGCACCTAAAGTTCTGCACCTCATAACATCCTAGAAAAGTGAGAGGATGCATAAAATATCATCCCACCATAAAGCAGACATTCCCTAAATGTAATTTATCAAGCTTTTTGGGTAGTTTTACTTCCTGTCTGGAAAGCAGAACATTTCAAACTTGGAAAATTAAGAATTTTTACAAACTTTTGCCAAATTTTCACTTTTTTTCAGAACGAATCGCAAAACGTATCACTTACATTGTACTTCATGTTAGTTATAAAATTTATCACGAGACAACATTCTCAAAATCACCGGGATATGTTAAAGCGTTCCGAATTTATAACCAATTATCGTGAGACATGTCAGATTTGAAAAATAGAGTCTGGTCATTGAGCTGAAAACTAGTGTCGGTGATAAGGGGTTAAATATTTTATGAATTTCTCTTTTTTTGGATGTACAAATGAACGGTTCTACATACACGGCACATTGGCATGATAACCATGCTACATGAAAATAATACCTAAGCTTGCATAGCAAAGCCAGCAGAAGGCTCTCGCCTCAACAAACTGTCAGGACTTCAGCAAACAGATTATTTAAATTGTAAACAGTCTCCCATTTGTTATGTTTCCATTTTAGGATCCCCAAGTGTTTTGGTTCATTACAGGAGTTATGTTCCTAGGAAGTGGGCTAATCTGGAGACGCTTGCTCTCCTTTCTTGGAAGACATTTGGAGCCATCAAAGCCACCTTCAGTATGTATTTGTTTACTTTATGATGACATAATAAAGTCAAATATGATAATTTGGTGCAAAAGTTGCAACCCATGTGACCATGTGATGATACATTTTTTGACCTCTTGTCGCTCAGCGAAAGATATATCCATCACTGAGCTGTGCTAATTAACACTTAGTGATTGATATATCCGTCATTGAGGTGATAACGGTTTAGCTCGTCACCAGTGCTGAACTGGTGCCAGAAAACACTGGGTGTCGGCTGCAGCTAACTGCACCCGCGGTTGTAGTGATCACGGGTGTTTAATTTGTTAAATGCTGCAGTCAGCGTGCTGACAGGTTACCTTTAACACCACTAAAAACATGCAACCTCAAGTGTCTTTAGGAATAGATCAATAAAGATCAATGGATTTTTTTTCATGTACAGATCTCATTTACGGTTTTTCTATCCATTTTTTTTTTTTTTTTTTAGTACATGATTGTTTAAAAGTAAGTGTTGTATTTCTCCCCCCCGCAGATCTGGAAGAGGGCCTTTCCCTTTAATGGAAGAGCAGATGCAACAAATGGTCATAAAGTGTAATATCCCACGTGAGGTCAGAAGCCTGTGGACATACTGGACTGCTACTGATCTGTGTACCTGTTACAGTGCTGTTTGTCCATCCGGTTACACACTCTGAGATGTGTGAAACAGGACAAAAACCTATTTCTCTGAAGACAATACTTTTGCCAAACAATCCTTCACTTGTACCTTACATTGTTTAAGTATATTTAACGTTTTTGCTGAAAATATGTTGTAAAACCGTTTTATTGACTTTATCATGTCTAGATTTGCAAACTGATATTACTTTGATATCATAGCCGGTACAGCGGTTTTCATATGGTATCTAATTCCACTTAGTATGTTGTAAATCTTTCACCACAGTGCCTTAAGGTGGCCAATGTTTCCTAATGTAATGTTATATGTTGCTGTTAATCACCTGTTTTGTACATGACTTCTTTTGTGTCTTGTTTGCTTTTTACAATATGAATCAACTATACCAGTTTGAATTTGGAATATCAATGATGATAGTCATATCGTGTTTAGGTGTGTATAGCTGACTATGTAATGTGTATGCGACTGTCCACTTCCCCAGGATAAGAAACGGCCTGCTATGTTGGATTTCCAAATGCCTGAGTATATTATATTGTGCATTGCTGGTAGGAGGAGGAGAGTCAGGAAGAAGCCTGTGTTTTTTTTTTTTTTTTGTTTGTTTTTTTTTTTTGTTTTGGCAATGATTTGTAATCCTTAGTTGGGACACAACATGCAGGGCTATCGCCTCGCAGCAGAAAAGATTAATTTTAGGATTACTGCCATGCTCTGCTTGGTTATAGTTTGTGCCTGTGTTTGATAATTAAAGAGTAAAGGCTTATTTTTTTAAGGACCTCTACCACCAGGATGATGAACTGTAAACCAAGCACACTGACATACTGGTGTGTTCCCGCTCTGGAAGGATCTGCTCTTCCTTTAAAATGGTCTTAAAAATGATGCATGTTAACCTGAGGGTCTCCGCCTCCATAGAGGTCAATGGAGCCTTGAGAACCTCAGGCTCCAAGGGCATAAGAAGCTACAAGAGTGGATCCTGCCAGAAGGTGCAAACACCAGTATGTAAGTGTGCTTGGTCTACTTTCTTTCATTCAGGTGATAGATGACCTTTGACCTGTGATTTTTCAGTGATGCCTTATGCCGCATTCCCATGTGGCGATTACGTTGCCTTTTGAAACTCAACGCAAAGGAGCCTCCTGCGATCACATGTTGAAGTAACATCACATTTCCATTGCACTTAGGAAAGACTATGAAAATGCAATGTTACCTCAACATCTGATCATAAGAGGAACCTTTTCATTAAGTTTCAAAACACAACACAAAAACTATGTAATCCCCACATGTGAATGAGGCCTAACTAAACCATTCTTTTTACATTTCAGTCTCTTCACGGATCAGTGGAAAAGATTTTAGATCCTGTCTTATTTTTTTTCTCACTGTAAACAATAAAAGTGTATGGTCAATAAAACTGAAGACGTTTACGTGCAGTCAGGTTTTTTTCAACCAGGTGTTTTGCGGATGTGAAAAAAAAACACAATGGTTTACATTGATAAGAAGCCAGAATAATCGGTGGAAAAAACTGACTGCACATAAATGTCTTTTAGTTTTATTTTGCTGACCATACACTTCTATTCTCATTTGTGATAAAAGATAAGACTCAGTGATTCACTGAAGCGAGAAAAAAACCTGACATGTAAAGAAGTCCTGCCTAAAACGGTATGCTGTCCTTGGAAAATCAGGGATAGCACACGGAGTCGTGAATAAGCCCCAACTAAGGGGTGTTTTGCAAATTTATTAATAAAGTATAACACTTAATGTACACTCCACTTAACACAGTATTACATATTTAAAATCTTCCCTTAATGCTGTGACCCATTTAAATCAATCATTCTTGGGTGTGATATCAGGTAGGTACTTGACTAGAATATCAAAGATGCTTAGTTCTGCTGCTATGAAACACATTGATGGCCTATTCTAGCTACATGATCATCACTGATAATTTTTTACTGCTGTATGCGATTATTACATTACTACTAGTCATAACCTCAGGAAATCAGCTAGAATAGTCTTGTAAAATATCTATTGTACATACCTCCACATGTACATTTATTTTAAGTAGTTTACATATACCGTTGGGATTTTAATACAATTTGTATATTTATTACATTTAAAAAGAGCTTTATGTAAATATATATTTTATTTTACAAAATTCTTAGAAATGTGAAATCCTTTATGAAGAATAAAGGAGGAATGTTTATGTACCAGTAGTTTGAAGTAAAGTTTAACTTTAAGAAAATAATGTCTTTGTTTTTGTCTAATTTTTTTTTTTTTTTTCTTCCTGCTCATGTCTGTTATTGAAGCGGATTCTCATTTATGGTAAATACATATTTACCATAAGTTTATAATAATACATATGGCTCATGGACAGGTTTGGTTATGTTTCTGGGGAAAAGATTCTCTTCTCCTCACAGGGTGGCACTTCTATGGCTGAGGACTTATGTGATGTGTCCTGGCTTCTTAGAGCAATAACTTTGGATCCCTGGCACCGAGAGTTTCAGGACCTTTTTTTTATTTTTTACTCCGGAAAAAAAATCTGATTTTGTAGATCCTGAGATATTCATGTTGAAAGTAAAAATTATGGGTGTTTATAAAAATCACTCTTGACTGCAGTTTAACAGTTAATATCCCCTGTTCCCTAGCATATATGAATATATGACCATGTTTCTAGATAAAGGAGATATTCTCCTCTTTCATAGGAAACATCCCTGAGGTTCTATGAGCCAGGCATCCAAAGTTGTAGCCCTCTGAAGTGTGCTTCCCCTCCAGCTTCTTGGCTGGCAGTCTGCAGGGACACGCTTGGAGGAGGGAGTCCATAGAAGCTTCTCTTAGTTCACAGATAAAGTAAAGATTGACTTTATCCCTTATCAAAATTTAACGGATAATGTTAACTAATGTTCATGTTATCAAAGGGAACCTGTCACCAGAGTGCAAATTTTCAGGTGACAGATTGCTCTAGACAAAGTACTGTATATGCCAAATATGTTTAAGGAAAAAAATGTTTTATGGTGTTTGAAATAAAGTTCCGGAGAGGAATATTTCAAATGACAGTGAGCTGACACGTCATCCGGGAGGGAAGGGCAAGAGCTAGGAGAGCATTTTATATATGTTATAGAGCAGGCGGAAGTTGTCATTTGACATTCTCCTCTCTGGGCCTCGAGCATCTGGCAGTGAGCAAGTTTGTTTCACATACTTTATTTAAATGCCATATATCACAGACATTTTATTTAAATTTTTTTAACTCTAGTGACAGAGGATGAACATTTGATCCTCTACGCCTAATGTGGCTACATATTAGCACCACAATCCAGAACGTTGGTAGGAAGGTCTTGCAAGCAGTTGACCCTCCCCAAGTATTTCTGTTACATCTCCAGTAAGGGCTGTCATGGGGGTAGACAACGAAAATGGCAATTAGTCTCACCGTTAATTAGGTTTCCATAAAGTCCACTTGTGTATAATTCCCACCCTTAGGTTGTATACAAGTTGTGTACCTGATTTTCTATGTATGTCAATGAACATGCAATAAATTGGGTTGCTGCCGATGTAGTTATTTTGTAGTCACTGGTGTTTTGTGGATGCTGGGGTGAGGCTTTTAATCTCTTTGCTTCCTGTACCTAGAGGGATCAAGGGGTCAACCTTCAGTTTGGGCCATCATGGTTCTCTCGGTGGTAGACTGTCCCCTAACACACCCTCATTACCTGTAGGGGATGACAAAGCCTCTTTTGCTTCCTTCGGGGGCCTCCATCAGAGCGAGAAAATATTCTTTTTATAGATATTAACCCCTTATCACCGACACTAGTTTTCAGCTCAATGACCAGACTCGATTTTTCAAATCTGACATGTCTCACGATAATTGGTTATAACTTCGGAACGCTTTAACATATCCCGGTGATTTTGACAATGTTTTCTCGTGATACATTGTACTTCATGTTAGTTATAAAATTTAAGTGATAAGTTTTGTGATTCGTTCTGAAAAAAAGTGAAAATTTGGCAAAAGTTTGTAAAAATTCTTCATTTTCCAAGTTTGAAATGTTCTGCTTTCCAGACAGGAAGTAAAACTACCCAAAAAGCTTGATAAATTACATTTAGGGAATGTCTGCTTTATGTTGGGATGATATTTTATGCATGCTCTCACTTTTCTAGGATGTTATGAGGTGCAGAACTTTAGGTGCGATTTTTCTCATTTTCATGAAAATTGCCAAAACTCACATTTTGAGGGAAAACTCAGCTTCCAAGTGACTTTGTATGGCCTAAATAATAGTAAAACCCCATAAATTACCCCACTATAGAAACTTCACCCCTCAACGTATGTAAAACAACTTCTATTAAGTCCATTAACCCTTTAAGTGTTTCACATGGGTTAAAACAATATGGACCTGCGATTTAGAAACTATGGAATTTTTTTGTAAAATACATTCATTTAGGCCAAACTGACAGTTTCAGAATAAATTAAATGATGAAACGCACTGCAACGTTTGATGCCCAATTCCTCCCGAGTTTACTGATACCCCATATGTGGCGGTAAACTTCTGTACAGGCGCACGGCCGAGTATAGAATGAATGGAGGCGCCATTCACAGCAGATTTGTATTGTCACATTGTACTACCTATACATTTTTATTTTTTTTGGTAATGCAAACATATGAGGGCTTATTTTTTACGGAATGAGATACAATGTATAGAAAATTCATTTAGGGGGTCCATAGCTTATTCATGAGATTTTATTAACTATTTCAAGGGGGACACAAATAAAATCATCAATTTTTATTTAGGATTTTTAGCATTTTTTTTTCCCCCGCTCACCGTAATGTAAAAATAATATTTTATCTTTATTCTCTGGTTCACTACGATTGCGGTGATACCTCATTTATATAGTTTTTCTTATCTTTGCTCAATTTTCCTGAGCAAAACCAACATTGGAGAATATCGCATTGTTTTTACTATTGACAAATTTTTAGGGCCATAACTTCTGTATTTTTATGTTGTCAGACCTGGTTGAGGGCTTATTTTTTGCGAAAAGAGTTGTTCTTTTCAGTCGTATCATATTAGGGAACGTAGCTTTTTTTGATCACTTTTTAGAACATTTTTTGTGATGGTGTTTGATGAAAAATTGTATATTACGGGAAGTTTTTCGTAGTTTTTTTTTTCATCGTTCACCGAGCAGGTTCAATATTGATTTAGATTTATTGTACAGATTAATACAGACGCGGTGATACCAAATATGTACATTTTTCATGTGTTTTTGTGTTTTATATACTGTATTTGCATTATATGTGTAACTGGGGAGATTATGGGACTTTATTTTATTTATATTTTATATTATATTTTATTTTATTATTATAAAATGATTTAATCTTTTTTTTTTTTTTTTTACACTCACATATTTTCCACCTTTTGGCTTGAACAAGCGTCATCCGATCGCTTATTCAAGCCTCTACACTGCAATACACTTGTATTGCAGTGTATAGTGTAAGTAACTGAGCATGCGCAGGAAGGCAGGACCCGGCGAGAAGAGGAGCCGACAGCCTCGGGTCACTCGTCGGGACCCGGGGCAGCGGCAGGAGGGGGGGGTCCGATCCACGGGGGACACACTTGTAAGGGGTTAAACACCCGGGATCGGAGTTTTTCCGATCCCAGGTGTTAGTGCCGGGTCTGGGCTGTGATATCACAGCCCGACACCGGCACTATACTGACCCGATGTCCCGAAATCATCTTCTGACGCGGCGCCGTAGAAAGGCGTCGCGTCAGAAGAAGTACCCTTAATGACCGACGTAGAATCCCGATAGGGCGGTCATTAAAGGGTTAAAAATAGGAGCTGGAGGCGCTCGGGGTCCGGTCCAACTAACGCCTCCTTGCTCCTCCGATACATAATTGTGGAGCCTCATTGGTATGCACTACTCCCATGGCTCACATTGCTGTCTGGAATTCTTGCACAGGCACAAGATCTTCTATCTTGCGCAGCTCTGAGGTATCCTGTGCGGCTGTGCAAGAAAATAGTGGTAGATGTCCTTCAATGGAAACCGTATTAATGATGAGAATAATGCAAAAATTGTTTGGCTCACCCTGTGGATTTAGCATTCCTTTTGCTGCATAATTTGGTGAATATACATTGAACATACATTTTGGGTATGTATGAAAGTATATTACAGGAAAGTACATTTTCTCTTTTTTTTTTTTTTTTTGCATTTTATCACTGCTGCAAAGTTGCATGAAGGTGGTTGTGTGTACAGTCATGGCCAAAAGTTTTGAGAATGACACAAATATTATATTTTCACATGATCTGTTGCCCTCTGGTTTATGTGTGTTTGTCATATGTTTTTATCACAAACAGAAATTTAAGTGCAATCATATTATGAGTAACAAAAGCTTTTATTGACAGTTAGAATGAGTTAATGCAGCAAGTCAATATTTGCAGTGTTGACCCTTCTTCTTCAGGACCTCTGCAATTCTCCCTGGCAGCTCTCAATCAACTTCAGGACCAAATCCTGACTGATAGCAGTCCATACTTGCACAAACAACGCTTGCATTTTGTCACTATTTGTTGGTTTTTGTTTGTCCACCTGTCTCTTGATGATTGACCTCAAGTTCTCAATGGGATTAAGATCTGGGGAGTTTCCAGGCCATGGACCCAAAATCTCTGTTTTGTTGCCTGGGCCATTTAGTTATCACCTTTGCTTTATGGCAAGGTGCTCCATCATGCTGGAAAAGGCATTGTTGATCACCGAACTGCTCTTGGACGGTTGGGAGAAGTTGCTCTTGGAGGACATTCTGGTGCCATTCTTTATTCATGGATGTGTTTTTAGGCAAGACTGTGAGAGAGCCAATTCCCTTGGCTGAGAAGCAACCCCACACATGAATGGTTGTAGGATGCTTTACAGTTGGCATGAGAAAAGACTGGTGGTATCGCTCACCTTGTCTTCTCCGAACAAGCTGTTTTCCAGATGTTCCAAACAATCGGAAAGGGGATTCATCAGAGAAAATGACTTTACCCCAGTCCTCAGCAGTCCACTCCCTGTACCTTTTGCAGAATATGAGTCTGTCCCTGATGTTTTTTCTGGAGAGAAGTGGCTTCTTTGCAGCCTTCCTTGACACCAGGCCTTGCTCCAAGAGTCTCCGCCTCACAGTGCGTGCAGATGCACTCACACCTGCCTTCTGCCATTCCTGAGCAACATCTGCACTGCTGGTAGCCCGACCCCGGAGCTGAAACACTTTTAAGAGACAGTCCTGGTGCTTGCTGGTCCTTCTTGGGTGACCTGGAGCCTTTTTGGTAACAATGGAACCTCTCTCCTTGAATTCCTTGATGATGCGATAGATTTTTGACTGAGGTGCAATCTTTATAGCTGCGATACTCTTCCCTGTTAGGCCAGTTTTGTGCAGTGCAATGATGACTGCACATGTTTCTTTAGAGATAACCATGGTTAACAGAAGAGAAACAATGATGCCAAGCACCAGCCTCCTTTTAAAGTGTCCAGTGGTGTGATTCTTACTTAATCATGACAGATTGATCTCCAGCCCTGTATGTGTTAATGGAGCAATCACTGAAACAATGTTAGCTGCTCCTTTTAAGGCAGGCCTGCAATGAAGTTGAAATGTGTTTTTGGGTTAAACTTCATTTTCTAGGCATATATTGACTTTGCAACTAATTGCTGTTAAGTTGATAACTCTTTATAACATTCTGGAGTATATGCAAATTGCCATTATAAAACCTGATGCAGTAGACTTTGTAAAAATTAACATTTATATCATTCTCAAAACTTTTGGCCATGACTGTATTAATCAGAGTTATTTTTGTATAAAGGGTCTGCTGTTTTATCCTGTTTTTGACAGGATAGGGGCTTTTTACTTTGTGAAATGTATGCAAATGTTCCTGAGGGGCTCCGGGCTCTATTAAAGGGAACCTATCACCACTGTTTGAAAAAAATTAGCTTTAGACAGGTTCCAATAGAGCCTTATTGCCTAAGGGCACCCTTTTTTTAACTAAATTGATTGATGGTCAAGTGGAGAAAATGAACTTTGGTAACCAGGCAGAGAATTCAGCAAGTCGGACTGGGCGTCAGGTTAGAGTCTAGCAGCCGCCTGCTCAGCACGTCATCAGTTCCTCCTCATTCCACTCCCCCTTTCCGATTTGTCACTTGGCCGTCTTGCTGTCACCAGAGGGCACGGACTGCTCAGACACTCACTGTGCATGACAGCGGCTTGTGCGCATGCGCTAGATTTTGCGAGACGGCCAAGTGACATCAGAAAGAGGGAGTGGAATCAGGCTCATTTACATAATGTTAAAAACATTTTTTGGAAAAACAAGAAGAAGCTAAAAAAAAAAAAAAAAAAGAGCAGATCCTGACAAGGAAGGGGCGGGGGAATTGTACACAGAGATATGTGTGCTTGGTTTACAATCCCTGACTCTTGGTTATATATTTTTGGTTATTTCAGTTTTAGTGATTTGCATGGTGATTTATTCATGTGAACATATGACTATGCAGTATCTATGAACTGTACAGATATTTATCTATTACATTTAGGAGCTTTGAAGATAACTGTTTTCTTTGGGGCACAATTTTTGCCATCAAAGAGCATTTTTATAAAATTTTAATTGCATGAAGGTGCCTCTGTCTATAAAGTCCGCAAAGTAAAAAGTGGCAGTGTCTGTTTTCAGAAAATGTATGGTTTGTGATGGTTTAGTATAATTCTTTATAGTGTAATTTTAGTTTTATTTGTATATGTCAAAATTGTAAAAATTGCTGTTTTAGGTCAATAAGGATTGCCAGTATTTTATTTATTTTTGACAAGTGCCAAAATAATGAGAATGAAGACATTTTTATGAGTCAAAAATTCATATACACTAATATTGCTATGCCTTTAAACAAATAATGATGTCATGTCTTGGGAAGCTTCCGGTTTATTGGCAACTTGTGAGTTGTATTTGTGGATGTATTTCTAGGCACACCTGAAACAGACTTCTTCTTTGTGTAACTTAATGGGAAAGTCTAAAGAAATCAGCCAATAAATTAGGAAGAGAATTGTAGCCTTGCACAATTCTGGTTCATCCATGGGTGTAATTTCCAGAAACCTGATAGTGCCTTGTTCATCTGTACAAACAATTACATCTGTACAAACTGTCATTATCCACAATGAAACAAGTAGTACTTTTTCAATATTAGCTGAAGGGCCACTCTGCCAGGAAGAAGCCATTACTCCAAAAGAAACAAAGGCAGATTAATGTTTGTAAATGCACACAGGGCAAAGACATGTCCTGTGGTCTGAAACTAGAATTGAAGCATTATCTCTGGACATCAGCCAGGAATTACCTGAAGCATGATGCCACACTGGCTACAAAATGGGTTAAGGATAACAAAGTAAATTTTCCTATTGAAACTTTATAGACAAAGCTTAAAAGGCAGGTGTGAGTAAGGCGGCCTACAAACATATTACATGTTCTGTCAGGGGGGATGTGTCAAGATTCAACATAGATTGTAAATGTAGAGGCTACCAGCTAGTCTTGCTTTCCAGGAACTTCTTACAGCTGCCACCACAACCTGTTTCTGAAAGGATTTAATGGGAAATGTGTTATGCAGGTAGATAGAATGACTAAAACATGACGCCAATATGTAGAATAAACACATCTTTACATATGTCTAAAAACTTGAGGGCAAATAAATATACTCGGGTAACAGTCTGTTAAAGGAGTTTCCAAAATCATAATGGAGTTGAGTTACAATACCAAACCCACATTCATACATGCTAACCATATGGATACAATGTGGTTTCATCTACCTTATGCCTTGACTTGATAGTTGTGATAGCGCTTCCAAATCTTGCCTTTTCCTGCAATATTGATGAGGATTAACATGTAGAACTTCAGTACTAGCTGATGGTTTACCCAGATCTGTTCCTTACCTCTGGAGAAATGATTACATACTGTGCCTGCAAGGAAAAAGAAGTCAGTTAGAATGAACTTCCATTAGAGAAATGGAAATCGGTGGATTCAGTTCTTGTGTTAAAATAAAACAAACTAATGACATCATGGTGACAGTTTGAATCCATGTAGATTCGGTCACTGAGACCCATAGACCTGAATCTGAGGAGAGCTGATCAGAAACAAGACGGTGCTAGTTTGTTGTGACCTCTATCAATCTACCCTTCTGACATGTCATTGATATTCCAGAACTATGAAAAAAATTGTTCTTTAAAAGTCAGACATTTTTCCATATTCATGCTATTGGCAGGGAAGAATGACATAACCTGTTATGTCATCACCAGCACAGTCACTACATGGAAATCAGAAAACCTTATACATCACCATAGGAGAGCTTGAATTAGGTTATAGGAAACTTCAGCACCCCCTTATGCAAATTAGGTCATTTATTTTATTTTTTTTTTACAGCAAAAAATGTATGTTTTCTCACATGTGACCTTTTGCAGTCCATTCGATTATCATGTCCTGTGTAATGCATATTTAGCTTGTGTAGCTTAGTTATATATACACGCAGAGGGCGTCATCTTCACAGTCATTAGTTACCTTTAGGCTGCATTCACATTGCACTTTGTGAAGAGGTTCAGCGTGTATGCCAGAAAAGCTCCCAGCGTACACAATGAACATGTCCAGATACATATACTGAGGGGGCAACTGTTTTGTCTGCTCAGTATATGTCATATATAGCTGGAAACAGTATGACAAGTGTAGTAGATTGTGCTTTTGTAATCCTGCAGCCTGCTGTATAAAAAATATACATTTAGCAGAGGCCATAATAGCCTGTGAAATATGGGACCACGATATGGCCTCTGTTGAATGAACACTATGAGGCACATTTATCATATGGTGGCGCTATATGCGGCATATGCTGGATCTATCAGGAAGCTCAGGCCTTTTAATAAATCCGGTAGGCACCTGCCATGTTTGACATGGCATAGAATTGTGCCCTAGTCTGCATCTGATCTAGTCTCACGCTGCCCACACCCATCTACACCATATTGGCGTGGAGGTGTCGTAATGGGGGAATTAGAACACGGCCATGAATTGTGCCTAAGAATTGTGCCTATTTCAGGGCTTGTTGTATCAGCCGTACAAACCCTGATAAATGTGATGTTTCCCCAGTAATGTAATAGTCTGCATTCAGGGGGAGTGACTGAACTGGAAGATGTATCCCACTGTATAAACATACAGTTAAAACCAATGGGAATCATCATTTTCTTACGACAGTAAGCAGAAACGTGGTGTGAATGTAGCCTTTCAAGTACCTTCTATTAGTATTTTTTCCACTTTATTTTTATAATGTAAAGTAAAAGTTCTACAAAAGTAAATGTAAAGTAGGTGATTACAGTGTGATTTCCTAATTATCTGTTACCTATTACAGTACCATTAAAGTCAATGAGATACTATGCTAACTACTATGAGTTGATAAAGAGTTACTATCCAGAGTGTTTCCGCAAGAAAATTGCCATGACTTGTGGATTTTTAAAATCTACAGTATGTTGTTTTCTGCAAAATTTGGAGTGGGTTTCCTTGTTTCATCATTTTCATACCCAGTCATCAGGACATGGTGAAAACCATGACTTGCATTTTCCTGTTAGCAATCCTTTGGAGGTGATATTGCCATTATAGATATAAACTCGACCCCTCTGGCTACCAAACATTGTAGATGTGATATCACCCGTCCTGAGCGGTGAGGTCACAATTATTTCATCTGTAAAGCAAATTAAAATATAACATCTTCAGAATAGAAACTTGAGATTCAGTTTTTTACTACTTCTGAAAAATATATTTTTATTTTTAAAAGGAAAATGCTGATTTGATGGAATATCAACCAGGGCCAAATAGGCAATGACCAGTCAATTAAAACTGTTAGGTCTTTTACTAACCATTATTTATAGCCATGACAGACCTATAGCAGTGGCTGATCTTCCAGAATAGTAACTCATCCAGGATGTTTGAAGGGGTTTTCCAGCACTATGTAATGCTGAAAATGGCTCAGCTGTGTTAAACTAATAATATAAAATTGCAGTTATTGTTCCCCTTTTGCGCAGATCCTTGTTGATTATCTGCTAATCTCGTGACACCACAGAGTCTTGCACTTGCGTTGCAGATCACGTCAGAGTCTGATCAGGGTACGATCAGGGTCAGTAAAAAACTGACATTTTTCATCAGCGTTCAATCAGTTTTCAGTCAGTGTGTTCAGTGTTTTTTCAATGTGTTTTTCACGTGCAGATAACGCGCATGAAAAAGACTTAGGACTAAGGTCTATCTTTTCTATGGCAATTGATTAGTGAAAAATGCATTGCACTTGCATTGGACCTGCACGTGCCTCGGAGTGCAATGCGTTTTTGATGCATCGCCATGGACTTGTATGGTGCGTTTTTTATGTGTGACACTTGCAAAAATAGAGCATGCTGAGATTTAAACGTGCGTTAAAAAAAATGCTAGTCTGAAAAAACCCATTGATTACAATGTGCAATGCAAGTTCTGCACGTCAAAAGCACTCGCAGATCACGCACGTTAAAAAACGCAAGTGTGAGGGGGGCCTTACAAATATTTATAACCTTTCAGATTTTGGATGGCAATTCACTGACCGCAAATATAAACCCTTAACCTGGAAATGCACTGAAATAACACCCACAATAACCAGTAAATTATTAACTTGAAGAAAGTATAATTCTAATTTTTGCATTAAATCTGAAAACCCCATTTATTGACATTTAATTGGACAACATTTGTTATCCATAAATAACGATGCATGCAGTCTTACCAAGACCATCTTCATCCAGGTCACTGAAATGTAGTTTGGCTCCGAAACGTGAAAACTCTCTGTCTCCTCTTAGTGTGCCGAGGTTTGATGGCTGAGTCTTTCCATTTAGCTCATACATCACTGCTGCTCCTGCATTCGTCAGTACTTTTGATATAAACACAACCTTGGATGTTGCGCCTGGAACAATTCAAATACAACCAATATTGATGTATAGTAGACATCATATTATTTGTGAAACAGCTTTTTTAGGTCAACTCATTGGCCGACATTTATCAGGGATTGTACATGTTTTTTGCTGAGCAAGCCCTGAAATAATCACAAGTACTTGTGAAACACCAGTAATTGCTTAGTCAGCAGCACAGTGGCCACTCTGGGCACTTGTTATAGCCTGCAAATGTCCAGGATGGAAGATTTGTGGTTATAGCACAATTCTGTGCCAGGGAGAACAGCAAAAGCAGCTTTCTAGACACATCAGCAGGGCCGAAGCCTCCTAATGTATCCAGGGGGGCAGGCACTCTTGAGTGCATGGAGCGCCATGTATGATAAATTCCACCCTTAATGTCAGTATTAGTCTTTTGATCAATTTTAAGCCCTAGTCAGATGTCAGGAAAACACCAATTGTATATATATATATATATATATATATATATATATATATATATATATATATATATTCATAGTATCCTTTTGCCCTCTATGGTACTGGAGTACTGTAGGGTTGCTATTTACAGAAAGATATTGTCAAACCTGCTGACAGTACAAAAAAAATTTACACACTTTGTGTGGGTGCGCCTATCATCAGCACTTGTTTCCTTTCTCCATCAACTGCCAGGGTCCCACTTGAAAATGAAGTTCCCAACTTAGACTGGTCCTATAAATCAATTCAAAATAGCTTTTTAAAATGTAAAACACACACGAAAGTACCATAGCATTATCACAATGTATTCCCATTAATAGAAAACAAATAGCAAAGTACATTATTCTCCCATTTAATGGAATGGCGAATATAGATAGCAAAAAAAGCACATTTGGGTTCTCCACAGATTTTCTGCTGTGTAAACTGTAAAAGCTCCAGTATACACTATATGGTTTAAGCTGCTTTTTAAAGAGGACCTGTCAGGACAATATGGGACACTAAATCACATACAGGTCGTTATGGACCAGAAGTTTAGATTCCCATATCACCCTTTAGCTAGTCCCTCTGTGCCCACTATGAAAAAAAAAATTCTTTATACTTACCTAGAGATGGATCCCATGAGACACATCAAACCCATCTAGGATGCTTGGTGTTCTCGTACGTCGGCTTCACTGTGTGCCTGTGCAAGCGCAGGTAGCTCTGGTCCCGGGTAAGTATACAAGTTTTTTTTTTATAGCGGGCAAAAAGGGACAAGCTAAGGGGAGATTTGGGACACTAATCATTGGTACATAAGGAAATGTGTGTGGGGGGGATTGTCCCAAATCATCCAGATAGGTCCTCTTTTAAGTAATAGTTGGCTAAACACAAGAGCATGATCAGCATGATTATAGTAGGTTCAACAGGGGTTTCTTATATTATGCGGTAAAGGAAATAATTATTTGATCACTGGCTGATTTTGTAAGTTTGGTTAATTTTAACATTAAGAAATAGAATGTCAAAAATAAAAATAAATTATATAAATTAATTTTCATTTTGCAGTGAGAAATAAGTACTTTTAATGCCTCTGACAAACAAGACTTAATACTTGGTGGTAAAACCCTTGTTGGCAAGATCAGCAGACGTTTTTTCCAGTTGATGATGGGGTTTTCATATGTCAGGAGGATTTTGGTCCACTCCTTTTTGCTGATCCTCTTTAAATCATTACGATTTTGAGGCTGTCATTGGGCAACTCAGAGCTTTAGCTCATTCCAAAATTTTTTTATGGGATTAAGGTCTGGAAATTGGCTAGGACACTCCATGACCTTAATGTACTTTTTTTGAGCCACTCCATTGTTGCCCTGGCTGGTTGTTTTCGGTCATTGTCTTGCTAAAAGACTCAGCCATGACCCATTTTAAAAGTCTTGTGGAGGGAAGGAGGTTGTCACAGATTTTACGATACTGGCTCCATCTAATCTCCCATTGATGCAGCGAAGTAGTCCTGTGAGAAACACCCCCAAAACATAATGTTTCTACCTTCATGCTTGACAGTGGGGATGGTGTTCTTTGGGTCATAGGCAGAGGTGCCAGAGGTGGCACTCGGAGCCATTTCTGTGGGTACTCAGGTCATCACCCCAGGACAGAGTTCACCAAACAGGACCAAATCTTCCTGCTGTCGCATGCAACTTAAGAGTTGCTGCTCTCAGCACTATTTTTAAGCAACACTTCACTGACTGTTTGGAACTGCAGGTAAAATTAGAAAGTGTGGACAGAACTGCAATATCTTTGGAGGTCCTCCTGTTGGACCAACCATTCTTCCTGTAAAGAGAGACCCTGGAGAGAAGCTACAATGAGAGTCTGAATTTTCCTTCCTTCTTTCAACTGTATTGGTGACTTCAGGGGGCCTGATACAATTGAAAGATGTGGGAGAACAGGTAGCAATAAGTTACTGCTAAAAATGCCATGTTGGCACTTCACGGTAAATAAGTGGATTTTGGTTGAAGTTTGGGCACTCGGTCTCTAAAAGGTTCGCCATCAATGCTCTAGACACTGTGAGTTGAGTTAATTACAAAGAACTCAATTTTTGTTTCATCTGACCGCAGCATCTTCTCCCAATCACTCACATAATTATCCAGGTTAATAATGCTCAAATCCCATCCTTAGCACTATGTTTAGTCCATGAAATTTCGGCCAGGGCACAGTAAGGGATTCAAATAAACACAGCTATGTATATTAGACTGAACATAAATCCAAGCCTTTGGAATGCAGGGATTTCTTGAAGCTAAATGAGTTTGTGTCTCTAAGTCTACTAGGAGTAGATAGGCGAATGACTGTAAGGGACCCCTTTAATTTAAATGAATTGCTGGGTAGCCCCTTCAGTCACAGCAGGCACTTCATTAACACAATTCATTAAAATTGATGGATAGACTTGGAACTTGGAATCAGGCATGGTGTAGGAGATATAAATCACACCAACATTGAGCCTTGGAACATTGGTAATAACTGACAGCAGAATGACCATTATATAATGAAAAACACAGATGTTCTAGATTATGAAATGTCGTAACCAAGTGTTTATACGTCACCAATTGCAATACAGGTAGAGAACGTACTTCATGTCCATACAAAACGAAAGTTGTGTTTTTACTTGGTGGGTGATATCCATATGTTTTGCCTATACTTTGTGCATCTTCACAGTAAGGTCTGGAGAAGAAAAAACATTTTTCAGATTATGATGTGTATGATGTGTCAGTTCAAACATCTGTTAAGTTCAATAAAATAGATAGTAATAGTTTTACCAATAAATTTATCATAGACAACTACAGTTTTTGGAGTGTTCATCCAATTTTACACCTTCCTACCTTATTGATACTGATTTTACTGATCAGTAGCCAATACAGACCCATAAGCAACATCCACTGAAATTCTGTTATTTGAACTTTTGAGTAGTACACTTCATTTAATAAAGCTAATTTTACTGTGTACAGGGATACTGTGTGGAGGGATATTAATTTTTATTAGCTATATTACTATATAGTGTATATTACAATGATGGCCAATAATCCTTTACCCCCTTCATGACTGCCATACGGCTATATACCGTACGTCATATTTTCATATACCCCATGCAGATACCACTTTTATATACGTTGTGACAGCGGCCAAATTCAAAATGCTCTATGCCCTAAACCCTGGCACCTATACACACAATCTAGGTGTCATATTAAACTTGAGAATCTCACCTAATAGAATATAATAAGCTGAAGACAGAATGTACAAGAAGAGGTACATGCACCCTCTGCATCTGTAGCTGAACTTGGAGAAGGTCAATAAAATAATGCTCTACATACAGTGGTGGCCGAAAGTATTGGTACCCCTGCAATTCTGTCAGATAATACTCCGTTTTTTTCCAAAAAAATGATTGCAATCAGAAATTCTTTGGTAATATTCATTTATTTGTGTTCAATGGAAAACCACAAAAAGAATTGTCAAAAAGCCACATTGGATATAATTCCACACCAAACATAACACATTTGCAAGCAGTTGATGTTGAAATGGATTAAAGTTGACTAAACCTCTGTCCTGTGTCCTTGTGTGTACCACATTGAGCATGGAGAAAAGAAAGAAGATCAAAGAACTGTCTGAGGACTTGAGAATCAAAATTGTGAGGAAGCATGAGCAATCTCAAGGCTACAAGTCCATCTCCAAAGACCTGAGTGTTCCTGCATCTACTGTGCCCAAAGTCATCAAGAAGTTTATAGCACATGGCCCTGTGGATAACCCCTCACCCCCACCCATGTGAACAGAAAAGAAAAATTGACGAGAGACTTCAACGCAAGATTGTGCGGATGGTGGATAAAGAACCTCGACTAACGTCCAAACAAGTTCAAGCTGCCCTGCAGTGCGAGGGTACAACAGTGTCAACCCCTACTATCCATCAGCGTCTGAATGAAAAGGGACTGTATGGTAGGATACCCAGGAAGACCCCACTTCCTACACAGAAACATAAAAAAGCCAGGCCGGAGTTTGACAAAACTTACCTGAGAAAGCCTAAAATGTTTTGAAAGAATGTTTTCTGGTCAGATGAGACAAAAGTAAAGTTTTTTGGGAGGTTTCCATGTTTTGGGGGCTGCTTTGCTGCCTGGACTGCTTGACCGTGTGTCTGGCATTATGAAGTCTGAAGACTATTTCAAGTGAAGGAGCAAGATAAGCGGCACTCACCAATTCTGTGAAGTATCTTTATTTCGGGTGCATAGTACAGGTACATAGTCCCGCACCTTCCTGTACTATGCACCCAAAATAAAGATACTTCACAGAATTGGTGAGTGCCGCTTATCTTTCTCCTTCACTTGGAATATGTTTGGACTGCACGCAGTGACAGCAGAGCACCACTAGCTGTGCCATCATATAAGGACTGTATTGTTGGAGCCCGTCACGGATACCAGTATTGGCCCATTTTGGTTGTGTGTGCGACCATTTGACTTGGATTGTGCGAGTGTTACTGTAAACTACCTAATTTTTATGAAGTCTGAAGACTACCAACACATTTTTCAGTATAATGTAGGGCCCAGTGTGAGAAAGCTGGGTCTCCCTCATAGGTCATGGGTCTTCCAGCAGGACAATGACCCAAACACACTTCAAAAAGCACAAGAAAGTGGTTTGAGAGAAAGCACTGGAGACTTCTAAAGTGCCCAGCCATCTCAAAATGGCAGTTTGGAGAAGGCACCTTCAGATCTCAGGGAGCTGGAGCAGTTTGCCAAAGAAGAATGGTCTAAAATTACAGCAGAGCATTGAAAGAAACTCATTGATGGTTACAGGAAGCGGTTGTTCGCACTTATTTTGTCTAAAGTTTGTGCTACCAAGTATTAGGCTGAGGGAGCCAATAGTTTTGTCCAGCCCATTTTTGGAGTTTTGTGTAAAATGATCAATGATTTGACTTTTTTCATTTTCTTTTGTGTTTTTTCATTGCAAGCAAAATAAATGAAGATATTCATACCAAAGAATTTGTGATTGCAATCATTTTATGGAAGAAAACGAGTACTATCTGACAGAATTGCAAGGGGGGCAATACTTTTGGCCACCACTGTCTTTATAACACATTTTGGTAAAGGTTTATTCAGTATTATTGCTTATTTAAAAAAATCTTTAATTGGATAAAAACACAAAAAGCTTATTCACATGTAGTAATTTATCGGCTAATTTTATGAAGAAAAAAACATGTAATTAATCAGTCACAAAGGGGTTCAATGACTTCTTCAAAACATTGCTTAGAGAAATACCTTTTGCATGACTTCCAGGTGGGACTGCCAATCACTAGCAATGTTTTACTTCTTCGCTTATGACTATGAATGGAATAACCAAACCAGGCATAGTCATGTTCCCCATTAATACTCCAGTCAGCTTCTTCCGCATATAAACTATCTTGGAAAAAACATAACAGTCACTACATTGCCCCACAACACCTAACTAAAAATGTATATGTAATGTAATGTTATTGATGAAATTCTCTGCTCTTTCTTTACGTAAAATAGGTCTCCTCCTGATTTGATACATAGAGATTTACAGCCATGCATGTAATATCTGCATTCATAAATAGCTTTCAATTATTAATAGGACCAACCCCCAAAACACATCCCTCTCCCCTACAACAGTGTAACATAAAGTGATCAAAATCAGTGTAAAAACAGAAATAGAAGTTTCCATTAGATCCTCACTTGCTATTATTCTATTATAGAAATCAGTCCACGGTGACAAAATGTCACACAGGTGATCGACTTGTTAGTACCACAGAGAATAATCAGAGCCGTGTGTTATAACGAAGCGTATACCTGCCCAATATCACGTGACCAGGGAACGCTTGCTATCCACAGGAAGTAAACAATAAAGCTTCCTGTTTAACCCCTTAAGGACGCAGCCATTTTGTAACATAAGGCTCAGCCCGATTTTTTGGATTCTGACCTGCGTCGCTTTATATGGTTATAACTTTTGAACACTGTTACTTATCAAAACGATTCTGAGATTGTTTTTTCCCCACATGTTGTACTTCATTTTAGTGGTAAATTTTGGCTGATAAGTTTTGCGTTTACTTACAAAAAAAAAGCAAATATGATAAATTTTTTGAAAAATTTGCCATTTTCAAAATTCAAAATCATTGCGTTTTCAGGCAGATAGATTTACCACCTAAATAAGTTGCTGAATAACATTTCCCATTTGTCTACTTTACATTTTCATAATTTCTGAAATGTCTGGATAATTTATTTTGATGTCACGCGGCTTACAAAAAGAATATCGCTTTTCCGGATTTTCAGAATTGACTATTTTGGGGATAAATACAGTTTTGAATGAAATTTTACATATTTAGCATCAAAACCCCCTATATAACCAACCCATTTTCAAATCTGCACCCCTCAAGCTATCAGAAACCGCTTTTACGAAGATTGTTAACCCCTTGAGATCTTCATAGTAATTGAATCAAAATGGAGGTGAAATTTAGAATGGTCAAATTGTTCCCTTATACGTTCATTTAGCACTAAAATTTACACATTTCCAAAATATAAAAAGAGAAAACCCACCATACAATTTGTTCTACAATTTCTCCTGAGTACAAAGACCCCCCACATGTGGCCATTACTTGTGTTATGGGGGCACAGCGAGGCGCAGAAGGGAAGGAGGGCGCTGCAGCTGCCAGGATTTTAGTTTCCTCATTGGCCCCTTTTGAAGGCTATAAAATTTTCGCTTTTTCGTTATTGGGGCCATGTGATGCCATTTTTTTTGCGCGATGAGATGCTTTTCCCATTGTTACCATTTTGGGGTTAGTATCACCTATTGTTGAAAATTTTGGAACTTTTTTTGAGGGCAGGAGTAGAAAAGCATCAATTCTGTACTGGATTTTTTACTCTTTTTTTTTTTGGTGTTCACCGTATAGCCTAATAATCATGTTATCTTTATTCTATGGGTCGATACGATAACGGGGATACCAGACATGAATATATTTTCTTACGTTTTACTAAATTTGTCAAACAAAACCCTAATGTGGGGAAAAATCTATCATTTATGTATTGCCGTCTTCCAAGTGGCATAACATTGTTACTGTTTTGGCTACGGAGCTCGTTGATGGCTTATTTTTTGCGGGACATGTTGTACTTTGCACCAGTATCATGTCGGAGTACACATGGTTTTTTTATCACATTTTATAGCATTTTTTGTGGGATTGAATAGCTAAAAATCATAATTTTTGGAAGGTTTATAGCAGTTTTTTTTTACGGCGTTTATCGTGGGGGTTCAATAATGATTTACTTTTATTCTACGGGTTGTTACGGACGCGGTGATACTATATATGTGGGGTTTTTGTTATGATTTAGACTTTTTTGGGGTTATATGTCTCTTTATATGTTATGGGGCTTATGGGCATTTTTATTGATTTATTACTTTATTTTTTATTGAATAACATTTTTTTTTTTACTTTTTCACTTTTTCCACCATGGGAAATGACCAAGCAATCATCTGATTGCTTGTTCATGATAATACTCTGCAATAATCATGTATTGCAGAGTATTATCAGTGTCAGCCTATGCACTTGCATAGGCTGGCACTATGCCAGTAAGATGACGTCACAGACGCCATCTTACTGGCAGTGCCTGCAGGCTGTGCTGGGGACCAGATCGGACCCCAGCACATCCATAGCAGCGATCGGTGCCCCCCGAAAACGGTTCGGGGGGGCCGATCGTGGGGGAAAGACACCCCAGAGACATGTTAGATGCCGCGGTCGTGCTGACCGCGGCATTTAACGGGTTACACACCCGCGATCGGAGCCGACTCCGACCGCGGGTGTTACACTGGGGTGCCGGCTATTAGTTACAGCCGGCACCCCGTGTTTCCCGATGCCGGTTCGGCTCTGATCCAGAGCCGAGCCGGCATAAGCGCCGTGGCGGATATATCCGCCACTGAGCGCTAAGTCACTGCGCTCCGTGGCGGATATATCCGCCACGGAGCGTGAAGGGGTTAATGTCAGGGATTATAGATCTAGAAAACTGAGGAAATGATACAGAAGAAAAATTGTACAACTTTTCATTGCACAAAAAAAATCAATTATTTGATGAATATGAACATTCCCTTTAACTCCTCATATCAATATAAGCTATTGCAAAACACAATATCAGATCAAAGACTGTTGTTATAACCAGAAAATATATTAGCATGTACAGAATTAAACTAACGTTCATCACCTTTTGTGGAACGTCTGTGATTTGCATAAAATGCAGCCACCAAACCTCTCTGATTTCCTCCACCAGGTGCATAAGGTGAACCAACTACTAGGTCAAGCTTCGTGTCTTCATTCACATCAGCGGCATAAAGAGTCCATCCAAAGTTACAATATGAAAGCTGCAATCAAAATAATAGCTGGTGTGTTTACTGACCACCAGATGAAGCAGATAATATGCACTTCCATCATCCACAGAACTTTTACAGTTCGGTGTTTTTAAGGGTGTAGTTTCAAAGATTACTTACTTTGCATTTTATGGTGACATTTGGTTGAGTTGACAATCCATTTTCTTTTGAGCCATAATATACATACACCGAACCCTACAATCAAGTATTGTTCTGATGATTAGAACATATCCCAGCAGGCCATCCACCATCTTATATATCTATTGAAAGAGCTTAACTAGCAATAATAGAATCAATTGTATTATGCATCTTAAAAACACATATACAGTACATACTGTGAGACACTGAAGGGGTTAACTGTGGATGGGCGGTATGTTTCCCCTAGGTTTTGCTATTATGCAAGGCCTTAGTGCTGAGGTTGTGTTGTCCAGCACCTTGGACACAGGTGATGGGAACAGCCCAATCAGTCCAATAAAGCCGCTCAGCAGAGCTCAGAATGTTGTCTCTCTGTGGAAGGAGGCTGGAGATCACACAGCCCTGACCTCTGTGCCTGGAGCAGCCACGGGTACTTTGGATAATGTGAGTTAGTGATCCTATGTTTAGTTAGCACCCTGACGGGTAGGATATTATTTTGTTTGGATGCCTGAGTGTAAAGGCTGTTTTATTTTACTTTTTGCTGCAATAAACGCAGGCGAGACCTGTTTTGGACTGTACCTTGGTGTCACTGTCTTGAACTCCAGCACAGCACCCCGCTACCACGGTCTCTACTGGGCCAAATCCCCACAATACGTATACAATTGATTGGAACATCAGCGCAGTGTGATGATGTCATCAACTGTGTCCTTATGCTGGAGCATTGGGGGATCAATGTTAATATTATTTATTTAGTGGTTAAAGTATATACAGGCAGTCCCCGGGTTACGTACAAGATAGGTTCTGTAGGTTTCTTCTTAAGTTAAATTTGTATGCAAGTCGTAACTGTATACTTTGTAATTGTAAACCCCAGCCAGAATTTTTTTGGTCTCTGTGGTAATTGGATTTTATAAATGTTGGGGTGTCATAAGAACCAAGATTAACAATAAAGATTAATTGCAGACACCTTTGATAACTGTTACAGCTGCTTATTGTAGAGTAAATTACCAACATCCAGAGGTCAGTTTGTAACTAGGGGTCATCTGTAAGTCAGGTGTTCTTAAGTTGGGGACCTCCTGTATATTTATTCAGCAGGTTCTGTACAGAATATTAGAAGAATAATTATGTGATGCCTTATATAAATAAGGGGTCCTGACTACAAGTTAATGTTGTATATAAATTAGGGTGGACTGTATATGAATTAATTAATCTGACCCTAAGGAAAAGTGGAAATTATATCATTCATTTGGGGCATTGTATGTATAATAATAAACTAAGGAGGACCATTTGTATATTACAACAAATCATCACTGTTAATATAATTTATTGTGTAAAGTATATTTATGTTTATTCAAGAGTGTCACGGGTGCCTCTACGACCGATGTCTAGGGTCACAGGCGCACCCGTGAGCCTCTCTGTGCCCTTAGTGCCCGGCTGCAGCGTCTCTCATCTCCCCTCGATCCATCAGCGGTCCCCGCCTCCTAGGGCGTGCACGCGCCAGCTCTGTAAGATTTAAAAGGCCATCACGCCAATGATTGGCACTGGCACTGACCCCCATGCTTCATAGTAGGTATTGTGTTCTTTGGATGCAACTCAGCATTCACTCTCCCCCAAACAAACAATGAGTTATGTGTCTACCAGACAGTCCTACTTTGTTTTCATCTGACCATACGACATTCTCCCAATACTCATCTGATACATCCAAATGCTATCTAGAAAACTTAAGACAGGCCCAGATATGTACTGGCTTAACCAGGGTGACACGTCTGGCACTGCAGAATCTGAGACCTTGGTGGCATAGGAGCCTCTTAAAGACAAAGTCACAGGTACGTGAGAGGCAGAAATCTTGCTTTTTTGTAGGTGACCAAATGCTTATTTTCCACCATAGTTTGCAAATAAATTCTTTATAAATCAGACAATGTGATTTTCTGGATTTGTTTTCACATTTTGTGTCTCATAGTTGAGGTCTACCTATGATGTCATTTACATAGGTAAATGTACAATAATGCTTTTGCCACTGTTTTCATGATCAATGTTAGCTTTGGTGTGAAAATTCTAAATATATATTTGTAATGTATGGACTATAGAAGCAAATATCATTTCCTTACTGTGTATGTAAGTTGGCTAGAGCCAACTGATGGAGCTCCCACAGCCAGATCTAGATGTCCATCATCATTGAAGTCCAACACTGCCATAGAAGATCCAAATCTGCCAGCATTCTACAGAGTAAAAGTAAATACTTTATACAGAGTTAGATCTCAACGTGGTGTCTTCATCTGCTTATCTTGTCTTGCACTTAGTTATGTCCTATACAGGGAGGCATCACCAGAAAATGTACAGAAATTAAAGGATGTGCTGTTGGTACAAGAGTTATTTTGGCTACACAAAAGGTAACTACACAATTTTAGGCAGGTGGTTTTATTGTTTTAGCAATGGTCATTATGGTTTAATAATGGTTTTATGGTTCATTATGGAACCATAGAACTGTTCAATGACACATAGTATGGCATTTTGGAAATATTACTATAAGAGTATTGGTAATGCAATGCAGTAAATCTGTACCATGTCAATGAATGGGGTATTCTGGGAATATGAATGTCTGATACAACAACCCATAATGCTATAAATAAACAACTACAACAAAACTCATTGTGGCAGATTTACTTACCCGGTCCATTCGCGATCCAGCGGTGCGTTCTCTGCGGAGGATTCACTAAGGTAGTTCCCCCGATGTCCACCAGGTGCTGCTGCTGCGCTGAAGTTTGTCGGAGTGCACTGAAGTTATCTCCAGGATCTCTGCCACAGGATACTACATTCCCCATAATCTCTTTTTCTTTTGCTCTCCTCCTAGTTATGATTTGACAGACTGTCCTGCTATGTTACTATAGTAATTATACCATATTGGAAGTACAGCAAGTGACTACATCCAAACATAGTAATGATCACATGACCTGCTCAGGCAGGTGCAGGACATGTGATGTGGACATGTGACCAGCAACCATCTTCTGTCCTGTGTCTTCTACACAGGGACAAAATCAATGGACTAATTAAAGATCTTGTAGCATTTTAATTTTTCATTATAGTGTACACTCACCGGACACTTTATTCGGTACACCTGTCCAACTGCTCGTTAACACTTAATTTCTAATCACATGGCGGCAACTCAGTGCATTTAGGCATGTAGACATGGTCAAGACAATCTCCTGCAGTTCAAACCGAGCATCAGTATGGGGAAGAAAGGTGATTTGAGTGCCTTTGAATGTGGCATGGTTGTTGGTGCCAGAAGGGCTGGTCTGAGTATTTCAGAAACTGCTGATCTACTGGGATTTTCACGCAAAAAACATCCAGTGAGCGACAGTTCTGTGGGCATAAATGCCTTGTTGATGCCAGAGGTCAGAGGAGAATGGGCAGACTGGTTCGAGCTGATAGAAAGGCAATAGTAACTCAAATCGCCACCCGTTACAACCAAGGTAGGCAGAAGAGCATCTCTGAACGCACAGTACGTCGAACTTTGAGGCAGATGGGCTACAGCAGCAGAAGACCACACCGGGTGCCACTCCTTTCAGCTAAGAACAGGAAACTGAGGCTACAATTTGCACAAGCTCATCGAAATTGGACAGTAGAAGATTGGAAAAACGTTGCCTGGTCTGATGAGTCTCGATTTCTGCTGCGACATTCGGATGGTAGGGTCAGAATTTGGCGTCAACAACATGAAAGCATGGATCCATCCTGCCTTGTATCAACGGTTCAGGCTGGTGGTGGTGGTGTCATGGTGTGGGGAATATTGAGCATCGTTGCAACGCCACAGCCTACCTGAGTATTGTTGCTGACCATGTCCATCCCTTTATGACCACAATGTACCCAACATCTGATGGCTACTTTCAGCAGGATAATGCACCATGTCATAAAGCTGGAATCATCTCAGACTGGTTTCTTGAACATGACAATGAGGTCACTGTACTCAAATGGCCTCCACAGTCACCAGATCTCAATCCAATAGGGATGTGGTGGAACGGGAGATTCGCATCATGGATGTGCAGCCGACAAATCTGTGGCAACTGTGTGATGCCATCATGTCAATATGGACCAAAATCTCTGAGGAATGCTTCCAGCACCTTGCTGAAGGCAAAGGGGGGTCCAACCCGTTACTAGCATGGTGTACCTAATAAAGTGGCCGGTGAGTGTATGTCCACACATTTTTTTGCTAAGGGGAGCAAATTTTTAAACAACAACTAGTTACATATTAGCTTATATTTTATTGAACCATAAATAAGAATTATGCTTATTATTAGAATACCCCTTTAATGTCTACCTTCATTGCTCCAACCTGTGATCCAGCATTGTTTTACCTCAAAGCCACTCAGCAATACATTAGCATCCTTTTCTAAGTCCATGTTTTGAGAAGGAATTCCTGAATCACTACTGTAGATGATATACACGCAACCAACTTGAATACGGCCCATAGTGCTGTAGCCTGGGGCTCCTATAACTAAATCATCCCAGCCATCATTGTTAAGATCACCTGTGGTGACTGACCTGCAAATACATTATTATACATACATTATGTAGAGGCAAATACACTTTACAATTACTGTCATATGAAATTGCTCATACAGCAAATGTATTTGTATAATGTCTCTATAGTAAATCTATTAAGGGCTAATCATTTCTTTGGCTTCTTTCTCAACTTCGCTTTTGTTACTCATATCTGAACTTTTGTGTTGACCCTAGTTCGAGTTTGTAATGGCTCCTGGCCAACCATTTCCTACATTAGAACCACTAAAGGAGGAAAATATCTAGTGACGGTATTGGCTACTGTGGGGACACTGCACTATATTGGCTATTGTGGGGCATCATACTATATTTGATACTCTGGGGACCCTGTACTATATTGGCTGCTTTTTGGACACTGTACTGTATGGGTTGCTATGGGGCATCTATATTGGCTACTCTGGGGGCACAGAACTTTGTTTTAGTGCTGTAATTATGAAGAAACCTTGATTTTGGTGCTGTATTTAAGTATTGAGTTTGGTTTTAGGGCTGTATTTATGTACAGAACTTTTGCTGAAATTATGTTCAAAGTTTAGTTTGTAACTGTATTTATATACAGTGCTTGGTTCTGGTACTGTAAATATATATGCAATTATGCTGCAATTACAGTGACAAATAAAGGACGATTCTGGAAGAAAACCTGTTGGAGTCTGCAAAAGACCTGAGACTGGGACGGAGATTTGTCTTCCAACAAGACGATGATCCAAAACATAAAGAAAAATTTACAATGGAATGGTTCACAAATAGAGATGGGCGAATTTGTTGAAATTTGATTCAACCCGATTCGCCGTATTTCTCAAAAAAATTTGATTCGACCCAAATAGAATCATGACAAATTACGCTAAAAAGCAGGTATTTCCTGGCTGCAGAGAGCCTGTAGGGTGTTGTAGAAAATTGTGCCATGCTTAAATATGCATAGGGAACGTGGTTTGGTCTTCAAACAATGCTGTGTTTTAGTATGACACACACATGACAGCCGCCACTCTTAGAATCGCTTCACTCTTCAATTCCATGGGCACTTACAGGGGTCAACTTCACCAAATAAGTGAAGCTGGAATGCAACCTGACAAGGTAATGTCTGTGCCAGCTCGAAAGGACTAAGCTGAGGGCCAAGATCCCACTATAACATCAAAGAGTGCACTCTTTTTACACTGACATCTCATGATTCCACAGATGACGACAGAACCTGTTCTGCTAAACGTGGATACATGTAGAAGCCTCCCAAAAGAGTGGAGAGGGTGTTGACAGTAAATTTGCAACGACATCACTGATCATTTTGCCCTTCTATTCATCCATCAGTGTCTGCTTTCAATTGGTCATTATCCATCAGTATTGCTAAAGCCAAAAACAAACAGGAGTGGATCCAAAACAGAGATGACTAGTAAATGTGATTTTTGCTTGTTCTCTGTGTTCTGTATCCACTCCTGTTTTCAATCCTGAAGCTTTTCATTCCTTCTGACAAATGAAATGAAGGGGAAAACCAAACATAGTGGCAACGTCATAGAGTGGTGGAGGGTGAAAACAGCATTATGGAAATATCAGAGTGTTCCAGAGAGATAGCGGTCAGTTGGAAGCAGCATGAGAAGGCCGCAGAGTGGCACATTAAATTTGAAATTTGAAATGAATTTGAAGTTGAAATTTTTAATTTTAATTTGATGATTAGAGACGCCACATGCATCATCCATTACAATTTCCCTGAAAATATTATATCTTTGTCAAAAATGAACATCAAAGGTAGCAGTGGCCGCAGCAGCAGCGGCATGAGGTCAGAGAGTGGCACGATGACAAATTCTTTAGGTGGCAGCAACATGGTATGCCACAGTGTGGCACAATGTTAGAGCGTGGAGGCGGCAGTGGTAGCAGCAGCAGAATGAGTTCAGAGAGTGGAACAATGAAAATTTGGGGAAGTGGCAGCAACATGGTAGGCCACAGTGTGGCACAATGTTAGAGCGTGGAGGCGGCAGTGGTAGCAGCAGCAGAATGAGTTCAGAGAGTGGAACAATGAAAATTTGGAGAAGTGGCAGCAACATGGTAGGCCACAGTGTGGCACAATGCTAGAGCGTGGAGGCGGCAGAGGCAGCAGAAGCAGGAGGTCAGAGAGTGGCACAACAACAAATTTGGGAGGTAGCAGAACATGGTAGGCCACAGTGTGGCACAATGTTAGAGCGTGGAGGCGGCAGTGGTAGCAGTAGCAGCATGAGGTCAGAGAGTGGCACAACAAAAAATTCTGGAGGTGGCAGCAACATGGTAGGCCACATTGTGGCACAATATTACAGCGTGGAGGCGGCAGGGGCAGCAGCAGTAGGAGGTCAGAGAGTGGCACAATGACAAGTTAGAATCCAGACTCATTTCTCAACATTTGGGGGAGGTGTCATGGCTGATCTAATCTGATGCATAAGGCATTGGTGTGTTGAAATCCTGGCCGATCCACGCCTGATTCATCTTGAATGAATCATTCTCTCCATATTACGGATGGACAAGCGGGTTCTCCTTGGGGTAACGATAGGTCCCGCCAGACTGAACACCCGCTCTGATGCCACACTACTGGCCGGATCTAATGCAAAATCTGCAAATTGCAGCCACACATCAAGTTTGGCTGCCCAGTAGTCCAGGGGATCCTCTACCTGGGGTGGTTGAGTGTTGTCCAAGTAGGCCACCACCTGCATGCGCAGGGTCTGCTTCATGTCCTGCTGCTGCTGGTGGTGGCTACCCTCCTCACTAGAGGGGTCAAGGAAGCTGCTCATTAAGGACTCCAGAGTTAAGCTGCTACTGATGGAGCTGCTACTGCTCCTACCCCCCAATCTCCCCATAGCAGCCGTGGCAGTAGTACGTGGGCGATGACTGCCAGGAATCCCCTGATCAGACCTGACAGAGAATGGACAATGGCGCACATAGGCAGTGGCCAACTGTCTGCACAGTATATATAGTATGCCAGTTGTTCCTCCCTCTCGGAAGCTGGAAAAAAGACTGGTAACGATGGTCCAAGAGGGTTGAGAGACAAAAGACATTCTTATGCCAGATGTTGACTTTTCAGCTGTCGCTAGTTAGGCAAAGCAGCATGCTGCGGGCCATCTGCGCAAGTGACTCTGAGGGACTCCCGGCCTCCATCTCCACTGCAATGCTACGGTGCTTCTGGGTCACCTGCCTCGTCTTCTACCTCCTCCGGATGCTCCTGCTCCTCCTCTCCTGTCACCTGAGTAGAAAAAACACTAATTTCATCAGACTCTGATTGTGCTCCAATGTCTTCCTCTTCCTCCTCCAGTTCAGCCCCCACCCAACTCATGTGGCCAGACAGACTTTTCCAGTGCCCTGACCAGACAGATTTTGCAGCATTTGTTCCAGGACATTCATCCCGCAGTACTGACGACTGACAAATAATGTGGCCTTTTCAAAGGGCCTGAGCAAACGGCAGGTGTCACACATGAGCTGCCAGTGGCTGACATCAAAGTTACACAGGCGAGTGCTACGGTCCGCTTGCATCATCAAAAAATCATTAATGGCTTTTCTCTGTTCATACAGATTGTCTAACGTATGGAGGCTGGAACATTGCATATCAGCCGACGTTGGGGGAGGCCGTTCTGCCGCTGCAACTCGAGGAGGGTGTGCTTGGCTTTGTAAGAATGACTGAAGTGCATGCATAGCTTCCTGGCCATTTTTAGAATGTCTTGCAGATGTGTGGAAGACTTCAGGAACCTGTTTACAACCAGATTGAACATGTGCGCCATGCAGGGCGCATGGACCATCCCTCCTCGGTGCAGCGCGGACAGCATGTTCCTCCCATTGTCTGTCACCATGGTTCCGATTTGCAGTTGTCGCAGAGAAAGCCACACATTGATTTCTTGTTGCATGACGCGGAGCACTTCCTCCCCTGTCTGACTTCATTCGCCCAAGCAAACCAGGTATAGAACTGCGTGACACCGCTGTGCCCTGCACATGTGGTATGATGGAGCAGCACTTACAATTGTGGAGGCTGAGGTGGTAGTGGAGAAGGAGGAGGAGGCGGACATTGGCACAGGAGCAGCAGTTTGACAACGTGGAGGAGAAAGCGGCCTCTCCTGTTCAAGTTGTTAGTGTGGCTGGGCGGGAAGCACATTCACCCAGTGGGCTGTAAAGGACATGTACTGGCCCTGACCGTAGTTACAGCTCCGCACGTCCGCGCTGCCGTGCACCTTGGAAGAAACCGATAAGCTCAAGGACTGGCTTCCTTCTGTTCTACATATTTGTGAAGGGCTGGTTCTGCCTTTTTGGAAAATAAATTTCAACTAGGAACTCTCCACCTTGGTTCAGTCAACTTCTGCGTCTTAGGATGGCTGGACGCATACAGTTGTCTCTTTGTAATAGCCTCGCTCAACGACTGCTGGAGCCATGCGTAGTGAGGAGAAGGAGCATCTGGACAAAGACAAACAGCTCCCTTCAGCCGAGGTGCTGAAGCCTTGACTGGCTGAAACAGCATGTGTGCCACTAGGTGCTGCTGCTGTTGCTGCGCCGGCAGGATGGACCACATCTGAGACCTATTTCTCCCAGGCCATTGGATGATGATGCTGCATGTATTGACACAGGGCCATGGTGCCAAGGTTAACTCACTGGCCACGCTTCACTTTCTGCCCGCAGAATCCACATATACACACGCTAGGTTCCTCTGGTGTCTTAACAAAATACTGCCACACTGACAAAATGGTGATTTTACCGCCAACACTCTGTGATTACTACCACCGGTGCCTCGCTGAGCCCCTGTGCCACTGCTTACTTGGACCTGCAAATTGGGATTTGTACCCCGCGGCTGCTGCCACCCTGCTGACTCATGGCCACAGTAGCGACTTGCTGCCTGCTCCACTGCCTGACGCGCAAGCTGACACTCTCTTCGACTGGCTTTGAATCCCTTTGCTACACCCGGCTCCCAAGGGTGATCATCTGCTTCATAGTCAATTTGTGTTTCCTTGTCACTGCTATTCTCCTCAACGGTGTCAGTATGCACAGCCTGCCTACTGCACGAAGCAGCGGATGTCTGCCCCAACTCTTCACTGCCAGGCAGCTGCTGACTGTCCTCAAACACTTCACCCTCGCTGTATAGTGGCGCTGAGCCCATACCACCTAGTAGCTCTCTGTCCCGTTCATTTCCCTCAGCCAGAGGCTAGTTGAGGACGGGTGAGGGCCGCTGACCTGCTTCTGGGCCATGCCAACTAATTGTTGTTTCTGAAGAACCCAAGGACTCTTGGCTGGGGTTATCAGATGTTATATTTGAGGAATTGGATTCCTGATCAACACACTGCCGCTAGATGACAACGGCAGTTCTGGCCTCACAGAGTCACCCCTGCTGCGACGTCCCCTTACTGTGCTGCGACCTCTGCCTGCTCCACCTACCACCTTTCTGTCTGACATAGTGGTTAATCAACTACGTGGATTTGACACGTATTTCTTGCTCTCAACTTTAACAACAAAAAACTATTGAAACTTGCATTATACAGATGCCCCAAAACGCACAGCCTGGGAGAAGAGGAGAAATCACTACAGCAGTTCTGTGTATATGACACAGATTTCTTCCTATTCCCCTCAGTAACAAAAAAAACTGCTATTTGGGGTATACAGATTCCCCAAAACGCACACCCTGGAAGAGGAGCAGAAATCACTACAGCAGCTGTGTGGATATGACACAGATGTCTTCCTATTCCCTTCAGTAACAAAAAAGAACTTCTGTTTGGGGTATACTGTTTGGGGGATCCCCCAAAACGCACACCCTATGAGTGGCCAAGAAATCACTACAGCAGTTGTGTGGATATGAAACAGATTTCTTCCTAGTCGCTTCACTAACAAAAAAGAACTGCTATTTGAAATGCAGTATGAAATGCTAAGATTGCAAATGGCTGACTGTATTTATAGGGCTGTGTGACATCACATTAACCTGCCGATCGCTGATTGGCTTACAGGTCTGCAGATGTCATCGACGGTGTTCCTTTCTCCTTCCCAGAGTTCTCTGCCCCATGTAACACGCTGTGCTTGTGCCCATTTAGCTAAAAAAGAGGAAAAAAATTTGTGACAAATCGAATTTTCTGTGAAATTCGTATCGAATTCCACTTCTTTAGAATCGATTTGCCCATCTTTATTCACAAATAAACATATCCTGGTGTTAGAATGGCCAAGTCACAGTCTAGACCTGAATCTGAGAATCTGTGGAAAGAGCTCCAAACTGTTGTTTACAAACCGTCTCCATCCAACCTCACTGAGCTCAAGCTGTTTTCCAAGGAAGAATTAGCAAGAATTTCAGTCTCTCAGTATGCAAAATTGATAGAGACATACCCCAAGCGACTTGCAGCTGTAATCACAGCAAAAGATGCTGCTATAAAGTATTAACTTAAGGGGGCGAATAATATTTCACACCCAACTTTTCAGTTTATTATTTTTTACAGAAGTTTATAATATCCAATAAATTACAATTTTATATATTTATGTTTGAAGACTGAAATGTGACAAAAGGTAGAAAAGTTCAAGGGGGCAAGTACTTTCACAAGGCACTGTATATACCGAGCTTAGTTTTGGTGCTCTATTTATGTACTGAGCTTGGTTCTAGTGCTGTATTTATGTACTGAGTTTGTTTTTAGTGCTGTATTTATGTACATATCTTGGTTTTATTGCTATATTTATGTATAGAACTTGGCCCTGGTGCTGCATTTATGTATAGAACTTGTTTTTTGTGCTGTAGTAATGGTGTGAGCTTTGCTCTGGTGCTGTATTTATGTATAAAACATGGTTCAGTTGCTACCTTCTGGATCTATGCATTTAATTCATGCACAAAAAGAAGGGAACATGTTGTTAAAAATCTGAATCCCACACCTGCTTATATCCTTTCTTGTAAGTCATCCAATAGAGTACAGGCAGTCCCCGGGTTACATACAAGATAGGGTCTGTAGGTTTGTTCTTAAGTTGAATTTGTATGTAAGTTGGAACTGTATATTTTATCATTGTAATCCCAGCCAGAACATTTTTGGTTTCTGTGACAATTGGATTTTAAAAATGTTGGGTTGTTATAAGAATCAGGATTAATAATAAAGCTTCATTACAGACTCCTGTGATAACTGTTATAGCTGATTATTGTAGCCCAAGGCTAAAGTACAATAATTTACCAATATCCAGTGTCCCTTTGTAACTAGGGGTCGTAAGTCGAGTGTTCTTAAGTAGGGGACCGCCTGTACTACTATTGTCATCCACTGTAATGCCAGGTGTAACATAGCAGCAAGTACTTACCATCCCAGCCTGGAATATGGAGAATTCACAGAGTAGGTGGCTGAAGGTGTATTAATATGATTTGAATACTGGAATTTAAACAAGTTTTTCATATTTACAGCATTCGTGGCACTGGCGATTAACTGCATTGAGCTCTGCAATGGCAACATCAAAATACATGTTATAATTGCTCATTTTGTTTTGTTACTTCTATCTGTAACATGTTCTTCATTAACACTTAATTAGCACCTGTGCCATAGGTTCGCCACCACTGGTCTAGGACAATGACTGTGAGGATACATTTATACAGTACATCAAACTTTGAAAATAGGTTCATACCAACATTTTAAATTCTGTTGTTCTCTTCCATAATAGGAGAAACACTTTAGGAATTAATTACTGTTTTTTTTCTTTTGTGTCAATATAAATTACTATGAAGGCTACCTTCTGTCATACAGAAGAAAATTGAAGAAACTGTGCTGGGCAGTGGAAAGACATTTCTGTTCATAAGAAGGGATAAACGGACCTATGAAAGGAAATCTACCACTGGGTTAGACAAGATGCATGTCTTGAATAGTGCTGAAACATCTTTATTTTGGCATCACTATTAGTATGCACAATAACATACAAAAATGCTGTCATTGAAGTCACAATAGAAAACTAGATCATTCTGAAAAGCAGCATACAAAAATTGGAATATAGTGAGTACCTCTGCCCAGTGATTCAGCTGGTAATACACTCCAGTCTCTGATGAGATTATATAAGTTCCCATTGGTTTTATAAGTGATGTTGTATTAAAGTCTCTGTAGGATTCATTGTTCTGTAGTTGTTTTTTTCCTGGACTATAAAGTAGTAAAGTGTTAATGCAAAAAATCAAATCAGCTTTTTCCTTTGTAATAGAAGTGACCTTAGCATAAATGTAACCCCACAGGGACAAGAATTTGAATCGAAGACCCTAATAAAAATATAAACAAAGAAGGGCGCCTGCACAGGGTGTGGGTGCAGAGACCCACATTGAAATCTTGAATCTTGAAGAAATACTGCAGTGAAACCATATGTGTTTTTACCATGTATTTTTTTTAAAGATTTTGCTATAGATTTATCCTTAGTAAAAGAAAACAGCTTGAGCCGCAAATAAAGGCAGGAATAAAACCCCACTGAAGTAAATGGGGGCATGTGATAGCCACTGAAACAACGGCCTACATACGTCCTCATTTCACATTCATATACAAAGAGCCTCAGGGTAAATTCACACGTTGCGTCTAACGCAGGTGTTTCAAAACACACTGCAGCAGCTTAACCCCTTAAGGATGCAGCCATTTTGAAGCTTAAGGCTCAGCCCCATTTTTTGTATTCTGACATGCGTCTCTTTATATGGTTATAACTTTTGAACACCATTACTTATCGAATGATTCTGAGATTGCTTTCTCCTCACATGTTGTACTTCCTCTTAGTGTTAAATGTTGTCTAATAAGTTTTGCGTTTATTTACAAAAAAAAGAAAAATGGGGAATTTTTTAAAATGTGAAATTATTGCATTTTCAGGCCGATAGATTTACCACCTGAATAAGTTGGTAAATAACATTCCCCATATGTCTACTTTACATTTTCAGAATTTTAAGAACCCATCTTAAAATTTATTATGCAATTTCTCTCGAGTACAGCGACACCCCACATGTGGCCGTTACTTGTTTTATGGGCACACAGCATGAAGGGAAGGAGCGCCCTTTAGCTGCCAGGATTTTAGTTTCCTCATCGGCCCCTTTTGTATGCTATAAAATTTTAGCTTTTTCATTATTGGGGCCAAGTGGGGTTGGTATTTCCTATTGTTGAAAAAGCAGGAGTAGAAAAGCATAAATTCTGTACCATACAGTCTAGTAATCTTGCTATCTTTATTCTATAGGTCGATACAATTACGGGGATACCATACTTGAATATTTTTTCTTATGTTTTACTAAACCCTTATGTGGGGAAAAATCTAGCATTTTTGCATCGCCTTCTTCCGAGTGGAAAACATTGTTACTTTTTTGGCTATGGAGCTGGTTGATGGCTTGTTTTTTGTGGGACATGTTGTACTTTGCAACAGTATCATTCTGTTTTTTTAATGGCTTTCATCATGTGGGTTCAATAAGTATTTACTTTTATTCTATGGGTTGTTACGGATGCGGTGATATTATGTATATGGGGTTTGTGTTCTGATTTAGATTTTTTGCGCATTATATGTCTCTTTACATGTTATGGGAATTATGGGCATTTTTATTTATTTATTTTAATACAATAACATTTTTTTAACACTTTTTCATTACTTGCACCATGGGACATGGTGATTGGTTGTTCATTATAATACTATGCAATACTGATGTATTGCAGGGTATTAGCATTGTCAGCCTATGCACATGCACATGCATAGACTGACAATGTGCTTTTAAGATGACGTCATAGACGCCATCTTACAGGCAATGCTTACAGGCAGCCCTTGGGTCCTGATCGGACCTGACACTGTGAGCTAACGGCTTAATAGAGATTTGCCTAATTAAATTGATGTTTACAAAACACATCCATTAAAGCATGTGTTTGTTAACACAATGTTGCATTTTGTAAACACAGATGTTAACATCGATTTATTTAGGCAAATCTCTCTTCAGCTGCTGCAGTGCGTTTTGAAATGCATGTGTTAGAGGCCATGCACCCTCAAAGTGATAGAAACATTCTCACAAATGCTTTCGGACAAAAGTTTCCCTGTTATTGTCAGATCCTGGTGCAAACAGATGTATGGATGCATTGACATTATGCTCTCTACTTACAGTCGGAATTCTCTCTTCTGCATATTGCACTGTATGAAGATAGGATTTTCAGGTAGGTGACAGTAACTAAAAGAAACAAAACCATGATTTATTTGGTTTAGTTTATTTTCTTTTGCTTTGACCCCCCTGGAATATATACAGTAGATTCGATTATATATCCCGGCGATAACAATTAATTAAAGGGAAAGATAGCATTGGTTAATTATCCTTAGTATCAGATTGACTCCTAACACCCCCATTGATTAGTCATTTGAAGTAGCTGTGACATTGCTGGAAATATTACAGACTGAAATGTGTAAGAGGAGAAAGCTACATCATCAATCTAAACCAATGAACTGTGCATAGAGCTGTACTTTTCATTACTGCTATGCTCCCTCCGTATGGGTACCTGCAGCTGGATCCAAAGACAATGACCAGATTTATAAAAGAGTGCTGCAGTATACAAATATGTATGGTGCGCCAAATTTTTCAAGACTGGTGCACGGTCTTCAATTATTTGGTACAATCTGCAGTGTTATGGAAAGTGTGGACACAGTTGCACCTTTTTATTGTTGGTGCACTTTCATTATACAGCAACTAAAAACTACCATGCCCCTACAGATGCACAATTTTCTAAAGTGTCTGATAAAGTGCAACCACAAAACAAAAGTGACGCAAACACATAATAAATATGTGTGCAAGCATAGATTTGATATTATTGACCAAACCTAAATATATATGATAAATCTCATTAAAGGACACCTGTCATCAGGTCTGTGTCACTTGTCCTGTCACTACTACCTGTTGGAGCAGCTCACAAGGATCCCATCCCAGCCTTTATCTAGTTATTTCATACATTAATCATTGTAAAATCATCTATTCTTTATTATGTAAATGAGGCTGGTCACATGGTCAGAGGCAGTGATGTCACCCCTGTTACCCTTCCCCCTCTCCTCCCCCTGCTCATGTCTGTGTGTAATGTATAGTAAAGCATGGCTAGTGTGTGTGCTGCATCTGCTGACATGCTGCATCCTCCTAATATACAGGTGAGAGACACAGACATCAGCTACACATGAATCTGACATGTTCTGCTGTAACATGGCTGCCTGGAGCTGCTGTATCTCTCCTATACACACACAGGCTGCAGGGGGAGTGGCCACTAGCACTAGGAAGCACATCATTATACAGCCTCACATCATTATACAGGCTGTCAGTCAAGCACTGGGGGCGTGGCTGTGCCTCCCACTCATGAATAGAGCGGACAGCTTGAATATGCTAGTGCTTCATTGGACATTTCACAGGTCATTTGCATACAGCTTTAGGACCTCATTGCTTAGGTTTACAGGCATGTAGAGGGACAATAAAGGGATAGAGGCAATGCTCTCTAATGGCAGTTTATGAAAATATATTTAGTTTAGGGGGGTTATTTTGCATGACGGGTTCTCTTTAAGATCATAAACTGTGTAATAATTTCAGCCATGAATGTTTTACCTAAACATGGTAGGTAGTAGTAGTGCAGCAGTGATCTATGATTTATCTTGTTGATACATGCCAAATGTTCATTGCAGAAATAGGTATTAATATTTCCCTTAAACCTGAATAACAAAGGATTAACCCAATATAAAATGTGTAACAAACCTTGTGCCATTCTCTAACAGGAAGCTCACTACATGAAATATGTTTGTTGACCAAGCAGCCATGTCGTCCACGCCCCCAAGAAAATATTCATGGAACCTTTCCACAAGAAATGGTGATTTTCTAGCATATGTGGAGTAAAGCTGATGGACCATTGAAAACACAATTAATAATCAATTTCACATGAGTGTTATATATACTTTAGTTTGGTAAATATATACCTTGGAAACAGCCATATATTCCCCAAATCTAAAACAGAAAAAAAAAAAAAACAATAAAAAAATGAACCTTTTTTTAATTTATTTTCTTTTTCCATATGTGACTACCATATCTTTATACTCACAATTCAACAAAAAGTATGTATGTGCAGTCAATTATTACACTCTCCGTGATCATCGTTTTGTTATAAAGCTCCTGATATATGTTAAGAAGGTCCTTCACAGGTATATACCTCGAAAAAAGCGAAAGACAGGTTTTAACCCCTTAACAACCTGGCCCTGTTTTGTTTTTGCGTATACATTTTTTACTCCCCACCTTCAAAAAGCTATAACTTTTTTTATTTTTCCATATAAAGAGCTGTGTGAAAATTAGTGAAAAAATGGGGGGTTGGATTTTACTGACTTCACTGTGCGCCCCAAATTACATGTCTACTTTAAGGGGGGGGTGATTTGATTTTTTTATCCCTAGGTTGTCTGATTGATCCTACCACATACTGGCATACTACAGTATGGCAGCATATGGGAATTTGCCACATATTACAATGCGAAAATCGCACATTGTAATAAACATGATAAAATAAGACCCGAGACATAGTCATAGTAACCGCCCCCCCCCCTGATGACTTCACAGGGGGCGGCGATCGAATCTAATATGGTGGTGTTCGCACGCCACTGGGATTTAAATGCCTCCGGCAGATTTACCAGTGGCATTTACATGGTTCCCTGTAAAGAAGAACTTTAACCAACTGCAGCTCTTTGTCTCCTTTATTAGATGTTGCTCCACTTATTCTGATGTAGTTGAAAACTTTACTCTACCTCTCTACTTTTCTCTATTTCCAAGCAATCAGTGCAATATATATTAGTTTTGCATGTCCCATGTGAATTAGGCGCTCTTCTGATGGTGCCAGGCCATGTCCTTTACCTTAGCGACACAAACACTTCTTAAATACCTGTGCAAGCCATTTTAGCCTAGGAGAACGTGCACAGTCCGACAAAAGTGCGGCGCAAAGCCCATAGTAAATGTGCCCCACTGTCTGGACATTGTACGTATTATCAATGAATTTCACCCACCATTTTTTCTCTAGATAATCAAAGTTAACTTCATATTGACTAAGAACATCGCCACCTGGAAGGAAAAAAATATAAGTATAAAAAAATTCTGATTCAAAGTGCTGTTACTTTCATACTTGTGTAATTTTAATTTAAGCTTTTTTTGTCCAAAAGTCACTACAGACGCACATACTGATAAACCCACCAGTGCTTTGCTGGGCATCTCTGTAGTGCCACAAAGGCTCTGGGTCCACCACTGTAAACTCGACTATGGGGAAGCTCAATCACTTCCCTCAGCTCAGTAGCCATAATGTTACTCAACCTTTTTTTACATCACTCCTTTGCCTGTTGAAATAGTGATTGTACATCTTCTCTTGCTCTTTCGGCAGCCAGAGGAGTAAATAAGAAAGACAGGGGAAGATTAGGGCTGGCTAAGCGCTATAACTTAGTTGCTCTCAGCTCCAGAGGCTTATGGCACTCTGGAGCCGCCCAGCGGAGCACTTGTAAGCTTAATGGAGTGTGAATCTAAGGTGACATTTGCTATATAAAAGAATCATGCTGAACTATTCTCTTTAAAGGAAACATACTATGAGGAATCTACTAACAGGAGTAGATCTGATCGCAGATTCCTTCTGTACTTGCCTGGCCGGGCACTAAGAGCTAAGGCTAATCCACGGCCTAGTACCCTCTGCAGTTAATTTACATATTACTAAAATAACGTTTAAAAAAAGTTAGGATAGATTCCAGGATTATTGGATTACAGATTAGGGCAAAGGCAGATGGGAAGAATCTACTAACAGATCTACTTCTGATGGTAAATTCCTCATGATAGATCAATATTGTGCATATTTGTACACAGGATGGATGGTTTCAATGTGAACATAAAGCATCCAGCCATAGTTATGAAAATGAGATGTGGTTAGATAGATCAATATTGTGCATATTTGTACACAGGATGGATGGTTTCAATGTGAACATAAAGCATCCAGCCATAGTTATGAAAATGAGATGTGGTTAATGCAAATTTTATAAAAAGTATTTATCGATAACTAACTGTTTATGATCTACCATACAGGACCTTATGATTGCGTTCGTGAGTGCAATCTTTGAGGGAACTTGTCACTAGAATGCTACTTTTATCAGGGGATAGGTTACTATTGACAAAGTACCGTATATACTCGTGTATAAGCCGAGTTTTTCAGCACAAAAAATGTGCTGAAAAACCTCACTTCGGCTTATACACGAGTCAATTAAAAAAAAAAAAATTGTAATACTCACCCTCCGGTGCCCGGATCCACCGGCGGCGGCTCCCGAAGTTCAGCACATTAAATAAATAAATTTAGTTCTCACCTTCCGGCGATACTCACCCCCGATCCACGGCGCCGGCTTCCGATCCTCGTTGGTGGCTTTCGATCCCCGGCTGCGGATGTCTTCATTCTTCTTTTGCCGGCGGAGTCACGTCCATGCGATCTCCCCGCCGGCGCTTACTATGATGCAGCGGTGTGACGTCATCAGCGGCGACACCGCCGCATCATAGTGAGCGCCGCCGGGGAGATCGCATGGACGCTCCTCCGCCAGCAAGAGAAGACAGAAGAAGTTGCCGGGGATCGAGAGCCACCGCAGAGGATCGGGGGTGAGTATCGCCGGAAGGTGAGAATTAAGTTTATTTTTTTAAATGTGCTCAACATACATGGGGGCAGGCTGGCTGTATACAGGAGGGGGCAGGCTGTATACAGGAGGGGGCAGGCTGTATACAGGAGGGGGCAGGCTGGCAGGCTGTATACAGGAGGGGGCAGGCTGGCAGGCTGTATACATGAGGGGGCAGGCTGGCAGGCTGTATACATGAGGGGGCAGGCTGGCAGGCTGTATACATGAGGGGGCAGGCTGGCAGGCTGTATACATGAGGGGGCAGGCTGGCAGGCTGTATACATGAGGGGGCAGGCTGGCAGGCTGTATACATGAGGGGGCAGGCTGGCAGGCTGTATACATGAGGGGGCAGGCTGTATACATGAGGGGGCAGGCTGGCAGGCTGTATACATGAGGGGGCAGGCTGTATACATGAGGGGGCAGGCTGGCAGGCTGTATACATGAGGGGGCAGGCTGTATACATGAGGGGGCAGGCTGGCAGGCTGTATACATGAGGGGGCAGGCTGTATACATTAGGGGGGCAGGCTGTATACCACTTGGGGCTGGCTGTATACTACACCCTCGGCTTATACTCGAGTCAATAGGTTTTCACAGTTTTGGTGGTAAAATTAGGGGTCTCGGCTTATACTCGGGTCGGCTTATACTCGAGTATATACGGTACTGCAAAATATATGCCAAATATCTTTTTTAAAAATGTCCGTATTATATGATGTTTGAAATAAAGTATGTGAAACTTTAACTGGCTCATAACAACTTTCCTCTGCTCTATATTATATTCACTGCTTTCCAGGCTTCTGCCTCCCCCCTTTCCCACATCCTCTCTTTGCACTAAAATGCCAGAGAGAGGGTTGTCTGCAGTGAACTGACATGTAATCAGGGGGAGGGAGGGGCAGGATCTATGAACCACGAGCAGAGAAGTGAATATATTGTACGTAGAGCAAATGGAAGTTGTCATTTAAAATTTCCCTCTCTGGGACTCAGACTGAAGTATCTGGCAGTGAGCTGGGTAAAGTTTCACATACTTAATTTCAAACGCCATATAACAGACATTTTTTTTTAAACATTTGGTATATACAGTACTTTGTCAATAGCGACCTGGCCCCTGATAAAAGTAGCACTCAGGTTCCCTTTAAAGGGGTTGGCCAGCTTTGCATTAAATCTTTAAAAAGCTGTACCTCCAATCAGCAGAGCACTTCTATGAACACTTACAGCACAGGACAGGCTACAACACAGTGCATACACAGAACGGGACGAAAATCACTTGTTCCTCGAGTGAGTGAACCAGAAAGGATGTCCAGCAATTAAGAGAAGACAGAAGATGAAGAAGAAGCTTCAGGATTGTACACAAGGATCAGAACAATGAGGGTGAATTCCTTATGAAGGTAAATGACTTAAATGTTTGTTATCCTTCCCCAAAACCTTTCCAAAAATATAAATTAAAGTGGCCAACTAACGTTAAGGTGCTGGAAGGTACATTGTTCATGGTCAGTTAGGATCACATGACCCTCTATCTCCTCCCATTTTATGGACAGGAATGTCTGCCTGATAAAAACATTTCTGAACTTTATTATACATTTATTATACATTTCAAGAAGGTGGGACAGAACTTAAAATATTGCACGGTATATTGAAATGTTACCTTATATCCTGCCCCCGCATATTGCAGAAAGTAAAGTGACCAAACCCCTTTAAAAAATAAGACTACTGATTTATTGTAGATGATCATTTTTTTACTTTATTTTATCTCAAAATTACCAAAATCACCAGCCTGATGTGCTTCAGAGTATGATCCATGAAAATCAATCTAAAGAAAAAAACATGAATATTTTACAAAACAGCAGTAATTATAATAGCAAATACTATATAATTAATAAAATAATTTATAAAAATTGCTACAAGATGAGAGTGAGTGAGGCATTAATTGTATGATATCTATATAAACGACCAAAGTATTTACTGTACTACGGTATTTACATTATGACAATGGTACAATACAAGTGCTTTCTCCATACTTACTTCCCCCATAGCTCTAAGAAAGCCTTGATCAAGCCCCAAGCTGTGCCAGCTCACATCAGCTACCATATGGGAGGCTACACCAAACAAAAAGGCAACCAGTTTCTGAGTGCTCTATATCACAGAGAATAAGAAATTCACAGTTATCCTACCACTGGCCTGCGGACATCCTGCACAGAAATGATGTAATGCAGTAAATTGCAAATTCGTGAGAAATATGCAGAGAACAATTATGGTTGTGCAATACCTCATTCCAGGGCAGCGGATATGTTCTCCTTATGTAATTGACACTAGTCTCCAAGAATGGGGTCCAGTGAGAGTCTTCAGACACATCATGATAACTCCCTACATACAGTATATCACACGGGTCAACATTTTTACATGCATTTGAGTACAGTAGTACAAATTTTTGCAGCAAGTATACAGGCCTTTTATAGTGTTAAGTGTGTGATATAAAGATTGAATTTGTTTAATACAATAAGTTGGACAGATATTTTTTATGACTCAATAGGTTTTTATGCTACAGACATTCATACATATAGATTTGATATCTTAAAAGTCTAATTGTGACTTTATGATGATTTCTTATCAAATATCAAATATATCCTTGAAGCTTTGGTGCTTGTTCTTGGACAGGTGGATACTATCAAAATGAATGAGTCGCCAAAAAAATGATGGTTTAGCAAACTAAGTTTTTATGTTTACTAGATTTTTGATGAATTTTTAAAATAATAATAATTCTTTATTTATATAGCGCACACAGATTACGCAGCACTGCACAAAGCATGTCAAATTGGTCCCTGTCCCCACAATCTAAACAACCTAACAGTATGTTTTTTGGAATGTGGGAGGAAACCGGAGTACCCGGAGGAAACCCATGCAAACACGGAGAGAACATACAAACTCTTTGCAGATGTTGACCTGGGTGGGATTCGAACCCAGGACTCCAGTGCTGCAAGGCAGAAGTGCTACTCATTCAGTCACCGTGCCGCCCACTCAATTTTTTAGATGTTTCTATCACTATATCTATTTATAAAAGGCACCATATATTGCATATATTTTCACAGTGGCCATTACGCCTTATAAATAACGTTTGTTTGCAGAAATTAACTTAATTTATATCTAAATACTATATACATATAAAACATATAATATATATAAAAATATTCCATTGACTTCAATGAGATGGCTTCAGTCTATGACCAAGAAAAAGGCGCAATTCAAACCTGAGGCAACAAAAAATTCTCTAATTTTAACTAACCTATGGAAAAGGCGCAAAAAGGCACAATAAAGGTGCAAAACACCCAAAATGGTGCAACAAAAAAGAAAAAAAGGAAAACTTAGAAAAATTACCTCATATGTGCCACAAAGTCAATTGGGTCATTTATCATAGTTAGTTCTCCTAGTTCTTGTTTCTTTTTTCCTGTTATCATAAAGGTTTTTTTTTACTGTGTTAAATGTGTCAATTTACTTTTCTACATCTGGCACAATTTGAGCTTTTTTGTGCCTATTTTTCTTTATTTCCTTCTTCCAGGAAAAAAAAACTTGCTAACATCTTTTGGTGGCATAGTTGTGCACCTCTTCTATCACTATTCATATTTATGTGGAAAAAAAGGTGCAAAAGGCAGCAAAAATGTCTCAAATTCTAAACAAACTATGGAGTAGGTGAACAAAAGGTACAAATAAGGTGCAAAACACCCAAAAATGTACATTGAACAAGAACTAAACTAAAATATATGATCCCAATATGTTTTATACAGTCCTCATTGTAATGATGATAACCTAATAAAATTAAGTCATGGTATGTGCCAGGTCTCCCATTATTAGATTAATTAATGAATTTCAAACCCCACCTTGCCAGCACAGATCTTGATAAAATGCATCAGGATAAACACTTCCAGCTTGGAAAGCCTCGGGATGTTTAAGCAATAACTATGATAAATAGAAGTTATTTCAGTTATTTTATAAAGATATTTATTTTTTATTTTAAAAACAGTAACATTTTTGTTCCTTCTAAGCATCATTCATCTTTCATTCAAATTTTCCCCCAAATTAATATGACCCATATTACAGTGATACTTGCAAGTAAAAGAGCCTGATTGGGAGTGGTTGTTGCTGAGATAGCTTACAGAGGAACATACTACAGAATTCATTGGGGCACATCTACTAAGAGCCGTGCGCTGCACTTTTGTCGGACCGTGCACGTTCCTCATGTTCCTAAAGTGTGTGTGCTTGGATTGTGGCGGGCGGTCGTCCGTCAAATTGTGTCACACGCCCTATGTTAAAGGAGCACCACAAAAAAGATGGTGAACTCTGTTGGACCAGTGCGGGGAAGCGACACATTCATGATTTCTGGTGCACAACCTTAGTGAATCGCAGCATTATAGACAATGCACTTTTAGAGAACTCTAGTGCACAGGACAGATGCACATGAAAGTAATTGTTTCAACAATATGGGGTCAGGTGAAGGTAGGGTGAATATTTAAAGGGGTTGTCCACGATCAGCAAATAATTAATATTGTTTGCATATTGAAAATGTATAAAATTTTTCCAATATACTTTATGTATCAATTCCTCATGGTTTTCGAGATCTCCACTTGATGCCCTGCTATAGAAAGCTTCTATTTTTATTTCCAGTGGATAGAAATCTGTCTATGGTCATGTGATGGACATGCAGGTGGATGAGCCATTATTATCACAGAGAGTAATCGGAGCCATGTGATATAACAGCTCAAACACCTGCGTGTCTATCACAAGACCATGGACAGATTTCAATCCACTGCAGTAAACATAGAAGCTTTATGTAGAATGACAGCAAGCAGAGATCTAAAAAACAGTGAGGTATTGAACCAGAAAGTATATTTGAAAATTGTATAACTTTTCATCACACAAACCATATCAATTATTTGTTGAAAGTGGACAACCCCTTTAAGTATCTTAACTCTATGTTGTACCTGTTTATATGTGTTTATATTCGCATGACATTAATGGATCCACAAAAACACACATGCTGTCTGTGAAAAACCGGAGGATGCCGGATACACTCCTGAATGTGACAAAGTTTACTTTAAAAAACAGTTGGACGGATTTAAAAAGGAAGCTAAGGCTCTTTGTGTGCAGGTAGCTGAAGGCGTAGCTCTACGGCGCAGAGGTATAAGGGATGTATGAAGAGGGCTCATGGGCTGAGTCCTCTTCATACAGAGGTGGGGGTTTTTGCATTTTGCACAAAACCCCCACCGCTAATAACCGCGGTCGGTGCTTGCACCGATCGCGGCTATTAACCCTCTAAACGCCGCCCGCAAAGTCGCGGGCTGCGTTTAAAAGACGGCGGCGCGCGGGCGCCGCCATCTTTTTTTCGATCGCCACGCCCCCGAACGTCATCGGGGGGCGGCGATCGGTTACCATGGTAGCCTCGGGTCTTCTTTTGACACAAGGCTACATGGTTTATGCAGGTTCGTTACAATGAGCCAGTGGCTCATTGTAATGTATGACCTGCAAAAATGCCATATATTGCAATACTGTAGTATTGCAGTATATGGTAGGAGCGATCTGACCATCTAGGGTTAATGTACCCTAGATGGTCTAAAAAATAGTGAAAAAAAAAAGTTTAAAAAATAAAAAAAATTAATAAAATATTAAAAGTTCAAATCACCCCCCTTTCCCTAGAACGGATATAAAACATAACAAACAGTAAAAATCACAGACATATTAGGTATCGCCGTGTCCCAAAATGCCCGATCTATCAAAATATAAAAACGGTTACGGCCGGCGGTGACCTCCGAGGCGGGAAATGGCGCCCAAATGTCCGAAATGCGACTTTTACACCTTTTTACATAACATAAAAAATGAAATAAAAAATGATCAAAATGTCGCACAGACCTCAAAATGGTAGCAATGAAAACGTCGCCTCATTTCGCAAAAAATGACCCCTCACACATTTTCCGTGCGCCAAAGTATGAAAAAGTTATTAGCGTCAGAAGATGGCAAAATTTTTTTTTTCTTTTTTGTACACATTCGTTTAATTTTTGAAAATGTATTAAAACACAATAAAACCTATATAAATTTGGTATCACCGCGATCGCACCGAACCAAAGAATAAAGTAGGCGTGTTATTTGGAGCGAAGAGTGAAAGTCGTAAAAACTGAGCCCACAAGAACGTGACGCACGTGCGGTTTTTTTTCAATTTTTCCACATTTGGAATTTTTTTTCAGCTTCGCAGTACACGGCATGTTAAAATAAATAACATTACGGGAAAGTAAAATTTGTTACGCACAAAATAAGCCCTCACACAGGTCTGTACACGTAAAAATGAAAAAGTTATGGATTTTTGAAGTTGGAGAGCGAGAAATTAGCCGAAAAACCCTCCGTCCTTAAGGGGTTAAGGTGTATTAAGGTTCTTGGTGCATATAAAACCACATCAGAAGCACCATACTTGTTATGTATTGTTTTTGATGAAACACCTTTTTTTCCCTAATGCAGCCATTAATGTGGTTTGAAAAACATTAAAACAAGACCATCTGGTTCTGCCGTAATAGGAAAGCTTCATTTTTCATATTTTTAAAGCTATAATTATCTTAGAAATTTCAAAAAACAATCAAAACAACAATCTATAATTTAATAATAGTAATCAATAATGTACGGATTGTAACTGCACCTCTCTGTAATTCACATTTCCACTTTCTTCATGAAAATACTCCAGACCTCTGTGAGCTGTAAAGAAAGCACCAGATTATTGTTGCGGTGTAAAATGTATTGCATTCTTCATACACTAAGAAATATTGCAATATTTCTTTTATATACGGAAAAAGTGAATGTACAAATATAGGATAAGAGATGACTGTATTAGGCTACATTCACACGATTGTATGCAGAGGACATATGTTTGCCGCGATGGAGAGGAGGAGTGGTCCCTAGGAGTGGGGATTTCTATATGTTCTAACTAAAATAAAATAACTTACCTATCTCTATATGTGTTGAAATACCACAGGACTCGCTCAGCTGTACATAAAGGGAGAAGACCATATATAATGCAGTATAAGGCGCCATGCTTTCTCAGAGCTTGTGTGAGCCATATGAAACAGAACCGTTTTACAAATTTGTTAGCACAACCTTTGGAGTTTGCTGTCCTTGGGGACAGTGATATTGACACTAAAGTTAAACTTTCAGTTTTATTCTTTGGTAACATGCTAACTGTAGTAGGTAATTCTGCAGACCACCAAGTATCTACTAAATTATTCAGCGCCAAATCTCAGTGTCATAAACAGACAGTTACAGTGGTGCTGTACCCCGTGTTTTACAGTAAATTGCAGCAGTTTTGTCACATTTGCCAAAAATAGCATCACAAATGGCAAGGCAATTGTTACAACGTCTCAAGCCATAAAACTCAGACAAGGTCCTATTCCTCCCTGAGCTAAGCAGTGTTTTTATTCTTTCAGCATTTGAACAGACCTCTCATGCCAATGACACATAGGCTACACACATCAGACCATGGCTCCCTTGTTTGTAGACGGTGAAAAGTGCACAAAGATGCCGATTGTTTGTGGAGCAGGCACTAAGCGCATCTGAGCCATGCCTGGTCCATAGACCACTCCAGTGCTCCACTCTCATACTTGCAGTAGAGCACATTAGCTTTTGGCTACCATGCACCGCTACAGTCCATCTATCACACAGACCACACACTTGCTGTGTGCGGAGCAAGCAAAGTGATGGCGTGTCTGAGACCTGATCAAAGGCTGCTGAGACCTGTGGCTGGAACTGACCCGGGGCAGGTAGACGACATCACATGACCAGGGCCGCAGCTTTGTAAAAGGCACCGAGAAGAACAAGATGAGTACTTTTTTCTTACTATTGGCTACTGGAGACAGCCCTCTGACTATGTGGTACAGTTCTCAGCACTGTGACTACTTGGGGCAGCAGTAGCTACTAGGGGAAGCACTGTACCTACTGCGGCAGTCCTGCTACTGGGGGCAGCCCTGTGACTACTGGCGGCAACACTCTGACTACTGGGGGCAGCCCTGTGACTACTGGGGGCAACACTGTGACTACTGGCGGCAACACTCTGACTACTGGGGGCAGTCCTGGCTACTGGAGGAAGCAATGTGACTATTGGCGACTATGGGGAATAACTGTGACTTTTGCCACTGTAGGAGTCTAACTGGTCTATCTCTAGAGGAACAACGGAACACTATTGAATTTGCCATAAGAAGGTGGAGGAGATGATGATAAAATGAGTAACTTTTGTGTTTCTACATCTTCAGATATGAATTCTAGCAGGAAGAAGTTGACACATCCTACAGAAGAAGATGATCAAAGAGAATTCCTCCAATCCAAGATTTTGGTGCAGGCTGACGCCCGAAGTAGAGAATGATGAGTCTGTTCCTAGATTGACCTGAGGTCCTGCACCAACTCTTCCACTGCAGGAACATCCGAGGGAACGGACAGAGGAAGAGGTGGGCGTGGAATTCATCCAACAAACTGGACCTCTTGGTCTGAAACGATGTGCAACTGAAGTCCATGCAGCTGAAAGATGAGGGTGAAGAACAGTCTGGCAAGGCGATAATGCCAATGACAGACGTGAAATGAGGGCTACAGAGTGCTGCGCCCCAGGATGCCCAGCCACACGAGAGCAATGTCCCCAGGTCAAAATGTTCTTCTGAAGGGCATGTCGGACATAGGTCTTGCCAGGTGGGAGCTGCCGGAGGTCCACTGGAGCGGCCACAACCAGCCTTTCAGGAGGGATGATATGCCGAGGAGCCGATTCTTCCCCAATAAAATTAGAGGCACGAGAGAAAGCATCGGCCTTGTCGTTCTTCTCAGCAGGGTGAAAATGGATTTAAAAAATTGAAACATGAAAAGAAAAGGGACCAACGAGCTTGTCGTGGATTGAGACGCTGAGCAGTTTGGAGGCACAGGAGATTCTTGTGGTCAGAATATAGGCTGACCGGGTGATAAGCAACTTCCTGAAGATAGGGCCATTTTCCAAGGAAAGTTTAATTTCCAGGAGTTCCTGATCTCCTATGGAGTAATTCCTCTCAGACGCAGAGAGTAAAAGCCACAGGAAAGCGTTCGACCTTTGGACCCTTTCTGACAGCTCCGGCACCTACAGAAGAGGCGTCATCCTCAAGCTGGAACGGTTTTTCTAAATCTGGCCATGTCAGAACAGGAGCAGAAGCAAAGGCAGACTTCAGTTTAGAGAAACCTTCCTCAGCCGCCGAAGGCCAGAGTCTGGGATCCGGGGCTTTTCTTGTTAAGGCCACAAAGATGTTGTCTAAGTAGACTATGACACAGGTGTATAGCAAGTCTCTGAAGATATCATTAACAAATTCCTGAAATACTGCAGGCACATTGCACAGTCTAAAGGGCATGACCAGGTATTCAAAGTGCCTGTCTTGGGTGTTAAAGGCGGTCTTCCACTCATCGCCCTCACGGATATGGATAGGATTATATGCCCCTTGAAGGTCCAATTTAGAGAAAACCTTGGCACCACGGAGGCCGTCAGAGAGTTCTGTGATCAAAAGCAGCAGATACCGGTTCTTTACTGTCACTTTATTGAGTCCCCTATAATCAATGCAGGGGCAGAGAGATCCATCTTTCTTGGCCACAAAGAAGAGGATTTGCGGATGAACCCCTTCTGCAGATTCTCCTTGATATAGGCCGACATGGCTGCAGTTTCGGGCACAGACAACGGGTAAACTTGACCTTGTGGAGGTGACGTGCCCGGCATAAGGTCTATAGGGCAATTGTATGGATGATGCTCCACTTGCTTTTCAGAGAAGACGTCAGCATAGTTCAGATAAGCAGTGGGAAGACCCTGCAGAGACTTTAGAGACTAGAAGAAGGGCATAGTAGAGACCAGATGGAGAGCCTTGAGACAATCAGACTAGCATTCAGGACCCCAGCGAAGAACCTCCCCTGTCTGCCAGTCGAGGACAGATAAGTGTTGCTATAACCACGGAAGTCCCAATAGGACGGAGGATGTGGAAGTACAGTACATATAATGACAGTCTCTCTTTATGCAAGGCACCAACTTGCAGCCATAGGGGAAGATTTATCAAGTGTCTGAAAGTCAGAATATTTCTAGTTGCCCATGGCAACCAATCACAGCTCAGCTTTAAAATATTCATGAGAACTGGTAAAGTGAAAACTGAGCTGTGATTGGTTGCCATGGGCAACTAGAAATATTCTGACTTTCAGACACTTGATAAATCTGCCCCATGGTGTGATACTGAACTGGGTCGCAGAGTATCTGCCCACTGACTGACGAGATAAGAAGCGGCTTCTCTAGACAAACCACAGGGAATCGATGCCAGGAGACCAGAGCAGCATCCATGAAATTCCCTGCGGAGCCGGGAAGGCCGAGACTTGAATCAGTGGTTCCAAAACTGAGCAGAACAGGAATATGCAGGCGTGAAGATGCTTTGTTATCACCTAGGGACGCTTCTTCCAAGAACCCCAGGTGAGTGCGTATCTCTGGACGTGGAGGACAGGCTGGACAAGTCTGCAGAAAGTGTTCTGGACTGGCGCAATAGAGGCAGATATTCTTCAGACGTCATCTTGTCCGCTCTTGGGGAGTCAGCCATGCTCTATCCACCTGCATGAGTTCCTCAGAGGAAGATAAAGGTCTTGACTGGCGCTTGATCAAGACGTAGCTCTTCGAGGCGCTCAAAGAACTGGATGTCTATCTGAGTAGCCAAGGAAATAAGCTCACTCAGGGAAGACGGCAGGTCCCGTGCAGACAAGGAGTCTTTGAACAGTCCAGAAAGTCCTTTTTTAAAGGTAGCAAGTAAGGCTGCTCCATTCCAGTCCAGCTCGGAGGCTAAGGTATGAAATTGAACCACATAGTCACCAACAGTAGAGTCCTCTTGGTGTAAGTTCAGCAGGGCAGTCTCAGCAGATGACGTCCGGGCTGGTTCCTTGAAGACGGAACGGAATTCTGTGAGGAACGTGGTGACTGTGACCGAGTCTCTTCTGTCCCAGAGGGGTGTAGCCTATGCCAGAGCTTTCCCAGATAGAAGGCTGATCACGAAGGCCACCTTTGACCTCTCTCTGTGATGAACTGCGTGGGCATAAGCATGTGCAGAGAGCACTGCGTGATGAACCCCCTGCACAACTTGGGATCACCATCGTATTTGAATGGCATAGATAGACGCAGTCTGGGTGCAGAAGATAATGCGGCCGCAGTAGTGGAGGGTACCGCAGGTACCGGATGCTGCTGCTGCCACCGCTATGTCAATAACTGCTGTAGCATAGCGGAGACTTGTCCGAGTTACTGACCTTGCACAGAAACTTGCTGGGTCTGCTGAGCCACGATGGTGGTAAGATCAGCCAAAACAGCTAGCAGAACCTCGGAGGGATCCATGGCCGGATCTTACTGTCAGGATCAGTGGTAATTGATCCCCTGTAGAACCCCAGACGGTGACATAAACTGACACCTGAGACCAGAGTCTAAATGGTACCCAGTTTTCACTAGAGCCCGCTGTAAAGCAGGTTGGACTTGTTGCGGTGTGATACCATCAGGTCGTTCCACAGCCGCAACTTTGTGCATGGTGGCGGCCAAAGCCAAATACAGAGTCGTCAGGCAAACTCGTGTTCAGGGGCAGGCAAGAGGTCGAGACAGGCAGCACAGGATCGGAGTCGGGGATGCAGCAGAAGGTCAAGAAAGGGATCACGGGATCGGAGTCAATAACAGAACTGGTGTCACAATGGGAATTCGGAAACACAGCAAAATGCATGGAATAGCTTTCTCAGTGGCACTAGTCACTAAGATCCAGTGGGGAATGCTGGGAGAGGCTGGCTTTTATCAGTTTCCTGGAAATGGCCAGCACCAATTAGTGGTGTGCTGGCTCTTTATATCCTCGAATATAGGACCGCAGACAGGTAAGGCAGGGAGGGGTGCCGAGAGCTGCAGGAAGGCACGGGTGTGCCCGCTACATGGCATGTGGGTTGCGGGGGCACCCATGATAAACATTGAGCTTAGATTTGGCGATGAAGTCACTGCAGTGCCTCTGCTTACATAGAGAGCATCAACTGCTTTCTTGTTTTTATGTCCTCCCCAGCTCCAAAAACCTCTTTAATTATGGGGCAGTATATATGTTAGTGTAGCTGGCTTAAGGTTAGTGGGCACATTTAAGTTCTCGGTGGTTATGTTCACATGATACTCTTGAATTACACTTAGGAACGCAAATCAAACAGAGTAGGGAGGGGGTTCTCCTGATCGCAAGTGCACAATAAAGAATACATGCATGGTGCATGTTCAGTGGGGGCTGGTCAAAGATACTTAGCCGGTACAGCTGAGACCACGGCAGCACACAAGCCAGATGCAGGAGTTGCAGACTCATGCAGCACTCCATGTTCTGCCACTATATACAGCACTGCACCCAGCGCTGGCAGCACAATGTCGTCTCTGCGTCGCCAGGACTGGATGCCTTACTGCAGGATAGAAAACCAGGGGAGACCTGACCAGGAAAAGGTGAGTATTGTCTTTTTTTTTAACTTAAACTGCCATAAGAAGGGGAGGATGGAATATGGGGCACTATAAAAAGGGGTATAAGAAGAGGGGGCACCATAAAAGGGGGCATAATGAGATGAGAGGGGCATAATGAGAGGAGGCACTGTAAAGGAGGCATAATTGGAGGGGGCACTATATTGGGGGCATAATGAGAGGGAGCGCCATGAATAGGGGCATAAGGAGAGGGGGAACTATAAATAGGGGCATATTGAGAAGGGACCCTATAAAAGGGGGCTCTATAAAAGGGACATAATGAGAGGGGGCACTAGGGGCTCAGTTCTGTCGATGTGTTTGCAATTCAAATGCATTGGGCAAAATACAAATGTGTTTTATCTTTTTACATTGATATTGTTAGTCATTACTATCACACACCACACACATGTTGCTATAAAGAAAATGTATTTACATGTGAAGAAACATTTTGCCCAATGCATTTGAAAATGCATGATGTGAATGCAGCTTGAAGCAGTATTTGAATCTAATGCTCGCAGTGGATCATTGTAGAGACTCCTCCTGGGTCCAACGCTGATCTCTTCTAGTAACATGCTTTGGGTTATGGGCAGAGGTGCTAGATTGACTGCACCAATAGGGGGTGTAAGCACTGAGATTGCCAAATGCAGCATCAACACTAAATACGGGCCTGAGTAGAGGGATGAATTGAGCCATTTATATTTGGATCTTTAGGTCCAGTATAAAAACAACAGGATTTATGCATTTTCATTCTAAGGTGTTTATTCTGGACTTTTAACAAGGAGCAAATCCACTCCCCATACTTACTGTTCAACTAATAAAATGATATTTATTCATACGTCTGCTGTTTGGATATTGGCAGTGCAAATCTATCTGGCATTTTCTCCGTCTAGTTCATACACATAATAATACTTCTGTGTAAAACATAATTTGAGTGTATCAAAATCTTATAAAAATGATTCCCAAAAATTATACATCAAATCTGGGTCAATGCCAGATAAGTACCGACCACAGGGACACACCAGCCCCAACATATGTTTTGCTTCCCTGGATATAGTATGGAAGGGAAACCTGTGCTGGGGCTGCTGGATTCCATGAGACCGGGTTAATACAATGCATGTCCATTAAATGCTTTGCAATATGCAAATGAAAAATGTTTTTACCAAAATGGCTTTGGCGATAATCCTGGAGCCATTCTGCAAGCATCAGAAAGCAGCCACAATCCGCTTTTTTCTCATGCATATATTGCCGTGATTCTTCTGCGGCTGAAGGGTGGAGATCAACCTTTACATTACAAAGTTTAATTTCAGCAAGAATAAGTGACATATCACATATTTTCTATAGATTAAATACATTTTCCACAATGCGAAAATCCACATGTAATATGTAACATTTACAGTTCATAACCGGTGTACAACTATATACATCACAGACTGAGCCCTCTCCACATGCTGCGGGTGTCAGCTGACACCTGCTGGTAACTGCCACACATCATGGGCATCGCCCGTGATGTCACAGGAGGGCGCCAATCGGTGCAATGACAGCCGGGGGTCTGCCTTCGGCAGACTGTAATGTAGAAGTAATATATTCACAATATGCAGCAATACAGCTGATCCGAATAATAGTAGTTAAAGTGCACTAGGGAGCCTGTAATAATATTTTACAAAGTTTAATAAATGTAAAAAAGATAGAAAAGAGAAAATAAAATCAACCCTTTTCCCATAGAACTCATATAAAAATTAATAACCAAGTAAAATCATAAACATGTTAGGTATTGCCAAGTCCTCAAAATATAAAAACAATTATTTCTGGTGGGAACCCACAGAAAAGAAGAAAACACCCAAATAGCATCAATAAAAATGTCATCTTGTCCCACAATAATGACACCTTACACAATCCATACACAAAAGACGTCAATGGACTAAGAATTTTTTCTTTTTGGACAAAATTTTTTAATTAAAACCTATTAACATTTGTTATCTCTGTTATCTATATAGTACCGACCCAATGAATATAGAAGAGGTGTTATTTGGAGTGCACGGGAACAATGAAGAAAATATAAAATGGTACAATTTGTCCTACCATGACAAACATACGTAAAAAGGGAAGTAATAAACAGAAACACAAAAATGGAAAATGAACCTGGTAAGGAAAGGGTTAACAAGAAATAACATAGCTTGCAACGTGTTTTTAAAGCGCAATGCATCGTGTGAACTCTTGACTAAATCTTTGGTTTTAACTAAAGTTATTACGGCCTCCTCCCACTAGAGGGCGACAATAATCCCTACAAGTAACATCTGACGGAAAGCGCAGTGAAAAGACAACAATAACTGAAGGAGCGCAATGATTGGACGGGGATGGCTGGGGGAGAGCGATGATTGGACGGGGGGAACTGGAGCGATGATTGGGGACAGTCGATCAGTGCAGAACAATTATTGTAGGAGGCGACTGAATTATTGGTGAGGAGCGTCCGCTGGAGCGCGCTGATTGGATGAGGACATTACCACCCCTTTTTCTTCTGGTTCCAGGGGTTACTCGGTAAAGCCCAGCAATTGCTGCTCGTTCTGTTATAGTGAATGTACAGGCAGTAGCAGTAGTAAATTATCGGTCATAGATTTCACCCTCCAGAGGGATCACTTTACGGCAGCAGGGTTCTAGTGCTGTGAAATTCCCCACTCCTGACCTTTGCTCATCTGTTACCTTGTGCGTGTATTACAGGTGACTGGCAGATGATTGCAGAGCCTCCAGCCTTGTAGACAGCAGTGCTGAGAGGTGATGTCTGGCATCCTGAGACTTCCATGTAGGATGGCATCCACCAGCTGTGCCTCATCCTTGCCCGCCTCTCTGTTGCGTTCTGCTGCTTATGTTGGGGGATCATGGCTGCAATCCTCGGATTCCACCACTTTTCCAGTTTTTGATCCGGCTACAGGCAAGGAACTAGTTCGCGTTACAGATTGTGGACCTAGAGAATGCAGGGAGGCTGTGACCGCCGCCGCCAAAGCCTTCCAGAGCTGGAGAGATGTGTCTAGTAAGGTGAGGACCTGGCCGAACCGATGTGTCCGATACCAGAGACGTGGGATGTGACAGAGTGCTGTGACCGCGGCCTGGGGGCTCCTAGTATATGGGCTTTATAACACAACCCTAGAATAGGAAAACTATAAATGGGTCTAAATAATGACCGTTAAACGAAGTAAGAAATGTCTTGTGATAAAAGTACATTTAAATGCTACATGTTAAACTTTAAAAGTGACATTTATCGATACTTATTTACTTCAGGGCCGGATTATAGAATAGGCATACGGGGCACGCGCCCTGGGGTCTCCACCATCACCCTCTATCCTCCCATTAATACAATCTATGCTCATGCATGAGCTTTACGGAAGAGCAGCAGGAGGGTAGTAGCAGTTGAAAGAGAGAGGTGGATAAGAAACCTATTGACCCTGGTCAATCCCTTCTCTGCTTCTAAGTAGCAGTGAGAGGTTCAGAAGAACAAAGATGAAGGCTGCCGGCAGTGTGTGAAGCCTGTATAGCATTGTGTGCAGTAACTGACCTGTAAGGCCCGTTCCACATGTGCGAGTGTGATGCGATGAACTCGCATCACACTCGCAACGCATGCTGCCGGGATTGCATGGCCCGAACTCTGCACCGCGGGAGTGAACTGACGTGCTGAGTTCACTCCCGCGGTGCAGCGTTCGGGCCATGCAATCCCGGCAGCATGCGTTGCGAGTGTGATGCGAGTTCATCGCATCACACTCGCACATGTGGAACGGGCCTTACAGGTCAGTTACTGCACACAATGCTATACAGGCTTCACACACTGCTGGCAGCCTTCATCTTTGTTCTTCTGAACCTCTCACTGCTACTTAGAAGCAGAGAATGGATTGGCCAGGGTCAATAGGTTTCTTATCCACCTCTCTCTTTCAACTGCTACTACCCTCCTGCTGCTCTTCCGTAAAGCTCATGCATGAGCATAGATTGTATTAATGGGAGGATAGAGGGTGATGGTGGAGACCCCAGGGCGCGTGCCCCGTATGCCTATTCTATAATCCGGCCCTGAAGTAAATAAGTATCGATAAATGTCACTTTTAAAGTTTAACATGTAGCATTTAAATGTACTTTTATCACAAGACATTTCTTACTTCGTTTAACGGTCATTATTTAGACCCATTTATAATTTTCCTATTCTAGGGTTGTGTTATATCAAGAGGTAAATAAAGTATGCTTTTTTAAAAAATGTAACTTAATTTGGTGTGTTGGTCTCTTTAGGAGCGAAGCATCCTCTTGCGTAAGTGGTATGACCTAATGATCCAGAATAAAGATGAACTTGCTCGAATCATCACAGCTGAAAATGTAAGTTAATAATTTTTTTTTTTTTTAGAACTGTGGATTTTACATGCTTAACATTAGGATACATTGGAATGTGGGTTCACTGATTAGAAGTCATACACATCAGATTAATGTCAGCAAAAGCTGTAGATTTTATAGGACGACAGGTTGTCAGATTGGGGGCTTTACAACTCTCACAGGAGATGGCAGTGGTAAGAAGGGTCACATGAAGGGTCATTCACCTCCATTCTGGAAGTAGCCCTGAGATGGTTAGGAATTGTATAAACTGTTTAGCACATATTGCTTCATTGTCATTGTGTTACCGCATCTATCTATACTTTCAGAAAATTCACATTTGCTGATGAAATGGCTACTGAAACGTGGTCCGTGCAACTGCATTGGAAACCACTTGTTTCTCTGAACAGTTTTATGGACTTCCCTGCTAAGGCTGTATTCACACTTGCATTGTGGCTTTTGTTCATAAAGGATGTCACGATCTGCCAGACCTATTGCATGACAGATGCTACTCATTGACGTAAATTGTGGATTTCGTAGATGGGATGGAGGCTCGAGAAGCCTTATTAAAACCCTTTATAGTAGAAAATACACTCACCGGCCACTTTATTAGGTACACCTGTCCAACTGCTCGTTAACACTTAATTTCTAATCAACCAATCACATGGCAGCAACTCAGTGCATGTAGACATGGTCAAGACAATCTCCTGCAGTTCAAACCGAGCATCAGTATGGGGAAGAAAGGTGATTTGAGTGCCTTTGAACGTGGCATGGTTGTTGGTGCCAGAAGGGCTGGTCCGAGTATTTCAGAAACTGCTGATCTATTGGGATTTTCACGCACAACCATCTCTAGGGTTTACAGAGAATGGTCCGAAAAAGAAAAAACATCCAGTGAGCGGCAGTTCTGTGGGCGGAAATGCCTTGTTGATGCCAGAGGTCAGAGGAGAATGGTAGACTGGTTCGAGCTGATAGAAAGGCAAGAGTGACTCAAATCGCCGCCCGTTACAACCAAGGTAGGCAGAAGAGCATCTCTGAACGCACAGTACAACGAACTTTGAGGCAGATGGGCTACAGCAGCAGAAGACCACACCGGGTGCCACTCCTTTCAGCTAAGAACAGGAAACTGAGGCTACAATTTGCACAAGCTCATCGAAATTGGACAGTAGAAGATTGGAAAAACGTTGCCTGGTCTGATGAGTCTCTATTTCTGCTGCGACATTCGGATGGTAGGGTCAGAATTTGGCGTCAACAACATGAAAGCATGGATCCATCCTGCCTTGTATCAATGGTTCAGGCTGGTGGTGGTGGTGTCATGGTGTGGGGAATATTTTCTTGGCACTCTTTGGGCCCCTTGGTACCAATTGAGCATCGTTGCAATGCCACAGCCTACCTGAGTATTGTTGCTGACCATGTCCATCCCTTTATGACCACAATGTACCCAGCATCTGATGGCTACTTTCAGCAGGATAATGCGCCATGTCATAAAGCTGGAATCATCTCAGACTGGTTTCTTGAACATGACAATGAGTTCACTGTACTCAAATGGCCTCCACAGTCACCAGATCTCAATCCAATAGAGCATCTTTGGGATGTGGTGGAACGGGAGATTCACATCATGGATGTGCAGCCGACAAATCTGCGGCAACTGTGTGATGCCATCATGTCAATATGGACCAAAATCTCTGAGGAATGCTTCCAGCACCTTGTTGAATCTATGCCACGAAGAATTGAGGCAGTTCTGAAGGCAAAAGGGGGTCCAACCCGTTACTAGCATGGTGTACCTAATAAAGTGGCCGGTGAGTGTAAATGTTCTTTCACTACTTCTGCATCTTCGCAGCATGCTTCACAGTCCATGAACCCTCTTAATAGCCTGTACACTATACCCTACTTTTTACTATTCTGTCTTGATAGTCACACACTTTGTATTTTTATTCATTCAAACTAACAGCATAACTACATGTTCTATATCCATCGTAAAGGGGAAGCCTACGAAAGAAGCACTTGGTGAAATAGTCTATGCAGCAGGATTTCTAGAGTGGTTTGCAGAAGAGGCGCGTCGTATATATGGAGATGTGATATCCGTGCCCATGAAGGACCGCCGAGCTCTAGTGCTTAAGCAGCCTGTCGGAGTAGCCTCCATTATAACCCCGGTGAGTGGGAAACTGGATTTAAATGTTATTAACAGTAAAATGTTATTAACAAGGCAACTATGGAATGTTACATACTAAAATATCATCTGGAAAGTTCTAGTAAAGAAGCGGTGCTTGCAGGGCTCCTTTTATAACCCTATAGATGTCAGTAGAATGGGCTTGAGGGGCGTTTCTGGAAGTGTTTTGTTTCTAGTCTATTAAACTTTGGAGACTAGTTCAGACAGAGACATTAAACAATAAACTAATGATCTCCTTCTTCATGAGATCCTATTCTCATTCTTTGTACATTAAAACCCAAGTTAGTATTACATGGTCATTGTTTCAGAACTTTTTCTCAAATATCCCCCCCCCAAAAAAAATATATGAGGTTATTAAAGTGCTGCTATGTCCACTCACCATATGTTCTAATAAGATCCCCTTAATGCCTTGTGGTGACCTTTTAATAACTGATATAAATTAGTACTGAATCCATATGTAATTTATCCCTCCTGTTTTTCAGTGGAATTTCCCCAGTGCCATGATCACAAGGAAGGTGGGTGCTGCCTTAGCGGCTGGCTGTACTGTTGTAGTGAAGCCAGCAGAAGATACTCCATTGTCTGCTTTGGCACTTGCAGAGGTAAATATGTAGTTTTATTGTCTGTATAGAAATTGTATTGTGTGTTCATAGTAATGGATGTTTCTATGATATTGTTTTTAGCTTGCTCATCAGGCTGGGATCCCGGCAGGAGTATATAATGTTGTGCCTTGTTCCCGGGAGAAGGCTCCAGCAGTTGGAGAAGTTCTCTGCACAGATCCATCTGTAGGCAAAATTTCTTTTACTGGGTCCACTGCTACAGGAAAGGTAAATGGTGTCTGCAGTAAAGTGTCATGACAGTAAAGCAATCTTGTCTTTATGTCTTGGACATTAGGAATAAACGACACATAGATGGGACCTATTATTAACCCCTTCCCGCCGCAGCCCTTTTTCGTTTTTGCGTTTTCATTTTTCACTACCCACATTCAAAAATCTGTAACTTTTTTTATTTTTCCATGTACAGAGCTGTGTGATGGCTTATTTTCTGCGTAACAAATTACACTTCAAAATGGTGGTATTTAATATTCCATGCCGTGTACTGGGAAGCGGGAAATAAATTCCAAATTCTTGTGGGCTTGGATTTTACGGATTTCAATGTGCGCCCCAAATGACACGTCTACTTTATTCTTTGGGTCAGTGCGATTACGGGGATACCAAATTTGTATAGGTTTTATAATGTTTTCATACATTTAAAAAAAATTAAAACCTCCTGTACAAAATTTTTTTGGGGGATTTTGCCATCTTCTGGCACTAATAACTTTTTCGTACTTTGGTGTACGGAGCGGTGGGTGGTGCCGTTTTTGCGGATTTTGATGACGTTTACAATGTTATAATTTTTAGGACTGTACGACCTTTTGATCACTTTTTATAGCGCTCAGCAGTAAAACACCCGCTATCGGTGCCGGCACCGATCGCGCGTGTTACCAGTAAGCCTTTGCTGCAATATGCAACAAAGACTTAACGGCTATGGAGAGGGCTCGGCCCGCGAGCACTCTCCATGTACCGGGACCCGACATGTGACGTACTATTACGTCACATGTCGGGAAGGGGTTAAAATGATTGGCGTAGTGTTAGTGGCACACGTTTTTTGGTCCGTGAATGATGGACATTGCACTGGCTAGATTTCAGACTGACCATAGTACTCAGGGTGGGACTCCATACAACATAGTGATATATGGGGACGAAGTGACCACTTGCATCATATATCAGTATAATTTAATGATATTACCTGTAACCTTCGTTTTAGTAATGTTAATTACAGGCATTGTCACGCATTGTGACTTAGCCTTTGTATCTATGTGCAGATTCTTCTTCGATACGCAGCTGACTCTGTGAAGAGAGTTTCTATGGAACTTGGAGGACATGCTCCTTTCATTGTGTTTGACAGTGCAGATGTTGACAAGGCCGCTGCTGGGGCTCTCGCTTCAAAGTTCCGCAATTCCGGACAGGTATTAACATTTTCATTATATGGGCGGTCCCCGACTTAAGGACACCAAACGTACAGACAACACCCTAGTTACAAACGTACCTCTGGATGTTGGCAATTTACTGTACTTTAGCTCAAGGCTACAATGATCAGCTGTAACAGGTATCACAAGTGTCTGTAATTAAGCTTTATTGATATCCTGGTTCTTATGACAATCCAACATTTTTAAAATCCAGTTGTCACAGAGACCAATAAAAAAAATTGTCTAGGGTTACAATTATAAAATATTCAGTTCTGACTTGCATAGAAATTCAACTTAAGAACATAGATTGTACCAGGGACTGCCTTCATAAAAAATGTTTTCCTTCATTCTCTTTTCAGCTTCTGCCTCATAGCCCAACAGTCTGTATAAAAGTCTGGAAGTTACCAGCATTGTGTCTAGGACATGGCCAGCAAATCATTTTATTTTCTTCACCAGGAGCCCTTGTAGCAGTGATGGCGAAGCTTTTGGCGGCCGTGTGCCCAAACTGCAAACCCCCCTTATTTATTGCGAGATGACAACAAAAAATTAAAGCAGTAACTTATCGCTCCCTGTTCTTCAACAACTTTAGATCACTTTGGCCTCCTGAGGACAAAATGGAAAATTTGCATCACTTTAGCTTCTTTCCAGTGTCCCTCTACACACAGAGAATCATGGGGCCAGCATGAGGTCCTCCAAAGATAATTTGTCCCTTCTCCCTCTTCCTACATTCCCAAGTAGCGAAGTAAGATCACTTTAATATATGACTGAAAGCAGCATCTTTTAAGTTGCTTGGAACGGCAGGAAGATTCTTTGAGTCCTGTCTGGTGTGCTGGGCCGATGGCCCAGGTGCTGACAGAAGGGGCTCTGAGTGCCACCTCTGGCACCCGTGCCTTTGGTTCGCCACCACTGCCTTATAGTTTAGCTATTACTGTGAGAACACTCTGAAGTAGCAATGGGCTTCCTTCCCTTTGCATGGTTTTGGAAGTGGAGAATGATTCGCCCATGGACCTTGCTTCCCCTTCTTGTGTGTTAGTGATATGATGAAGGGGTTTGCTGACCGGCTCCGTTCAAAAGTCAATCTGTCATTACTGTAAAGGGTTCTGCTTTAGTTAATGAACTGAACTATACAACTCTTTTATGTGTCTCTAAATCCACCATTATGGGAAAAGATGGCTGATGAGCTGGGCAAAACATCTTGTCACAGACACAAAAAAGACAGAAAAAAGTGCAGGTCTTTATGAGATCGATATGAGGCTGTGAAGGCACAAGCTGCTGCAGCCACTGTGACCAGGCCTGGAGACCTTCCCTAACCTCAGATAAGCATATAATCCAAAAGTCAAATATAAAGAAACTTATTAAAAAGGGGCCAGGCTCTAATAATCATTGTGTGAAAGGATTTCTATAACGGCATAATCTGTGTTTTTTTTACTCTTTGATTATACACAGAGAAGGAGGAACATGATCATGTATATTTGCACACTATGGTTACTACTGTCGTATCTCGTTGTATCACAGAAAAGCATCCACTGGGCATGAGTTGTCCATAGTATACAATCCACCATAGCTGTGCATTACTGACTGTATACATCTTCCATCCAGACTTGTGTATGTACAAACAGATTCCTGGTGCAGAAAGGAATACATGACTCTTTTGTGAAAAAGCTGTCACTTCTAATGGCAAAAGAACTACGTGTTGGAAATGGATTTGATGACTGTGTGACCCAGGGACCCCTCATTAATGAGAGAGCTGTGGACAAGGTAATGGTCTAGTACATAATGGGCTACAGAGATACAAGTGATGTGTTCTATGAATTTTCTGTGGTTATACCCAAAACCTAGTGTTCAGTCATTGGTGGCCATTTTTGTCTTTCATATTTTCTAAATGTATATGTACAAGCCCTAAAATTGTATCTACTTGTAGGTAGAGCACCACGTGAAGGATGCAGTGTCTCAAGGAGCGCAAATTGTTGCTGGAGGCAAACGTTCCGATGTGGGAAAGAACTTTTATGAGCCAACCTTGATCAGCAATGTTACCACACAGATGCTTTGTGCCAGAGAAGAAACCTTTGGACCCCTGGCACCTGTCATTAAGTAAGCAAACATTTCGTTATAATGAATATGTATGGATGTGTTTTAATGTAGCAAATATATTCTATTCCTAGAAAGGATTAGCTGTATTCTGTATTGTCATCTATGAAGAAATTACTGCTAGCTAAATGGCATTTTGGCTACCTTTCTTAAGCTACTTGAGCTTCCCTCTATTAACCAGAAATGGGAATCTCTGCAGTGACTTTTCCTGCAGATGTTTTAGTGCAAACATGTATAACAGCAGCGCTCACTTATTTCAGGCTGCCCACAATTACAGGGAAACAATAGGATTAGGGCTAGACTTATGGTGGCTGCTTTTATTAACCATGTTGTATAGATGGATCAGCCTCCTTTAATTGGATTTTATACCTAGGGCAATCCTCTTAGATATCATTAAGGGGGACACTGCCTTCTTTTCCAGGCAGACTCCTAGTGAGCACATGGTTCCCATACTATACTTGCTATTTGCCCAGAGCTTTCCCCAGTGAAAACTGAGCCGAATGATTCATCCAAATTTTGGTAAGATGATATGAAAAAAAAGAATTGTTCTTGCAGGACAATCTCTTGGTGAATATGCAGATTTTTTGTGATCATACAAATCTCTTCATTCATGTGTTGTGGTGTCAATGAAGTAGATGGGAACCCATGGACATATATTTTGTAAAGGGTTTGCAATGAGATCCACTATGGAAGTATATTGTTTTATCTGTAAAGGAGTTTATACTTTGTGGATTTTATGCTTGAGGAAAATATCATGAAGTTATATGTTTGTAAACTTAATGTATTGTGCCAATTTTATTTTACTTTATTTTCATCAGGTTTGACACTGAAGAGGAAGCAATTGCAATTGCAAATTCAGCCAATGTAGGCTTAGCAGGTATGTGCTGATTTACAGAGGGAAAGAATATATATATGTAGAAGTTATGACCATAACCATAAAATTATTGATGACAGATCCTAAGGAAGGGTTGGGGTCTAAAACTCAGCACCCCCACAGATCAGCTGTTCTAGGCACCTGATAAACAGAGAATAGAAGAGGAAGCAAACAGCTTCTGTCTTGTTGTTGTGGCTAAACATCCAACCACTACACTGAGAACAAAGCTATCTGACCAATGTCACTCTGTTAATGGTTAATCTGGTGTCCAGCTACCAAATAATCTTATATGGAGAACCTCTGTAATGGATATGTTTATTTCTTTAGCCTGGAAAATACATGCAACTTTTGTTTTTAACAAAACCAATCAACTGTAGTGAGATTCCCAAATTTTTGGAAAGTTTTTCCACATTTATTAAAACTGATATAACAAGCTAACTTTGTCTACTATCGTAAGTGGAGCAATAGTTATAATATTATGGTTATTAATTCAACAATTTTCCCATACACTTGCACAGTGGATGGTTTTCTAAGATTGTGTGGAAGCAACTGCTTCATATTCTGACACCTAAACTTGTTGGCATTTTTATACAGGTTACTTTTACTCCCAGGACCCAGCGCAAATCTGGCGAGTGGCTGAACGTCTAGAAGTTGGTATGGTAGGAGTTAATGAAGGATTACTCTCCTCTGTTGAGTGTCCCTTTGGAGGAGTGAAACAGTCAGGACTTGGAAGAGAAGGCTCCAAATATGGAGTTGATGAGTATTTAGAAGTGAAATACGTTTGCTTTGGAGGCCTATAACAAGATATGGGGAGTCCATAACACTACAGCGTTACTTAGTCTGCAACCATTGTACCCCTGGTCTACGTATAAATATCGTGACTATATAGATCATAATAAATGTTTAATAAACCTGACTACAGGCTGTTTTGTGGTACTCCAAATTATTGACCAAGACTCCCTCATCATAACGGTCTTTAAGAAAAAGCTTTGGTTGTTATAAGTGACAATACCTCCAGATGTATTATAGTGACTTAGCTGGATAAATGTGTTACGTGAGGTGTTAATCTCTTCTGTGGAGATGCTACTATGTTTGTTTTTCTTTGAGAAATTTTGAAGGTAAAACTGATGTAAATGTTGTGCTATTGGGGTAAAGCATCGGATTGCTCATCAAGAGCATGTTTAGCCACTGCTACATTTACTTGGATTGGACAACTTGGTATTGCTCATTAGTCTCATAGAAGTGAATGGCGCAGTGACTGAACATGCAGGTTGGTGACAAATTCACGAAGGAGACTTCAGAAATCCATTCTCATGAATTTGGGGTTGGAGCTACAATGATTAACGACTTATCTGAATATGTGGCAAGTTTAGTTTTCAAGGAACCCCCTTTAAACTGTTATGAGACAGCACTAGGGGGAACCTACAAAGTTCTCAAAGACGCCTAGAATTCTCGTTATCCAAATTTTATAAAAGAACCTCTTATTGTACTAATATGTGTTGTAACTAGAAGGGGAAGGTATCCATGATCTTTGCATTACATGTCTGTGTATTGCCATTTGTTGTCTAAATAATAAAGCAATGTTTAAGGGCCAATTCAGACAGCTGCAGTGTGCATGTAATGTGTATTACACCAGCAAATCCTTAAATCCTGACTTAAACTAACAACAACATTGAAACCTGTACCGAATATAACTTTGGAGCTGAAAAATAGATTTAAAAAAAATAAATAAACCAGGGGCACTTATTCATAGATCCTGGCACTGGCACTCCATCCCTCTGCCTGATGTAATCTCACCGCATCCGTAGAAGTTTCAGCACACAGTGGGAGGGGGAAGTACTCTGCACAGTGTAACAGCTTGTGGAGCCCTGCTAACACCATCGGGAACCCTTCTGTCTCATTTATAATAATTTTAAAAGTGGATTTTAGAAGGAAGAAGGCCATGGATAACACTTTAAAGAAGATCACCACAGTCATGGTGCCTGGATCTATGAGTAAGTGTCTCTGGTTTATCATGATGGACTTGATAGTAGATTTAGTGATACATTAATATAATGTCTAGATGTTGTTTATTCACTTTTATACACTGTACAAAGGTGCTTTTTTTAATGTCTGGATGTGCCAAAAAACATCTATCAAGTTTAGTCTGTTGCCCAAAAAATTGAGACTGTTGAAAAAAGCACAAATACAGACATACTGAACATGGAAGATAATAGTAAGTACATAAGAAGTTGTTATAAGCCCACAAACTCCTTTTTCCTCTTTACATAGTCAGTTTTTGGGTTCATTGGTGCTTGGAGCGCTGTGATTATTCACTAGTAGATGTCTGACGAAGAGAACTAGTATTCTCAAAGCTCACCATCAAATATACTCAGTTAGCCTCAAAAAGGTATCGCCTGATTTCTTCACTATTCATTAGTACAGTCAGTCACTGACCGTCTAGTGGGTGAGTAGGAGCTTCCTTTGCAGGCCTGATACCATCACATCTCTATCGTCTATCATATGTCTATACTGTGAAAAGTGATTTATGATATATAATTTTATACAAGCATCTATCAAGTGATCATTTTATGAATTCTCATTGTTTTCACTAAATTTGTTGCATTGCATCATGTCTAATGCAATCACAACATAATATATGGTTAAAAGAATAATTTATTCAATAACAAATAGATTTAGAGACTATTTTCATAATATTTTATGTAAAGCCCTGTATCTACCGTTAGACTTGTCTTATTTTGTTTTTTGTTATGTACATGTTCTATGCTATGATGGTCTTGCTCCCGGCACTCGCCTCAAACCATCACCTATCTATTTCCATCTTCAGTGCCAAATTAAAGTGAAAATAAAATGATGATCTTCTAACATTCTGTATAAATGTGAATGCACTGTGCAGTCTAGCTCTTTCATATATTACAATGACTGTAATCAATAAACCTGTTCTTGAATTGATTTGTGTGTCACTTGTGGTAACTTTTTGTGATTGTGATATTAAATCATTTTAATAACATCTGATTTTGTTGTATTTATTTGTCATTGTCAATATGCCTTATATGGAAGGATGGCATATCAGCAATCACACATAGCTCACATTAGATATGTTCATTTATGATCCATTTTTGCCTCAGTTGGATGACCAATTATTTTTTAACTTCGGACCACATCATCTTTTCTTTTATGTAACTCTAATCTTGGCCAGTGGAGAAGGATTTGGATATTTTACTATCTCCTCATAGCACATATACAGAATCACTTTTGCCATTTTAGTATAGGCTATGACAGAACTCCTATTCAAGATTTTTTTTTTTTCCCCAAAAAAAGACTTCTTAAAATCTTGTAGTGGGGTGGAAATAGAAGAACAGTGGGGGTCATTTACTAAGGGCCCAAATCGCGTTTTTTCGTTGGGTTTCCCGAAAATTACCGATTTGCGCCAAATTGGGCCAGGTTTTTGGCGCATGCGATCGGATTGTGGCGCATCGGCGCCGGCATGCACGCGACTGAGATCGGGGGCGTGGCCATCGGAAAAACCACCGTATTTAAAAAAAAAAAAAAAAAAAGTGTCGCTCGACACACACTTATCTGCACCAGAATATGATCGTGAACTTCAGTGAAATCCGACGGACTTCAGCGCAGCAGTGACACCTGGTGGACATCGGGCGCACTAACTTAGTGAATCCCGGCAGAACCCGAATCCTCCTCTGAGAACGCACCGCTGGATCGCGACTGGACCGGGTGAGTAAATCTGCCCCATTATGTTTGTGGGGCAGTCTTTGTAGCCAAGGCAGCTATTAATAATTAATTAATAATCTACAATTCTCCAAACATATTCACTCCATAGGGACAGTTGGGAAAGAGAACATTTAAAAAAAAATTCCAGAATAGTTGTCACTCCTGATATGTCGTATCTTCTGTCATAAAAAGAGTAAAAACTCAACGCTTCCTTATCTTAGGAATGCTGTCCACCAATCAGTGGCTATAGCAGTCATATGGCATATTCCAGGCATTGTGGCTCCCCACATGGAAACACGACCCAAGAGAACCCAGTGTTGGGTCACTAGGAGAATACATGGACAAGCTGATGGGTAATAAGATTTATAATATATCTCCAATATTCCAGATAAAAAAAAATAAGACCCCAGAGAATGAAAACTGGTAACGTTACAAACCTTTACTTCATGAGTATTCAAAAACATACATTTCAGCAAATAGTATCACTACATCTCAGGTATGCTATATACATGGTACAACTAGTGTACAATTTTACATACCGCAGTTTTATTATCACTGTAAATATTGTATTCCAACAAATACTTGTAAAAGTAGAATACTCAGTTGGAAAATATACATTAAAATGCTAGATAACTGTCCAGTTATCAATATCTGGTAAACATTCATGTCGTTTTTTTAGGTCCCTTATACAAAATATTAAAGGGGATTTCAGGGGAAAAATTACTTGTGTGATGTCTGTGGCAGTAATCCCTTGGGTGATGGTCAATTGTGAAAACCGAGAACTATGACAATGTCCATGGTCCCTCAAACTATTAACTATATATTTCACATATGGCAGCAGGTTTTGGTGAGTTCTGTTCACTAAAGTTTTTTGTTTCTATTTGAGACAACTTGTCCTAAAGCAAATTAAAGGACAACTACCAGGCTGGACAGGAAGCGTAATGGGGGAGTGAATAATTTATAAGACCAGGTGCTCCAGTGACGTAGCCAGAGCTGATTAGCATAATGTTTATAACTGTAATTCTGTAATTGCAGCGTATTGGAGTAATAATAAAAGGTCCTGAGAAGCATAGTCCCTAGGAAACGTCTTGGATGTCCTTTAAAGGGCACCAGTCAGGATGATTTGGGATCCTAAAATCGTTCTAGAGCATCTGTCTGGGATTCGCATTACACAATTGTTTTTGATCCAGCAAACAGGACACTTGTACCTAAATTTTTTTAAAGATAAAACTTCATGCTTTATTTTCGGACTGTAGTCATGTTACAATATTCCAACGTAACAGCTTAAAAAACAAATCAGCGCCGATTTGTGTTTTTTAAGCTGTTACGTTGGAATATTGTAACATGACTACGGTCCAAAAATAAAGCATGGAGTTTTATCTTTGAAAAATTTGGGTACAAGTGCCCTGTTTGCTGGATCAAAAACAATTGTGGAATGCGAGTGCAACTTTTCTCCAGTCCAGGGGGGATCTATAGCACGGACCAAAACCTGCATGCTGCGGATCGGTGAGCAGACTTTATATTCTTTTATTGTAATCTGTCTGGGACCAAAAGAAATTAAAAAATAAAAAAAAAAACATTTATACTTTCCTTGGTCACAGCCCTAGGCACCTGCGCAGCCAATCAGTGAAGGTGTACTACATCGGCTTCACTGAAGCAACGCAAAGGCACCTGGAGCACCAGAGATGGGATTAATGCTCCTTACTGGACTCTTACTCACAGTAAGCAATGGACTGAAATAGAATTGGAACATTTTAAGAATCTAAACCACAGGTTCATATAGACCTGTAGTTGGTTGAGTGTCCCATATTGCCCTTATAGGTTCTTTTTAAGTATCTCCACATCTCCACCTGTGAGCATTGTTTCACATTATTGATGGATAATGTGCATAAAATACTCAAGTTACATTGTAAAAGCATTGCTTTACTTTGTGTGGACTTAGAGCTGCATTTACAATTCTGATTATGATCATTGGAAACAGTCTCCAGCTTAGTATCAAACCTGTACCTAAATATTAGGTTGAACTTTTCTCATGCAATGAGTTTCCTCATACCATGTAGTCGTACAGTGCTGGGTGGAAAATCTCTGCACAGAGACTCGATTAGCAAAGATGACTGGGAGATTTCAGCTCTGACGACGGCAGAACTGTGAGTTGCTTTAGAATGTGGTCCAAGCTGTGACCCAGAAACAATAAAAAGTAATGCAATATATTTACTCAATTCTGTTTGCAAAAGTATTGCATAAACTGTAAAAAATAAAGTGGTTTAAGGTGGACAGTTACTTTTCTATGAAATTGTAAACATTTACATCCTCATTTTTGGTCAAAAATATTTTCCTGCCAAATGAACCTTCATATTGACCAAAGTTTATCTGCATTTAGAGCTGAAATTAAAAGGAGCACCATTTTTTAGGCCACTGCTGGAAATATTTTTCGGGTTATCCTGCTCCATTTTATCACGACTGAAAATTGTGTCTTGGTCACTGTCAAACTCCGACTCGGAAACCATGAGGCTGGAATTATGTTCTGTGCTTCTGTGTTTTATTCCTGTGAAACAGGTTACAAAACAATTAGAAGTTCAGCAGTTTTGATCATGCACATGTCTTATCCCACCTTTTCCCCATTTTTTTTTTTTTTTTTTAAGTCGTAAGTTGAAGATTAGCAGAGGTATGATCGCTGGGTCCCCAACCAATCATGAGTATAGCTAGCCCCCAATATGCATAGTGCAACGGTACTTCTGCTACTGTCTTAATTACTACTGGACTGTCAGAAATTGGCACAGTTTCTGTGGTAAAGAACTGTGTGGAGCAATAGGCACCTGTGCAGGAGAAGGTAACCTAACTTAGCCGCTAAGCATTTGGGTAATTGCAGCTCTATCTAAAAATCCTTTTACTACTCACCATACTTCGGTCTCAGTGCCATTCTCTCTTGCTCATCAAAATTATCCAGGATTGTATACTTTGTTTTTTTCCGTATTTTTGTCCTTTTACGGCTAAAAACAGAAACATTTTTTTATCTGCACAGATCATATTCCATACCACAGTGCTTTTATAATGATTTTGAGGCAACGCTATTTTACTGTACTGTTCACATGCTTTATGATGGAACAAGGGAAATAATGACACATTTTAGTTTTGGGGCATCCTGGATTTTTTTAAATTTAACATTAACCTAAATTGTAAAAGACCAGTGTGTGATAGTGGTGATATTTAGGGCCCTGTCACTGTGACACAGTAGTAATAAGTTACAATAACAATTATAAAAAACTATGATATAAATATAATGATATGTTTTTCCTCTTTTACAACAAATAAAGAAAAAAATAAGTATAGAGTTTACCTCTTGTAGCAGCACATGCAGACCCATGTCAGTCCCATCAGGAAGGCCACTAAGGCAAATGTTAGCACAATGATGTAAAGAACACTCCATTCTGGAAACAAAGACGTACAAAAAGATATTATAAAAATACATCTCTGCAACAAATTTGGTGTATGTGAAGATAAAACTTAAAGAGGTTTTCTTAAAATGTGGCGTATAAAGCCAATATCTTCAACTCAATGAGGATGTATCATACCCTGGTGCATTATTCACCAGTGTATGATCCAGACCCCATCACCCTTTAGATCTATGATACGTCTGGCTCAGTTGTACACCAGGTCCTGCCTGGCATACCTGCCTACCACCTGGTGCAGGTTGTAGACCTGCGCTTGCCCCTCCATGCTCAAGTTGCACAGAGGGCAGAATTGCTGGCTCTGCGCCGAAAATTGCAACTATATCACGGCTTATACGCCTGTTTTTTGAGGTATAAGCTGTGTTAAGTCCCCCCAATGTCTGCTGGAGAAATATCACTTAAAAATATGCTGTGGGCAGATCTTGCTGGTTATTCAATGACAAATGTTTGGAATGTTTGCTTTTTTTGCATTAACTTTTTATGCTAAGTATGCTTTGGGCTGGGTGGGGTTTTTGTTACTATATACTTGTATGAAAAGACAAAAAAAATGGTGCAAGAAACATCAAGGTAAAAAAAAGGCATGAAAAGCAATATGCAAAAAAAAACCCCTCTAAAAAATGCATGCAGGGATTTTTATGGCATTGACTTCGCATCAAAGATATGTAAAAATATCTGATCACACATACTATACAAAAACCTACAGCTTAAAGGAAATCTACCCTTTGATTTGATGGATTATGAACCAAACATACCTGGAGAATGCTGTAGCTACACTGATGCAGAAACATATCTTGTTTAATCCCTGTGCTGAGTGGTTTTGCTGAAAAAACAATCATACAATTATGATAATGAAGCTCTGTCACTTCTGTGTCTGGTCCTCGCACTTTTCCTTTCACATTAGTTATGCACTACACCAGAGGAAGATGTAATCACTGTTCTCCCTGCCAGGCAGAATAATCAATTACTGCATCAACCCCCAGGTGCTGTGTATGAGTGATCCAGCTCAGGTTGATTAGCCCTGTCTTGACTGTTCAGAAAGCTTGTCTGTGGATCCAGTTTTTCCAAGGTCCTGAATTTTATAAATGTTTTTTCAGCAAAACCACGCAGCACAGGGATTAAACAAGATATGATCCTGCATCAGTGTAGCTACAGCATTCTCAAGGTATGTTTGCTTCATAATGCATGAAATCAAATGGTAGATTTAAGTTAATCTGCTATTTGGTGTCTCTTTCCTACCGATCTTACAATGTATTGCAGGTTTTAACTTGTCCTATTAAATTTGGATTTCTTTTGTATATCCTGGTGTGCCCCAGTTTTGTTGCTTACTTTCTCTTGTGGTTTACAGGTCTGCATTAAATAGGCATACTGTGAACAAGTAACCATATAGACTTTGCAGAAAGACTTACCACAATTACTCTCTCCATCACTCACATAACGCCGCAACCAGTTCTCCATCCAAAATGGATAGCAAATACAGGATTTTGTTATTGGATCACAGTGGCCATGGCCCGAACATTTTAAAAGGCACACTAAAGAAAAAGGCAAAGTATGTTAAACATATCTGCAAACACACAATTCTCCAATAAAATTACATAAAGTTTTTTATTTCATTGATATATTAAAATTTAATTACAATGGATGTTAAATGGAGGATATCCAATAATATTGGTCTGAGTATGCTGCCCACCTCACTAACAAGAGGGTATGTTCACCATAGATCTATCACAATTATTGCTTATTTCCCCAGTAAGTAAATAAAGTGCATATATGCCTGGAAAACACCTACTTAAGTATAGTATAGTTGGCATCCCCCGTTGCCTAGGGTGCATCGCGCATGACCGGAAATCCGATAGCGCTGTCGGATTCCGAGCGTGCGCACTAGCTCCCGGGCACCGGAAGTGGGGCATGTTAACACGCCGGAGATCTGTTCGAGGCGCATGCGCAACTCAGTCCATCCGGTCAGGTAAAACATTTAAATTCCGGCTCCCCAGCGTTTGTTTCGTACCCCCTGAGGAAGCGTGGGCGAAACGCGCGTTGGGGTGTCTGGGAGCTGTCCCTACCTACACTACATCATGGGTAAGACACTGTTCTTTTACTTAAAGTTTCACCAAGGCTAAATTACTATACTTAAGTAGGTGTTTTTTAGGCATATATGCACTTTATTTACTTACTGGGGAAATAAGCAATAATTGTGATAGATCTATGGTGAACATACCCTCTTGTTAGTGAGGTGGGCAGCATACTCAGACCAATATTATTGGATATCCTCCATTTAACATCCATTGTAATTAAATTTTAATATATCAATGAAATAAAAAACTTTATGTAATTTTATTGGAGAATTGTGTGACTCCTTATTTTTCTTGTGGTATCTAATGTGTTTGGGAGCAATTCCGTAATTTAAGGGTGGAGGGCTTGATACCTGTTCCCACTATGTAGCAAAATGAAGATGTGGTTTCTGATATCTGCAAACACACAGGATTAGAAAGCATGCTGTTACAATAGGTGGAGAGCACGAGTGTTGTTTCTGATGTTTGTGTCTTTTTTTTTTATTATAACAAAATAGGACACATTTGTGTCATACAAAGAATACTTGGTTTAATAAAAATAAATTTCAATAACCTCTGTCCAGTTTCTAGAACAACTTATATTACAATGTACTTAGACTTGATAAAGCAAAGTTAAATATTTTTGGATAAATTGAAGACATCACCAATTTAATGAGTAGGCACACTAGCTTCAAAGTTGCCCACCACTATGTGCTCTAAAACCAGCCTGTGTGTCAACTAGGAAAAGTGGTTGTGTATTGTATAAGAAATATATGCTGGCGCTATAACTTATTGTGATCTATTTTATTTGATTATAAAAAGGTACGTGAAATAAAATAATTAAAAAATGCAATTGATGTGTTATAAATTTCACAAATACTTCACACTGACCAAATTTATGGAGTTTTCCATCTGTTATCCATTTGAACAGAGAGAATAGGACTTATCATCCGTAGTGACTACTGTACTATTTTTTATACAACTGTAACCCGATTATATACGTAAGAAGTGTCACTTGTGTTACCATTGGTCCCTGCACACTAGCTATCACCTGCACCAGGTCAAGGCGTAGAGCGTAATTCTATTATAGCAAATATTTGGCAATAGGTCAATATGAAGTACTTGTTACCCGCCCGCTGCACGGAAAGCTTAGTCTTCCTGCCAAAAATGGTACGGGCGACCACAAATATTATGAGCAGAACGCAATCTGCTACCATCTATCAGGGTGATGAAGATGAAATAAGAGTGAACATTTCAGTAACACAATGATCCCAAACACTCATCCACGGAAACTCTGAATTGGTTTTATAGAAAGTCCCAGCCCATCACCTGACCTGAATCCAATATAAAAACTACATAAAGAACTAAATCTCAAAGTTCCTAGAAGGAGCTCATGGAACCTTCAGGATATAAAAACTATATGTGTGGAAAAATGGGCCAAAATCAGACTTGACTACTGCATGTAACTAGTTCCTTATACAGGAGGCATCTTGAAGCGGTGATAACTAACAAAGGTGATCGTCATTAAGTGTGTTCGGTACTTTTTGTATTGGATGCACTGATGCCTACAATCTGGTCATGGTGTCATGGATTCATATCAAGTTAAATGTGGCTTTAACTTTTAAAAATAAGGAAAAGTCCAAGCAGCACGAATACTTTTGCAACCCACAAAATAAAGGTGCCTGTTCAGATATGACTAAAGTCAGTAAATGGATGATGTAAATCAAAAAGAGTGCTAAAATTTATCCCAAAAAAAGTATTGTTTTAACCAACTGTAAAAAATACTTACATTGTTACTTTTTTCTTTTAACATATAAAGGGGCACATTTACTTACCTGGTCCCGAGGAGATCCCGAAAGTGCATTGTCCGACGACAGTGCACTGTGCCGCGATTCAAGAAGATCGTGTGCCCGATATCCTGCATGTGTCGCTTCCCTGTTCAGGTCCGCCAGAGTTCATCATCTTTCTCCCGGTGCATGTAAGTGCTTGGCTTGCAACACAATTTTTAAGTAAAAAATTGTCCGAATCCGTCGGATCGTCCGATGACCCGCGACCCGATTTGTGTCGCATGTAAGCAGGCGCGATTGCAACTAAATCCGACCGTATGCAACACAATCGCCTACTAAGTACCTGGCCCAGCGGAGTGATCCCCGAAACTGTCGGAAAACCCAACGGAAATGCGCCCGTGGAACCCTTAGTAAATAAGCCCCATATATTTCTCTATTCTAATGTACAATGGATGTTAGAGTTCATCCATGAAAACCATTTTGGTAGCATTAATGTAACCATTGAAGTAAGTACAGTATTTAATATGGTATTCTATAATAAGCTGCTATGACAATAGTCTAAGGTGTAACTTACCAGCAGAGTCTACTCTGAGCACTTTATACAGTAAGAAATCTGCCTTTTCCTTTAGAAGCTGCTTCTGTAGTGTATGTGCAACGTCCACTGACTTTCTTATTTTGACAGGATGACCACTCTGGACATAGAAAAGAATCACAGTGCTGTATGTGGAGAGAAAGAGTCTGTCATACAGCGGGCATTAAATAACAATAAAATATGACAATTAATCAACGCAAAATGCATTTTTAAGGATAGCTAACCCGGTTTTGTAATTTCTAAAAACATTACACAAAATGAAATGTTGTAGACACAATGAGGAGATTCATTATGGCTTTTCCACTAGTTTTCTGGCAGAGGAACAACATGAATCTCCCCCTCTCCAGTTTTCTGGAATCTCCAATCGGAAAAATTGGCAGAGACTATATTAGAAAACCTCCAGCAGTACTACTATCCACATGTGTTCTGGGATGGAAAAGTACCTTAAATCTGAATGTGCTTGTATTTTCTGAACCTTCACGTCAGAGTCAAGAACGTTGAGAAGAACAGCCAGCTGCCTCACTAATGTGTCCTTCTGTTGTTCACTTAGCTGGCTAACAGCCACTCCTAGGATCAGCTCCACTAAATTGTCTTTCCGAGGATCTATAAAAGTGTATAAAAAGTATTATCCTGCTGAACTACTTATAAAGGTGTCCATACATATTACTTGAACGTTGTCCGCAACAGATGTCTGGGGACGAAGAATTTGGCAAACACTATTCCCTCAAAATGTGGAGGGAGGAGGAATATACTAAAAAGTATATGGGCGGTTAAAGAGTTGTAAGATTGCATTGTAGATCCCAGCATTGCTACATGACACATCCATACAGTTCTACATACATATTTTTTACTTCATTGTTTGAAAACTGAATGTACACTAATGGGAACCTGTCTACATAGGGTTCAATTAAAAAAAGATCATTCAATTAGTGTTTCAGACAATCTGGTTCTGCGTGGCTTTTTCCATCATACCCAAAGCCATGTTTGTATACAGAGGCTCAGTGGTGATTACACATTGACAGTGCATTCCAGTTACAGCTGCAGCCAAAGCCTGTAGTGGGTGCACACTGCTGACGCTGCATCACTGCTGTATACAAACAGTGACGGTGAGTGATGGGGTGTATAGTTTCTTTGTTATTTTATACCCCCAGGGGCCCATATTATCAACATCCCCTTTAATGTCCATTGACACCATAGGGACTCTTAATTATCTACAATTATCTCAGAAGATCTACAACAATGATCACACCAGCTAACATAGAAAAATATATTTTAAATAAAAAAACAACTTTGTATCATGTTTATTCCAATAATTATCTACACTGCTTTCCCATACTGCATATGGCACTTGTCTTTCATACCAGGACGCACTTCCACTGTTGCGGTGTTAATATCGGACTCTCCTTCAGCATCCGTGACCTTCAAATGAAAGAGATATGTCCCCTCTACAAGATTGGCAAGTTGTAGAACTGGCTTATTCTCAGATGAGTCCATCACATCCTGGCAAAATACACATGTTCTTGATTAATATGAATGAATGAGATTTTAAAATGGGGGCATAATAAAAGACCACAATAGTCCCAAAAATAAAATCAATATAAAATAAAGGTTAGAGCATGGCTTGCTTTGTAAGGTTGATATACAAAAACAGAAAAAGGCTACTGTGGCAACAGTTTAAAAATGAATATAATACAGGCAGTCCCCAGGTTACGTACAAGATAGGTTCTATAGGTTTGTTCTTAAGCTGAATTTGTATGCAAGTCGGAACTGTATATTTTATAATTGTAGCTCCAGCAAATTTTTTTTTTTGTCTCTGTGACTATTGGATTTAAAAAATGTTGGATTGTCATAAGAACCAGGAACAACAATAAAGCTTCATTACAGACACCTTTAATAACTGGCATAGCTGTTTATTGTAGCGTAGGGCTAAAGTACAGTACTGTTTGTAACTAGGGGTCATCTGTAAGTCAGGTGTTCTTAAGTAGGGGACCAACAGTCTCAGCATAAATAAGATAACTATCTCTGCACTAGATGCCGGAAAGAAGTATGGGCCTCATTCGCTCAGTTTTAGGATTGAGTATTAGGTAGCCATGAGTCCCCACAAAGCTTTGGCCCAAGGGCAGCCACCCAAAGAGAACAAATTATAATCAGTAAACCACAGGGGTGGAATTAGAGCTTATTTGCTTTTATGATTGGAAATTATTTTATTTCATACTAATCCACAGTTGCTGAGTATGATCTTTTGCAGAACACAATGTGATGAATCTAAGCAACAATAGAACTGAAATGTGTATAAGTACCCCAGCTGCTGGGCTCTGACCATCTTTTGTCCACCGGTATGACACTATTCCTTGGTCATCAACTGACTTTGATCCATCCAGTGAAATGGAACTACTAGGAAGCACAAGATGATGTGTCCCTCCAGCATTTGCTTTAGGGGGGCTGTTCTTTCCTAAAACAAGAATATTTGTTTTAAAAATGCACAAATATATGGAAAGAAACATTTGTACAACAATAGTTGCTCAGACTGACAAGGTTGGCATAAATAGCATACTTGTATATGTTGTGGCATTATTGTATGACAAGTGCCACTAATAAAAGGGCAACTTTACTAATAAAAATGTGCTATAATTGATGTAGCTGGTGGAATACTCCTATAAATGATCCTAAAGCTGCTTAGCTACATGCTAAAACATGAAATAAATAGCATTACAATAGCTTTGTAGCAAAAAAAAGCATCAATAACCCCAAGAAACCATGCACATGTCATTAACAGTCACTTTTGCACCTTGAGTCAGCCAAATGCTCTCCGTTTAAGGATTATGGAAGCCACTGTGCTCTTAGGAACGTTGAGTTCCGAATAAATTCTTTTGAACCTTGGCCAGATCTGATTGTTCCTTGGGCAGTTCCTTAGACCCGATGATTCTCATCTGCTCTAACATGCACTGTGATCTGAGAAATCTTATATAGACAGGTAAACCCAATTGAACTCCAATGAAGGAGTAGAACCATCTCAAGAAGGATCAGAAGGAAATGGAAGTGTCACAGCAAACGCTGTATTACTTATAATATTTAACAAATTAGCAAAAATATCTACATTTCTCTTTTTTTCAGTCAATATGTGGTGCGGATGGTACATTAATGAGTAAACAAAAGAACTTTTGGCTGTAATGAAACAAAGAGTGAAAAATTTAAAAGTATATAGTTTATATATAGTTTTCTTATAAAATTTTCAGGAATATCTCCATCTCATAACATCATTAAAATAGCTTTCCGATAGCTTTATTATATGTAAGTGTGTATCCAAGCAAATAAACATTGTATGACTCAACAATTTTCACAGCACCATAAATAATTTCTGGAATAGTTACCTAGAATGCATTGTGTGTGGTTCAATGTCTAAATTATTTATTAAGCTCATTAGTACATGTTGAACTTTGCAGGAAAGTAAAGCAGAATTGTCTTGACATTCAGGCCTTAAATCAAGGAGTAGTATAAAATACATTATGGTGAACAGTGGGCAAGCTGTAGCTTTTCTCAGTAAATTTTTACAGTCCTTGGAATGAGTACAAGTTGTGTTAACTTGTTGAGGAAGATGTTAATACAGTAACATATTGTGAATCTTTGAACTAGTAATCCAAAACATCAGTAGTCTAACACTAAATGCTCATATAAAATGGGCCATCAGTGGTGATGTCACATTCAGTGTACATCTGGGCCAATCCCTGGCCTAAAATCTGATTATGAAGCCCTGGATTAGTGAACATGTCATGTGCGCAGTGTAAGTGAAATCACCACCGACAGCATGACGGGAGCCAAAATCATCAAGGAGCGGTTGCCACATGCCTGTTGCCACAATTCCCTACCTAATACTGCCCCAAAGTGCTACTGCTTCTTTCTGTTTCCTGTATGACACATCAACTTATAAGAAATCTATACTTTGCCAGTCACTGGTGCCTAACTGCTCCTCCCTTCTCTTTAACTTCTGCAGTGGAGATCAGAATTAGAGAACAATGTATGATCACTTGATCAGATCTAATGTAATCTTCATTGATCAACATTTGATGGATTTTTGTAAGGGGTACTCCATGCCAAGAATACACTTTTACAAAATAACCAAAGTACATCAACAAAAAATATGATGATCATAATTAGAGAACAGTAATGACTGTAGCACAGAGAGAGATTATAACAAACTTTTAGGAAGATTGCAGTCAGCAATCTGTAGGAAGTGTACAGGCCTTTGTTTAGAATGAGTACTGCAAATCTGCGGCCACAGGACATTTCTAGTCTCTCACACTGCTCTGGTGTGACTACACAATGACCTTGATATTTAGGAAATTTTCTCTAATTCTCTTCTCTAATTTTGATTTCCAGTACATGTATTGAACTACCCTGTGAGCTTCTTTATGCAGCAGAAATTTCAGAGCTAAAAGCCAATTAGAAAGGAAGGACAGAAATAAGGGGAAAAAAATACATCACAGAATTTTGTTATGTTCACATATTCTATACAAGCTGTAGATCCCGGAATTGCCCAGGACAGTAAATAACTGCTCTTAGCTATAAAAATATGACAAAAACATATATCTATCTATCTATGAATCTATCTCTCCCTGCCTGTCTCTCACTCACTCGCCCCACCTGTCACTCACTCTCCCTGTCTGTCTCTCTGACTCACACTTATCCTACCTGTCACTCACTCACACACCCTGCCTGCCTCTCTGTCTTTCACTCACTCACTCTCCCTGCCTGTCTCTCTGTCACCCACTCTCCCTGTCTGCCTGTCTCTCTGTCTCACACTCATTCTCCCTGACTGTCTCTCAGTCACTCTCCAGCACACTCAATCGCCATGCCTGTTTCTCTGTCTCTCACTATCCCTGCCTGTCTCTCACTTACTCTCCCTGCCTGTCTCTCTGTCACTCACTCTCCCTGCCTGTGTCTCATTCATTCACTCACTCTCGCTACCTGTCTCCCTGTTTATCACTCTCCCTGCCTGTCTCTCACTTTCCCTGACTATTTCTCTGTCACTCACTCACTCTCCATGACTGTTTCTCTGACTCTCACATATCCTGCCTGTCTCTCACTCACTCTCCCTGCCAGAGAGACACCCTCCCAGTGTGTCTCTCTGTCACTCCCCCTGCCTGCCAGTCACTCATTCATTCTCCCTGCCTGTCTCTCACTCTCCCTGTCTGTCTCTCTGTTACTCACTAATTCTCCCTGTCTGTCTCTTACTCCCCCTGCCTGCCTGCCTGTCACTCACTCACTCTCCCTGCCTATTTCTCTGTCTCTCACTCTCACTGCCTGTCTAGGTCTCTCACTCACTCTCCCAGCCTGTCTCTCTGTCATTTACTCTCCCTGCCTGCCCACCTGTCACTCACGCACTCACTCTCCCTTCCTCTCTGGTTCTCACTCTCCCTGCCTGTCTCTCTGTCTCTCACTCACTCTCCCAGTGTGTCTCTCTGTCACTTGCTCTCCCTGCCTGTCAGTCACTCACTCATTCTCTCACTCACTTACTCACTCACTCGCCCTGTCTGTCTCTCTGTTACTCACTCACTCTCCCTGTCTGTCACTTACTCTCCTTGCCTGTCACTCACTTACTCTCTGTTTCTCACTCTCCATGCCTGTCTCCCACACTCCCAGCATGTCTCTCTGTCACTTACTCTCCCTGCCTGTCAGTCACTCACTCATTCTCCCTGCCTGTCTCTCACTCACTCACTCACTCTACCTGTCTGGCTCTTACTCTCCCTGCCTGCCTGTCACTCACTCACTCTCCCTACCTGACTCTATGTTTCTCACTCTCCCTGCCTGTCTCTCTGTCACTCACTCACTCTCCCTGCCTGTCTCTCTGTCACTTACTCTACCTGCCTGTCACTCACTCTCCCTTCCCGCCTGTTACTCACTCTCCCTACCTGTCTCTCTGTTTCTCACTCTCCCTATCTGTCACTCACTCTCCCTGCCTGTCTCTCCATCACTTACTCTCCCTGCCTGTCACTCACTAACTCTCCCTGCCTGTCTCTCACCCACTCTCCCTGCATCTCTGTTTCTCACTCTCCCTGCCTATATCTCACTCACTTTTCCTGCCTGTCACTCACTCTCCCAGAATGTCTCTCTGTCACTTACTCTCCTTGCCTGTCTCTCACTCACTCTCCCTGTCTGTCTCTCTGTTACTCACTGACTCTACCTGTCTGTCTCTTACTCTCCCTGCCTGCCTGTCACTCACTCACTCTACCAGTCTATCTGTTTCTCACTCTCTCTCACGCACTCACTTTCCCTGACGGCCTCTCACTCACTCTCCCTGCCTGTCTCTCATCCACTTTCCCTGATTGTCTCTTTCTCACTCTCCATGACTGCCTCTCTGTCTCTCACTCTCCCAGCCTGTCTCTCTGTCATTTACTCTCCCTCCCTGCCCGCCTTTCACTCACTCACTTTCCCTGCTTTTCTCTCTGTATCTCTATCCCTATCCATCTTACCCCACAAATAAGCCGACTTATACTCATTGCCTATAGTAACCAATCAAAGCTCAGAGCTCATATTAATGACCTGTGGCAAAACAGCAACTAATCAAGTCCCAGCTTCTATCTGCCACAGCAGCTCCGGAACATGGTGGTTAATAACAGGATTTTAGAAAGCAAAGGGTGAAAATTTCAATTGTAATCTAGACTATGACGTTCCCTAAGTCACGGGGAGCCACTATGCAAAATTTGGTGATTGTAAATGTGACGGTGCAGATTCCTTTAGCGGACATACATACATACATACACACACATAGGGGGTCATTTACTAAGGGCCCGATTCGCGTTTTCCCTACGCGTTACCCGAATATTTCCGATTTGCGGCGATTGTACCTGAATTGCCCCGGGATTTTGGCGCACGCGATCGGATTGTGGCGCATCGGCGACGGCATGCGCGCGACGGAAATCAGGGGGACGTGGCCGAACGAAAACCCGACATATTCGGAAAAACCGCCGCATTTAAAACCGAAAATGTGTCGCTTGGGAAGCGCTTACCTTCACCTGGTCCAGCTCGGTGTATTCCGGCGCGTTCAGATGATTTTCAGCGCAGCCTGGTGGACGGCGGAGGAACTACCTTCATAAATCCTGTCCGGACCTGTGCAGAGAACGCGCCGCTGGATCGCGAATGGGCCAGGTAAGTAAATGTGCCCCATACACTCAACTTTATATATTAGATAATGGTCTTTTCAAACAAAAAAACATACCTTCTTTAACAGTAACAGAGAGAACAGCTGAGCCCTCTAACCCTTGATGGTCCTTCACAGTAAGACGAAAGTGGTATATACCAGGCTGAAGGTTTGAGGCGATGGCCACTGGTTTGTCACTGTCCTGAATGGTCACTGCAGATGGCCCACTGAAACATCCACAAATGTTTAGCTTAGCTGAAGAACACATTTGTATAAGTGTCTAACTTTCCATTCTAGTAATAACATAACATAAATATATATTTACTTGGATTTCTCTAAATATCACCCTATATTCTATAGAGCAAAAACTACATACATACATACATACATACATACATACATACATACATACATACATACATACATACATACATACATACATACATACATACATACATACATACATACATACATACATACATACATACATACATACATACATACATACATACATACATACATACATACATACATACATACATACATACATACATACATACATACATACATACATACATACATACATACATACATACATACATACATACATACATACATACATACATACATACATACATACATACATACATACATACATACATACATACATACATACATACATACATACATACATACATACATACATACATACATACATACATACATACATACATACATACATACATACATACATACATACATACATACATACATACATACATACATACATACATACATACATACATACATACATACATACATACATACATACATACATACATACATACATACATACATACATACATACATACATACATACATACATACATACATACATACATACATACATACATACATACATACATACATACATACATACATACATACATACATACATACATACATACATACATACATACATACATACATACATACATACATACATACATACATACATACATACATACATACATACATACATACATACATACATACATACATACATACATACATACATACATACATACATACATACATACATACATACATACATACATACATACATACATACATACATACATACATACATACATACATACATACATACATACATACATACATACATACATACATACATACATACATACATACATACATACATACATACATACATACATACATACATACATACATACATACATACATACATACATACATACATACATACATACATACATACATACATACATACATACATACATACATACATACATACATACATACATACATACATACATACATACATACATACATACATACATACATACATACATACATACATACATACATACATACATACATACATACATACATACATACATACATACATACATACATACATACATACATACATACATACATACATACATACATACATACATACATACATACATACATACATACATACATACATACATACATACATACATACATACATACATACATACATACATACATACATACATACATACATACATACATACATACATACATACATACATACATACATACATACATACATACATACATACATACATACATACATACATACATACATACATACATACATACATACATACATACATACATACATACATAGATTTAGGATTGTAATTACCTAATGTTTTCCCACTTATAGGAAACAATGCCATGGTCATCTCTACTTTTACTTCCATCTAATGGTGTAGATTCCACTGGGAGAATAATTTCTTTATCAGGACCTATCTCTGCAACTGGTGGGCTGTTGTTCTCTACAAGAAAAAAAAGAAGTACAAATTTATTTTTTTATATCAATGTGTTACTGAAATATTCCACAGGTATCACCAAATGGATGCATAATGTGGAAAGCATATGGTAGTGATATTTGGATATTATATAGGAGTTTTATTTGGGCAGTGAATGGATGTATCATAGTATATAAGACTGGAAAATACCATCAAATCCAACCTTTAACCCCTTCACGACTTGGCCTTTTTTAGTTTTTTCACTTCCATTTTTCACTCACCAACTTCAAAAATCTATAACTTTTTTATTTTTCCACATAAAGAGCTGTGTTATGGCTTATTTTCTGCGTAACAAATTGCACTTCATAGTGACGGTATTTAATATTCTATGGTGTGTACTGGGAAGCGGGAAAAAAATTCCAAATGCAGTGAAAATGGTGAAAAACCACATTTGTGACGTTTTCTTGTGGGCTTGGATTTTACAGCTTTCACTCTGCGTCCCAAATGACATGTCTACTTTATTCTTTGGGTCGGTACGATCACGTGGATACCAAATTTGTATAGGTTTTATAATGTTTTCATACATTTAAAAAAATTAAAACCTCCAGTACAAAATATATATTTTTTTTTTTGCCATCTTCTGGGGCCAATAACTTTTTCATACTTTGGTGTACGGAGCTGTGGATAGTGTCATTTTTTGCGAATTTTGATGCCGTTTTCATTACTATAATTTTTGGGACTGTGCGACCTTTTGATCACTTTTTATTAATTTTTTTATATTTTTCAAAATAGCAAAAAAATGCCATTTTCGACTTTGGGCGCTATTTTCCGTTACGGGGTTAAACATAGTGAAAAAACATTATCATATTTTGATAGTTCGGGCATTTTCGGAAGCGGCGATACCTAATGTGTTTATGATTTTTACTGTTTATTTATTTTTATATCAGTTCTAGGGAAAGGGGGTGATTTGAATTTTTAGGTTTTTTTATTAAAATTTTTTTTTTTTTAACTTTTTTTTATTTTTACTTTTACTATTTTTCAGACTCCCTAGGGTACTCTAACCTACAGTATGGCAGTATATATGGATTTTACTCCCCATGCATTACAATGTGCAATTAGCACATTGTAATGCATGGGTTAAAACGAAGTAGCCTCGAGTGTTCGGAACACCCGAGGTTACCATGGCGACGGATCGCCGCTCCCCGTGACGTCATCGGGGAGCAGCGATCCACGACAAGATGGCGGCGCCCATGGAGAAGACACCCGCGATTGGTGCTAGCACCGATCGCGGGTGTTACCGGTAAGCCTTTGCTGCAATATGCAGCAAAGACTTACCGGCTATGGAGAGGGCTCGGCCCGCGAGCCCTCTCCATGCACCGGGACCCGGCGCGCGCCGTACTAGGGAAGGGGTTAAGAATTAAACAAATGTTTTTCCCCATAACCCGTGATATTTTTGCTCTCCAGAAAGTCAACCAGGCCTCTCTTGAACATGTACAAAGAGTCCACCATAACAACCTCCTGTGGCAGGGAGTTAATGTATTACATAAAACTCTATGGCAGGGTTAATTTTTATAGTCACTCCACTTGTTTTTAAGCTTCTGATCATTGTTGTAATTCTTTGGTTGAGTCTTATTCACGCTAGTATGGACTACATATCCTGCAATTTGACTTCCATGTGCGTTTCGATATCCTTGAAGAACGTTTTGTTCTTTCTGTCCCTCTTCGGCCACCATAGCAATCTTGTTGCATAGGAACAAGACGCCACTTGGAAGTAGAATGTATGCTGTATAAACAGCAGCTCCTTTTCTGGACCCTGTGCACCTATGGTTGCATGGCAACTCTGAGCCATGTCCTACCCCTCGATTTCGCGGCAACCTGATTAACTCTGGAGACCTTACTCCAAGCTATTGACACTAATAGTATCTTTTACTAAGACCATGTTTATCTATTTTTTTTTATTATAAACAAAACATTTATGTAAATGTTATTGTATTTATTTATTAACTATGAAAAGAAACAGATTTTAAGAATCCCCCTAACCTTTTGATTGACAGCTTACATCACCAAACTCTTGGTTCCTGTTTTTTCGCGGGTTATTGTATCATAGTATCATAGTATCATAGTATATAAGGCTGGAAGGAGACGCAAGTCCATCAAGTCCAACCTTCAAGAATTAAATAAATGTTTTATCCCCATAACCCGTGATATTTTTTCTCTCCAGAAAGTCATCCAGGCCTCTCTTGAACATGTACATAGAGTCCACCATAACAACCTCCTGCGGCAGAGAGTTCCATAGTCTCACTGCTCTTACAGTAAAGAACCTTTGTCTATGGTGATGGTAGAACCTCCTCTCCTCTAGGCGTAGAGGATGTCCCCTTGTCCTGGTCACAGGCCTAGGTATAAAAAGATCTTTGGAGAGATCCTTGTACTGTCCGTTCAGGTATTTGTACATTGTAATGAGGTCTCCCCTCAGTCGTCTTTTTTCTAAACTGAATAATCCCAAATTTTGTAATCTGTCAGTGTATTCTAATCCCCCCATTCCCCTAATAATCCTGGTTGCTCTCCTTTGCACCCGTTCCAGCTCTACTATATCCTTTTTATACACTGGTGCCCAAAACTGTACACAATATTCCATGTGTGGTCTGACCAGGGATTTGTATAAGGGCAAAACTATGTCTTTATCATGAGAATCTATTCCTCTCTTGATACATCCCATTATTTTATTTGCTTTAGCAGCAGCCGCCTGGCTCTGGTCACTAAAATTAAGTTTACCATCCACCAATACCCCCAAGTCCTTTTCAGCTTCAGTTTTACTAAGTAATTGACCGTTTAGAACATAATTATACTTTTTGTTTCCATGGCCCAAGTGCATAACTTTACATTTATCTACATTAAACCTCATCAACCATTTCTCTGCCCATCCCTCAAGCTTCCACAAATCCCTCTGTAATGCTAAACTATCGACCTCAGTATTTATTACTTTACACAGCTTAGTATCATCTGCAAATATTGAAACTTGACTGTGTAAACCCACTACAAGGTCATTAATAAAAATATTAAAAAGAAGTGGCCCCAATACTGACCCCTGTGGCACTCCACTGGTAACATCAACCCAATCTGAGAATGTGCCATTAATGACCACCCTCTGTTTTCTATCACTAAGCCAATTACTTACCCAGATACACAGATTTTCTCCTATTCCCAGCAGTCTCATTTTGTATACCAACCTTTTATGTGGCACGGTGTCAAATGCCTTTGAGAAGTCCAGATATACAACATTCACAGCGTCCCCCAGATCCAGTCTTGAACTTACCTCCTCGTAGAAACCAATCAGATTAGTCTGACAGGACCGATCTCTCATAAACCCATGCTGACGCTGGGTTATAAGGTTGTGCACAGTGAGATACTCCAGGATAGCATCTCTAACAAACCCCTCAAATATTTTCCCCACCACAGCAGTTAGACTTACGGGTCTGTAGTTTCCAGGATCGCTATTTGATCCTTTTTTGTATATTGGTACCACATTTGCTATGCGCCATTCCTGTGGAACATAACCAGTCCTCAGTGAATCTTCAAATATTAAAAATAACGGTCTGTCTATCACGGTACATAATTCATGCAGAACCCGGGGGTGTATGCCATCTGGCCCCGGTGATTTATCTATCTTAGTGGTTGCGAGGCGGCGCCGTACCTCTTCCTGGGTTAAACTGTTGACATTATAAAAAGAATTAACATTATTCCTCATTGTGTCTTCCACCAGGGGATTTTCCTGGGTAAAGACAGTTGAGAAGGCGACATTCAGTAGATTGGCGCTTTCCTCATCTCCTTCCACCATGACCCCCATGTTATTTCTAAGGGGACCCACACTCTCTGTTTTTAGTTTCTTATCATTTATATACTTGAAAAATAATTTGGGATTATTTTTGCTCTCCCTGGCAATATTTCGCTCAGTCTCTATTTTTGCGGCCTTTATCTGCTTTTTACAGGATTTATTTTTCTCTCTATAATCCTGTAATGCCTCATCACTACCTTCACGTTTTAGCACCTTAAATGCTTTATCTTTCTCGCTTATTGCTTTCCTTACAAGACTAGTTAGCCACATAGGGTTTTTCTTGTTCCTTTTATGCTTTTTCCCATAAGGTATGTGTTTCTCACAGGACTTTTTCAGAATATATGAGAAAAATTCCCATTTTTGGGGGGGGCTTTTGTCCTTGAGAGCATTATCCCAGTCTATGCCTTTAAGGTCTTCCCTTAGTTGCTGAAAATTTGCCCTCCTGAAGTTTAGAGTGTTGGTTGCCCCTTCACTAACGTGCTTAGTAAAGCGTAATACAAAATCAATGATATTATGATCACTATTCCCCAGGTTCCCCCCAACCTGTAGTTTTGATATCCTATCAGGTCTGTTGGTAAGGATAAGGTCCAGCAGTGCCCCCCCTCTTGTTGGCTCCAGGACTAGTTGCGACAGGTAATTGTCTTTTGTTGTTGACAAGAACCTGCTACCTTTGAAGGACCTGCAGGTTTCTGCCCCCCAGTCAATATCTGGGTAATTGAAGTCCCCCATGATAAGTACTTCCCTGCGCTTTGAAGCCGCATCCATTTCACTTATCAGCATTTCCTCTGCTGCCTCCATTATATTTGGAGCCTTATAACAAACCCCTAGTAATATTTTATTATTCTTTTTCCCTCCTCTTATCTCCACCCATAGGGACTCCACATTTGCGTTACTGATGTCATCTCGCAGGACGGGCTTGAGGCAAGAATTCACATATAAACAAACCCCTCCCCCTTTTTTATTTATACGATCCTTTCTAAAAAGAGTATAACCATCTATAGTAACAGCCCAGTCATAGCTACTGTCCAGCCATGTCTCGCTGATACCCACTATATCATATTTCCGTTCCAACATCAAGAGTTCCAGTTCCTCCATTTTGTTTGTGAGGCTTCTGGCATTTGTGTACATGCACTTTATATGGTTTTCCCTGTCCGTATTCCTTTTGTCCTTATTCCCCAATCTCATTCCAGCCCCCCTTCCTCCCCCATGGACTATGACCCTTCCCAGCTCTCTATGTACACCGTCTATTTGCCCTGCACAAGTGTAATTGCCCTCCCCCCAGGTCTCTAGTTTAAACACTCCTCCAACCTTCTAGCCATTTTTTCCCCTAAAACAGCGGCCCCCTCCCCATTGAGGTGCAGCCCATCCCTACTGTAGAGCCTGTAGCCCACAGAAAAGTCATCCCAGTTCTCCATGAACCCAAACCCCTCCTTCCTACACCAACTTTTGAGCCACTTATTTACCTCCTTGATCTCCTGCTGCCTTTCTGGTGTGGCACGTGGTACAGGCAGTATTTCGGAGAAAATAACCTTTGAGGTCCTTGCCCTGAGCTTATGGCCTAAATCTCTGAAATCATTTTTAAGGACCTTCCACCTACCTGTTACTTTGTCATTAGTGCCAATGTGGACCATGACCGCTGGTTCCTCACCAGCCCCTCCCAGTAATCCATCAACCCGATCCGCAACATGCCGAACCCGAGCACCCGGCAAACAACACACTGTTCGGTATGCACGGTCTTTGTGACAGATTGCCCTGTGTGTTCCCCTAATAATGGAATCTCCCACTACCAGCACCTGTCTGACTTTGCCTTTGCTCCCATTACCCTTCTTACTGGAGCAGACATTCCCCTGGTTGCTAGCGGCCACGTCTTGCTGCAGCATTGCTACCCCAGAGCTGATATCCCCCTCATCCGCCAGCCTGGCAAACTTATTGGGGTGCACCAGATCAGGACTAGACTCTCTACAACTCTTCCCTCTACCCCGCCTTCTACATGTTACCCAACTAGCTGCCCCCTCACTCTGCACCTCCATACTTCTCTCCCCACACCCATCTTCCCCAGAGAGTTTGTGCTCCAGGAGCAGCAAACTTCGTTCCATATTATCAATTGCCCGCAGCCTTGAAACTTGCTCATTTAGATCCAGAATCTGGGCTTCCAGATGAGCAATTTTCACACACCCCACACAGCAGTATTCCCCCTCGAACGGCTGTTCAAGGAAAGCATACATGGCACAGGATGTACACCTTGTAGCAATGCCACTTATGGAGTCCATAATTCTAATGGGGATTACAATATAAATATGCACAGAAAGAAGAATCTACAGTCAGAGTAACACAAAACACAGCAGTTACCTGCTAAAGCCCCTCAAACTTAAGTCCCTTAAACCTAAGTCACACTTATGACACTGCACACACTTGGGATCAGTGCACACTCGCCGCCAAGCTCACACACTCGCTTTGCTAATGCTTTTTTTTTTAAAGTTATCGGCCACAAAAATCTGCAGAGCTCACTGCACAAGATCTGGCTGCAAACCACCAAACAAACTGACCACAGAAGTATATAAAGGCTGCTAATTAGATAGCCACACCCCACTATTAATTAGGCAGCACCTGTGACTATACTGTCTAGATAAGCAAGGTGAATGCCTCCCTATACCCCCCACACAATATACAGATTATGCAAGTAAAATACCTTTAGATCTACTTGGTTGCAATAAAAAACACACAATGAATATCAGGAAATAAAAATGTAGATGCACTTATCTATTTGTTGCAGGATCCAAAAAGTAGTCCTTCCCTTAAACCTAAGTCACACTTATGACACTGCACACACTTGGGATCAGTGCACACTCGCCGCCAAGCTCACACACTCGCTTTGCTAATGCTTTTTTTTTTAAAGTTATCGGCCACAAAAATCTGCAGAGCTCACTGCACAAGATCTGGCTGCAAACCACCAAACAAACTGACCACAGAAGTATATAAAGGCTGCTAATTAGATAGCCACACCCCACTATTAATTAGGCAGCACCTGTGACTATACTGTCTAGATAAGCAAGGTGAATGCCTCCCTATACCCCCCACACAATATACAGATTATGCAAGTAAAATACCTTTAGATCTACTTGGTTGCAATAAAAAACACACAATGAATATCAGGAAATAAAAATGTAGATGCACTTATCTATTTGTTGCAGGATCCAAAAAGTAGTCCTTCCCTTAAACCTAAGTCACACTTATGACACTGCACACACTTGGGATCAGTGCACACTCGCCGCCAAGCTCACACACTCGCTTTGCTAATGCTTTTTTTTTTAAAGTTATCGGCCACAAAAATCTGCAGAGCTCACTGCACAAGATCTGGCTGCAAACCACCAAACAAACTGACCACAGAAGTATATAAAGGCTGCTAATTAGATAGCCACACCCCACTATTAATTAGGCAGCACCTGTGACTATACTGTCTAGATAAGCAAGGTGAATGCCTCCCTATACCCCCCACACAATATACAGATTATGCAAGTAAAATACCTTTAGATCTACTTGGTTGCAATAAAAAACACACAATGAATATCAGGAAATAAAAATGTAGATGCACTTATCTATTTGTTGCAGGATCCAAAAAGTAGTCCTTCCCTTAAACCTAAGTCACACTTATGACACTGCACACACTTGGGATCAGTGCACACTCGCCGCCAAGCTCACACACTCGCTTTGCTAATGCTTTTTTTTAAAGTTATCGGCCACAAAAATCTGCAGAGCTCACTGCACAAGATCTGGCTGCAAACCACCAAACAAACTGACCACAGAAGTATATAAAGGCTGCTAATTAGATAGCCACACCCCACTATTAATTAGGCAGCACCTGTGACTATACTGTCTAGATAAGCAAGGTGAATGCCTCCCTATACCCCCCACACAATATACAGATTATGCAAGTAAAATACCTTTAGATCTACTTGGTTGCAATAAAAAACACACAATGAATATCAGGAAATAAAAATGTAGATGCACTTATCTATTTGTTGCAGGATCCAAAAAGTAGTCCTTCCCTTAAACCTAAGTCACACTTATGACACTGCACACACTTGGGATCAGTGCACACTCGCCGCCAAGCTCACACACTCGCTTTGCTAATGCTTTTTTTTTTAAAGTTATCGGCCACAAAAATCTGCAGAGCTCACTGCACAAGATCTGGCTGCAAACCACCAAACAAACTGACCACAGAAGTATATAAAGGCTGCTAATTAGATAGCCACACCCCACTATTAATTTGACTATACTGTCTAGATAAGCAAGGTGAATGCCTCCCTATACCCCCCACACAATATACAGATTATGCAAGTAAAATACCTTTAGATCTACTTGGTTGCAATAAAAAACACACAATGAATATCAGGAAATAAAAATGTAGATGCACTTATCTATTTGTTGCAGGATCCAAAAAGTAGTCCTTCCCTTAAACCTAAGTCACACTTATGACACTGCACACACTTGGGATCAGTGCACACTCGCCGCCAAGCTCACACACTCGCTTTGCTAATGCTTTTTTTTTTAAAGTTATCGGCCACAAAAATCTGCAGAGCTCACTGCACAAGATCTGGCTGCAAACCACCAAACAAACTGACCACAGAAGTATATAAAGGCTGCTAATTAGATAGCCACACCCCACTATTAATTAGGCAGCACCTGTGACTATACTGTCTAGATAAGCAAGGTGAATGCCTCCCTATACCCCCCACACAATATACAGATTATGCAAGTAAAATACCTTTAGATCTACTTGGTTGCAATAAAAAACACACAATGAATATCAGGAAATAAAAATGTAGATGCACTTATCTATTTGTTGCAGGATCCAAAAAGTAGTCCTTCCCTTAAACCTAAGTCACACTTATGACACTGCACACACTTGGGATCAGTGCACACTCGCCGCCAAGCTCACACACTCGCTTTGCTAATGCTTTTTTTTTTAAAGTTATCGGCCACAAAAATCTGCAGAGCTCACTGCACAAGATCTGGCTGCAAACCACCAAACAAACTGACCACAGAAGTATATAAAGGCTGCTAATTAGATAGCCACACCCCACTATTAATTAGGCAGCACCTGTGACTATACTGTCTAGATAAGCAAGGTGAATGCCTCCCTATACCCCCCACACAATATACAGATTATGCAAGTAAAATACCTTTAGATCTACTTGGTTGCAATAAAAAACACACAATGAATATCAGGAAATAAAAATGTAGATGCACTTATCTATTTGTTGCAGGATCCAAAAAGTAGTCCTTCCCTTAAACCTAAGTCACACTTATGACACTGCACACACTTGGGATCAGTGCACACTCGCCGCCAAGCTCACACACTCGCTTTGCTAATGCTTTTTTTTTTAAAGTTATCGGCCACAAAAATCTGCAGAGCTCACTGCACAAGATCTGGCTGCAAACCACCAAACAAACTGACCACAGAAGTATATAAAGGCTGCTAATTAGATAGCCACACCCCACTATTAATTAGGCAGCACCTGTGACTATACTGTCTAGATAAGCAAGGTGAATGCCTCCCTATACCCCCCACACAATATACAGATTATGCAAGTAAAATACCTTTAGATCTACTTGGTTGCAATAAAAAACACACAATGAATATCAGGAAATAAAAATGTAGATGCACTTATCTATTTGTTGCAGGATCCAAAAAGTAGTCCTTCCCTTAAACCTAAGTCACACTTATGACACTGCACACACTTGGGATCAGTGCACACTCGCCGCCAAGCTCACACACTCGCTTTGCTAATGCTTTTTTTTTTAAAGTTATCGGCCACAAAAATCTGCAGAGCTCACTGCACAAGATCTGGCTGCAAACCACCAAACAAACTGACCACAGAAGTATATAAAGGCTGCTAATTAGATAGCCACACCCCACTATTAATTAGGCAGCACCTGTGACTATACTGTCTAGATAAGCAAGGTGAATGCCTCCCTATACCCCCCACACAATATACAGATTATGCAAGTAAAATACCTTTAGATCTACTTGGTTGCAATAAAAAACACACAATGAATATCAGGAAATAAAAATGTAGATGCACTTATCTATTTGTTGCAGGATCCAAAAAGTAGTCCTTCCCTTAAACCTAAGTCACACTTATGACACTGCACACACTTGGGATCAGTGCACACTCGCCGCCAAGCTCACACACTCGCTTTGCTAATGCTTTTTTTTTTAAAGTTATCGGCCACAAAAATCTGCAGAGCTCACTGCACAAGATCTGGCTGCAAACCACCAAACAAACTGACCACAGAAGTATATAAAGGCTGCTAATTAGATAGCCACACCCCACTATTAATTAGGCAGCACCTGTGACTATACTGTCTAGATAAGCAAGGTGAATGCCTCCCTATACCCCCCACACAATATACAGATTATGCAAGTAAAATACCTTTAGATCTACTTGGTTGCAATAAAAAACACACAATGAATATCAGGAAATAAAAATGTAGATGCACTTATCTATTTGTTGCAGGATCCAAAAAGTAGTCCTTCCCTTAAACCTAAGTCACACTTATGACACTGCACACACTTGGGATCAGTGCACACTCGCCGCCAAGCTCACACACTCGCTTTGCTAATGCTTTTTTTTTTAAAGTTATCGGCCACAAAAATCTGCAGAGCTCACTGCACAAGATCTGGCTGCAAACCACCAAACAAACTGACCACAGAAGTATATAAAGGCTGCTAATTAGATAGCCACACCCCACTATTAATTAGGCAGCACCTGTGACTATACTGTCTAGATAAGCAAGGTGAATGCCTCCCTATACCCCCCACACAATATACAGATTATGCAAGTAAAATACCTTTAGATCTACTTGGTTGCAATAAAAAACACACAATGAATATCAGGAAATAAAAATGTAGATGCACTTATCTATTTGTTGCAGGATCCAAAAAGTAGTCCTTCCCTTAAACCTAAGTCACACTTATGACACTGCACACACTTGGGATCAGTGCACACTCGCCGCCAAGCTCACACACTCGCTTTGCTAATGCTTTTTTTTTTAAAGTTATCGGCCACAAAAATCTGCAGAGCTCACTGCACAAGATCTGGCTGCAAACCACCAAACAAACTGACCACAGAAGTATATAAAGGCTGCTAATTAGATAGCCACACCCCACTATTAATTAGGCAGCACCTGTGACTATACTGTCTAGATAAGCAAGGTGAATGCCTCCCTATACCCCCCACACAATATACAGATTATGCAAGTAAAATACCTTTAGATCTACTTGGTTGCAATAAAAAACACACAATGAATATCAGGAAATAAAAATGTAGATGCACTTATCTATTTGTTGCAGGATCCAAAAAGTAGTCCTTCCCTTAAACCTAAGTCACACTTATGACACTGCACACACTTGGGATCAGTGCACACTCGCCGCCAAGCTCACACACTCGCTTTGCTAATGCTTTTTTTTTTAAAGTTATCGGCCACAAAAATCTGCAGAGCTCACTGCACAAGATCTGGCTGCAAACCACCAAACAAACTGACCACAGAAGTATATAAAGGCTGCTAATTAGATAGCCACACCCCACTATTAATTAGGCAGCACCTGTGACTATACTGTCTAGATAAGCAAGGTGAATGCCTCCCTATACCCCCCACACAATATACAGATTATGCAAGTAAAATACCTTTAGATCTACTTGGTTGCAATAAAAAACACACAATGAATATCAGGAAATAAAAATGTAGATGCACTTATCTATTTGTTGCAGGATCCAAAAAGTAGTCCTTCCCTTAAACCTAAGTCACACTTATGACACTGCACACACTTGGGATCAGTGCACACTCGCCGCCAAGCTCACACACTCGCTTTGCTAATGCTTTTTTTTTTAAAGTTATCGGCCACAAAAATCTGCAGAGCTCACTGCACAAGATCTGGCTGCAAACCACCAAACAAACTGACCACAGAAGTATATAAAGGCTGCTAATTAGATAGCCACACCCCACTATTAATTAGGCAGCACCTGTGACTATACTGTCTAGATAAGCAAGGTGAATGCCTCCCTATACCCCCCACACAATATACAGATTATGCAAGTAAAATACCTTTAGATCTACTTGGTTGCAATAAAAAACACACAATGAATATCAGGAAATAAAAATGTAGATGCACTTATCTATTTGTTGCAGGATCCAAAAAGTAGTCCTTCCCTTAAACCTAAGTCACACTTATGACACTGCACACACTTGGGATCAGTGCACACTCGCCGCCAAGCTCACACACTCGCTTTGCTAATGCTTTTTTTTTTAAAGTTATCGGCCACAAAAATCTGCAGAGCTCACTGCACAAGATCTGGCTGCAAACCACCAAACAAACTGACCACAGAAGTATATAAAGGCTGCTAATTAGATAGCCACACCCCACTATTAATTAGGCAGCACCTGTGACTATACTGTCTAGATAAGCAAGGTGAATGCCTCCCTATACCCCCCACACAATATACAGATTATGCAAGTAAAATACCTTTAGATCTACTTGGTTGCAATAAAAAACACACAATGAATATCAGGAAATAAAAATGTAGATGCACTTATCTATTTGTTGCAGGATCCAAAAAGTAGTCCTTCCCTTAAACCTAAGTCACACTTATGACACTGCACACACTTGGGATCAGTGCACACTCGCCGCCAAGCTCACACACTCGCTTTGCTAATGCTTTTTTTTTTAAAGTTATCGGCCACAAAAATCTGCAGAGCTCACTGCACAAGATCTGGCTGCAAACCACCAAACAAACTGACCACAGAAGTATATAAAGGCTGCTAATTAGATAGCCACACCCCACTATTAATTAGGCAGCACCTGTGACTATACTGTCTAGATAAGCAAGGTGAATGCCTCCCTATACCCCCCACACAATATACAGATTATGCAAGTAAAATACCTTTAGATCTACTTGGTTGCAATAAAAAACACACAATGAATATCAGGAAATAAAAATGTAGATGCACTTATCTATTTGTTGCAGGATCCAAAAAGTAGTCCTTCCCTTAAACCTAAGTCACACTTATGACACTGCACACACTTGGGATCAGTGCACACTCGCCGCCAAGCTCACACACTCGCTTTGCTAATGCTTTTTTTTTTAAAGTTATCGGCCACAAAAATCTGCAGAGCTCACTGCACAAGATCTGGCTGTGTGTTATAGTGTGCATTGTTTTTATGTATGTATTAATAGGAGGCTATGTTTTATTTTACTCTATGCCTGGTGAAGGCTCAGTTCCTGAGGTGAAACGAGTTGCTATCCAATAACAGTAAAACGTCTCGATTGTGCAAAACATCATTCCTCGTCTTTACCCACTGGGTCTATCAACAATTCATATTCCTGTCACCCCGCAGTCTGGATAGGGGACCTGGCCACGGGAGGATCAGGCTGCCAATGAATGTTCATGATACTATATGTTCTTATGCAGAAGGGTGAGAGCCCAATCACTCTGCTTTTTTCCGCTTTGTGTTGTATTGAATACTACACTAGGGTAACGCTCCGTGCCTTTGTTTCCTTTGCTCTATTTGGAGGACATCTGTCCACCTTTTCTTCCCAGACTTGATCCACTCCTGTTTTAGGGTTCCTGACGGTATTCCACTTTTGGCTTATTCAATAAGGAAGAAAGTATTTTTGGTTTCTTATATTGCACATGATAGAGTGTTTTATTTACAAGATAGTTTGCCTACCTACAAGATAGTTTGCCTACCAGGTTGTACAATCACAGTGGTATAAGCGGTGGACTGTTGGTTTGAGGAATCAGTCACTGTCAGTTGAAAGATATATTCTCCAGCCTGCAATGCTGTAGCTTGAATATAAGGAGAGTGCACACCCTATACAAGAGATAAAAGGTGACAAGAATAAAAACACAATGATGGATAGACATTCTATACACTTGTTTTTGTAATCATACAATTAATAGTAACATTATGTATTTAATTACAGTTTATATTCACACTAAATATAAGGGAAAAGGGAAAAAAGGGAACTTATCAGTGCTTCTATGCCAGTTTCTGGTGTAGTAGCACTGAAATAATCACTTACGCCACCTTCACGCCTATCCGTGACCGCCGGGGAAGTGGCTTGCCCCGTGCCTGCGTCCTTTTTTTATTTTTTTCAAAAAGGTTTTTACGCAAAACTACACTAATTTTGCCCGACGGCACTGCCATCCAAGAAATACATGAAAAGGCTTACGCCTTGATATATCGGTCATGATGGGGGATGCGAAACCTGGCCCTTACCATGCGCCGCCACACAGGTGCACATAGAACCAATAGAAATGTAACTGTTACTTAAAGAATGTATAAGCCTTTATTATCAGTTTTCTATTGTTCCGCTAGAAATTAATCAACTTTGCAGATAGTCTTAGGTTGACAAAAAATATTGTTTATGTGCCTATGCTTGAGAAATAAATAAACAATAAAAAAAATGCATAGTAAAAAGGCTTATTAGTAGAGATGAGCGAACACTAAAATGCTCGGGTACTCGTTATTCGAGACGAACTTTTCCCGATGCTCGAGTGCTCGTCTCGAATAACGAACCCCATTGAAGTCAATGGGAGACTCGAGCATTTTTCAAGGGGACCAAGGCTCTGCACAGGGAAGCTTGGCCAAACACCTGGGAACCTCAGAAAAGGATGGAAACACCACGGAAATGGACAGGAAACAGCAGGGGCAGCATGCATGGATGCCTCTGAGGCTGCCTAATCGCACCATTATGCCAAAATTATGGGCAACAGCATGGCCATGACAGAGTGACAGAATGAAGCTAGATAGCATCTAAAACATCCAATAATTGACCCTGACACTATAGGGGACGGCATGCAGAGGCAGCGGCAGCAGGCTAGAGAGTGTCATGGCGACATACCCTAAATGGACTCAGGCTTCAAACCAATGGGTGGCAGAGAGGAACCAAAGGAGGTGAGCAAGAAGCGCTCAAATAATATCGGTACATGATAAAAGTTTGCCAGTATATTTTGTGGATTACACAGCAGGGTGGCGACAAAGTTAACATGGAAGCCATGAAAACAACCCAAAATTCTGCCTGACACAGCTCGTTTGATAAGGGGACCATGTATGGAGGCAGTGAACTAGTAGTAGATTAAAGGTGCTGCAGTTAAAACTATGTTAGTTGGATCTTGGCATGGAGCTGGCGCTCCGCTGCCAGGCGAGCTTTCGCCAATCCAAGCCCCTGTCTATAGGCTACTCCCCAAACAGCACTTCTAAGAACCTTTTGTATAAGATCAAGTGTAGTAGCGTTCTTATAAGTTTAGGATATGGCGGGTGAGGGGAATGTAAACAGATGCGCAAGAAGCGCTGAAATAATATCCCTAAATGGTAAAAGTTTGCAAGTATATTTTGTGGATTACACAGCAGGGTGGCGACAAAGTTAACAACTTTGATGTGGAATGCCCTGTAATAGCTCTTGGGCGGTGTGCCTTTTATCGCCTAGGCTCAGCAGTTTCAGCACCGCCTGCTGTCGCTTAGCGACGGCACTGCTGCTGTGCCTAGAGCTACCGACTGATGGCGCCATGCCCACGGATGGTAATTCGGAGGAGGAGGAGGTGGAGGAGGGGTGGGCGGAGGTATAGTAGGCCTTTGAGACCTGGACCGAGGTAGGCCCCGCAATTCTCTGCGTCGGCAGTATATGACCAGCCCCAGGGTCAGACTCGGTCCCAGCCTGCACCAAGTTAAGTGTAGTAGCGTTCTTATAAGTTTGGGATATGGCGGGTGAGGGGAATGTAAACAGATGCGCAAGAAGCGCATGATGCGCATGGAGCTGGCGTTCCGCTGCCAGGCGAGCTTTCGCCAATCCAAGCCCCTGTCTCTAGGCTACTCCCCAAACAGCACTTCTAAGAACCTTTTGTATAAGATCAAGTGTAGTAGCGTTCTTATAAGTTTAGGATATGCCGGGTGAGGGAAATGTAAACAGATGCGCAAGAAGCGCTGAAATAATATCCCTAAATGGTAAAAGTTTGCCAGTATATTTTGTGGATAACACAGCAGGGTGGCGACAAAGTTAACAACTTTGATGTGGAATCCATGAAAACAACCCAAATTTCTGCCTGACACACCTCGTTTGATAAAGGGACGATGTATGGAGGCAGCTATATGGACGACTTTTGGAGGTAGCAATGGAGACAACGTGTGGAGGCTGCTATGGAGACAATTTAATTTGGATAGTGCCTGTATGTGGCAGTCCCAAACATTTTTCAAACCAGAGGAGCAGGTAGGTGGCCCTCCAGTAAAATGGGATAGATTGAGTGCCTGTATGTGGCAGTCCCAAAAATGTTTCAAACCAGAGGAGCAGGTAGGTGGCCCTGCAGTAAAATGGAATAGATTGAGTGCCTGTATGTGGCAGTCCCAAAAATGTTTCAAACCAGAGGAGCAGGTAGGTGGCCCTCCAGTAAAATGGAATAGATTGAGTGCCTGTATGTGGCAGTCCCAAAAATTGTTCAAACCAGAGGAGCAGGTAGGTGGCCCTGCAGTAAAATGGAATAGATTGAGTGCCTGTATGTGGCAGTCCCAAAAATGTTTCAAACCAGAGGAGCAGGTAGGTGGCCCTCCAGTAAAATGGAATAGATTGAGTGCCTGTATGTGGCAGTCCCAAAAATTTTTTAAAACAGAGGACCGGGTAGGTGGCCCTCCAGAAAAATGGAATAGATTGAGTGCCTGTATGTGGCACTCACAAAAATTGTTTCAAACAGAGGACCGGGTAGGTGGCCCTCCAGAAAAATTAAATGCATGAAGTACTATAGCAAGAGCCAGTGGGCCCTGTCAAAAAATAGCCATTTTCCTCTGCTTTACTGTACAAAGAGGAGGAGAAGGAGGAAAATGAGGAGGAGGAGGAGGAGTGGATCAATTATTCAGGTTGAGCTTCCTTCACCTGGTGGAGATTGGAAATTCTGAGAAATCCAGCCTTTATTCATTTTAATAAGCGTCAGCCTGTCAGCGCTGTCAGTCGACAGGCGTGTACGCTTATCGGTGATGATGCCACCAGCTGCACTGAAAACCCGCTCGGACAAGACGCTAGCGGCAGGGCAGGCAAGAACCTCCAAGGCGTACAGCGCCAGTTCGTGCCACATGTCCAGCTTTGAAACCCAGTAGTTGTAGGGAGCTGTGTGATCATTTAGGACGATGGTATGGTCAGCTACGTACTCCCTCACCATCTTTCTGTAAAGATCAGCCCTACTCTGCCGAGACTGGGGACAGGTGACAGTGTCTTGCTGGGGTGACATAAAGCTGGCAAAAGCCTTGTAAAGCGTACCCTTGCCAGTGCTGGACAAGCTGCCTGCTCGCCTACTCTCCCTCGCTACTTGTCCCGCAGAACTACGCACTCTGCCGCTAGCGCTGTCAGAAGGGAAATACTGTTTCAGCTTGTGCACCAGGGCCTGCTGGTATTCATGCATTCTCACACTCCTTTCCTCTCCAGGGATGAGAGTGGGAAGATTTTGCTTGTACCGTGGGTCCAGGAGAGTGAACACCCAGTAATCGGTGCTGGAATAAATTCTTTGAACGCGAGGGTCACGGGATAGGCAGCCTAGCATGAAATCTGCCATATGCGCCAGAGTACCAACGCGTAAGAATTCACTCCCCTCACTGGCCTGACTGTCCATTTCCTCCTCCTCCAACTCCTCCAACTCCTCTTCTTCTGCCCATACACGCTGAACAGTGAAGGACTCAACAATGGTCCCCTCTTGTGTCTCGCCAACATTCTCCTCCTCTTCCTCCTCATCCTCCTCCACCTCCACCTCCTCCGATATGCGCTGAGAAACAGACCTCAGGGTGCTTTGGCTATCAACAAGGGAATATTCTTCCCCCGTCTCTTGTGACGAGCGCAAAGCTTCCGACTTCATGCTGACCAGAGAGTTTTTCAACAGGCCAAGCAGCGGGATGGTGAGGCTGATGATGGCGGCATCGCCACTGACCATCTGTGTTGACTCCTCAAAGTTACTCAGCACCTGACAGATATCAGACATCCACGTCCACTCCTCATTGTAGACTTGAGGAAGCTGACTGACCTGACTACCAGTTCTGGTGGAAGTTGACATCTGGCAGTCTACAATCGCTCTGCGCTGCTGGTAAACTCTGGATAACATGGTCAGTGTTGAATTCCACCTCGTGGGCACGTCGCACAACAGTCGGTGAGCGGGCAGTTGGAGGCGGCGCTGCGCTGCCCTGAGAGTGGCAGCATCTGGGCTGGACTTCCTGAAATGCGCACAGATGCGGCGCACCTTCGTGAGCAAATCAGACAGATTGGGGTATGTCTTGAGGAAACGCTGCACTATCAGATTTAACACATGGGCCAGGCATGGCACATGTGTCAGTCTGCCGAGTTGCAGAGCCGCCACCAGGTTACGGCCGTTGTCACACACAACCATTCCCGGCTTGAGGTTCAGCGGTGCCAGCCACAGATCAGTCTGCGCCGTGATGCCCTGTAATAGCTCTTGGGCGGTGTGCCTTTTGTCGCCTAGGCTCAGCAGTTTGAGCACCGCCTGCTGTCGCTTAGCGACGGCACTGCTGCTGTGCCTAGAGCTACCGACTGATGGCGCCGTGCCCACGGATGGTAGTTCGGAGGAGGAGGTGGAGGAGGGGTGGGAGGAGGAGGAGGCATAGTAGGCCTGAAACACCTGGACCGAGGTAGGCCCCGCAATCCTCGGCGTCGGCAGTATATGAGCAGCCCCAGGGTCAGACTCGGTCCCAGCCTCCACCAAGTTAACCCAATGTGCCGTCAGCGATATATAGTGGCCCTGCCCGGCAGCACTCGTCCACGTGTCCGTGGTCAGGTGGACCTTGTCAGAAACGGCGTTGGTCAGGGCACGGATGATGTTGTCTGACACGTGCTGGTGCAGGGCTGGGACGGCACATCGGGAAAAGTAGTGGCGGCTGGGGACCGAATACCGAGGGGCGGCCGCCGCCATGAGGTTGCGAAAGGCCTCGGTCTCTACTAGCCTATAGGGCAGCATCTCCAGGCTAAGCAATCTGGAGATGTGCACATTAAGGGCTTGGGCGTGCGGGTGGGTTGCACTATATTTGCGTTTCCGCTCCAGCGTCTGGGGTATGGAGAGCTGAACGCTGGTGGATGCTGTGGAGGATCGTGGAGGCGACGATGGGGTTTTTGTGCCAGGGTCCTGGGCAGGGGGCTGACTAGCAGCTGACACAGGGGAAGGAGCAGTGGTGTGCACGGCCGGAGGTGAACGGGCTTGTTGCCACTGAGTGGGGTGCTTAGCATTCATATGCCTGCGCATACTGGTGGTAGTTAAGCTAGTAGTGGTGGAACCCCTGCTGAGCCTGGTTTGGCAAATGTTGCACACCACAGTCCGTCGGTCATCCGGTGTTTCCTTAAAGAACCTCCACACTTCTGAAGATCTAGCCCTCGCCGCAAGAGCCCTCACCACGGGAGCTTCACTAGTTGACAGTGGCGCTGATGCACCAGCTCTGGCCCTGCCTCTCCGTCTGGCCCCACCACTGCCTCTTCCAACCTGTTCAGGTCGAGGACTCTCCTCCGTCTCAGAAGCACTGTGTTCACCCGGCCTCTCAACCCAGCTTGGGTCTGTCACCTCATCATCCTCCGATCCCTCAGTCTGCTCCCCCCTCGGACTTCCTGCCCTGACAACAACTTCCCCACTGTCTGACAACCGTGTCTCCTCATCGTCGGACACCTCTTTACACACTTCCACTACGTCAAGAAGGTCATCATCACCCACAGACTGTGACTGGTGGAAAACCTGGGCATCGGAAAATTGCTCAGCAGCAACCGGACAAGTGGTTTGTGACTGTGGGAAGGGTCCAGAAAACAGTTCCTCAGAGTATGCCGGTTCAAATGCCAAATTTTCCTGGGAGGGGGCAGACTGGGGGGGAGGAGGCTGAGGTGCAGGAGCTGGAGGAGTGGGGATTTCGGTGACATGGGTGGACTGCGTGGAAGACTGACTGGTGGTGGACAAATTGCTCGAAGCATTGTCAGCAATCCACGACATCACCTGTTCGCACTGTTCTGGCCTCAACAGTGCTCTACCACGAGTCCCAGTAACTTCAGACATGAACCTAGGGAGTGTAGCTCTGCGGCGTTCCCCTGCTCCCTCATCAGCAGGTGGTGTCTCACCCCGCCCAGGACCACGGCCTCTGACCCCTGCAGTAGTTGGACGCCCACGTCCCCGCCCTCGTCCTCTACCCCTAGCCCTCGGGTTAATTATTTTTAAAATGAGAGTTATAACTTTTTTTTTTTTTTACTTCTTTTTTTTTTTTTTTTGTGTTTTTTTGTGTTTTTTTTTTTTTTTTGTGTTTTTTGTTTTTTTTTGAGTTTTTAAAACCAAACAATCCTATCCTATTGCTATGGCTATTTTCTAGCCAAGTATCAAAGGAAGCACACTACTATGCCAGATGAGATGACACTGAGTTAGTGCCTAATAGAAATCCAACCCCTACTGAATTTTGCCACTTCGGCCTTTGCTATGGATATGTGCGCCACTAAGCGCAGAACACAGCGGTCGCAAGTCTCACTACAAATTGCTCAGAATTGGCAAGTACATGCACTGCAGAAACTACAGCCACCAGCAGATCAACCAGAAATCAAATATATAGAACGCTACTGTAGGCTTCAAGAAGCTGTTTGTATTCTCCTATGGCTATTTTCTAGCCAAGTATCAAAGGAAGCACACTACTATGCCAGATGAGATGACACTGAGTTATTGCCTAATAGAAATCCAACCCCTACTGAATTTTGCCACTTCGGCCTTTGCTATGGATATGTGCGCCACTAAGCGCAGAACACAGCGGTCGCAAGTCTCACTACAAATTGCTCAGAATTGGCAAGTACATGCACTGCAGAAACTACAGCCACCAGCAGATCAACCAGAAATCAAATATATAGAACGCTACTGTAGGCTTCAAGAAGCTGTTTGTATTCTCCTATGGCTATTTTCTAGCCAAGTATCAAAGGAAGCACACTACTATGCCAGATGAGATGACACTGAGTTATTGCCTAATAGAAATCCAACCCCTACTGAATTTTGCCACTTCGGCCTTTGCTATGGATATGTGCGCCACTAAGCGCAGAACACAGCGGTCGCAAGTCTCACTACAAATTGCTCAGAATTGGCAAGTACATGCACTGCAGAAACTACAGCCACCAGCAGATCAACCAGAAATCAAATATATAGAACGCTACTGTAGGCTTCAAGAAGCTGTTTGTATTCTCCTATGGCTATTTTCTAGCCAAGTATCAAAGGAAGCACACTACTATGCCAGATGAGATGACACTGAGTTATTGCCTAATAGAAATCCAACCCCTACTGAATTTTGCCACTTCGGCCTTTGCTATGGATATGTGCGCCACTAAGCGCAGAACACAGCGGTCGCAAGTCTCACTACAAATTGCTCAGAATTGGCAAGTACATGCACTGCAGAAACTACAGCCACCAGCAGATCAACCAGAAATCAAATATATAGAACGCTACTGTAGGCTTCAAGAAGCTGTTTGTATTCTCCTATGGCTATTTTCTAGCCAAGTATCAAAGGAAGCACACTACTATGCCAGATGAGATGACACTGAGTTATTGCCTAATAGAAATCCAACCCCTACTGAATTTTGCCACTTCGGCCTTTGCTATGGATATGTGCGCCACTAAGCGCAGAACACAGCGGTCGCAAGTCTCACTACAAATTGCTCAGAATTGGCAAGTACATGCACTGCAGAAACTACAGCCACCAGCAGATCAACCAGAAATCAAATATATAGAACGCTACTGTAGGCTTCAAGAAGCTGTTTGTATTCTCCTATGGCTATTTTCTAGCCAAGTATCAAAGGAAGCACACTACTATGCCAGATGAGATGACACTGAGTTATTGCCTAATAGAAATCCAACCCCTACTGAATTTTGCCACTTCGGCCTTTGCTATGGATATGTGCGCCACTAAGCGCAGAACACAGCGGTCGCAAGTCTCACTACAAATTGCTCAGAATTGGCAAGTACATGCACTGCAGAAACTACAGCCACCAGCAGATCAACCAGAAATCAAATATATAGAACGCTACTGTAGGCTTCAAGAAGCTGTTTGTATTCTCCTATGGCTATTTTCTAGCCAAGTATCAAAGGAAGCACACTACTATGCCAGATGAGATGACACTGAGTTATTGCCTAATAGAAATCCAACCCCTACTGAATTTTGCCACTTCGGCCTTTGCTATGGATATGTGCGCCACTAAGCGCAGAACACAGCGGTCGCAAGTCTCACTACAAATTGCTCAGAATTGGCAAGTACATGCACTGCAGAAACTACAGCCACCAGCAGATCAACCAGAAATCAAATATATAGAACGCTACTGTAGGCTTCAAGAAGCTGTTTGTATTCTCCTATGGCTATTTTCTAGCCAAGTATCAAAGGAAGCACACTACTATGCCAGATGAGATGACACTGAGTTATTGCCTAATAGAAATCCAACCCCTACTGAATTTTGCCACTTCGGCCTTTGCTATGGATATGTGCGCCACTAAGCGCAGAACACAGCGGTCGCAAGTCTCACTACAAATTGCTCAGAATTGGCAAGTACATGCACTGCAGAAACTACAGCCACCAGCAGATCAACCAGAAATCAAATATATAGAACGCTACTGTAGGCTTCAAGAAGCTGTTTGTATTCTCCTATGGCTATTTTCTAGCCAAGTATCAAAGGAAGCACACTACTATGCCAGATGAGATGACACTGAGTTATTGCCTAATAGAAATCCAACCCCTACTGAATTTTGCCACTTCGGCCTTTGCTATGGATATGTGCGCCACTAAGCGCAGAACACAGCGGTCGCAAGTCTCACTACAAATTGCTCAGAATTGGCAAGTACATGCACTGCAGAAACTACAGCCACCAGCAGATCAACCAGAAATCAAATATATAGAACGCTACTGTAGGCTTCAAGAAGCTGTTTGTATTCTCCTATGGCTATTTTCTAGCCAAGTATCAAAGGAAGCACACTACTATGCCAGATGAGATGACACTGAGTTATTGCCTAATAGAAATCCAACCCCTACTGAATTTTGCCACTTCGGCCTTTGCTATGGATATGTGCGCCACTAAGCGCAGAACACAGCGGTCGCAAGTCTCACTACAAATTGCTCAGAATTGGCAAGTACATGCACTGCAGAAACTACAGCCACCAGCAGATCAACCAGAAATCAAATATATAGAACGCTACTGTAGGCTTCAAGAAGCTGTTTGTATTCTCCTATGGCTATTTTCTAGCCAAGTATCAAAGGAAGCACACTACTATGCCAGATGAGATGACACTGAGTTATTGCCTAATAGAAATCCAACCCCTACTGAATTTTGCCACTTCGGCCTTTGCTATGGATATGTGCGCCACTAAGCGCAGAACACAGCGGTCGCAAGTCTCACTACAAATTGCTCAGAATTGGCAAGTACATGCACTGCAGAAACTACAGCCACCAGCAGATCAACCAGAAATCAAATATATAGAACGCTACTGTAGGCTTCAAGAAGCTGTTTGTATTCTCCTATGGCTATTTTCTAGCCAAGTATCAAAGGAAGCACACTACTATGCCAGATGAGATGACACTGAGTTATTGCCTAATAGAAATCCAACCCCTACTGAATTTTGCCACTTCGGCCTTTGCTATGGATATGTGCGCCACTAAGCGCAGAACACAGCGGTCGCAAGTCTCACTACAAATTGCTCAGAATTGGCAAGTACATGCACTGCAGAAACTACAGCCACCAGCAGATCAACCAGAAATCAAATATATAGAACGCTACTGTAGGCTTCAAGAAGCTGTTTGTATTCTCCTATGGCTATTTTCTAGCCAAGTATCAAAGGAAGCACACTACTATGCCAGATGAGATGACACTGAGTTATTGCCTAATAGAAATCCAACCCCTACTGAATTTTGCCACTTCGGCCTTTGCTATGGATATGTGCGCCACTAAGCGCAGAACACAGCGGTCGCAAGTCTCACTACAAATTGCTCAGAATTGGCAAGTACATGCACTGCAGAAACTACAGCCACCAGCAGATCAACCAGAAATCAAATATATAGAACGCTACTGTAGGCTTCAAGAAGCTGTTTGTATTCTCCTATGGCTATTTTCTAGCCAAGTATCAAAGGAAGCACACTACTATGCCAGATGAGATGACACTGAGTTATTGCCTAATAGAAATCCAACCCCTACTGAATTTTGCCACTTCGGCCTTTGCTATGGATATGTGCGCCACTAAGCGCAGAACACAGCGGTCGCAAGTCTCACTACAAATTGCTCAGAATTGGCAAGTACATGCACTGCAGAAACTACAGCCACCAGCAGATCAACCAGAAATCAAATATATAGAACGCTACTGTAGGCTTCAAGAAGCTGTTTGTATTCTCCTATGGCTATTTTCTAGCCAAGTATCAAAGGAAGCACACTACTATGCCAGATGAGATGACACTGAGTTATTGCCTAATAGAAATCCAACCCCTACTGAATTTTCCCACTTCGGTCTTTGCTATGGATATGTGTGCCACTAAGAGCTAAACACAACGGTAGCAAGTCCCCCTGCTAATTCCTCACAAAATGGTAAAAGATGCAAATTAAAATAAAAAAAGTAGAACGTTATTGTAGCCCTAAGAAGGGCTGTTGGGTTCTTTGAGAATCACTCCTGCCTAACAGTAAGCTAATAGAACACCCTAACGCTTTCCCTGACCAGCAGCAGCTCTCTCCCTAGCGGCATCCAGAGACAGAATGATCCGAGCAGCGCGGCCAGCGGCTAGTCTATCCCAGGGTCACCTGATCTGGCCAGCCAACCACTGCTATCGACGTGTAAGGGTACCACGTCATGCTGGGTGGAGTGCAGAGTCTCCTGGCTTGTGATTGGCTCTGTTTCTGGCCGCCAAAAAGCAAAACGGCGGGAGCTGCCATTTTCTCGAGCGGGCGAAGTATTCGTCCGAGTAACGAGCAGTTTCGAGTACCCTAATGCTCGACCGAGCATCAAGCTCGGACGAGCATGTTCGCTCATCTCTACTTATTAGTGAAACGTATACCAAAAGGGCACTCATGATTTTCCTTGAATGCCATAAAGTTTTAGGGGTATGATCAGCATTCGTGCCTGAAGTTTTCCTGGCATAGTGTATATACAGGACACAAAACAAAGTGTGAAGAGTATGAAAACTTAATAAAACATATACATTATAAATCATTCTGTATTATCAATATATAGTCTATCTACCCAACATCTGTCCTGACTACACATTTATTATAGTTTGTGATGTATTATTATAATTTTACTGAAGGAAAGAAAAAATGGTGTAATATTGTATTTTCAAAATAAAGATGTGTACTTACATGTCCTCATATAAATCATACAAGAACACCATATTTACCTTCATGGACATCAGCTTTCCTGTACTACTTGGGCTTAGAGACCACTCATAGCTGATGATCTGGTGATCATCACTGCTCAGGTTTCCATTAACAAAAATTTGATTTTGAGGGAGGGTTATGAGTTGATTTGGTCCAGCATTCGCAATTGGTGGGTTATCAACAACCTTGTTCACTATAACATAAGCTTCAGTAGAGTTTTTAGCTCCATCAGAGTCCATCACGGTTAGCCTAAAGAATAAGAATCAAATTTAAATTAGATTTGTAAAAAAAAACTAAATGATTTAATAAAGGGACTGGTATGGCGACTGGAGCTTTTACTCAGTACTACTGCCACTGTGTCAGCTAGGCTAAAACCACTGCCCCTGTGCCAGCAAAGATAGCGGCTAGGCTAACACCACTGCCACTGTGCCAGTTAGGCCAACACCCTAAGCTAACGCCACTGCCACTGTGCCAGCTAAGCCAGCAGCTAGGCTAACGCCACTGCCACTGTGACAACTAGGCCAACAGCTAGGCTAACGCCACTGCCACTGTGCTACCTAAGCCAGCAGCTAGACTAACACCATTGCATCTGTGCCAGCAAGGTTAGCGGCTAGGCTAACACCACTACCACTGTGCCAGTTAGGCCAACACCTAGGCCAGTGATGGCGAACCATTTAGGCACCGAGTGCCAAAACTACAAGCAAAAGCCAGATATTTTTCACAAAGTGCCAAATGCCAATGTAAAGTACCTCACAGGTTTCAAACGTATTGGCGCCCTGATGATACTAATACAAGAGAAAGAAGGAGAAATTTGGATTGTTATTGTAGTTTCCCTCTAAAGTCCTCTTGACAGGATGAATCATAGGTGCGGAGAAGAGGCTACAATGATAATCAAGCTCTGTCCACACTTCCTTGATTCAGGTCTTGAGTCCTGAATGTTGACCTTTGTGCTGGGGGATGGCCTGGGTGCCCAAAGAGAGGGCTCCGAGTGCCACCTCTGGCACCCGTGCCATAGGTTCGCCACCACTGACCTAGGCTAACGCCACTGCCACTGTGCCAACTAAGCCAGCAGCTAGACTAACACCATTGCCACTTTGCCAGCAAGGTTAGCTGCTAGGCTAACACCGCTGCGACTGTGACAGCTAGGCCAGCACCTAGGCTAAAACCACTGCCACTGTGTCAGCTAGGCCAGCACCTTTGCTAACACTACTGCGCCAGCTAGGCCAGCAGCTAGACTAACACCACTGCCACTGTGCCATCTAGGCCAGCACCTAGGCTAAAACCACTGCCACTGTGTCAGCTAGGCCAGCACCTATGCTAAAACCACTGCGCCAGCTAGGCCAGCAGCAAAGCTAACACCACTGCCACTACACCAGCTAGGCCAGCACCTATGCTTATACCACTGGGCCAGCTAGGCCAGCAGCAAGGCTAACACCACTGCGCCAGCTAGGCCACCACCTATGCTAACACCACTGCGCCAGCTAGGCCACCACCTATGCTAACACCACTGCGCCAGCTAGGCCACCACCTATGCTAACACCACTGCGCCAGCTAGGCCACCACCTATGCTAACACCACTGCGCTAGCTAGGCCAGCAGCAAGGCTAACACCACTGTGCCAGATAGGCCAGCAGCAAGGCTAACACCACTACCACTGCGCCAGCTAGGCCACCACCTATGCTAACACCACTATGCCAGCTAGGCCAGCAGCAAGGCTAACACCACTGCCACTGCGCCAGCTAGGCCACAACCTATGCTAACACCACTGCACCAGCTAGGCCACCACCTATGCTAACACCACTATGCCAGCTAGGCCAGCAGCAAAGCTGACACCACTGCACCAGCTAGGCCAGCACCTATGCTAACACCACTGTGCCAGCTAGGCCAGCAGCAAGGCTAACACCACTGCCACTGTGCCAGCTAGGCCACAAACTATGCTAACACCACTGTGCCAGCTAGGCCAGTAGCAAGGCTAACACCACTGCCACTACACCAACTAGGCCATCACCTATATAGCCACCACCTAATATTAAAGGGGTATTCCCATCTGGGCATTTACATTTCATTTAATTCATTTGACATACTGTATGTAAACATTTCTTCAATTGGATGCTATTAAAAAAATGTTCCTGTGTGAAGATAATTTCTCATAGTCTCTCTAGTCCCTTAGAAACGAGATAGCTTCCTTGGATACGACCAACCTGCACTCTGGCAGTAGTGGCCAGACATGGGCTATTGAGCTCTGCCTGAGCATCTGGCTTCAGCAAACATTACCACAGGGCGGCTGTGGGATATGCAGTAACTCCCGGACATTTCATATACAACAAACTTTTGTTTCTTTGTGCAATCCCTCTAGCAGAGGTGGCCGTATCCAAGGACACAGTCTTGTTTCTAAGGGACCCTATGAGTACATTAATGAGAAATTATCTTCACATGGGTGCATTCTTTTTAATAATATCTAATTGAAGAAATGTTTATATATGGCAGATTAATGAAACAGAATGTGAATGTCCAGACGAGAATATCCCTTTAAAGATAATTTAGAATAGTAACTTGTACCACTGTCTGGGCTACATCACCTACCATCCACCACCATGGGCCACCACCTACCATCCTTACCTAAACGTATAGTTTCCGGGTTCCAGGTTAGATAACTGTAAAACTGGATTATCCTCTCTTGTCTTCATTTCTTGCACTGACCCTTCAGTCTGTTCCCAAAGATAAGCTACTATTTTATCATCATCTGTGCTTTCTGTGATGAAATAATAACAGAAGACTATGTTTTTAGAAACCTTTATACAATATATATATATTTTTATTATTGAAAGAGAATAACCACGGCACTTACGACTTGCATCAATGAAAGCAGATGTAGTAGGCAGCAACACTTCCTGTGTTTGTGGAAATACAACTGCAATTGGGGGAAGATTGATTCTGGCAGCTTCAGAAATTAAGAAACTATTTTAGATATCTGGTCTTTACATTCTGTCAACATTACATTGAGTTTGCATGTGGTTTTATAGTATGTGGTACAATTAATAATTCAGTTTGGGCACAGTAAAACACTGAATAACATCTATAACTCTCCCCATATAGTCATCCCCATATCACCTAAAATTAACTGCCAGTGGGGCACTGTACCTTAATTACAGCCATTTTTCTGATATGCAATTAGCTTTTCTGACTCATGTCTGGTATCTCTGATTCTTCTCCTCTCCTTAGCTGGCAGTGATCCATGCCCCATTATTCTGACTGCCAGCCTTGTATCTCTTCAAATCACTGCCCGGCCTCCTTGTACTTAGCAACCACCTGCTAATATTCAACTACAGACATATAAAGCTCTATGTACAGATGGTAAATATTGTGTCAATCTTTTTACACAGTGCCTTCTAATAATGGCAAACTGTACACCATGTATGTGATTACATGAAATCACAGCAGCCTCCATGGAGGAGGGAGAGGAGTAGTCCATAGAGGCTGCTGTGACTTCACATGGTCAGATACATGCATGGGGTACAGTTTTCTATTATTAAGAGTCTAGCGTACCTGAGATGATGATGTCACTCTGGTCACATGACATGAATTGTGACCAGTAAGGAGGTATAAGGCATGAGGAGGAATAGATGGGAGGGGGCTGCTGAGCAGTATATGCCCCCCTATGATGCTAGGTAATATAAGATAAAAGGTGATTTCTGTGAATGTAATCAAAACTATTTTTAGCTAAAAGAAGGGTGTAAGTCAGTTATTAGAGCACTATAGGAACCTATCGCTGGCTGTATATGTGCAAATGTGATGACAGGTTCCCTTTAAATGGCAGCATCCTGGGGGAAAACCAACTTTTACAAATATGCCCATTATGACCGAGCGGTGCTGTGCACACATCACAGGCGGCCCACTGCTTCTTCAACTAGTAATTATGCATGCCTAAATCCTTTCATTTAGTCCCACTGCCACCCATCTGCCCAAAAGTCTGTGACAACATCCGGCTCTCGGGAAGTCTTGGCAGATGCAGGTTCTTGATAGAGCATGCCCGAGACTTCCTGAGAGCCAGATGAGGTCACCTAGTTTAAATCATGACTATCCAAGTTGTATAGATCGTAGTGTTGCAGGAGAAAGCCTGTGGGTTGCCCTGGCATATGGGCCTAGTTGCAAATGAAAGTGCTTCAACCGCTACAACTACATCTCAGGTCACAGGTTTGCATTTGAGCCTTAGATTATAAAAAAACAGTCAATGTTTAATTTTTGAACTATTGAATCAATAAATACAATGTACATGGTCATCATTCATATGCAAACATATTATTCAAAGTGTGAATAACATTTTAAGAATACCTGATCCTGTGTAAACAGATATTAAGATGATTACATTGCTGGAATATGGCTGCAAGATAATTTTCTTTATTTATAAAATAGCTATTTTTACCTGGCTTGACAGTAACGTTAACAAATCCTTCTCCAACCAGATTTTCTCGTGACACAGACACACGCAGTCCATACTGTCCGGCTGTAAGCTGAATCAAATAATATAATATAACAGTTTCTATACTTTCCTAAAGAAATCTTTAAAAAAAAATTTAAATGCACATATTAATAGTGTAAAAAAATATATAAGGGAAAGCTCTTACTTTTTTCAGTGTGGGAGACCGTGTATTTGTTGGTTTCAGTTCACCCTGAAAATCATTTGGTTGTGATATTAGTTTCCAGTCGTATGTATACGGCATCTCTGTAAGACATAATGAGAAGACACAGGTAGTAATACAACAGGACAAAACATATTCAGGTGTTTACGCTTGCAAAGTTTCATCTTTACTTCAGATATTTACTGGTGCTTGGTCTCAATACAGCTATTTTTATAGCCAGTAAGTAAATGTATTACCGGTAATCCCTCTGGTAAACAATCCAAATGCATTCTTTATAATCCTAAAATTCACTAGATCTACCACAGTGGATGATACAGGGTAATAACTTTGGAGCAACTTCCATCCGTCTAACTTTACTATTTAGTGGCTTAGTTTATACTACAATACACACATGTGTAGTTGTTCAAAGTTTTATTATTATCCCCAGGAAGGTTCAACTGCTAGGAACCCTACCCATCATGAGAATGGATGCTTACCAATCACGAACATTAGGGTCCCGTTCTCACTCACAGCATCAGCAGCTGGAGTGTTCGTCAGCAGTCTCTGCCACTCTCATAGATAGTCAATTGGAGTGCTGGAGATAGGCAAGCACTTTTCAACACTCCCATAGTATTAAATGAAGCGGGAGGACACAACCTCAACCAGCAACGTCTTCTCTGTTCTCATTTTGGTCCCAGCAGTTGTGGGTAAAGGATAACAATTAATCCAGGTTCAGCCCCCTTAAGCAATGCCGCATTTCCTGTCATATCTCCCCTAAGCCCCTTCCCTCATTAATAGAGCCACTAGAAATAGTTAAATGAATTGCTGATTGTAAGGCATCAGCACAAATTATTAAAGAATTCTGTCACATTTGCAATAATACATCTGTCCCAATATTGGAATAGATTAATAGATTGTGTAAATAATATTATTATTATAGTAACATTATAATATGCCTCCCACTGCAAACTATATACACAGGTATAAACTATGATACAATAGAACATGATCAGTGTAAATCTAAAAGACTTTCTGCCAAGCAGCCATGACCTATCTCCATTACAGCAAGGTTGGTTTTTTTACCATTATCAGAAAATGGGGAAAATGAGAGTTACTGGTATGTTTATTGATATAAGGATATCTTATATATTGCACTTTATTCCATACAGTATTTTTCAAATAATATTATAATCATTTGGATGTAAATTGAACATTAATACTTTCTCCTGTGGATCAGTATAATAAATAACATTGGTGGGCATTTTTATTAGATAAAAATTTGCATGAGTCACCTTCTGGGACTTCAGGGCTCACAAGGACATTAAGCTGAACTTCATCCTTTGGCAAAGTCACCACGATATTGCCTGCAGTAGTGACTGTTAGCTCAGGAACTGCAAAACAAAACCACACATTTGTTTGAATATACAAAATTCCACTAAAAGTTACAATATATACAACATTATTCACATTGGCCTTATTACAACTTGGATTTATAAAGAGCCATAATAGGAATCCTATTCATAGTATAGTATATAAGGCTGGAAAAAGACCCAAGAACAACCTTTAAGAACGAAACACATTTTTCCCCCTAACCCGTGATATTTTCGCTCTCCAGAAAGGCATCCAGGCCTCTCTTGAACATGTACATAGAGTCCGCCATAACAACCTCCTGCGGCAGAGAGTTCCATAGTCTCACTGCTCTTACAGTAAAGAACCTTTGTCTATGTTGATGGTAAAATCGCCTCTCCTCTAGGCCAAGAGGAGGCCCCCTTATCCTTTCACAGGCCCAGGTATAAAAAGATCCTTGTACTGTCCATTCAGGTATTTGTACATTGTTATGAGGTCTCCCCTCAGTCGTCTTTTTTCTAAACTGAATAACCCCAAATTTTGTAATCTGTCATCGTATTCTTATCCCCCCATTCCCCTAATAATCCTGGTTGCTCTCCTCTGCACCCGTTCCAGCTCTACTATATCCTTTTTATACACTGGTGCCCAAAACTGTACACAATATTCCATGTGTGGTCTGACCAGGGATTTGTATAAGGGCAAACCCATGTCTTTATCATGATAATCTATTCCTCTCCTGATACATCCCATACATTTTCTAGCACTTGGGTAGCATTATATCTCTGTATGCCTCTGGTTTCATAGAATACATTGTTTTTCCTGTTGGACTGTGCTACTGTACTGTACATACAGCACTTAATGGAGGATTACACAATGGTATAAAGATTCCTAAATGTTTCCATAGTAGAAAGCCATATGGACACTTTCTATGCCACCATATAGGTGCTATGTCAAGTGCATAAGGTCTTAGGGTAGCAGTAACATTTATTGTTTAATTAAGTTATGCGTCCCTGGTTTAGAGGTGCCTTTCAAGACTTTTACCACTTACCTGGAATGGTTGCCGTAGAGGTGGATACTACATTTTGTATGACAGAGGGACTGGTTGGTACAGTGCTGTTGGTATGTTCTGTGTTCTCCTGAGGTTCTAGAACAGGGTGAAGAGTTGGCTGCTTCTCACTTTTCACAAGAACATCAGATGAGTCGTGTTTCTCCAAAGTGGAATTAGACAAAAGAGTTGGTAGCTGCATCGATGATAACACAATAACTCAGTAAACAAATATGCATATGTGTTTTTTACTTTATAGGACATTCTATAAACATAGGACCATGAAGTAAAGTGCAACAATGATAACTAGGTAGGGCTGAACTTTATCCCCTTAATAATTTGCTTTGGTCATTGAAGCCCTAGTTTTAAGGCTTAGACAAAAATGATCTATGAGGGTATCGCCATTGGGGATAGGGAGGACCGGGTTTGGGATATGCCAAGGATATGATCCTTTTCCTATATCGGGCAACTGTCTTGCTATCGAGTTCAACCACATTCATCAGTGAATTTGGGAGATACTTCAGCTTAATGGTTAACTGGGCCAAATGGTCCAGGCTAGCGCAGGTCTTGGGTCTGGAAGTAGTTATAGAGTTTAACTATCTGGGTATACCTATACTCCCTGTGGCCACTGCTGGAGTCCCCCATGTTGGAAGGTCCATTTCTTCTTCCACTTAATATCTGGAGATAGTGGTGTGAGTCCTCACATACTAACTATACAGCTCCTAAATTCTGTTCTGTGCGATGCAGGATGAGATCATGGCCATAGGAGGACAGTGGACCTGAACTTTTATCTGCTGTAAAACATTTCCATACCTTTATTGAGGCATAGTGGTAACATTACTTTTTTTCAATGACTCTGAGCTAACATGTATATTTGTATCTTTGTATGTATGTTTTTCAGTCTTCTTTTATATCCTACAGTTAACATTTCTATCTGATTATTTGACTTTATGATACAATACTGTAACACATATTCAAGTGATGTTTGTCATTTGATGCTTGTAACACATCTGCATTTGTAGATGGATGTTGGATGGAGGTTATGTTGATCTTTAAAGGGGTATTCCCACGAAGACAAGTTTTATTATATGTACTCAGGATAACAAAATAACACATTCTCTAATTCACTGTTATTAACAAAAATACTGAATTTCACAGATATAATTCCAACCTGTCTCTATCAGTGCCGCTTTATACAATTTTAGTTTACCCTAGACACGACCCAGTAACTTCTGACTTAGGATTGGGCACCATCTTGGATGAGTTGTATGGCTTTACAGGCACTATATTCATATTTTAGGCTAAACCTGGATCATTTGTTCTCTATAGCTATAAGCTAATTAAGATCCTTATACTAACAATGCTACATTAATTGCTAGAAAGTGCCACATACAGTTACCCTTTAAATATGGTCTATGTGATATATGGTAACCTGGACTAAACATTTATAAAACTATAAACATGAAATATTAATGAATATACATATACCTCTTCTGAAAAAGTCTCAGTTGTTTCAACTAGTCTTGTCAAAACCATCTCAGTTGTAGTTGAAATGGAATCTTCTGATGGTATCTGAGATACATGGTTCACATTCCCCTTGGACTCTTCTCTGGCATGTTCAATTATTTCATCTTCACGTCTTCCAATTTCTACAGTACTGTTGTTCTTGCTAAATTCGGGCAAAATCCATCCTATGTAGTCCAAGTCAGGTCTTACTTTGTCTCCTTCCTTAGTGTTTAGGTGAAGTAAATCTAGCTGGGGACCACTGTAGTCATCTGTGTAGTCGGTCAGATCTTCAAGGCTTGGGTTCTTAATAAGGGAAGACAGATCTTTAAAACTGGTCATATCCTCCTCTTGGTCCCCCTGATCGGTCAATGAATATTCTCGATTGGGTGGAATGTTGTCATAGAGTGCATATGGAATAAATCTTGGTGAAGGTCTCAGGACAAAAGTAAGGTAAGACTGCATATGGTCTACTTTTTGGGGTTCACAACTCTCTTTATGTTGACAGTTCACAATATAGCATTGCCTTCCCAACATCCAAGAAAGATCACAACCAGAATGGTTACAACATGCTATAATGCAGTCAGACATAGTTCTAGCATTTGGTACTCTCTTCAGGTGTGTCTTCTGTAAATTAGGTGATATAGCTGCATTAGTGAGCACAGCACCTTCTCTGCATTGATCACAAAGATGCCCTAAAAATTAAGAAATAAAGAAATATCTCAGACAAGTTAGATGTGACAAGTAAATACAGTTTTTTTTTAATATTCCAGAACTATTTGGCGTAACTTTATCTGAGTAATTTTAAACTAATTTTTCTCCTGCTGTTATCTGAGACAAGTGTAACACAATGGGGCTTATTTAGTAAGGGTCCACTGATCACACTTTTGTCGGATTTTAAAACGTTTTTCGGGATTTGTGTGGGGTGGCAGCGCTGACTTTCATGCGACAGAAATTGGTGGCGGCTGTCAGATGATCTGACTGATTCGGACTGAGCGCAGGATTTAACTTTCAAGAAGAAGGTAAACTCTGTCGGACCTGAGCGGGGAAGCGTCACATGCAGGATTTTGGGCGCACAATCTTAGTGAATCGTGGCACTGTGCATTCCGGTCGGACAATGCACTTTTGGGGAACTCGAGCGGACGGGTAAGTAAATGTGCCACAATCATTAATTATTGCTTGTGAGTTTTCCAGTTAGATAGTTAGTGGCTATTACAAGTCTGAAAATGGTTAGGTATGTATTCACATATGTAGATTACATTGCGGATTGAAATACAATAGCTTAGGGGAGGATATCTGACTAATTACAATTTACAAAGCACAATGTTAACATATTTGTTTATATTGTGTTAACGGTTGCATTTTACGTTTTGTAAATGTGTGTGAACACAACCTAAAAAACAAAATATTAAATCCTCTTCCTTTTTTTGCTTCACTGTGGCTGTGACGCTGCTGCCGCTTCTTGCATGCATTCCACTATGGCAGGAAATAGCTGGGAAATAGGAAATAGCTGGGAATGCCTGCTCAGCCAATCAACGCCTCTAATCATGACCCTCCATAGCCAATAATTATCTGAGAGTGCATTTCTTGTTATTTCCTGCTGGATCTGGACAGCTAGATAAAAGTCTTATAGAAGTAGTCCTATAGCAGCAAATATTGTTTTTGTAAAATGAAAAGTTAGACAATTTTCCAAAATACTTTCTGTATGAATTCCTCATGGTTTTCTAGATCTCCGCTTGCTGCCATTTAACCTCTTCCTGCATCCGGACATAATACTACATCCGGGCAGAAAGGTACTTCCTGCACATAGACGTGCTATTCCATCCTGCTTCTGGCACCAGCCCACAAGCCGAGCCGGCACCAGAAGAAGCGCCACACTCTAACACCCAGGATTAAAGATGTCTCTGAGCGTGGGTGTTAACCCCATGTCACAAGATTTTCTCCAAATTAGTTTTTATTCAGCAAAATTTGGAAAAAATGTAAAAGCCATAAAAATTAGGTATTTACAGAATCATGGTGACCCATAGAATAAATATAACATATTATGTTTATGGGATGGTGAATGGACAAAAAAAAAATTGACAATTCATTTCAGAGTTCATTTCCTCCATCAACAAAGAGTTAATAAAATCTCATCAATTAGCTATAGATGCCCCAAAATTATGTACCAGAAAAGTGCTGGCAAGCCCCAATATGTCCACATTAAAAAAAGAAATAAAATTATAGCTTGTACAATATAACAATGCAAATCTGCCATGAATGGTGCCTCCTTCCATTCTATACCTGGCTGTGGCCTATACAGCAGTTTACCACCATATTTGCACATTTACTCTCGGGAGAAATTGGGTATCAAACTTTGTGCAGCTTTTTGGCATTTAATACATTGTGAATGTTTAATTTTCCACCCAAAATGAATGTATTGTCCAAAAATATTACAATTTCTAGACCGCACCTCCATTTTGTTTTAACCCCTATAAACACCTAAAGGGTTAACATACTTTTCATACGTTGAGGGCTCTAGTTTCCATAATGGGGTAATTTTAGGCCTCTCACAGTCGAATGGAAGTTGAGCAGATCTCTCGAAATACAGATCTTGGCAATTTTCCCAAAAATTTTAAAAATGGCACCCAAATTCTAAGCTTCATAACATTCTAGAAAAAAAATTATTCTTAAAAAAACCCATGCCATCATAAAGCAGACATTTGAGAAATGTAAGTTATGAATACATTTGGGTGCATCTGCTTCAAAAGTAGAGAATTCAGAACTTTGAAATAGGGAAATGATGGTGAAAAACAAAAGATATAAACATTTTTAAAATAATGTGAAATACAATGGGTCACGAGGAAAATCTCTAAATCCCTTGGATATATTGAAGCGTTCCAAAGCTATAACCACTTATTGTGACACAGGGCAGATTTCAAAAATAGTGCAGTATCCTAGAGGGGTTACTGGGAAGCTTCATTGTTTACTTATAGTTGATAGAAATCTCTCAACGGGCACACAGGTGCACTGCTCCTATAAAACCGGCTCTGGGAAAAGGGGAATCAGAGGGGGTGTAGCTGGGAGCAGGTAGGATGCGTACATAATTAGCAATGGCCAGAGCGCTGAGGAGTTAGTAATATGTACCCCATAGCGCCAGACACTGATTTAAAAGACGTTTTGTGGCAAAATAAGTTTTGGGGCTTATCAAGATATAATATCTTTTCTGCACAACGGCACCTATCAGTAAGTGGCTTTGGTTAAAATGCTTGCTACCCAAGTGGTAGATTTCCTTTAATGCATGCATTTTAAAACACATTACAATAGCCGAAGTGAGATTTGCCTAATTAAATAGCTGTTAACATTTATATTTACCAAATGCAACAGTTAACACATATGTTAACAATTAACAATGCGTTAACTGTTGCATTATGCTGTGGGTGACTGCAACCACACTCTCTGTGATACTAATGAACCGTGCATCTGTGTTACCATGGGCAGATTTTTGTACATTGGAAGTAAACATAGAAGTTTTCTTTAGAAGGACAGCAAGCAGAGACCTAGAAAACATTTATTTGCTGAAATGGCGGCTTTCACTTGTAACTAGGACAGGGCCTTACCAGGGTGGTGAATAACTGACAAGTGTGCTGTGGCTATCCCCAACCTCCTTCAATGGCCTTGAAAGAATCCAGGGGCAATCAGTACTAATTCCTGGTACACACGTTGCTTTTCCGTTGCATTTTTAATTAAGTATTCATTGGCACACATAAGTAATTCATGGTGAATATGTGCTTTAAGGAAATCTAGCATTTGTTTTTATGCATTGTGAACCAAACATACATTGAGAAGAAGCAGAAACATATCTTGTTTAATCCCTGATCGGAGTGGTTTTGCTCAAAAAACAATTACAAAATTCAGAACCTTGGGAAAGCTGGGCAGCATGCAGTCTGCAGTTCATAAACACATTACACGGAGCTTCCTGAACTGTCCAGACAGGACTAATCAACCTGAGCTGGATGACTCATATACAGCAACTGGGGGATGATGCAGTGATTGATTACTTCTGCCTGTCAGGCACAACACAGTGATTACATCATTCTCTGAAGCAGTGCATAATTAGGGGAAAAGGAGAGCACCCTGGCAGCCACAGGAGTGACAAAGCCTCATTATCATCATTTTATAATTGTTTTTTCAGCAAAACCACTCAATTCAGGGATTAAACAAGATATGTTTCTGCATCAGTGTAGCGACAGCATTCTCAAGGTATGCTTGGTTCACAAAGCATGAAAACAAACGGTAGATTTCCTTTAGCACTAATTGCAGGTGATTTAAAATCACCTTACCACTGCAACAAAAAGGGACAGCAGCCTTAACACAATAGACGTTAGTATAGAACTTACCAGCAATTGTACACAGCCAGATAAAGAAAGTGTATAAACACAGGGTCATGATGTTAGGTGCCATTATTGTGCGCTCAGTTACTGTAACTCCTTTTCCTGTGAGATACTCATATTCTGGTCTGATACCTGGCAGATAAAAAAAGTCATATATTTAGTATAGAATATATGAATACTACTCGTATATAAAATAGGATGAAAATATCCATTATGTACATCTCTGACTCTCTGCCCTTTTTAATTTGTACGTTTCCATATTTTGCTCCCCTTCTTTAAAATGCCAAGACATTTTTTGTTTTTCTGTTTACAGAACTTCATAAGGGCTTGTTTTCGGCATTAAAAATTGGACTTCCTAGTGGTGGTATTTGATTTTCCATGCTGTGTACTGGAAGCAAAAAAAATTCCAAATGCTTGACTAGAAAAGACTTTTGCACCATTTTCTGACGGGCTCTGTTTTTACGACTTTTGCTGTGAACTGCATATGACAACTCTCCTTTATTCTTTGGGTCTGTGCGATTATGGGGATACTAAATTTACATAGGTTTTATTATGTCATAATAATTAAATAAAAAGTCCAAACAATTTTTTTCATTTTCCCATATTCTGAGGCTAATAACTTTTTAATACTTTGGCATATGGAGATGTGTAAGGTCTCACTTTTTGCAGGACTTGTCAACATTTACATTGATACCATTTGTGCGACTGTACCCTAGGTTGTCCGATCATTCCTACCATATACTGCTATACTGGGGATTTTGCACATGATCTGTTACTATGTCCCAGCAGCACATTGTAACAGATCTTCAGAAATGCTGAGTCCTTGCGTATTATAAAGATCCAAGGCGACGAGGAGAGATACTTATATTCTGGTCTTATACCTGGCAGGAAAATCACAAAGACGGATCGGTGCTCCCAAATGACTTCACAGGGAGCAACGATCACTGCCAAGCTTTGCCAGAGGCATGTAAATAGTTAACATTCATGATCTGAGCCAGCATCGAATGCGGGTGTTAACAATGGGTGTTCGCTGCAGTATTCAGCAAACACCTGGTCTGGCCTTGCGGAATGCCGACATACTATTATGTTGGTTTGCAGCAAGGGTTAACAATTAGTATGGTCTCATTGATATTCTTAGGCCCCTTCCACACTAGCGAGTGTGATGCGATGAACACTCGCAACGCAAGCTGCCGGGAACGCACGGCCCGAACGCTGCACCGCGGGAGTGAACTCAGCATGTCAGTTCACTCCCGCGGTGCAGGGTTCGGGCCGTGCGTTCCCGGCAGCTTGCGTTGCGAGTGTGATGCGAGTTCATCGCATCACACTCGCTAGTGTGGAAGGGGCCTTAGGTTACCTGTGTGCAATATTGGGCTACGGTCTACTGGTCTGTTTACGGTCTGCTAAATCGAAAAATAATAGAATAGAAAAATACCTCCTCAAGCACAGGCAGGAATATGCTCTATGATTTGCAGTCTGCTCATACACCGGCCTGTGGAAACCACACAAGAATTTATGAGCCCTTTGAAATACGGCTAACACACGGCCAAAACTTTCATGTGCATGAGGCCTTAGTGGCAAAGTAGTCGCAGAGGATCCTCTGATGCGCCCAGGATACTGCCGGCTACCACTGTATATAGAGGAGGAGGAAAAGTGCTAAAAAGATACTACTCATGCTGCAGAACAAAGCAGAATATAGAAGTGCATGAATAATTTAGCTACGTTAGATGCTACTCCCTGAAACATTGGACATTGTTATTTTTAATAGGAGATCTATTTAATTGTTAAAGGGATAGACTATTGGTATGATGAAGAGAGTGACTTGTGAACAAACTGTGTATATAATTATTCTATTTGATAGAATGTGCATTCACAGTTCCCTAATGTCTGATACAGTATCTAATGAATGTGTAAGTTCTCTGAGAACAATGCCTGCTTCACACATCCTCATGTTTGGTATAGCTCGTAAATGATTCCATATATTTAGTATATTCTGTTTCATGTGTTTTCAGTTTCAGAAGTATTTTGTGTTATACAGCTGAAACGGTAAAGTATACAAGATTGAAAAACGGATAATAAAGGGTGTTCTCCTTTAACTACAACACTTTCCTTACTGTGATAGGGTGCCATTACAGCTGACAATATTGCCTAATCTGTGAAGAATCATCCAGCGTTATACAAGCATCAGTGATGGTGCAATGTTTTGCAATGGTTTCCAGAGGTATAACAGCTCCCATGTGGTACATGATAAAGCATACAGCATGAGCTTGCAGTTTCTGGCCCTTAGCTAAGAGACAGGCAATGATTTATGACAAGGCAGACTAGACAAGGATACAGCACAAGATGCTTGGTCCTCTCTTACCTGAATCAACCACAATGGTGACGGATGCTGATGTGATGCTCAGGGCTCAGGATGCTGCTTGTGGGAGGCTGAGCTGTGTATCTTGTGCTTCCTGATGTCTTCCTCTCTTGTTCACAGATGGGCTGGAGGTAAGGGGAGTGGTGGAGAGGCTGTTGCTGCAGGGGGTGGAGGTGGGGCTGGGAAAAGCAATAAGGAGGAGACAAGGAGAGCTGTGAGTCTCATGTTCTAGAAATGATCACAAATACTGAGGGTTGGGAATTTTAACAGTCACTTCCAGATCTCTTTGGCTCTTTCAGTGTATTTAAATATGGGTTCATTGTGGAGAATTCCAGAAAAACCACTAGAGAGGACCCTGCCATCATCAATGAAGGTCTGTGGCCATGTAATAACTATACAGGGCACCCATCTCTGGTGAATTCTAGATCACCCTAGTGTGGTGCTACATTACAATATGTAATGGCAGATATGGTGTGCATGCTTTCACCTCCTCTCTCTATAAGCAGATACTCTTATAAATCGGCTGTCCACAGTTTGTCACATAATATCACCTTGGGCTGTGAAAAACCTTTTAGAGACCAATAATTTATTTATCACAAAGAGCTAACATGGCAATATAAGCACTTATTGCTCTTTGTTCTGCCACAGCTTTCAATAGTTTTTGCATCCTTATCCAATACAGTAGCAAAAAGGAGGAGAAATTTGGGTTATCATTGTATCTACCCCCCAGGGTCCCCTGGCAGCCCCCTGTAGTATATAGCCTGCCAGCCCCCTGTAATATATAGCCTGCCAGCCCCTGTAGTACATAGCCTGCCAGCCCCCTGTAATATATAGCCATCCAGCCCCTGTAGTATAAAGTCTGCCAGCCCCTGTAGCAAAAAAAAAAAATTTAACACTGTACTCACCTTTCCAACGCCCCCCCCCCCTTATTTCCTCTTCTGCTTCTGATGCCGCCTCGGGTTCTTCGCTCCTCTTCGGGTCTTCTCACTCGGCCAGCAAACAAAATGACGTCAGCCGCTTGCCAATGTCATTGTTTGTTAGCCACCGGCATCGCGAGGGGGCTCGAAGAGGAGCGGAACTTCCCAAAGAGGACCCAAGGCAGCACCGCAGCATCAGAAGCAGAAGAGGACCTACAGGGGACATCTGAAAGGTGAGTATATAGCCTGCCAGCCCCTGTAGTATATAGCCTGCCAGCCCCCTGTAGTATATAGCCAGCCAGCCCCCTGTAGTATATAGCCTGCCAGCCCCTAGTATATAGCCTGCCAGCCCCCTGTAGTATATAGCCTGCCAGCCCCCTGTAGTATATAGCCTACCAGCCCCTGTAGTATATAGCCTGCCGGCCCCCTGTAGTATATAGCCTGCCAGCCCCCTGTAGTATATAGCCTGCCAGCCCCCTGTAGTATATAGCCTGCCAGCCTCTGTAATATATAGCCTGCCAGCCCCTGTAGTATATAGCCTGCCAGCCCCTGTAGTAAAAATAAAAATAATTAACACTGTACTCACCTTTCCGATGTCCCCGTTCCTCTTCTGCTTATGATGCCACCTCGGGTCCTTTGGTCCTCTTCGGGTTCTTCTTCTCCTCTTCGGCTCCTCTTCGGCTCCTCTTCGGGTCTTCTCGCTTGGCCGGCAAACAAAATGATGTCAGCCGCTTTGCCAACGTCATTGTTTGTTAGCTGCTGGCATGGCGAGGGGGCCCAAAAAGGAGCGGAACTTCCCGAAGAGGACGCGAAGGACCCGAGGCAGCACCGCAGCATCAGAAGCATAAGAGGACCTATGGGGGACGTCAGAAAGGTGAGTACAGTGTTAATTTTTTTTTTTGGAAGTCCAAACCTGCAGAAAATCTCACTCACAACTTCTTGGCTACAGTTCTGGCAGTAGCCTTGGTCGTGGGAAAAGCTTCTGTCCACCCTAAAAAGATTAATGCACACACGCATGTATTCCTTCCTTTTTGGTAGCTGGATAAAATCTATCTGCAGTGTCTGGAGGGGATACAGGGGCTTGGGTGTCACTTTCTGTGGGTTCTTTACCACCTTACCCAGGTTACCCAGGCCACTGACCACTGCATATCCAGTGTAAAACCGTCTGTCTTCTCCTGCAGACCTGGAGCCATCTACGAGAAAAAACTCAACATCTGGGTTAAACACCCTTCTCTACATCCCCCTCCTTCCCCACCTTTACTGAATCTGGAAAGACTGGCGATAGAACAGCAGGATTCAGAGCTGTGCACCTTGTCAGTGTGACGGGGCATCAGGAGTCTGAGCTGTCTGGCCACTGCTCAGATGCTTGGGCTGTACTTGTGTGAGGACACTGTGCAAGTCATGAGGGGTTTACACAGTAATTGAGTGATCTAGGATCAACTCACTGGCCTTGCTGAGCAGATTGCTGGCTGCAGCTACTGACACATGAGGGGCTCCCCTCATGAATGAGTCTAACTGGGGAGGCCACCATGTTCCTGGGCTAGGACACCTGTGGCGTGGCCTAGATACTCAGTGCAAAATAAAATAAAAGGTCTGGTTCAGTGGGGTGTGCCTAGGGCTGGGGCAGACAGGATTTGCCAGCTTAAGGCTGTAGAATGCATCAATTTCCTTCTGACTAAGGGCAAATGGGGAAGAGGCAATGCAATAATAAAGGGGCAGCATCAGGCTAAAGGCAGCAGACCTTATCCTAGGCGTGCAGGAGCTGGCCAGTCCTAGAAACATGTGATGGAGGAAATTAGTACCAAACACCAGGGAGAAGTTACCGTCTTTAGGCACTTGCGTTACTACTACACCTTGTCTTGATAACTCAGTATTCCCGATGGTTAGAGAGGGCTCCCAGTAGCTGCGGATGTGTACAGTTTGCCCATTAGTAGCGATGCTGTTTAGATAAGCCTTTGGAGGCTGTAGAAGGAATGCTCCCTTTCGGCATTTCTCGAAGGTTGCGCTGTGTATAGTGGTCACCTAAGAGCCAGTGCAAATTAAGGGAGGTAGGGTCACTCCATTGATGATGACAGGAACCATGGGGCGAGCACCCACAAACCTTGGTATGCAAGTGGAATCTTGAGGACTTAGAGGTTCATCCCTTGAAGATAGTCCCGAAGCTTCAAGGGTTTGTCATTCAACAGACGACATTTATTCTCTTGCTGTCTGAATCGGCGACAGAAAACCACATCACAGTCTAGAGTGATGGGTGATGGCTGATAATAGGGATGTGGTCACTATAAGACAGTCACTATTCTCTAGGAGATAAGCAAATATACACCTAGTTTCGGAAACAATCTCTCCCCCTTTAACTTCCTGAGCGTTAGTCACTCAGGATCAGTCGCAGTGATGGGACAGCTCCGCGGCACGATCTTCTCTGGATGGTCAGCAGACAGGAGATGACTAGCAGAGGTAAGCAATGCTTTTCTTCAAATGCACGATACTCAGATCGGCATTCCGGCTGAGGCACACAAGGATGGCAGGCTGCTCAGCATTGTGCAACGAAAATCCAAGAAGGATTAACCCTCTTCCTCGCTACAGTGTGGGCTCCTCCTCTAAGGTACTTCACACCACAACACACGCATGGGGCTCAGCGAGCATGTAGACTGGGTTTCTGGTGGGCTGCGATTTCTTGCTGCGTGAGGGTTAACACGTTTAGTGCCGGAGGAGCACCATTCCTTGCTGCGGGTTAATACTTCAGGTACTGGAGCAGCGCTCGACAGCAAAAGGCAACAGAATAACTGCCTGAATTAAATGTGTGACCACAGTAGGGACCTTAAAGGACACCTGTCATCAGGTCTGTGTCACTAGTCTTGTCACTACTACCAGTTGGAGCAGCTCACAAGGATCCCATCCCAGCCTTTATCTAGTTATTTCATACATTATTCATTGTAAAATCATCTATTCTTTATTATGTAAATGAGGCTGGTCACATGGTCAGAGGCAGTGATGTCACTCCTGTTCCCCCTCCCCTCTCCTCCCCCTTCTCATGTCTGTGTGTAATGTATAGTAAAGCATGGCTAGTGTGTGTGCTGCATCTGCTGACATGCTGCATCCTCCTAATACACAGAGACACAGACATCAGCTACACATGAATCTGACATGTTCTGCTGTAACATGGCTGCCTGGAGCTGCTGTATCTCTCCTATACACACACACACATGCACACACAGGCTGCAGGGGGCGTGGCCACCAGCACCAGGAAGCACATCATTATACAGCCTCACATCATTATACAGGCTGTCAGTCATGCACTGGGGGTGTGGCTGTGCCTCCCACTCATGAATAGAGTGGACAGCTTGAATATGCTAATGCTTCATTGGACATTTCACAGGTCATTTGCATACAGCTTTAGGACCTCATTGCTTAGGTTTACAGGCATGTAGAGGGACAATGAAGGGATAGAGGCAATGCTCTCTAATGGCAGTTTATGAAAACATATTTAGTTTAGGGGGGTTATTTTGCATGACGGGTTCTCTTTAACCCGTTTAGCAGCAGGGTTAGGCAACACAGTTCAATATGCCAGTATACAGAATTAGATAACCTGTTTGTGACGCCACTTGCAACATCCCCCACTAGGGTCTAGCCTTTTTCTGACTTTGGGTCAGCCGAATCTATAGGTACCTGAGTGGCTGGCGGAGAGTGGCCTAGTGCTCGTCTGCGGTACCCAGGGGTCAAAGCTTCATCCACAGATGGGCAGGTCTGCAGCAGCTGGAAGCACAAGAAAGGAGGGAGAGGCTGAAGGAATTGGATGCTTTTCCCTGGGGCAACCCCGATGTAGATATAGGGATCCCTAGTGGTGGTGAATGGGGCACGCTTGATGGTAACAGCCTTACACAGGGATCATTCAGAGACAGAGTATGTCAAGCATTACAGTTCGTTTATTCGGAACCCGGCAACAGCCAAAAACAGCAGTAACATCAGCTGGGTCGATATGGCTGGTTGGATAGTGTTCCGCAGTAACTGCCTGATATAGATAGCTTCAGGCTGGAGATGGATATATGGCTGCTTTGGCAGCAGGATTATGCAAACTCCTAAAGGTGGAAATCTGCTTCGACCTGGTATAGATACAGGCCAGGTGTGTCGGGCAGAAAGCCACAGACAAGTGTGCTTCTATGGAGCCCTGTAGAGAAGAGACTTTCTCTTCTTCTATCTTAGGAAGAACTCTCCAGAACTTTCCAGCCACAAAGGGTTTTATAACCTCCCCTTGTGGGGTGGCAAGCTCATTATCCAACCAGCATTCTCTTTACAATGTAATAACAAAAGGGTATCTCATTGTTTACAAGAATTATACATTCTTTCACAGGCAGATATTTAGCAGCATCACCATTTCCAGACCATATTGACTGGAGGGAGGTTTTCATTTCACAACACTGCTTTGGCAGGGGTGTGGCACTTGCACTGACTATTTTACAATAGTTAAATTAAATGGTGAAATGCTCTGCAACATTTGATGCCCAATTTCTCCCGAGTGTACTGATACCCCATATGTCGTGGTAAACTGCTGTATTGGCGAACGGCCAGGGATAGAATGAAAGCAGCGCCATTCACAGCAGATTTGTATTGTCACATTGTACAAGCTATAAATTTTAATTTTTTTTGGTAATGCAAACATATGAGGGCTTATTATTTGCGGGATGCGATACAATGTATGATTTTATTAACTATTTCAAGCGGGACACAAACAAAATCATTAATTTTTATTTTGGATTTTTAGCACTTTTTTTCCCCTGCTCACCGTAACATAAAAATAATATTTATTTTTCTCTTTATTTCTGGTCACTACGATTGTGGTGATACCTTATTTATATAGTTTGTCTTATCTTTGCTCAATTTTACTGATCAAAACCAATATTGGAGCAAATCACATTTTTGTTACTATTGACAACTTTCCAGGGTTATAACTTCTGTATTTTTCTGTTGTCAGATCTGGTTGAGGGCTTATTTTTTGCATAAAGAGTTGTTCTTTTCAGTCATATATTAGGGAACGTAACTTTTTTTGATCACCTTTTAGAACATTTTTTGTGATGTGATGAAAAATTGTACATTATGGGAAGTTTTTTTTTTTACGTGGTTAACCAAACGGGTTCAATATTGATTTTGATTTATTGTACAGATTAATATGGACGCGGTGATACCAAATATGTACTTTTTGTGGGTTTTATATACTTTATTTTCATTTTATGTGTAACTGGGGAGATTATGGGACTTTTATTTAAAATTATTTAATTATAACGACTTAATCTGTTTTTTTACTTTTCTACATTTTCTGACTTTTGGCTTGAACTTTACACTGCAATACACTTGTAGAAAAGCGTCACGTCAGAAGAAGTAACCTTAATGACCGCCGTAGATTCCCGATAGGGCGGTCATTAAAGGGGTTGTGTCACAATAGCAAATTGCTGTAATTGGGTCCAGTGCATTGTGACAAGTACTTTCACCATTTACACTTATTACAAAATATGCAGCCTTACTGAGATAACTCCTTTTGTCCTGGTTGCTGGCGCCCCCTGGTGGTAGCTGTGTCCTGTCCTGAGCTACAGCTGATCTGGCCGAGTCTGCGCACAAGGAGTCAGCAGCTGCTCTGCACTACAGATCACTCTGTAGGGGCAGAGATTGTGCTGTGATGGCCACTGCTCACCAGCTCCACAGGAGCCTACAGCAGCAGATACAAGGTAACTGCAGCCAGACGGACATGACTATCTGCTGCACAGAGGAGTCCTCCCCTAACATGGATCATAGCAATGTAGCAGCCCTCCACTATTAGTCAGGTCACACAGGAGGCTGCAGAGATAACACAAGTAACAGGTTTGACCTCTCCTGATGCAGTCCTCCTCCTGTACTCTCCACCATTCACTGTCCCTCCATGTTACACTGCTCTCCTGCAAAGGGGCCCCTGTGCCTGACTAGCAGGGAAGTCGCTAAAGATCAGTGACATGTGAGAAGCTGTCACCTATTTATCTATCCAAGTCCTATTATCTATCACCTGTCATCTTTCTATCCATCTCATAAATATCTATCTATCTAGTGATTTAGTTACAATTCATTACAAAATACACAGAAAGAGAAGCAATTAAACGGCTGCAAAGTAACATACAAAAGTTTATTAGTAAAATTCATAAAAACAACTGAAAAGGTCCATGTTAATGCACCTAATTTTGTACGATCAATGCATACAAGTAGAGCAAAACAATGTATTCTCACAGCATCCTGGTCGGTCAGGCGGACAGTAAAGTGTAAATATGTCTGAGGTCTAGAAAAATGCAGGGACAGCAAACTCCATGCGTATCCTCACTTCAAAGTCACTTCCTCAGGGGTAAGTGTCACTTAGGAGTGACGATACACGTGGGGTTTGCCCCCCCTGCACCCACCAAGACTTCCCCCATGCATGTCAGCCTGACCGACCATGATGCTGTGAGAATACATAGTACATGTGTACTATGTGCAGTGTCCTGTGTAGTGTGCAGGGGGCGCCAGATTCAGGATTTCTGGCGCACGTTCTACATGAATCTGGTGCCCCCTGCACTGCTTTGACAGATTGCACCAACTTTTTTTGGTGCACTTTTAACATGGGGCGTATGACATTTCTATTGGACTTCTATTGGATCAGTAAATGCAGGGACTATTTGAGCAAAGCAGGTGGAAGGAGACTCTGAAGGCTGAGCGCTCTGTAGCACTGAGGTGTGGAATAACTGCAGCTGTCAGTGCTGTGCCTGGCCTGGCTCCTCCCACATCTGCTTCTGTGCGGAGCAGAATAGAGGCTGAACGCGCATCATAATAACAAATAGAAAGGTATCTTTAATTCCAGGCAACCATTACAAATAGATTTTTTAAATATTTTAACCTCTGACAGCTTTTTGCAGTCAATTGTTTCGTGGCATAACCCCTTTAAGGGGTTAAATGGCCACTGACAGAAAAATTGCTCTAGCAGTCACTTAGTACAGCAAGGAGTGTTCCTCCCTGCAGTACTAAGGCACAACTGGACCGAAACAATGGTAATTCCCTGTAAAATAAAAAGATAATGTACATTGGAGCTTGCGATGCATGACATCTTGTCCAGCACTCTGGCTTCTACTTTCTTCTCATCATCAGGTGGGAAGAAGTCAGCTCACAGTCTGGTTTCTTCTTTTTAATTTGCATGACTGTGAGCTGGCTTCTTCCCACCTGATGATGAGAGATGCCAGCTTTCAGGCATGCACAGAAGAAAGTAGAAGCCAGAGTGCTGGGCGAGATGTCATGCATCGCAAACTCAAATAATCTATTTTTTATTTAACAGCAAATTACCATTTTTTCGGTACAATTGTGGCTTAGTACAGCAGGGAGGAACACTCCTTGCTGTACTAATGACTAAGGAGCGATTGTTCTGTCAGTGGCCCTTTAGGCATATTGTACGGCTCTCAAGTTATATTTTAAAATATGTGGCGCTTATGGCTCTCTCAGCAAAAAGGTTCCTGACCCCTGACATAGAGGAGCCAGCACCAGGAGTGTCACATCATTATACAGGCTGTCAGTCATGTGTATAGGAGTATCTCATACACACACAGCCTGCAGGGGGCGCCAGCACCAGGAGTGTCACATCATTATACAGGATGCAGCCATATGTATAGGAGTATCTTGTATACACACAGGCTGTGGTTGGCGTGGCCGCCAGAACCAGGAAGAAGCAGCACTAGGAATGTCCCATCATTATACAGGCTGTCAGGCATGTGTATAGGAGTATCTCATACACACACAAGCTGCAGGGGGCATGGCTGCCAGCACCAGGAGTGTCACATCATTATACAGGCTGTGGCCGTGCCTGACACTCATAAATAAGCTGGACAGCTGAATATGATAATGATTAATTGGACCCGTCTCCGGTCATTTGCATACAGCGAAAATATATAGGCCGTCATGGTGGACTAACGGAAATAGAATTACCGGTGAGTAAACTAATTCACAATTTCCGCTTCGTCCCCCATGACGGCCCAACCTGGAGACTTACAAAATTAGTAAGCTTTTTAGGGAGGGATTACAGCCTGTAACACCTTGCGCCCAAATGATAGATCTTTTGATAAGTGCAAGTCCAGTCTATAATGCTTAGAGAACGTAGTAGAAGAAGAAGACCACGTTGCAGCCCTGCAAATCTGATCCAGTGACGCTCCTCTTCTTTCCGCCCAGGATGTGGACATAGCCCTGGTCGAGTGAGCTCGGATTCCTGATGGTATCGGTATTTTCTGTAGGTCGTAGCATGAGGCAATCGCCAGTCTCAGCCATCTTGCGATAGTCGCCTTCGACGCCTTCCTCCCCTTATTTTTCCCCTGAAATTGGATGAAAAGATTAGAGTCAATACGCCAGGCCTCGGTGATCTGTAAGTATTTAAGGACAGAACGTCTTACGTCCAAAGAACTCCATTCTCGTTCTCTTGCTGAAGAAGGGTTCTCACAGAAGGAAGGCAGAATAATCTCCTGGTTCCTATGGAAGTCAGAAACCACCTTGGGAACAAAATTTGGATCCAACATCAATACAATTCTATCATCTAGAATTTTCATGTAGGGTTCCCTAATAGATATAGCCTGAAGTTCGCCTAACCTTCTAGCAGAAGTGATGGCTATCAGGAAAACAGTCTTAAGTGTTAAGTTCTTTATACTGGAGGAGTCAATAGGTTCGAATGGTTCCTTCATTAAGGCATTCAAGACTAGAGTTAAGTCCCATGCTGATGATTTTTTAACAGTTTGGGGCTTTAACCTAGAAGCTGCTTTAATAAACCTTTTGACCCACCTGTGCTCGATGAGAGGCTGGTCGAAGAAAGCACTAAGCGCGGACACCTGGACCTTCAGGGTGCTGGTGGACAATCCCAACTCCAAACCTCTTTGAAGAAATTCGAGCACCTGCAAGATATTAAGGTTAGCCTGGGAAGGTGGACTGTCCTTAAAGAAGGAACAGAACCTCTTCCATATCTTATGGTAGATGGCAAAAGTGACTGGTTTCCTACTTGCCTTCAGGGTCTTGATGACCTCAGACGAGAGTCCCTGAGAACTTAGAAAGCTGGATTCAGGATCCAGGCTGACAGCTGCAGTTTTCCCGGATTTGGATGATGGATTGGACCCTGATGTAGTAGGTCCTCGCACAGTGGAAGTATGACTGGATCCTGTGGCGACATTTTCCTCAAGAGTGGATACCAGCTTTTCTTCGGCCAGTTTGGGCAGATGAAAATGGCTCTGGTGTTTTCCTGGAATATCTTCTTCAGAACCCTGGCGATCAGGGGAATTGGGGGGAAGGCGTAGGCCAGTGGAATGTCCCAGGAGTGAGAGAAGGCGTCCAGCTGTTCCCTGTTCTCCCCTTTTTCCAGAGAAAAATAACGCGGGCATTTGGTATTGTCCCTTGTTGCGAACAAGTCCACTAGAGGATAGCCCCACAAAGATGTTAGTTCCTGGAAGATCTCCTCCTTGAGACTCCACTCGTTTGGTAGGATCTTTCTTCTGCTTAGAAAGTCTGCCCTTGAGTTTTCCGTGCCCTTTAGATGGGTGGCAGATATTGACAGGGTGTGTTGTTCTGCCCACAAAAATATTTTCCGAGCTAGGGCACTCAGGAGAGGAGACCTGGTTCCCCCTTGCCTTTTTATGTAGGAGACCGTAGTTGTGTTGTCCGACAAGATGAGAAGATGTTGGTGGGCAAGAAGTGAGGTGTTCGCGCTGAGGGCTTCCCATACTGCTTGCAACTCCCGGAAGTTTGAGGATCTTCTTGTAATCTCCTCTGTCCAGGTACCTTGGGAAAAATGTTGAAGCATTACTGCCCCCCAGCCCTTCTGGCTCGCATCTGTTTGGATTGGAATGTAGGGGCTGTTTGACCAAAATATTCCCTTCCTCAGATTTCCGTCTTCCAACCACCATAACAGGTCTTTCTTGACGGCAGGTGGAATCAGGATTTTCCTGTCCAGATCCTCCTGTCTTCTGTTCCAGGATCTTAAGATCCATCCCTGGAGTGTTCTGGAATGGGCCTGGCACCAGGCTACCGAGGAGATGCAGGCTGTCAGAGAGCCCAGGATCTTCATTGCCTCTCTGATGGAGATCACCGATTTTTTCCTGAACCTCTTTATCAGATCCTTGATGTGGTCTCCCTTGTCCTGTGGAAGGAACGACATTTGGTAAACTGAGTTCAGGTTTACTCCCAGGAATTTCCTCACAGTAGCTGGGGAAAGCTCTGACTTCTGATAATTTACTATCCATCCCAGTTTTCTTAAGGTTTCTAGGGTGAGATCTCTTGAAAAGAGTAAGCTCTCTCTGTCTTGGCCAATAATAAGCAAGTCGTCTAGGTACGGGACGATCAGTACGTCCTGTAGTCTGAGAGACGCCACCACCTCTGCCATCACCTTTGTAAAGGTTCTTGGTGCAGATGATATTCCAAAGGGAAGTGCACAAAATTGAAAGTGTAGTGTAGAACCCTCTGGAGACAAGACAGAAAACCTTAGGAATCTCTGTGAGAAAGGGTGTATAGGGATGTGATAGTATGCATCTTTTAAGTCTATAGTGCACATTAATGCATCTCTGTGAATAATGTGTGTGGCTGATCTTACCGATTCCATCCTGAATTTTCGGTAGACGATAAAATCGTTGAGACCTTTCAGGTTGATGATTAGCCGGTTTGTGCCGTTCGGTTTCTTTACCAAAAAGAGAGAAGAGTAAAACCCAGATTCTTGATCTTGTGGGACAGGTATAATCACTCCAGAAGACAACAGGGAAGCTACTTCTTGCCATATTAACCCCTTAACGCTCTGCGCCGTAGCTCTACGGCGCAGAGGTATAAGGGAAGTATGAAGAGGGATCACGGGCTGAGTCCTCTTCATACAGAGGTGGGGGTTTTTGCATTTTGCACAAAACCCCCACCGCTAATAACCGCGGTCGGTGCTAGCACCGATCGCGGCTATTAACCCTCTAAACGCCGCCCGCAAAGTCGCGGGCAGCGTTTAAAAGACGGCGGCGCGCGGGCGCCGCCATCTTTTTTTCGATCGCCACGCCCCCGAACGTCATCGGGGGGCGGCGATCGGTTACCATGGTAGCCTCGGGTCTTCTCTTGACACGAGGCTACATGGTTTATGCAGGTTCGTTACAATGAGCCAGTGGCTCATTGTAATGTAAGACCTGCAAAAACGCCATATATTGCAATACTGTAGTATTGCAGTATATGGTAGGAGCGATCTGATCATCTAGGGTTATTGTACCCTAGATGGTCTAAAAAATAGTGAAAAAAAAAAGAAAAAAAAAAGTTTAAAAAATAAAAAAAATTAATAAAATATTAAAAGTTCAAATCACCCCCCTTTCCCTAGAACGGATATAAAACATAACAAACAGTAAAAATCACAGACATATTAGGTATCGCCGCGTCCCAAAATGCCCGATCTATCAAAATATAAAAACGGTTACGGCCGGCGGTGACCTCCGAGGCGGGAAATGGCGCCCAAATGTCCGAAATGCGACTTTTACACCTTTTTACATAACATAAAAAATGAAATAAAAAATGATCAAAATGTCGCACAGACCTCAAAATGGTACCAATGAAAACGTCGCCTCATTTCGCAAAAAATGACCCCTCACACATTTCCGTGCGCCAAAGTATGAAAAAGTTATTAGCGTCAGAAGATGGCAAAAAAATTTTTTTCTTTTTTGTACACATTCGTTTAATTTTTGAAAATGTATTAAAACACAATAAAACCTATATAAATTTGGTATCACCGCGATCGCACCGAACCAAAGAATAAAGTAGGCGTGTTATTTGGAGCGAAGAGTGAAAGTCGTAAAAACTGAGCCCACAAGAACGTGACGCACGTGCGTTTTTTTTTCAATTTTTCCACATTTGGAATTTTTTTTCAGCTTCGCAGTACACGGCATGTTAAAATAAATAACATTACGGGAAAGTAAAATTTGTTACGCACAAAATAAGCCCTCACACAGGTCTGTACACGGAAAAATGAAAAAGTTATGGATTTTTGAAGTTGGAGAGCGAGAAATGAGCCGGAAAACCCTCCGTCCTTAAGGGGTTAAATTGTGGGATGTAAGTGACATAGATGATGAGGGAGGCATGTATTTTGTAGGGGGAAGCTTGAGAAATTCTATGTTGTAACCATGCAATAATATATCTAAGACCCAGGGATTTAAAGTGATCTTTGTCCATTCTCCTCTGAATCTTAGCAATCTTCCCCCTACTATGGCATCATTGTTTTTTGTTTCTATTAGGGTCTGTTGGGGTGGAGAACAGAAACCCTCTCCCTTTACCTCCTTTCGGGTAGCTCCAGCGTCCTCTTTTCCCTTTATCCTTGTAGGAATCCTTTTTAAAATCCCGAAAGGGCTGCTTCTTGGGTAACGATCTCTCAGGAAAGCCCTTCTTCTTATCTGATGCTCTCTCGAGTATAGCATCCAATTCTGGTCCAAACACAAATTCCCCTGAGAAGGGGAGGCTGCATAACTTTGCTTTGGATCTGATATCACCGTTCCACTGTTTCAGCCACAGTGCCCGTCGAGTAGAGTTAGTGAGTGCTCCCTCCTTGGAAGCAAAACGAATTCCCTCTGCTGCGGAATCTGCAAGAAAGGCTGTTGCTGATTTTAGCAAGGGAAAGTTCTCCAAGATTGTTGACCTTGGAGTTCCCTCCTTGATGTGGGATTCCAATTCATTTAGCCAGTACAGCAAGTTTCTCGCCACTGAAGTAGAAGCTAAATTAGTCTTCAGATTGAGCATGGATGTCTCCAGGCCTTCCTTAACAGAGAGTCAGACTTCCTATCCATTGGGTCCTTTAATTGTGCCGCGTCCTCAAATGGATAGTCAGTCTTCTTTACTATCTTTGTGACTTGCACATCCATTTTTGGACAAGAGTCCCACACCTTGGACTCCTCTGGCTCAAATACAAGTCTCTTTTTAAAGTTTTTGGACACAATGATTCTCTTTTCTGGCTCTCGCCACTCCTCTGAAACCAGCTCCTTTAAGGTGTCATTCAGGGGGAACACCCTCTGGCGTTTTGCCTTTAATCCCCCAAATAATTCTTCCTCCTTAGACTTGGGAGGGAGAATCTCCTCAATTTCCAGGGTCTGTCTTATTGCTTTTAAGAGACCATCAAGTTCCTCAAACTGAAACAGATGACGTGTATCTTCTGTTTTTTGTGAGTCCATAGGATCCTCATCTTCCACATAAGAGCATGAGGGAGCTTCAGAGTCATCTCCTTCCTCAGATATAGAAGAATCCGGCTCCACTCTAGGTTTCTTGCTCGGTGGGGGCCTGGACATAGCAGCGGTTACTGAAGAACTTATCTTCTCCTCAATAAACCCCTTTAATTCATCTAAGAAGGACGTCTTTTCCTCTCTCATAAAATTGTCGATGCAAGATTTGCAAATCGGCTTTTTGTATGAGTCGGACATAGAGTGGGCACACATGTTACACTTCCTAAGTCGACTTTTCTCGGGTTTTTCAGACCTGCTCGTCTTATCCCCTTTATCCTCCTTGCCTTTCCCTTTAGACCCTTGGTCTTTCTCCTGAAAAGGCAAGTGGAGGATAATAAATGACCCGCTATCTTTACACACAGTAAAAGCCCAAACCTGCGCAAATGACCCCACTTACAGAAACCGGAGGATGCAGGAAGGTAGGGTCTGCCTCGTCAGCCATCATAAAGCCAGGGAAGCACACAGGAGAGTTTCCACACAACACAGCACAGGAGTACAGCACCTCAGCGTCACACACAGATCTTAGACCTGAGATCAGCGCGACTAACCCGCTCCAGGTGTCCTAAATACCTTAATGGGGAGCCCATCCCCCTGTAGAGGCCACCACGCTGTGTTCCCGTTCCCAATAGTGCATTGCGGTCCTGTGAACCGCTACTTCCGGTCGCGACCGGAAGTCGTCATCGGACCTCGAGGACGCCGGGAAATGTAGTTTCTTCGGCCGCCGCGCGCTCACACTAGGATCGCGGAGCGGCGGCCAGGGTAAACGGACCAGAAGGCGGCGAAAGGGAAGGCACGAAGCCGACCGAACGCCCCAGTCCGCCGGGATTTAGCCAGCCAGGACTACCCGTAAGTTCCATATGGAAGCTTCGTCCCCCCCCCCCCCCCCCTGGAGGAGAGAGGGCACCTCTCTTGTCCTGCCTCAGCAGGGACAGGAAGAACACTGGCGGGAGGATGCGGGGGGGGAGCATTTAACCTCTCTTCTTCCTGTCCCTGCAGAGGTCAAGGGGCATCCTCCAGGTTGGGCCGTCATGGGGGACGAAGCGGAAAATATATTTAGTTTTGGGGGGTTAATTTGCCTTACATGTTCTCTTTAAGCACAGAGTGGCAGTAAGAATTTCCTTTCATTTATATTAGATTTGCCTATGAATTATTTATATTAATGAATAATTCATACTCCACCTTGGCTTAAAATACTCAAATCATTTTTACAATATAAAACTATTTTTATTAATTTAAACGATTGCTTAATAATCATAAACATCATGACACACATACATAATTGCTACAAGAACACAAAATGCTTCATAAAGACGTCATACTGTAATGTTGCAATATTCTATGAATAAAGAACACCTTCTTAATATCTTAGCTACAGAAGATAATAAATTATCAGAATTTACTATTCCAGAGATGGAATGAAAGGCGTAATGGAAAGAGCATGCATCTTGTAGGAAAAAAAAAATAATAATAAAAATGAATAAAAAAAATTTAAATTAAACTTTAAAATATTGTCAGGCATGAATCAAACTTTCAACAGAATTCCTCATTTTATAAGATCACATCAAAATTGCTAAATAAACCCCAGTGATCACTAGGAAACCTTCCACAGTCCAGCTTTTCAGTGCCAATTAAATCCAGGGACTGAGGAACAACTTGGCTTCCATCTTCTGCTGCACGATAGAATATCCGGTCAAATCTCAGTCTGCAGGTGTACGGAGCTTTCAGATTGTTATTCATCTTTGTGTCCCACGTATAGCGACAGTGTTCAGGTTTCCCCAAGAATTCCCAAATGTCCAAAATGTTACTTGGCAAGCCTCCAATACGATCAACCTATAAGAGAGAACACACCCTTTCATATGGGAGCTAGAAAACAAAGGGAAAGCTTACAACTGTAATTTCTTGTTCAAAGATCATTTTTTCTCCATTAACACTACAGAGCGAGGAAAAAAAACAAAAACAAAACACAATTCTATAGTCAGGATAACATCTGAGGCACGATTAAGGGTGGTCACACCACCTGAAACGCGTTGACCGGATGTTTCTACTGCATATGCACTTTAACGAATAAAGCAAGGCACAGGTTTGTACACCAATGCTGGATGGTGGTATGTTTTTTATTGGAATATTAATACCCCCAGCGGAGAGGGGTTCCGTGCACAAGTTGGAACCATAGTGGGTGAGCGGATTTTTTTCATTCCATATTGGGGACAGATGTCACCTTTTAATAACAGTTTAAGCTGGTGACTGGTACAGACCTCCTTATCCCTCAGGTTGGTATCCCCACCAAATATGACAGTAGATGAAGGAGATGCTTCCTGGATCTTCTGCATTACAATGCGCAGCTGTTTTAAACGTTCGCTTGAATGTTCTTTGGTGCTCTCCAGGTGAGAAGTCATAAGACAAATATTGTGGCCACATATTTCAACCTATGTGGAAAAAAATAAAAAATCCACGGTATAGCAAATAAACAGTAACATTAATTTCAATATTAATATTAAAAGAACTATAAGAATGTAATTATAAGGATAATATAGACAGTAACATTGAAAAAATTTGCCCAGCAGTAAAAAAATATTTTAGAGGTGTCAAATGGGTTACATTTAAAAAGCAAAAAAAAAAAAAAAAATTATATTTCTAACTCCTCTAACACCTGAAGAATGGGCCCCTTATAATTTATTGTGAAGTTGTTTAAAGGGACGCAATATTCCATTTCCACATACTAACCGACCTATGCAGCACAGACATGACATCATGCTTGAGATTTCACTGGGAGAGCTGGAAAATTGAAGTTGTAAAGAAGATCTCAATATGTAAAATAGCCTTAACTATATCTATTACCTAGTAACAGCCCAAAATCTCTTCCTCAGTGCAGCACTTGCTCTACAGCCCTCTCCAACTTCCAAGTTAGGACGTACCAGCCACTTTGTGCATGCACTTAACTTGGTGAAAGGAACTGCAGTTTGACAAGGCGATTCCTGGCTATGACAGTATGACTAGGTACAGTTTTGAACTGCCCATCTGTGGCTGGTTATGGCCAATTTATAGATAAAGATATTCTTGGGGTCAGTTTGAGAAGCTTACGCTGTTGAATTTTTTTTTCTTCAACAACACTACTGAAGATAGGGGATCAGACCTTAACCACTATACAAAGTACTGAGCCGTCAGCTTTTGGTCCCCTCCCCCCAATGTAGATCCAGTTTCAGAGGATGTGTGCACCTCCCAATCTGGATCAGACCCCCAACAATATCATACCAATTACTTATGTTGCAAAAAAAAAAAAAAAAAAAAAAAAAAAAAAAAAAAAACAGTCCAGCCCGACTCCCCTTGTGGTACCTCTTGGTGCTCAGAAACAAGCCATGTAGACTCCAGGCACAATTGTAGAAAAAAAAAGAGAAGATTTCCAGTACTCCACAAGAGAATAATCAGTATTTAGCAATTTCTTATCTAGTACATAAGATTTTGGCATACAAACCTACGATATATACTTACATTGGCTACAAGCAAGTTTCTCATCATAACTGTACTTGGAAATGAAACAATTTCTTGACTTATGAGCTTCACTCTGGATTTTTTCAGCATTATAGCTGTAAAATATCCATCTTCATTTCCTACAAAGTTGGTAGTTAAAAATGATTTCATAACAATTATAATACATGTGTTAACAGGTACAAAATAACTATCGCAGGTATATATTGGATCAGTGCTACACTTGAACTTACATGTCTATGAACAGAAAGCAAAAAATAGCCCAACACAACAAGAGAAAAATAATAAATCTTCTTACTATGAAAAATAAAGGCCAAAAACCAAAGGAAATATGTTGAGCTATTTTTTGTTTTCCATCTTTCAAAAAAACAAAAAACCATACAAACACAACAATACCACATCTATTTTCTGTCTTGAAAAGCCTTGAAATAAGGTGAATGAAAAACCCTACATAACAGATTCCATTGTATCCAGAAGCAGTGTGTGATACATGCAAGTATCCTTCCATACATACCTGTAATGATTGTGTAGCTGACTGCTCTTTTCTTCAAGTAATCATAATATGGGGGGATGACCTCTTGCAAAAATATTATATCCGGACTGTACCTAGAATAGAACACACAGGAACTGATGATTTTCGCTTATGAACAATGGGCAAAAAAGGAATTCTCTTTCTTATTGTGTCACAGTCTCTGTCTGCCACTTGGGGTTCATAGTGGAGATCACCCAATGGGAGCTCCTAGGGGGGAACTCCTAGTTTCTCAGCAACAACGGTCTGGGGCTAGTAACAATATCTATACATGTGGCCTTCCGATTAACCTAATATACTCTCAGAGGATTTTATAAGTGAAATAACTCTGAGTAGGATTATGTAGGGGTGTTTTGTGCAGGGTACAGAGGCATTCTGAGGCAACAAGGGAAAAAAAAAAAAAACAAACTCTTACATGTGGACCGTGCATCGCCTTGTGTGATTTTTGATACATACAGAATAAATGGTTTTTCATTCTCACTGGTTTTGGTTGCTTAGGGCTAAAAAAAAAATGGATATATGGATAGGAGGGGCTTAAAAAAATAAATAAAAAACTCTGCCACCACTTTCCTGTAGCACCACCCATCACTGCCAGCCTCTGTCTCCTGCTCCATTCAGTAGAATTGGCAAGTCAAATGGCTGAGTACTGTGTTTGGCTACAGCACGCTCATAAACCCACAGTATTGGATGGATGGTCCCATTCTCACTAATGGGTGGAGAGGATGGAAGAGCATGCGCCCTGCCCCTCCATCAAATTGTGAGATTGGGACCTCTCCGGATTTGGTCCTATTCTCGTGATTGTTTCAATTACATGTGGATACAGGTTAACTTAGTTAATTGGTACAAACCCTTTCATGGAAGCTTGGGTAAAGAACATCACTGCAAAATATCTAATTTGTCATTCATATTTACGCTTACTTCGAGGATCATCAGTGTAGTTGTAGATTACCCAAAAAAATATTTAAAAAACAGCACACAATATTATACTTACAGCGCCAAATAAGAACACACACCCCGAGCTCTCTCTGCAAGGTTAGATTGGTCAATTCCATCAACATTCCAGGTTAAAAGTGTGATGTGGCTTTCGTCTTCTTGTTTTGATGTAGGAGGATTTTCAACAGTCGGGGTTTTCTTTATGACAACTGGGGCGTCATCTGTTAAGTCAATGCTAGACAAGAAAGCCAAAACGTATCAATAATTGTGTACTGTACATAGACTAAAATGTACACCCTGGGGGAGATGTATTAAAGTGTCGGTCTTTAGACCAGTGCAAAGTAGAACTAGACAGTTCTCTGCTGCGTCAGATTTATCAGTGTCTGATGCTGGATGATTAATCCAGTGCCGGATAAAACCGGCGAGTTGCACTTCACACCTCCTAATAGTTGGTCTAGTTTGCTGCAATATTGAATTTTCTTGTGCATAGGAAAAGCTTATTTTTAGTTTTATGGTTCATCCACATTGCTCCTAGAAAATAAATTGACTAGTTTTCTGGTTGGGGGAAGGGGGGTTGATAAACAATCTGGGAGATTGGACAGTAAAAAAAGGGGAATGGAAAAACCAAATTGTCCATGTAGGAATTTCTAGAATGAAACTGCAAAACAAAGCATTGAGACCAGTTCACATGTGTGTTAGGGCTTTTCATTATAGAAGACAAAGAAATACAAAACGGGAATGGAAGTTCTTTAGTTGACTTTAAGTTTCCAATGGGGTCCCATGCACAATAGGCATAGTTTCCTTCTCTTATTTAAAGCAGAAAAATCACACGCTACACTTCTATTTTTTTTTACTTCAATTCATGCATATTTATACAAATTTGTATAATGACAAAGTTCTCCTCTAGGTCTTACCAAGTATCTGACAATGTAATAGGCATGGTCTCAGAACTTGGGGAAGGTGTCAAATTAGTCACTTGTTTTGGAGGACTCCCCACTCCTGGTTCAAAGAAAGAGTTAATCGCCCTCTAAAAGTGAAAAAAAAAGGACAAACTAAAGCAAAATAAAAAGAACATATACATACTGTATATGTATATATATTGCATCTTTTGACTTGATCACAATGATGATGATAATCAGGTCATTTACACCCACCCATATATATTATTTTCATGGAAGTAACAACCAAGTCTCCAAGCAATGAAACCCCTTCACCAGATGAGCTCAGGGCACTAGTAATATAAAATACAAGTGTAAGCAGATCCAGAGCAGGCAAGTATTAATGTTTACTTTAACTGCCCCCCACCTTGGCACTCACGGCGATTTGAGACACTAAACCATTCCATAAGGAATTTAGTAAGGTGGTTTAGGGTCCCAAATGACCCTGACAAGTTCCGATAATATAGAATGCCCAATTCAGACTTTTAGGGGGTGCTTTATTAGAATGGGAGAAGCAGGATGGTTGTCATGATTCACTGCCTGCCATCTAGGGCATTGTGACCTAGTGGTTAAGAGCTTGAATGTTCTGGAAAAACCAAACAGGCAACTAGTAAGGTTGATGTCACACATGGCGTTTTTAGGCCGTTTTTGAGCCATTTTTAGTTCAGATGGTAAAAAACGCACCCGTTTTTAAAACCGGATGAGTTTTTTAACGCATGCCTTTTTTACGATCTGAAAACGCACTAACTAAAAACGGCATGTGTGACATCACCCTAAAGGATCAATCGATGCACTGATATCATGAGCAGCCAGCCACTAGAACCTTTGTTTTGGCCGTGGAGTAATTGAGAAACCTGAACTATGTTAAGGACTAGAACCGTACTGTGTGTAGTGACAAATCCAGGTTTGGGACAATTCGAATTTCAAACTTCACTTTTCTGTGGCACATCACACTGCCCAAATTACTGACTAGTGCCCAGTTCACACCTGCATTCAGACCCTCACTATTCTCATATCAAATAAATCATGATAACAGAAGTCTAACAGATCTTTTAAAATATCCATTGATTTCAATTTTAATGGCTTATGTTTGCAGCACATCGATTATTACTTCCATTTACTATTTTTTCTGTCAGAAATAGTGGAACTAACAGAAGCCATTAATGGACACCTGTCATCAGGTCTGTGTCACTTGTCCTGTCACTACTACCTGTTGGAGCAGCTCACAAGGATCCCATCCCAGCCTTTATCTAGTTATTTCATACATTATTCATTGTAAAATCATCTATTTTTTATTATGTAAATGAGGCTGGTCACATGGTCAGAGGCAGTGATGTCACCCCTGTTACCCCTCCCCTCTCCTCCCCCTGCTCATGTCTGTGTGTAATGTATAGTAAAGCATGGCTAGTGTGTGTGTGCTACATCTGCTGACATGCTGCATCCTCCTAATATACAGGTGAGAGACACAGACATCAGCTACACATGAATCTGACATGTTCTGCTATAACATGGCTGCCTGAAGCTGCTGCATCTCTCCTAAACACACATGCACACACAGGCTGCAGGGGGCTGGCCACCAGCACCAGGAAGCACATCATTATACAGCCTCACATCATTATACAGGCTGTCAGTCATGCACTGGGGGTGTGGCTGTGCCTCCCACTCATGAATAGAGTGGACAGCTTGAATATGCTAATGCTTCATTGGACATTTCACAGGTCATTTGCATACAGCTTTAGGACCTCATTGCTTAGGCTTACAGGCATGTAGAGGGACAATGAAGGGATAGAGGCAATGCTCTCTAATGGCAGTTTATGAAAATATATTTAGTTTAGGGGGGTTATTTTGCATGACGGGTTCTCTTTAAAGGACGTGTACCATCAGATATACTATTGGCAGACAGGGATTGAAACATTTTTATTCTGTCCTGCAACACTGGCATTCTTGAAATATGGACTTCTAAAATGTATACAAATGAACCAGGGCACTCCCCAGAGAGCCTCCTGGTTCTGGCCAATGATGATTTATACAAGGAGTGTGGATAAATCACCAGTGTCCAGAGCCAGGTAGAGGTCCACAGTGACGCTGACGCATTTGCATAATTTTGAAGATTTATTTCAAGAATTCCTTTCCGGGACTGAATAACAACAATTCCATCCCCTACATTACACAACAATCAGGTAAGTTGCAGCAGTATATCTGATGGTAGGTGTCATTTACAGAGTTCAGTTATTATCATTTTAGTTCCAGGAGATAATAACAGTAGCAAATGCAGGTGTGCACAGGGCCTAAGAGCTGGACGCCCTTTTAGTTGTAGGGATAGTGTGGAAGCAGCACTGGGCTTCCCCAGGTATTCTAGGTACATCCAAGCCAGATTGGTAACAGGAGTGAAGGAAGAAGATAAGTGCTGGCTACTACATTACTGATCACTAACTGTGCTACAATATGTATAACCCCCAAAAAGTGACAACCACAAACCAGGTCCGTTTGACAAGCCCCTCACCCAGTCTAGTGGCAGGAAGAGATCCAGCAGTTTTCCCTATTTGCCTCTATGGATTGTGAGATCCCTGCTCCACTGCAGTAAGGATGACCCAGCCTGCAGCCCTTATGTTATGACTACTACTCTATGGAGCCCCTGTAACACCGGGACTACTTGCACACTCATACTTCCAACTGCCAGTTGTTTTCCGCCAAATAACACTGTGCCACGGCCAGGTCACAGCCCGCAATGCTGGAGAAGTGTGCGCATGTCTGTTTCCTCTCCGTTATCAGAGCCACGTCCCCCTCCAGAGCCGAGCTCCCCGCCGCACCGTCCAGCTCCATCCTGTCACACAAAAACTATACACACCAGACCACGCCCACCTAGGAGAAACTACAGCAGCGGCAACTCCCGAACCATCCAATCCTGAGGCTGGCTGCACCGAGGCCTTCTGCGGTTGGTTAAGAAATCCTGACCTAGGTTATCGCGAGATAGATACAGACAATCGGTAGAGTACTGTTTAAACCACGTGATGCGTTCCAGGCTGGGAAGCGGAAGTAATGGCAGCGTGTTATGTGCTCTTTTATAGGTTGAGGGGCGTGGTGAGGGCGGGGATTATTGGCCCTTCACTTGGAGGTGACCCATAGTGATACCGCGTAGTATCACTGTCACTGCAGCAGCCGGTCATGAGCGCTCTATGTACAAGCACGTTACGAACACTGTTCAAGGCCCTGGGAGAGGGGCCGGGGTTTGACCGCGTTTTAAACAAGGTAAATGCTGATAATGAAACGTCATTTTGCTGCCCGCACTTGTATATCCCGAGACTCCCAGTGTGTAGACGAGTGTCACCCTATTTATTTATTGCTTCCTGTCTGAGAATAGAGGTCCATCATGTAATGGAAAGACACAAGTGTGAACCGGGCCTTAGGCTACATTCACACGAACGTATGGGGGACGTATATACGGCCGATATACGTCCCCCATACACTTCTATGGGCGCACGGCACCCTACGGGAGCGGTACGGTGCGGCACCGTACCGTACCGTTCCGTACCCGGGAAAAAGATAGGACATGTCCTATCTTTTCCCGTAATACGGCGCCGTGCGCCATAGGTTGCTATGGAGAGGGGCGGGGGTGAGCTGCGCTCACCTCCTCCTCCTCTCCCCGTACACTGCCGTTGCCCGGTACGGTACGGGCGGGCAACGGCAGTGTGAATATAGCCTTAGATCTGCACATATAGAAGACCGTGAGAAGGACTAGCACACTGTCTCATATGTAATCTGCATTTCATGGATCTCATCTCTCACTTTTGATCTGTATCGTCTCTTTTTTTCTGATGTGTCAGTTACTAAAAGAATGTTCAGAAGCTAAATAAAAGTGTATATAAACCTTGTACCCTGATTATCTAACCACGTTGTCGGCACACAGCATCTCATGGCACTACAGGGATCATAATGTGTCTGCTTAGAGCGTCCCTGCCCACACCCTGGAATTTTACACTGACCATCACTGAGTGATAGATAAAATAGCAATAAAACTGAGTAAAATTGTAAAGTAAGGGATTAAAAATTATCTTTGGTGTGTAAACATCACTTGGGGATTGAAACCTGAGAATTTTGTTTCATGGGCAAACTCCTTTAAGGATGCTGCGTTTTTTCTGTTCATTTTTTATTTTTTTTTTGCTCCCTACCTTCAGAAATCTATAACTTTTTTAAATTTTTCTGTGTACATACAGAGCAGTTTGAGGGCTTAATTTCTGCTTATAGGACATCTACGACCACATTTAGGGGAGCAAGACTGTCACCAAATGCATGCTCGTTACCTTAGGGGTGATGGGGGAGTTTTGTTGCCACGTTCCGGCACTTCTTCTACTCCTAAATATAGTCCTTATGCAAATGAGCCAGGTGTGCTTAAAGGACACCTGTCATCAGGTCTGTGTCACTTGTCCTGTCACCTCTACCTGTTGGAGCAGCTCACAAGGATCCCATCCCAGCCTTTATGTAGTCATTTCATACATTATTCATTGTAAAATCATCTATTCTTTATCATGTAAATGAGGCTGGTCACATGGTCAGAGGCAGTGATGTCACCCCTGTTACCCCTCCCCTCTCCTCCCCCTGCTCATGTCTGTGTGTAATGTATAGTAAAGCATGGCTAGTGTGTGTGTGCTGCATCTGCTGACATGCTGCATCCTCCTAATATACAGGTGAGAGACACAGACATCAGCTACACATGAATCTGACATGTTCTGCTGTAACATGGCTGCCTGGAGCTGCTGTATCCCTCCTAAACACACACACATGCACACACAGGCTGCAGGGGGCGTGGCCACCAGCACCAGGAAGCACATCCTTATACAGCCTCACATCATTATACAGGCTGTCAGTCATGCACTGGGGTGTGGCTGTGCCTCCCACTCATGAATAGAGTGGACAGCTTGAATATGCTAAAGCTTCATTGGACATTTCACAGGTCATTTGCATACAGCTTTAGGACCTCATTGCTTAGGTTTACAGGCATGTAGAGGGACAATGAAGGGATAGAGGCAATGCTCTCTAATGGCAGTTTATGAAAATATATTTAGTTTAGGGGGGTTATTTTGCATGACGGGTTCTCTTTAACTCCCTGCAAGCTGAGCGCTCAGTCAGAAGATAATTATCCACACCCCCCTAATTGATATTTGCTGCAGACTGCCTATGATGTCACCCGGCTGTCTGCTTGTCTCACGGGAGAACTACACCCTGTGCAGCCTGCCTGAGACTAGTGTGGCTTTGAAAGGTGTAGTGCTCACGCGAGATTAGCAAACAGCCGGGTGACATCACAGGCAGTCTGAAGTGCTTACAGCCGGCCTTCCTGGGGGGAATAGCAATGAGGGGGCCGTGCATAAATTACATCCTGGAACGTGGCAGGAGGACTCCCCCATCACCCTTAAGGTAACGGGCTTGCATTTGGTGACAGTCTACCATCTCTCTCATGGTAGATTTTTACCTGAGGAGGAGCTTTTATGTAATACAAATATTTAACTCCTAGCTGTATATAATGTTAACAGACGTTATTAATACAGCACGCACAGCACGCTTACTATACATAGAGTGCAGTGAGCACAGTGTGGGCGGTGTACTCCCCGGCTGGGCCCCGCACTCACCTGGCACTGGTCTCCGGTCCTGCCGGGATCATATTGGCTGCTGCACAGGCCTGCAGAACGGGCAGGGAGCCTCGCAGCCCGCCTGTCTAATCCGGGCGAGCGCTTTCACTCCGGGTCTCTCCAAACCACCCCTGACACAGATCACTTCATCACATGTCCTGCTGCGATTGTGCTACTGACATTTCCCTCTTTTGAAGCGTGTGCCAAACTGCTCAGTCTGCACGCTGCAGGGAATAATTGCCAAGCATACTTTTACGCCTGACAATTATTTGGGGAGCTATGACGCGTAGTGAGACGTTAATGCGACCTCTGTTAACAAATATTACTTCTCAGTGATGTTATTTATTATTCCATGCTGTGTATTTGTAAGCTGGAAAAAAAATTCCAAATGTGGTGAAATTGGCAAAAAAAAAACCACTTTCTTGTGACGCAAATTTTAATGTTTTTATGGCGTTCATTGTGTGCGTCTACTTTTATTCTTTGGTTCAGATGATCGCGGTGATACCAAATCTATATAGGTTTCTTTATTTTAATACATTTTCAAAAATTACATGAAAAAAGTGTATGAAAAAGAAAATTTGTTTCGCCCATCTTCTGACTTTTTTGTTTTATATATATACTTAAGTGTACGGAGCTGAGCAAAGTGTAATTTTTTTCTGAGATCAGCTTACATTTTCATTGCTACCATCTTGAGGACTGTGAGACCTTTTGACCACTTTATATAAAACATTTTATGTGATGTAAAATGGCATAAAGGTGGTGTATCTGACATTTGGGCGCTATTTTCTGTTATGGGGTTTACCACCCTCTAGATTATTTTAACCCTAGGCAGTCTGGTCAGTTCTACCACATATGGTGTTTTTACACGATTCATTACAATGTGCCTCTGCTACATTGTTACGAATCTGCAGAAGCAAGAAAACAAAAAGTTAAAGGAAACCTACCATTTGATTTGATGCATTATGAAGCAAACATACCTTGAGAATGTTGTAGCCATGTAGTTACTCCACTGAAAAAGCTCCACTTTTTACTCCTCTGTAAAAAGCTCAACACAAGACATTCAGTGGGCATTCCAATATTCATTCCATCAATATGGTGTGCACTGATTCTCTGCCCTTCGGACACAAGCTGCTGATGGGGGCAGGTTCTTTAATAGGGTTTATCTCCACTGAGGTTGGAGTAGCAGTTGATAAAATGTTTGCCACATTTCTTGTGAGTAAAATCTATCATGCTTCTTCTGAATTTCCCCAGCTACAGTTTGTATCTGCAAGTCCTGGTAAAATTGTGTGTGAGCTGAAGGTTGATGAGGAGCACACAAATCGTGGAGGCACGATGCATGGTGGTCTCACAGCTACTCTGGTGGATATGGTTTCCACTGTTGCTTTGATGCACACAGAAAGAGGCGCTCCAGGAGTTAGTGTGGACATGAATATCACGTAAGTTTGCGGGGTGTAAGGGAATGTATAGCATGCAGTGTTTGATGGATTTGATTTGTGGGTATTTACTTCACCTTCATAATGAAGCAGAATACGAGCCAGCTTCTACCTTTGATATTGCCACCAATGTAGGTCCAGTTTCTGAACCCAAAGTAATTGGCCGATTTGATAAAGCAACAGTGTACGACTGGTTGTATCACTTACAAGGTTTATGTAAGCTGCACTGTGCTCATGGGTAAAAGTCCTGTAGGTAATGATTGGTCATTACCTTTTTTTGCACAAACATACCCAAGGCAGCTCAGTAAATATGTATCCTCTGACGTATATATTCGGTCTAAAAAAAGTTTAAAGTGTAACTATTAAGCTACAGTGATTTTACCAAATTATTATATGTGATTCCCCCTTTGAAAATATGTAGAATAATGCCCACAATGCTGCTTGTCATTTTTCTTTCTAAAGTTATGGCATTTTCTGTTCCGAAAGTTGAAAAATCTTTCTCCCTAGAGGTGAAGTGGGTGGAGACTAATGTCTGTCAGTCTATGCCCTCAGGTTGAGGCTAGTTAGCTTGCCCACAGATCCCATGATGCCTTGTGTTCTCTCTCAAAGTAATTTAGCATTAAATCCATTTTGTTCCCCACAAGTAAATCCACTGAACACTGCACAAACAGGATGTATATGGTGACTTTCCTGGCCGCTACATGGAGCAGGGAACATGAAATAAGTGGTAGAAATCATTAGTACATGAAGCCTAAAGCCTGTGATGTGTGAGCACTAAAGGTTAATAGCTTATCTGCACATCATTGCTATTTCCAATGACAAGGTGAGGGAAGGGAGCAGCATAAGGCTGAGAGACAGAGAAAGTTCTGTAGAATTAGACAGGGATGGAAAGACTGATGGGAACAGGGAGATCTTGTACCTCACTATTCTTTGCAGGATACATCTGCATTCACACATCCAGCTCTGCTTCATACACTGTCACATGACCTCCTCCTCTGTGAGCAGGGAGCAGAAGCTCCTCTCCTCCCATGAAACCGACTCAGAAACAAAGTGTAAACAAAGTACAGATACCAGGGCTTATCGGCACATGGAGAGAAAGCCACCATTGCAGCTCTGAGGTAATCTGAGGGGGATAGCAAGGAAACTGCTGTGTAAAGGTAACAAAGATAATAGGCAAAGTTGTTTTGCATTCCAAGAGCTATTGATTTGTGGAAAAACCATTTAACCTGTAAACCTAAGTTTACTTATTTTAGACTCCAAAATGACTACAATTTTCTAAAGCTTTTTTAAGGACCACAATCTGTATCCAGATTTCAGAGGGTAGGACTCTGGGAAGAACCAGTTGCTGATAACTCAGAAACTGTTATTTTCAGCAATAGTTATTTTCAAATAGTGTAACACTTGCTATGACAATCATTTTAATATCTTTTTGTTTCTTAAAGGTATATGAATGCTGCCAAAATCGGAGAATCTGTTCTCATCACTGCACAGGTTTTGAAGCAAGGGAGAACACTTGGCTTTGCTACAGTGGATTTGGTTAATAAAGAGACTGGGAAACTAATAGCACAAGGAAGGCACACAAAACATCTTGGAAGTTAGAGCTAATCTTTGAAAGACTTGATTAAACAATACATTATGTGAGAATTTCCAGTTTTTAAATTTTTTCCCCTTCCTATAGTTTAATTAAAAAAAAGACCTTATTCTCATTGTTCTAGATTTTTGTCTTTTGAAGAAGAAAATATAACATTTTCATAGGAGACTAATGCAATTTATATGAATTGTCCCACAATATAGCTGAATGATATATGTTTGTGTTCATATCCAGCAAATCCAATTTCAAATGATAAATGTGAAGTATATTGTAGGGTGAATTTTCCTTTGGCTACCTGCACACAACATGGAAATTAGGATGCATGCTAGCCGTATTTTCTATAGCCAGACCTCATCCTCGTTCACTTCTATGGGATATGCATGAGGCTGTGGATTTCACGGCCCCATGCATGAGCTGGTTGCCCAGGCTTGGGAAGCTCTATTAAAGGAAATCTACAGTCTGGAAACTCCTCTTTTCAGCAGTTCCAGGGGTAGATAACTCATGTGTGGCTCATCTTTAAATCATGACTACCCAAGTGGTAGTTTTTTTTTAAACCATTTATACATACAGGTCGTACTTTAGTTCTATTTAAAGGAACATGTTTTTTAATTAAGCTTTAAAAAGCAGCATCCCAGAGAAAAACTACTTTACAAAATATGCTAATTAGCACTTGGCGCTCCTGTGTACCTAACACAGGAGGCCCGTTGCTTCTTCATCTAGTAATCATACTTTGGTGTACAGAGCTGTGCGAGGTGTCATTTTTTTTTATTTTTTTTGCAAGATGAGCTGACAATTTCATTGCTACCATTTTGAGGACAGTGTGACCTTTGGATCATTTTTAAATTTTTATTACTTTTTTTTTTTTTTTATCTTATGTGAAATGGTGTAAAAGTAGTGTTTTGGACACTAGATGGGGTTAATAGATGGGGTCTGATTTTTACTGTTTATTACGTTTAATATCAGTTCTAGGGAAAGGGGGGGCGATCTTGAATTTTGAATTTTTTTTTTTTTTTTTTTAAACCCTCTAGTGTACTTCTAACCCTAGATCTGATCATCCCTACCATGTACTGAAATAATACTGTATATGGCATTTTTACATAGTATTCGTTACAATGAGCCATTGGCTCTGGCGAAGACCCGAGGCTGTCATGGCCATCGATCACTCCATGAGTCCTCTTCATACAGCCTCCGCACCTCTGCACCATACATGTATAGCACAGAGCTTGAAGGAGCTAAAAAAAATCTACCTTCGAAAACAAGCATGGATAAACCAGGGACACTAACTCGTAGTTCCGGAACTGTGAAAATGGTCATCTTATTATATTTGTTACCCATGGCCTCCTTCCTTCTAAAATCAACTTTTAAAATGATGCTAATGAGAAACACACCAAAATGACATCCCTAGGAAAACCACAACATTTAACAGTGAGTGCAGACCTAGCAGCCCTGAACAATACAATTAAATTCCTGATAAAGCAAGTGGTCTGTCTAAGTTGGGGAGCTTGGGCAGAGACCCCACTGTAGGTGGCAGTATGCGTGGGGTCTTTTCCTAAGCTCCCCTACTTGGACGGGCTGATCAGTGGGGGTCTCGGTGATGAGACCTTCACAGCTTATGACAACTGAGGTTCTGATGGGGTCCAAGGTACCTCCATTGGACTCCTTGTTGCTCCCTAAGATGAAAGGAGCAGATGGCCGGGCTGCCCTATTCATCTCTATGGAGCTGATTGAGTTTGTCGAGCTCCAGAGAGATGAAGGACATGCGCGACCGGCTGCTCCGCTTGTCATAGGTTAACTTGTCATATAACATCTACCAACTTTTTTTTCTTTAACCTGTGATAACCATCACCAGAAACAAGAACACCAAGGTGGGAGTTACCACGGTGCTGTTGTGGGTCTAGGAAACACCATTACCGGTAAGGAATTCATGTTTTCCTCATCACCACAACAGCACCCACATGAGAGATATTACAAGCAGAGAGGGATAAATATAAGACAAGTCAGTGGCAGTAGAGACAACCATACTGTAGTGACTGAAAAAGAAAAAACCTAATTGAGAAATTCATGTGGCTTTTCTACCAATTTGTTCTAAATTCTGCCCACTTTGTAGTTAAAGCCTGTTCAGAGTGGGTACAGATCTGATTTGAGCAAGAGCCACCGCTAAAAATCTGAGTAATACATCATGACATAGATGCAGCTGAAGACTTATAGACTTCATTAGGTCTAGATCACCGGATAAACAGGTTGACTTTCATCCGGTACAAGTTCTTTGAAGCTATACAATAACAGAGCTCCTGGCATCTAGGCTATGATCGTATTCTTGCCCTTCAGACTTTGGATTGGCATAAAAGTATGAAAGAAATATATCCTATTACCAGTGAAGATAGGTGAGGGCCAGTTTCCCAATCCTCCTGACAACAGCAACTGCAATAAGAAAAGTGGCCTTCAGGGACAAGCAGATTATCAGAACTACTGTGTTTCCTCAAAAATAAGACAGTCACTTGGGAAGATTTATCAAGCTGTCTAAAAGTCAGAATATTCTTAGTTGCCCATGGCAAACAATTACTGCTCAGCTTTCATTTTACCAGTGCTCATAAATATTTTAAAGGGGAGCTGTGATTGGTTGCCATGTGCAACTAAGAAGATTCTGACTTTAAGACAGCTTTATAAATCTGCCCCAGTGTCTTATATTAATTTTTTTTTTTTTTTTGAATCAAAGCTTTTTTTATTAAACATTTTTAACATTTTTTACAAACAATTTCCCTTTATCCCCCCTCCCACCCACCCACTAGCAGACAAACTCCCCCCTTTTTGAACTGTCCGGACAATATACATATCGAACATTACCCCTTCAGGATTTAATACATATACATGTACTGCCTATACATTTTTTGTTAACATGCTATACACCAGTTTTATACATATATATACACATTTACAGGAATGCTGTAAGTGGGTTACGGAGTAAATGAGTTGTCGGTAGACCAGGGGTGTCTATCCACTGCCCCCATATATATTCAAACTTCGTATTTGCCTTCCTCTTGCAATAGACCCCTTTTTCAAGTCTGATTATGTTGTTCATTTTCTTGATATACGTTTCTAGGTCAGGGGCCTCAGGATGCAACCAGTACATGGCTATGAGTTTCCTAGCTTGGTATAGCATTCTACTGACTCCTATCAATGTACCATCTGACAAACTGTCATTTTCTATGAATCCCAGCACGCAGACCAGTGGAGTTTTTTGTAGGACCAATCCAAACACCCGCTCAATGAGTTTTAATACATCTTTCCAAAATTGCCCTATTCTCTGACAATCCCACATCATGTGCATTAGGTGAGCACCTTCTCTCCCACACCTAGGGCAGCAATCATCTCCACGAAGCCCTGTCCTAAGCAACCACTGCGGTGTGCGATACACCCTGTGTATTAAATATAATTGTGATAATCGATGTGCCTCACACAGCGCCAGTGTGGGTGCTTTCTCCAATATATCCGCCCACTGCTCTTCTGAGATTGGGCCCATGTCCTCCTCCCATTTATTCTGAATGGTAAGGGGATTCTGTTTATGTTGTTCCTCTAACAGTATAGTATATATTCTGGAGATGAACCCTTTGGTTCCGTCTGGCTGTCATCTCATCCATAATCTCATGGTTATTAATGTGTACTGCCTCCCCTCTATGTTGCATTTCCAGGGCGTGTCTAAGTTGCAGATACTGATAAAATAACCCTTGTGGAAGGTTGTACTCCTCCCGAAGATTTTCAAATGTTTTAACCACCCCTCCTTCGTACAATTGAGTAAGAGCATGGATACCCTTGGTCTCCCATCTCCTAAAGCCCTCCAGCCGCATTATTTCTCCCAGACCTGGGTTTCTCCAAAGTGGAGTGAATAATGTGTAGCCCTCTACTCGCAAGACTCCTTTAATTTTCTGCCAGACTTTGCTCATCAGCGTCATTGTTGGAATGTGGTCTGGTGGCCTACCCTGCGCTCCCAATTCCAGGATATATAGTGGAGGTCTCCCCCCTCCCAGATGTCTTAAAAGCTTTTCAGAGGTACCCCGACTAATGTCCGGTCCCCATCCCTTGAGATGCTGGAGTTGTGCAGCCAGGAAGTATATCCATGGGTTAGGCACCGCCAATCCCCCCTGAGTTTTGGCCCTTTGTAGAGTCTCCAGTTTGATCCTCGCTGACTTTTTACGCCAAATCAAGGCTCTGAATAGCTTTGTTACTTTAGTAAACATCTGTACAGAAATCCACACTGGTGAATTGTGCAGTATATATAAGAATTGAGGCATGAGCACCATCTTGCATAGATTCGTTCTCCCTATGACTGATAGAGGGAGTTTGCACCAAGCGTCTACCTTTACATTTGACCTAGCTACCAGTGGTTCCATGTTAAGGGCTACATAATCCTGCACCCTTGGTGATATCCAGATGCCCAAATATTTAAATTTGGGAACCGTTTGTATTTGATGTAAATCCACTTCATCTGGCATGGGGTCCAGTGGCATCATCACTGATTTATGCGAATTAATGGTCAGTCCAGAGTATTGGCCAAATTCGGATAGTATGCTCATAATGGGTCCCAATGACCTATCTGCTTCCCTAACAAACAGTAACATGTCATCAGCATACAATGCGATGCGTTCTTACACATCCCCGTATTTAAAACCTTGGATGCTTGTGGAAGCTCTTATGAGGCATGCCAGTGGCTCAATAGCCAGAGCAAAGAGAAACGGGGACAGTGGACACCCCTGCCTAGTGCCTCTATGAAGCGAGAAGGGTGAGGACAGAAGCCCATTGGCCCTTATTTGGGCCCTAGGGGCCTCGTATAACATTTGTACCCACTTTATATATCTTGGTCCCAGCCCCATCCTTTTCATGACCGCCCATAGAAAAGGCCATTCAACGCTGTCGAATGCCTTGGCGGCATCCAATGATAAGATGGCTCTGGAGCCCTCCCCCTCCTGCTGCATTTGTATATTAAGGAACAGCCGTCTAATGTTTATAGCTGTAGATTTGCCCGGCATGAATCCCGTTTGGTCTTCATGAACCAAGTCAAGAATGACCCCCAGCAATCTATTGGCTAATGCCTTGGCTATTAGTTTTACGTCAGTGCACAATAAGGAAATCGGACGATAGGACTCCGGTTGTAACAGGTCCTTATCCGGTTTGGGCAGGACTACTATTATTGCATCTTTCATGGAATCTGGGAGTTTGCCTATTTCCTCTGCCTCCTTGAAAACTTCTAGTAGTTCCTGTAGTAAAAGGGACCCATATGTCTTATATACTTCCCCCGGGAGGCCATCCGTCCCTGGTGCCTTTTCATTCGGGAATGCCTTTAACGCCGTCTCTAGTTCCTCTAGGGTGAGAGGGCCATCTAGAGTGTTCCTCTGGTCATCAGTTAGTACCGGTAGGGTCACTGTATCTAAAAAGGCCTCCACCCCACTAATGTTATCCCCTAATCTCGATGAATATGTGTCCTCATAAAAGTTCCTAAGTGTCTCTAAAATGTCTTTATCAGTGTGTACTTCCAGACCTTGCGTATTTTTGAGTGCTTGAATATGTGATGAGTCCTTTTGCGCCTTAATAACTGAAGCTAACAATTTCCCTGTACCCTCTCCCCCTTCAAAATACTTTTGTTGTACAAAGAATTTCTTTGCTTCTGCGGTCGCCAATGTATGTGTTTTCAGTAATTCCTGCGCTTCTAACCACTCCTTTTGTTTTGCCTCTGACCCAATATTTACATATTCCTTCTCTGTGTCTTGTACCCTCTCCTGTAGGGCCTGCAGATATTCTTTTTGTTTGATTTTATGCGCAATTATGCGTCTGTTGAAGCAGTCCCTTACATGCGATTTGAGAGCATCCCACAATACCAGCCGGGAGACCGATCCATGGTTAATCTGGAGGAACTCCTCAATTTCCCCAGGCAATGTATCCGAAGGACGCAGGATTTGAATCCAGAATGGGTTAAGTTTCCATGGGTTCCGCCATCCCTCCGTGTCTGCAGCCATTTTATATCTCCACAAATCCTCCATACCCACCTCCCTCAACAATTTGGCCAGGACCGTATCCGGGCTATTTGGGGAGATACTACCACGATGATATTTGTCTAAATACGGGTTTAAATAGTTGTTGAAATCCCCAATAATTAATATGGGTAGCTCCGGGGACTCTGCCGCCAAAGCCAATATTCTATTTAAGATGCTCACCGCAAAGGGTGGCGGAATGTAAACTGCTATAATATACATTTCCTTATGGTATAATTTGCATCTGAGAGCTATGAATCTTCCCTCAGAGTCAACAGTGCATTTTATGCTTTGAAAGGGTATTGACTTGTGTATTAGAATACTTACACCCCTTGAGTGTGAGGTAAATGTGGAATGATAATTAGCACCAACCCAGCCACGGCCCAGATGCGTTCCAGTAGTGTCTGTTAAATGCGTCTCAGAGAGACAAAACACAGCTGGTTGGTATTGTTTCAGGGCAGTAAATACGGCATATCTTTTGGCAGAGTCCCCAAGTCCCCTCGTATTCCATGCTATTATTTTCAGTTTAACCACCATCTTATTTCCATACTCTCCCAAGTGTATAAGCGTACAAGTTATCCTTATGCATATTTCCGGACCTAACATAAATCCCCAACTTTACAAACACACATAACCCCCCGTGCCGTTGGCACAACCTAGGGAAGAAAAAATAGTAGCTATAGCCAACATTTCTCATTTCGTTTCCTTACTTAACAGTGTAATAATCAAAGAATCACTGCCCGCTGAGCTTACTCGAGTAGACAATGCACCCCATCCCGGGGATCATTCCCTCCTTAGGACCATTTCAGCTTGGTTATCGTAATAAAAGTACCTTTCATGGGATTGTCAGTCCCGCCTAGGACTTCGCCTGCGTAACTCCTGCTCATGTGCATCCAACCAGGCAGTAGCTTCTGCAGGCGAATTGAAAAAATGGGTAGCCTGTAGAGCAATCACTCGCAATTTAGCTGGGTAAAACATAGAATATTGCAATTCCAATTGCCTTAGCCGACTCTTGACCCCGTGGAATGTTGCCCTCCGTTTTTGCACCTCTGCTGAGAAGTCGGGGAAGAAGGATATACAGCTGCCATTAATTTGTATTTTCCCTTTTTCTCTTGCTTTACGTAGAATAATGTCCCGATCTCTATAATGCAATATGCGGATAAGGACTGGACGTGGGGAGTTCCCCGGTGGCAATGGTCTTGATGGGACTCTGTGGGCCCTCTCCACCGCAAACAGAGGTGTCAAGGTTTCGCGCCCAAATGTGGATAGCAGCCATTGCACAAAATACTCATTGGGGTTGCGACCTTCCACCTTCTCAGGGACCCCTATTAGTCGAACATTGTTCCTCCTCAGCCTGTTCTCCATGTCGTCCTGCTTTGCTAAGACCGCCGCTAAGGTGGATTGCATGCGAGATACGTCACGTCTCACAGACGGTAGCTGATCCTCTACTTCTCCCACTCTGCCTTCTAAGGCCCCCACTCTTTCTGACACTTGTTGCACATCATGTCTGATAATGGTGAGGTCTTCTTTCACTCCTCCAACCAGCATTGTGAGGGAGGCTATAGCAGTATTGCAGCTATGCACTGCATTGAGCACTTCCTGTAATGTGGGTTCTGTCTCTTTATTAGCCTGTGTAATGGCTGCTGCAGCTGGGATATCATTTACACGTGGTCCTCTATGTGGTTTAGGTGTATCTGGGGCCTTGGACCTAGTAGCGGGCGCCATGTGTGCTGCTGGGGATGGCAGTGTCGGCCAGTCATTACTGTCAGCCTCACCTCCGTCTTCTGTAGGCATCCGTGCCGACGGCCCGTTAGATCCCATCTGCCCATGGGCGAACCGCTGCAGGATCAATGGCGCCTCCGCTCCCCGCCTTCTGGGTGCCTTGCGCCGCTTCCTCCGGCACCTCCTTTGTCCGCTTTTTGCTGCTGCGCCAGCCATCCGCGCTGCTCCTTAGCTCCCTTCAGCTGTCCGGTCCTCACAGATGGCACCCCCGGTTCTAATAAGGTGCAATTCAGGATAAATTGACGGGTGCCCAGCGGGAGCTCCTCAGCGTGCGTCCTCTCACATCTCCGGCCAAGCCACGCCCCGTCTTATATTAATTTTTGCTTCTAAAGTGGCACCAGTTCTTATTTTCAGGGGATGTTTTATTTTTCCATGAACGAGATCCCACTGCACTAGTACCAGTTAAAGGTATATTTTTAAACCCCTTCCCTATAACCAATAGGACTTGTCAGGTTGTCCCCTGTCCCCTTTCCTTTATCTCCAAGCTATGGAGCCTCTGACAAATCCCTTGAGAGCTAAACCTGATGTTTGCGGTCTTTGGGTACATTTACACGCGGTATGCCCGCCGGGCGGGCATACCTCTGTGTGCTGGAGAGGAGGAGGTGACCCCACCCCCCTCCGTAGAAAACAGCATGCTTGGCTTTATCTTTTCCGAGTGTACAGCGTGAATCGGTGCCATGCGGGCCGCCATTGCCGTCTATGGGGACGTATATGCGGCAGCATATACTGTACATCCCCACAGACGGCCGTGTGAATGAGCCCTTACAGTGGAAAATAAACATTGCAAATTGTCTTTATTTGCCGATGATCTGCTCCTCTATGTAACTTCACCTAGAATGTCTTTGCTTGCGATTCTGAAACCCACACGGATAAAAAATTTCCTTGCTAACCGGCCATTAAACCTCAGAGAATCACACCTTATTGATTAGAGAAAAATCTAATTCTAGGAAAAGTAGGACGAGACCAGCAACACATTGTTAAAGGAAGCCAGCTGTACCGGTAAATACCCAACAAGGATTCCGGCATCTTTCACAATATTTGTTTACCTGTGGAACAACTGCTCCCAGCAAGGAATCCAAACCTATAATTTGGATAATTTGTTTATCTCTTCAAATTACATAAACACCGTGGATAATATCCTATTATTGTATGTGGATACACATCTACTCTGGCATTCTATCTTGAACAACAAACTTTTGTGATTTAATCATAAGAAGAGATGATAAGCAGGCCACACAGGTAGCAGCCACTGATTCAGAGGCCTAACTAGGCGAGCCGGGGCCCTATATTAAATTTCTGCATAGGGCCCTTCTTCCCTTTAAAAAAAAAATATATATATACATATTTTGAAAATCACACACATTTATATACTTAGACACAGACAAAGGTCTACACTCATACACACAATAATACTCTTCTGCACATACATACATATATTTATACACTCATACATACATTATATACACACAGTATCCATTTATATGCATGTACATTATACACACATTCTGTATAGTACATATACATTATAAACAGAGGGACATTTATCATATACCAGCTTAGGCATCTTGATGTATCCGGAGGGGTGGCGTGGCAGGTGGGCAAAACAAAGCCCTGTGCATGCCCCCTCCACCGACTGCCTATACACACACATACACATATATATCTATGTACAGTCATGGCCAAAAGTTTTGAGAATGATACAAATGTTAATTTTTACAAAGTCTACTGCATCAGATTTAGCAATTTGCATATACTTCAGAATGTTATAAGGAGTGATCAGCTTAACAGCAATTAATTGCAAAGTCAATATTTGCCTAGAAAAAGCACCTTTTCCCCAAAACACATTTCAACTTCATTGCAGGCCTGCCTTAAAAGGAGCAGCTAACATTGTTTCAGTGATTGCTCCATTAACACAGGTGTGGGTGTTGATGAAGACAGGGCTGGAGATCAATCTGTCATGACTAAGTAAGACTCACACCACTGGACACTTTAAAAGGAGGCTGGTGCTTGGCATCATTGTTTCTCTTCTGTTAACCATGGTTATCTCTAAAGAAACACGTGCAATAATCATTGCACTGCACAAAACTGGCCTAACAGGAAGAGTATTGCAGCTAGAAAGATTGCACCTCAGTCAACAATCTATCCCATCATCAAGAAATTCAAGGAGAGAGGTTCCATTGTTGTCAAAAAGGCTCCAGGGCGCCCAAGAAGGATCAGCAAGCGCCAGGACCATCTCTTAAAAGTGTTTTAGCTTCGGGATCGGGCTACCAGCAGTGCAGAGCTTGCTCAGGAATGGCAGCAGGCAGGTGTGAGTGTATCTGCGCGCACTGTGAGGCGGAGACTCTTGGAGCAAGGCCTGGTGTCAAGGAGGGCAGCAAAGAAGCCACTTCTCTCCAGAAAAAACATCAGGGACAGACTGATATTCTGCAAAAGGTACAGGGAGTGGACTGCTGAGGACTGGGGTAAAGTCATTTTCTCTGATAAATCCCCTTTCCGACAAACACACATAAAACCAGAGAGCAACAGATCATGTGAAAATATAATATTTGTGTCATTCTTAAAACTTTTGGCCATGACTGTACACCAGCAGATGTATTCTATAATAGAGCAACATGACTATCCCTACTGAAGGCAAAAGGAATATCACATGCCATAGCTATGACTAAGGGCTGCAATCCAGGCATTCTTGTCTGGAGACTCAATTAAGTCAATGGGATTCAGCTGAATTAGACAAGTGGCTGAGCTGTGAAGGAACTTCTATGAAAAAGTACTTTCACCATATGGATCTTCCTTCTCTTGGGGCCTTGTTCGTCTGCTCTTCAGTCCCCGGGATGGCATAGTTTTCTGTCCGGTCTGTGTTGTGCTATGTGGCTGGGGCTGCTGCCATTACCCAAGGCCCCGGTGGCTCAGCAGCTTTGTGTTCTGAAGGTACGGAAGGGAGTAGCACCGGCTGGCGATCTGGCGGTGCCCATACCCTGGGGAGGAGTGGCAGCTGTGGGTATTCAGCATACAGATTTGGCTGCTCCCTGGGGGGCTAGAGGCGGCGTGGAGACCTGAACCACACTCCCTTCTATCTTTGGCGGAACCCTCCAGTGAAGTTGTGCCACAGTCAGGGCCCAGGCCCCGTAGCAGGCGCTACAGCTGTAGTTACACCCCTGCACTGATTACCAGGCCTTTGTAAAATCATCTGCTTTTTCTAGTGCCTCTGAGAGGAAATTTTCAACTGCCTGTCATTTACCTAATTAACTGAACATGTAATAAGGCTATTAACTGAAGCTGTGGCCTGAGATCTAGAAGCCTTTCCCATAGACCTTGAGGGTACCTTCCCACGTTGCATTTTTCTTGCGTTTTTAAACTCATCCAAAACGAAAGTGGGAGAGGGTTTGGCCCAAAATGGCCTTTTTCTCATATATTCTGAAAAAGTCCTGTGAGAAACACATACCTTATGGGAAAAAGCATAAGAGGAACAAGAAAAAGCCAATGTGGCTAACTAGTCTTGTAAGGAAAGCAATAAGTGAGAAAGATAAGGCATTTAAGGTGCTAAAACGTAAAGGTAGCGATGAGCCATTACAGGATTATAGAGAGAAAAATAAATCCTGTAAAAAGCAGATAAAGGCCACAAAAATAGAGACTGAGAGAAATATTGCCAGGGAGAGCAAAAATAATCCCAAATTATTTTTCAAGTATATAAATGATAAGAAAACAGAGAGTGTGGGTCCCCTTAGAAATAACATGGGGGTCGTGGTGGAAGGAGATTAGGAAAGGGCCAATCTACTAAATGTCACCTTCTCAACTGTCTTTACCCAGGAAAATCCCCTGGTGGAAGACACAATGAGGAATAATGTAAATTCTCTTTGGAATGTCAACAGTTTAACCCAGGAAGAAGTACGGCGCCGCCTCGCAACCACTAGGATACCACTGGATGGCATACACCCCCGGGTTCTGCATGAACTATGTACCGTGATAGACAGACCGTTATTTTTAATATTTGAAGATTAAGTGAGGACTGGTTATGTTCCACAGGACTGGAGCATAGCAAATGTGGTACCAATATACAAAAAAGGATCAAAAAGCAATCCTGGAAACTACAGACCCGTGAGTCTAACTTCTGTGGTGGGGAAAATATTTGAGGGGTTTGTTAGAGATGCTATCCTGGAGTATTTCACTGTGCACAACCTTATAACCCAGCGTCAGCATGGGTTTATGAGAGATCGGTCCTGTCAGACTAATCTGATTGGTTTCTACGAGGAGGTAAGTTCAAGACTGGATCTGGGGGACGCTGTGGATGTTGTATATCTGGACTTTTCAAAGGCATTTGACACCGTCCGCATAAAAGGTTGGTATATAAAATGAGACTGCTGGGAATAGGGGAAAATCTGTGTATTTGGGTAAGTAATTGGCTTAGTGATAGAAAACAGCGGGTCGTCATCAATGGCACATTCTCAGATTGGGTTGACGTTACTAGTGGAGTGCCACAGGGGTCAGTATTGGGGCCACTTCTTTTTAATATTTTTATAAATCACCTTGTAGTGGGTTTACACAGTCAAGTTTCAATATTTGCAGGTGATACTAAGCTGTGTAAAGTAATAAATACTGAGGTCGATAGTTTAGCATTACAGAGGGATTTGTGGAAGCTTGAGGAGTGGGCAGAGAAATGGTTGATGATGTTTAATGTAGATAAATGTAAAGTTATGCACTTGGGCCATGGAAACAAAAAGTATAATTATGTTCTAAATAGAGATGAGCGAGCACTAAAATGCTCGGGTACTCGTTATTCGAGACGAACTTTTCCCGATGCTCGAGTGCTCGTCTCGAATAACGAGCCCCATTGAAGTCAATGGGAGACTCGAGCATTTTTCAAGGGGACCAAGGCTCTGCACAGGGAAGCTTGGCCAAACACCTGGGAACCTCAGAAAAGGATGGAAACACCACGGAAATGGACAGGAAACAGCAGGGGCAGCATGCATGGATGCCTCTGAGGCTGCTTAATCGCACCATTATGCCAAAACTATGGGCAACAGCATGGCCATGACAGAGTGACAGAATGAAGCTAGATAGCATGTAAAACATCCAATAATTGACCCTGACACTATAGGGGACGGCATGCAGAGGCAGCAGCGGCAGGCTAGAGAGTGGCATGGCGACATACTCTAAATGGACTCAGGCTTCAAACCAATGGGTGGCAGAGAGGAACCAAAGGAGGTGAGCAAGAAGCGCTCAAATAATATCGGTACATGATAAAAGTTTGCCAGTATATTTTGTGGATTACACAGCAGGGTGGCGACAAAGTTAACATGGAAGCCATGAAAACAACCCAAAATTCTGCCTGACACAGCTCGTTTGATAAGGGGACCATGTATGGAGGCAGTGAACTAGTAGTAGATTAAAGGTGCTGCAGTTAAAACTATGTTAGTTGGATCTTGGCATGGAGCTGGCGCTCCGCTGCCAGGCGAGCTTTCGCCAATCCAAGCCCCTGTCTCTAGGCTACTCCCCAAACAGCACTTCTAAGAACCTTTTGTATAAGATCAAGTGTAGTAGCGTTCTTATAAGTTTGGGATATGGCGGATGAGGGGAATGTAAACAGATGCGCAAGAAGCGCATGATGCGCATGGAGCTGGCGCTCCGCTGCCAGGCGAGCTTTCGCCAATCCAAGCCCCTGTCTCTAGGCTACTCCCCAAACAGCACTTCTAAGAACCTTTTGTATAAGTTCAAGTGTAGTAGCGTTCTTATAAGTTTAGGATATGGCGGGTGAGGGGAATGTAAACAGATGCGCAAGAAGCGCTGAAATAATATCGGTAAATGATAAAAGTTTGCAAGTATATTTTGTGGATTACACAGCAGGGTGGCGACAAAGTTAACAAGTTTGATGTGGAATGCCCTGTAATAGCTCTTGGGCGGTGTGCCTTTTATCGCCTAGGCTCAGCAGTTTGAGCACCGCCTGCTGTCGCTTAGCGACGGCACTGCTGCTGTGCCTAGAGCTACCGACTGATGGCGCCATGGCCACGGATGGTAATTCGGAGGAGGAGGAGGTGGAGGAGGGGTGGGAGGAGGAGGAGGAATACTAGACCTTTGAGACCTGGACCGAGGTAGGCCCCGCAATTCTCTGCGTCGGCAGTATATGACCAGCCCCAGGGTCAGACTCGGTCCCAGCCTGCACCAAGTTAAGTGTAGTAGCGTTCTTATAAGTTTGGGATATGGCGGGTGAGGGGAATGTAAACAGATGCGCAAGAAGCGCATGATGCGCATGGAGCTGGCGCTCCGCTGCCAGGCGATCTTTCGCCAATCCAAGCCCCTGTCTCTAGGCTACTCCCCAAACAGCACTTCTAAGAACCTTTTGTATAAGATCAAGTGTAGTAGCGTTCTTATAAGTTTAGGATATGCCGGGTGAGGGGAATGTAAACAGATGCGCAAGAAGCGCTGAAATAATATTGGTAAATGATAAAAGTTTGCCAGTATATTTTGTGGATAACACAGCAGGGTGGCGACAAAGTTAACAACTTTGATGTGGAATCCATGAAAACAACCCAAATTTCTGCCTGACACACCTCGTTTGATAAGGGGACAATGTATGGAGGCAGCTATATGGACGACTTTTGGAGGTAGCAATGGAGACAACGTGTGGAGGCTGCTATGGAGACAATTTAATTTGGATAGTGCCTGTATGTGGCAGTCCAAAAAAGTTTTCAAACCAGAGGAGCAGGTAGGTGGCCCTCCAGAAAAATGAAATAGATTGAGTGCCTGTATGTGGCAGTCCAAAAAAGTTTTCAAACCAGAGGAGCGGGTAGGTGGCCCTCCAGAAAAATGAAATAGATTGAGTGCCTGTATGTGGCAGTCCAAAAAACTTTTCAAACCAGAGGAGCAGGTAGGTGGCCCTCCAGTAAAATGGAATAGATTGAGTGCCTGTATGTGGCACTCCCAAAAATTGTTTAAAACAGAGGACCGGGTAGGTGGCCCTCCAGAAAAATTGAATAGATTGAGTGCCTGTATGTGGCACTCCCAAAAATTTTTTAAAACAGAGGACCGGGTAGGTGGCCCTCCAGAAAAATTAAATGCATAAAGTACTATAGCTAGAGCCAGTGGGCCCTGTCAAAAAATAGCCAGTTTCCTCTGCTTTACTGTACAAAGAGGAGGAGAAGGAGGAAAATGAGGAGGAGGAGGAGTGGATAAATTATTCAGGTTGAGCTTCCTTCACCTGGTGGAGATTGGAAATTATGAGAAATCCAGGCTTTATTCATCTTAATAAGCGTCAGCCTGTCAGCGCTGTCAGTCGACAGGCGTGTACGCTTATCGGTGATGATGCCACCAGCTGCACTGAAAACCCGCTCGGACAAGACGCTAGCGGCAGGGCAGGCAAGAACCTCCAAGGCGTACAGGGCCAGTTCGGGCCACATGTCCAGCTTTGAAACCCAGTAGTTGTAGGGAGCTGTGTGATCATTTAGGACGATGGTATGGTCAGCTACGTACTCCCTCACCATCTTTCTGTAAAGATCAGCCCTACTCTGCCGAGACTGGGGACAGGTGACAGTGTCTTGCTGGGGTGACATAAAGCTGGCAAAAGCCTTGTAAAGCGTACCCTTGCCAGTGCTGGACAAGCTGCCTGCTCGCCTACTCTCCCTCGCTACTTGTCCCGCAGAACTACGCACTCTGCCGCTAGAGCTGTCAGAAGGGAAATACTGTTTCAGCTTGTGCACCAGGGCCTGCTGGTATTCATGCATTCTCACACTCCTTTCCTCTCCAGGGATGAGAGTGGAAAGATTTTGCTTGTACCGTGGGTCCAGGAGAGTGAACACCCAGTAATCGGTGCTGGAATAAATTCTTTGAACGCGAGGGTCACGGGATAGGCAGCCTAGCATGAAATCTGCCATATGCGCCAGAGTCCCAACGCGCAAGAATTCACTCCCCTCACTGGCCTGACTGCCCATTTCCTCCTCCTCCAACTCCTCTTCTTCTGCCCATACACGCTGAACAGTGAAGGACTCAACAATGGTCCCCTCTTGTGTCTCGCCAACATTCTCCTCCTCTTCCTCCTCATCCTCCTCCACCTCCACCTCCTCCGATATGCGCTGAGAAACAGACCTAAGGGTGCTTTGGCTATCAACAAGGGAATCTTCTTCCCCCGTCTCTTGTGACGAGCGCAAAGCTTCCGACTTCATGCTGATCAGAGAGTTTTTCAACAGGCCAAGCAGCGGGATGGTGAGGCTGATGATGGCGGCATCGCCACTGACCATCTGTGTTGACTCCTCAAAGTTACTCAGCACCTGACAGATATCAGACATCCACGTCCACTCCTCATTGTAGACTTGAGGAAGCTGACTGACCTGACTACCAGTTCTGGTGGAAGTTGACATCTGGCAGTCTACAATGGCTCGGCGCTGCTGGTAAACTCTGGATAACATGGTCAGTGTTGAATTCCACCTCGTGGGCACGTCGCACAACAGTCGGTGAGCTGGCAGTTGGAGGCGGCGCTGCGCTGCCCTGAGAGTGGCAGCATCTGTGCTGGACTTCCTGAAATGCGCACAGATGCGGCGCACCTTCGAGAGCAAATCAGACAGATTGGGGTATGTCTTGAGGAAACGCTGAACTATCAGATTTAACACATGGGCCAGGCATGGCACATGTGTCAGTCTGCCGAGTTGCAGAGCTGCCACCAGGTTACGGCCGTTGTCACACACAACCATGCCTGGCTTCAGGTTCAGCGGTGCCAGCCACAGATCAGTCTGCGCCGTGATGCCCTGTAATAGCTCTTGGGCGGTGTGCCTTTTATCGCCTAGGCTCAGCAGTTTGAGCACCGCCTGCTGTCGCTTAGCGACGGCACTGCTGCTGTGCCTAGAGCTACCGACTGATGGCGCCATGCCCATGGATGGTAATTCGGAGGAGGAGGAAGTGGAGGAGGGGTGGGAGGAGGAGGAGGCATAGTAGGCCTGAAACACCTGGACCGAGGTAGGCCCCGCAATCCTCGGCGTCGGCAGTATATGACCAGCCGCAGGGTCAGACTCGGTCCCAGCCTCCACCAAGTTAACCCAATGTGCCGTCAGCGATATATAGTGGCCCTGCCCGGCAGCACTCGTCCACGTGTCCGTGGTCAGGTGGACCTTGTCAGAAACGGCGTTGGTCAGGGCACGGATGATGTTGTCTGACACGTGCAGGGCTGGGACGGCACATCGGGAAAAGTAGTGGCGGCTGGGGACCGAATACCGAGGGGCGGCCGCCGCCATGAGGTTGCGAAAGGCCTCGGTCTCTACTAGCCTATAGGGCAGCATCTCCAGGCTAAGCAATCTGGAGATGTGGACATTAAGGGCTTGGGCGTGCGGGTGGGTTGCACTATATTTGCGTTTCCGCTCCAGCGTCTGGGGTATGGAGAGCTGAACGCTGGTGGATGCTGTGGAGGATCGTGGAGGCGACGATGGGGTTTTTGTGGCAGGGTCCTGGGCAGGGGGCTGACTATCAGCTGACTCAGGGGAAGGAGCAGTGGTGTGCACGGCCGGAGGTGAACGGGCTTGTTGCCACTGAGTGGGGTGTTTAGCATTCATATGCCTGCGCATACTGGTGGTAGTTAAGCTAGTAGTGGTGGAACCCCTGCTGATCCTGGTTTGGCAAATGTTGCACACCACAGTCCGTCGGTCATCCGGTGTTTCCTTAAAGAACCTCCAGACTTCTGAAAATCTAGCCCTCGCCGCAAGAGCCCTCGCCACGGGAGCTTCACTAGTTGACACATTTGGCGCTGATGCACCAGCTCTGGCCCTGCCTCTCCGTCTGGCCCCACCACTGCCTCTTCCAACCTGTTCTGGTCGAGGACTCTCCTCTGTCTCAGAAGCACTGTGTTCACCCGGCCTATCAACCCAGCTTGGGTCTGTCACCTCATCATCCTCCGATCCCTCAGTCTGCTCCCCCCTCGGACTTCCTGCCCTGACAACAACTTCCCCACTGTCTGACAACCGTGTCTCCTCATCGTCGGACACCTCTTTACACACTTCTTCCACTACGTCAAGAAGGTCATCATCACCCACAGACTGCGACTGGTGGAAAACCTGGGCATCGGAAAATTGCTCAGCAGCAACCGGACAAGTGGTTTGTGAGTGTGGGAAGGGTCCAGAAAACAGTTCCTCAGAGTATGCCGGTTCAAATGGCAAATTTTCCTGGGAGGGGGCAGACTGGGGGGGAGGAGGCTGAGGTGCAGGAGCTGGAGGAGTGCCGATTTCGGTGACATGGGTGGACTGCGTGGAAGACTGACTGGTGGACAAATTGCTCGAAGCATTGTCGGCAATCCACGACATCACCTGTTCGCACTGTTCTGGCCTCAACAGTGCTCTACCACGAGTCCCAGTAACTTCAGACATGAACCTAGGGAGTGTAGCTCTGCGGCGTTCCCCTGCTCCCTCATAAGCAGGTGGTGTCTCACCCCGCCCAGGACCACGGCCTCTGACCCCTGCAGTAGTTGGACGCCCACGTCCCCGCCCTCGTCCTCTACCCCTAGCCCTCGGGTTAAACATTTTGAAAATGAGAGTTATAACTTTAATTTTTTTTTTACTTTTTTTTGTGTTTTTTTGTTTTTTTTTGTGTTTTTTAGTTTTTAAAACCAAACGATGCTATCCTATTGCTATGGCTATTTTCTAGCCAAGTATGAAAGCACACTACTATGCCAGATGAGATGACGCTGAGTTATTAAACAAAATAAACGTAAAATAAAAAAGGAAATGGCAGACTGTGCCTAATTGAAATCCAACCCCTAATAAATTTTCCCACTTCGGTCTTTGCAATGGATATGTGCGTCACTAAGCGCAAAACACAGCGGTCGCAAGTCTCACTACAAATTGCTCACAATTTGCTAGTAGATGCACTGCAGCAAGTACAGCCACCAGCAGATCAACCAGAAATCAAATATATATAACTCTACTGTAGGCGTAAGTAAGCCGTTTGGATTCTCCTATGGCTATTTTCTAGCCAAGTATGAAAGCACACTACTATGCCAGATGAGATGACGCTGAGTTATTAAACAAAATAAACGTAAAATAAAAAAGGAAATGGCAGACTGTGCCTAATTGAAATCCAACCCCTACTAAATTTTCCCACTTCGGTCTTTGCAATGGATATGTGCGTCACTAAGCGCAAAACACAGCGGTCGCAAGTCTCACTACAAATTGCTCACAATTTGCTAGTAGATGCACTGCAGCAAGTACAGCCACCAGCAGATCAACCAGAAATCAAATATATATAACGCTACTGTAGGCGTAAGTAAGCCGTTTGGATTCTCCTATGGCTATTTTCTAGCCAAGTATGAAAGCACACTACTATGCCAGATGAGATGACGCTGAGTTATTAAACAAAATAAACGTAAAATAAAAAAGGAAATGGCAGACTGTGCCTAATTGAAATCAAACCCCTAATAAATTTTCCCACTTTGGTGTTTGAGGTGGATATGTGTGTCACTAAGAGCTAAACACAACGGTAGCAAGTCCCCCTGCAAATTCCTCACAATATGGTACTAGCTGCAAATAAAAAAAAAAAAGTATAACGTTATTGTAGCCCTAAGAAGGGCTGTTGGGTTCTTGGAGAATCACTCCTGCCTAACAGTAAGCTAATAGAACACCCTAACGCTTTCCCTGACCAGCAGCAGCTCTCTCCCTAGCGGCATCCAGACACAGAATGATCCGAGCAGCGCGGGCAGCGGCTAGTCTATCCCAGGGTCACCTGATCTGGCCAGCCAACCACTGCTATCGACGTGTAAGGGTACCACGTCATGCTGGGTGGAGTGCAGAGTCCCCTGGCTTGTGATTGGCTCTGTTTCTGGCCGCCAAAAAGCAAAACGGCGGGAGCTGCCATTTTCTCGAGCGGGCGAAGTATTCGTCCGAGCAACGAGCAGTTTCGAGTACCCTAATGCTCGACCGAGCATCAAGCTCGGACGAGCATGTTCGCTCATCTCTAGTTCTAAACAGTCAGTTACTGGGTAAAACCGGAGCTGAAAAGGACTCGGGGGTATTGGTGGATGGTAAACTTAATTTTAGTGACCAGAGCCAGGCGCTGCTGCTAAAGCGAATAGAATTATGGGATGTATCAAGAGAGGAATAGATTCTCATGATAAAGATATAGTTTTGCCCTTATACAAATCCCTGGTCAGACCACACATGGAATATTGTGTACAGTTTTGGGCACCAGTGTATAAAAAGGATATAGTAGAGCTGGAACGGGTGCAGAGGAGAGCAACCAGGATTATTAGGGGAATGGGGGGACTAGAATACAATGACAGATTACAAAATTTGGGGTTATTCAGTTTAGAAAAAAGACGTCTGAGGGGAGACCTCATTACAATGTACAAATACCTGAACAGACAGTACAAGGATCTCTCCAAAGATCTTTTTATACCTCGGCCTGTGACCAGGACAAGGGGGCATCCTCTACGCCTAGAGGAGAGGCGATTCTACCATCAACATAGACAAAGGTTCTTTACTGTACGAGCAGTGAGACTATGGAACTCTCTGCCGCAGGAGGTTGTTATGGCGGACTCTATGTACATGTTCAAGAGAGGCCTGGATGACTTTCTGGAGAGAAAAAATATCACGGGTTATGGGGATAAAACATTTATTTAATTCTTTAAGGTTGGACTTGATGGACTTGTGTCTTTTTCCAGCCTTATATACTATGATACTATGAAACAAATGCATCAGGCATACCCCCTTCCCACTTATGTTTTGGATGCGTTTAAATACGTGAGAAAAATGCCACGTGGGAAGGCGCTTTCACGCGATGCGTTGTGTCACGTTTTTTTATGCATTCCAAAGGCTTCGGCCTTGATCACACGGTGAGGATACAGTGCCTTTTAGCAGATGCAGTGGAAACGCAATGTAACCTCAGCATGTGATTAAGGCTGAAGCCCCGAATGCGTCAAAAAAGCATAAAAAAATTCAATGCAACGCATCATGTGAACACGCCCTTAGGGTGAACCCAGTTTTTTACATGCAGTTGATGCCCAAACCAGGAGTGGAGTGAAAAAAAGAGCAGCTTCTCTCGGTCATATGTTCTCAGCCATTAAACCAGTTAATGGCCGATGTTGGTACCGCATGTCAAAAACAAGCATTTAAGTGCAAACAAACAGAGTGACATGTTAAAGGTACCGACTCAATGTATAGTTTTTGGAAAAATATCAAATATCTTTATTTAAATTCATACTACAGACAAGTTAAAAACATTTAAAAGCACCAACATGTGCAAATTCCAGCCCCCCCTCCTGTCATCCCGGTGATATCTTTTCATTTATTTAGCCATTTCACAGCATATAGAGCTTTGATTGTATTTATTTATGCTTTATATTATACTAGGAAATTGATTGCATCGTGCGGGCATTACAGGGGAGAGGGTTTTACAGCAACCACTGCTTATTCTTTGCACATATCTACGTGGCTGCTATTGTAATCCTTGCATCATTTTGCACATATTTGACTGATTACATAGGACATGAATTTGCACATGTTGGTGCTTTTAAATGTTTTTAACTTGTCTGTAGTATGAATTTAAATAAAGATATTTGATATTTTTCCAAAAACTATACATTGAGTCGGTACCTTTAAAGGAAACCTACCACCACAAATCTACCTATAAAGGTAGATTGGGTGGTAGGTGCATCAATGGGACGTGAGGATAGACCTTTTAAGGGCTAATCCTCACGTCCCCTCACTTTTTTGGTAACTTTTATTCCATATATATTTAAATTTACTTATGTGGCTACCGGGGCGTGGAGTAGCCGCATATGAGATTACATGAGGCGGCTACTCCACGCCCCGGTACCCACTTTACCCCTCCTACTCACCCATCTTCGGCGCGCAGCTCCGCGTAGCTGCGCGCCCTCGTCCGTTGACCCTGCCGTCTGCGCATGCGCAGAAGAGCAGGCCCGCGCCTGCGCGGTCACTGCTCCGAAACAGGCGCGGGCCTGCTCTTCTGCGCATGCGCAGACGGCAGGGTCGCCGGACGAGGGCGCGCAGCTACGCGGAGCTGCGCGCCGAAGATGGGTGAGTAGGAGGGGTAAAGTGGGTACCGGGGCGTGGAGTAGCCGCCTCATGTAATCTCATATGCGGCTACTCCACGCCCCGGTAGCCACATAAGTAAATTTAAATATATATGGAATAAAAGTTACCAAAAAAGTGAGGGGACGTGAGGATTAGCCCTTAAAAGGGCTATCCTCACGTCCCATTGATGCACCTACCACCCAATCTACCTTTATAGGTAGATTTGTGGTGGTAGGTGCCCTTTAACATGTCACTCTGTTTGTTTGCACTGAAATGTTCTCAGCCATTGTGATCCACACCTGCTTTTGGCTGAAAAACTGAGCATGTGGATTCACCCTTAGGATGCGGTCACACGTCGCGTTTAACGCACGTGTTTAAAAATGCATTGAAACAGCTGAAGAGAGATTTGCCTAATTAAACAGCTGTTAACACTTGTTTACAAGGTAACCGTTAATGCATTGTCATTGCATGCGTTAACGCAAGCTTTAACATTTGCATTTTGTAAATGCATGTGTTAATAGCTGTTTATTTAGGCAAATCTCTCAGCTGTTGTAATTCGTTTTTAAACGCATGCATTAAACGGGACGTGTGACCGCACTCTTAACCCCTTAACGCTCTGCGCCGTAGCTCTATGGCACAGAGGTGTAGGGAATGTATGAAGAGGGCTCACGGGCTGAGTCCTCTTTATACAAAGGTGGGGGTTGTTGCATATTACAGCAAACCCCCACCGCTAATAACCGCGGTTGGCGCTTGCACCGATCGCGGCTATTAACCCTTTCATTGCCGGCGGCGGCATTTAAAAGACGGCAGCGCCATGGTAGCCTTGGGTCTTCGTTTGACCCGAGGCTTAATGGCTTCTGCAGATTCATTACAATGAGCCAGTGGCTCATTGTAATGAATAAGCTGCAAAAATGCCATATATTGCAATACTGTAGTATTGCAGTATATGGTAGGAACGATCTGACCATCTAGGGTTAATGTACCCTAGATGGTCTAAGAATTAGTGAAAAAAAAAAGGTTAAAAAATAAAAAAAAATTACTAAAATATTAAAAATTCAAATCACCCCCCTTTCGCTAGAACTGATATAAAACATAATAAACAGTAAAAATCACAAACATATTAGGTATAATAAAAAAAGTGAATTAGTCTCACCGGTAATTCTGTTTCCATGAGTCCACCATGACGGCACCTGGAGGTTGCACCTTGACCTTTGGTAGGGACAGGATGTTGCGAAGGTTATAAGGCCCCTCCTCTGCCGCTGTTCCCCAGTGTCTTCCAAATAACCACCAGAGGTTCCGGTAGAGTGCTAGAAGATATTAGCCAGACATCATTAATATCACAGGGCAGGGTATATATAGCCGTCATGGTGGACTCATGGAAACAGAATTACCGGTGAGACTAATTCACTTTTTCCATAGCGTCCCCCATGACGGCACCTGGAGACTTACCAGATAAATAGACTAGGGAGGGACCACGGCCTGGAGAACTTTCCGTCCGAAGCTCAAGTCATGGCTAGAGGGTAGATCCAGGCGGTAGTGTTTTGGAAATGTCGATGTACTTGACCACGTAGCTGCCTTGCAGATCTGGGAGATGGATGCTCCCCGTTTCTCTGCCCAGGAAGTAGACATAGCTCTAGTAGAATGGGCTGTTATGCTTTCTGAAAGACTCACATCTTGCAGCTGGTAGGATTTAGAGATAGTCTGTTTTATCCACCTAGCAATGGTGGAACTTGATGATTTTTCTCCTTTATTTTTTCCTCCAAACTGAATAAACAGGTTTCTGCACTTTCTGAAAGATTTGGTTCTGTCTAGATAAATTATGACAGCTCTTCTGACATCAAGAGTATGCCAGAGTGCTTCCTTCTCATTCCTTGGGTTGTTACAGAAAGATGGTAAAACGATTTCCTGATTTCTATGGAAGTCTGAGACTACCTTTGGAAGAAAAGACGTATCTAATTTCAGAACTATTTTGTCTTCCGAGATGATCAGGAAGGGTTCTTTGGAGGATAGGGCCTGAAGTTCTCCAATTCTCCTGGCGGATGTTATGGCCACAAGGAAGGAAGTTTTGAGAGATAGGTCTTTCAGGCTGCATTCCGAGAGTGGTTCGAACGGAGGCTTCATAAGGGAGTTTAGGACTAGTGATAAGTTCCACTTAGGTATATCTGATCTAATTGTAGGTCGCAGTCTTAAGACTGCTTTCATGAACTTCTTCACCCACTTGTGCTCTGCTAAGGGGAAGTCAAAACAGGCGCTTAGGGCCGATATTTGGACTTTAAGGGTATTAGGTCTTAACCCTTTAGAGAAACCATCCTGTAAAAAATCAAGAATTCTAACGATATTCGGTTTGCCTGGAGTCGGGGGAAAGTCCCCGCACCAAGATATATACTTTTTCCAGATTTTGTAGTATATTTTGTTGGTGATTGGTTTTCTGTTTGCTATTAGGGTCTGTATGACCTGGTGAGAAATTCCCTTAGCTAGGAGCAATTCCCTTTCAGGAGCCAGGCCACTAGGTTCAGAAACTTCGGGTCTGGGTAAAGAAGAGGGCCCTGGTGTAGCAGATCCCTTCTGCAGGGAAGGAAGATGGGTCCTGAGATTGCTAATTTTAAGAGAAGTGGAAACCATGGTTTTTTCGGCCAGAATGGTGCTACTAGGATCACTGTCGTCTGACTCGATTGAATTTTTTGTAAGATTCTGGGGATTAGGGGAAATGGAGGGAAAGCATATGCTAGATTTGTCCTCCATGACTGGCTTAAGGCATCCAGTCCTAGAGGGTTGTCCTTGGGTGAGATGGAAAAAAATGCCTCTATTTGAGTATTCTTTTTTGAAGCGAACAGATTTATTGACGGAGAGCCCCATTTCTGGGTTAGGGAAAGGAAGACTTCCCTGTTCAGGGACCACTCGTGTGGGTCCATCTTTTCTCTGCTCAAGAAGTCCGCCGACTGATTCTCTGACCCTTTTAGGAACACCGCTGTTAGGGAATTTAGGTGATTCTCCGCCCAGAAAAAGATCTTCTTGGTGACCTCCGTCAGGTCCGAGGATCTTGTGCCCCCTTGACGGCGTAGATAGGCCACTGTAGTCACATTGTCTGACAGGATCCTGATATTTTTTACCTGGGTTTTGGGTAGCCTTTTTAGTGTTTCCCACACTGCCGATAATTCCCTTAGATTTGAAGATTGTCTTCTCATCCAAGGGGACCATGACCCCTGAAGGTAACGGTCTGGTAGTACGGCTCCCCATCCTGAGGAACTGGCGTCCGTTTGGATGGCCAGGACTGGAATCGGGTTCCATTGTATTCCCTTTTCTAGATGTTGCTGGTGTTTCCACCAGTTTAGAGAATTTTTGACTTCCAGAGGAATGACCTTCTTGAAGTCTAAATGTTCCAAGTTCTTGTCCCAGATTTTTAATGTCCACGCCTGTAGTGTTCTTACATGGAACTGGCTCCATGATACACAGTTTAGGCAAGCTGTTAAGTGACCTAGCAGTCTCATGGCTGAACGGACACT